>NC_053156.1:233341915-234025665 GCF_016835505.1 Polypterus senegalus | reverse complement strand
CCTTTGGCAAATTAATAAATGCATTATCATTGAGACCGCAGACTTGCAAATTTGATAAGAAAAAGCATGTGCTTAGCATTTTTGAATCATCATAATAACTCATAGTTTTGAGGAATACTTGTGTTCTTCTCCCTTGAAGGTTTAGCTGTCTCTAAAGCTTTTTGGTACAGATTGTTACTGTACTACCGGGGTCTGTAAAGGTGTATGTTTCTACATACTATTTTCTGTTCTTAGATTTTGACCTTAACGGGAACCTCATACAGTGCGCACTCTTCACCGACCCCAGTAAAGGCACAAGTTCCCTTCTCGGTTTCCCCTTCAGTTGATGTTGCCACACTGGATGTAGCTTTAGATGTTGCTCCATCATCTTTTTTGATATGCAGGATATCTAGATACTGCAAAGAACATGTCTGACATTTCATTCTTTCTTTACAATACTTACCAAGGTGCCCTTGTTTAAGACAACGAAGGAATAAACCTTTAGTTTTCAAACAATCAGTTCTGTCTTTATGTGGCAGCTCTTTAACCTTTACTGCATTTAGCAAGAGTATACTGGCCATTGCAGAATACACAAGGCTTTTTAAATGCACAGACAGCAGTAACAGTCTTTTTGACCAAGGTTTCTTAAATCTCCTTTTCAACAGCATCAGAAATGCTCGTAATGAAAATACTTCCTGATCTCTCTCTACACTTCAGAGGAGAACTACCCTTGTCAGTCTTTTCCTTTTTCCCTGTGCTACCTTGTGGAGCTTTTCCATTAACAGGATGGATCATCATCTTAGCCTGTTGATGTAGAAAAGTAGTTAGATTGTAAATATCTGCCTCTGTGTCTTCTCTTTCTTCATGTTCATAAGCTGAGTTTTGCCACATATCTTGTAATGAATATGGGAGCTTTGTGAGCATGGTATGGACATTTGGATTGCTTTCGAGTGCGTCCCGGCTCCTTGCATTGACCATGTAGTCCATACAGGTTTCAAGAAAGGTTGCATAGTTTCTCAGGGCCCCTCCATCATTTTGTTTTATTTGAGGCCACTTCAATGCCTTATCCATGTATACATCATATTTGGTTGCCATAATTACTTTCAGTTTGCTTTCTGGCCTTTTGATAGCCTTGACTTGGTGGCAATCATGTACAGCCCCTTAACCATTTCTTGAGGAAGGCCTCTAATATATTGAATCAGGTAATTTACTTTATCTTGAGGGTCTTCTAGCACGTCACCTACAGCCTGATCAAAGGCTCTGATAAAATCCGCGTAAGGCAATGGATCCCTTGAAAATAAAGGCACCTGTCTGTGTGGTACTTCACCATGCAGTGCAGGAGCTTCCTTTTGTTTATCTCTTTGTTGGGCTAACATTTTAGCAATTTCTGCAAACAGTCTCTGACTTTCAGCGACTGCCCTCTGACTTTTGGCCAGATCCTTCTTGAACACGTCTATCAGATCGTGTCTGAAACTCTGAGTGTCAGCCTTTGCGTTAGATGTAGATCGTTCCTGCCTTTCAGACTTAAGTTCAACAAGCCTTTGTAGGATTCTATCGAGTATCGGTTGTTCAACTACACTTGTTACGGAGGATGACATTGCCATAGCTCTTAGCTGTTATGACGAGCCACATTTACTATCGGGAATGCATTTCAACTGTGGAGCTTGTAGGACTCTGGATTTTGGGCCATCTTGATCTCACAGTTGCATCTCCAAATCGATTAACAAACTGCTCATCAGGTGGATGTGCTAAAAGGCTCTTCATATCTGTAAGCCAAGCTGCTGAAGCATCACTAAATTCATCCCATATATTAGAGCTTCCTGCGAATGCTCTTTTCTGTATTTTTAATTGCACCTTACTTACTTCGCATAGATATTGCTCATCCATACAGCTCTTAAGCCTGACTACGCATCTTATGCAAGGTTTCAAACAACTGTACTATCTCTGTGAATTTTTCAGGAGCATCTTTAAGATTTTCAATTTCAGCCATGAGATTGGAAAGCCGGTCACATTCTCTGGTTTTGAGTCCGTAATCAGATCACTCCTGGTAACTTCACTTCAGTTTTTCTTGGACATTGACACGTTCACAGCAACGTGTAAGCTGTTTCTTAGCAACAGCTATGTCACAATTGGGACGCTCTAACAATACAGATGAATCAGGCTTCCTTAACTCAGGCAAAAGCACAAGTGATCCTCCATGATGTCTTATATTATATCACAGGCTCTTAAATCTTCTCCAGTTCCGGTATAGAAACCTTGCTTTCATTTACGATTGTGCAAAGACAGAAGATAAGATCACAATACCTCATAGTCGCTCAGTTCTTTTTCTTTATTTAATGAGTCCTCAGATGGTAGTTTCCAATTCCTGATTTTTCTGATGAAAAATTGTAGCTGCGTTTATTCAAAATTATTAATGATCTGCAGCTTTGGTTTGACTCATGGGATTCAGCAATAGCTTGACTCGTTGAAATGATTCCACAGACAAAATATCTTTGTTTTTTAAAGCTTTAGTAAAAATTCAAAGTAAAACTGTTCACACAAAAACAGAGACAAAAAGGGTTCTTGTATAAGAAAAGTTTGGTTTAAAGCTTGTTTCTTTCTTTAAGTTTGCTTATACAGCTGAACCATTTCTAAATGGTCAGAAAATGGTATGCATATCCCATTTGCATACTGCAAAATGGGTCTTTAAGCCCACACTAGCCATGAGACTAATTCCAAACACACACTGACACACTAAACACACTGTACTTCAGAAATAGCAAGAAAGTTCTATCTCATATTAACTTACGGGTGGTAAAAGACTATACCATATTTTAATAGCTATTCTTCTATAGGAGTTAAGCAAACACTATATATATTTAACTTTAAGCATTAACTTTCTAAGATTGGCTCTTAGACTTAGAATGGAAGCCAAGTAGTCATACCTCTAAAGCCTTAGTGCCAGTAATTTAGTGAGTGTGACAAAGGTCTTCAATGTCAGCACTTCATAGCAGGAGGGAATTTAATTCCTGTCTGGCATGAGTTGTTATATATTTACTGTATGTCGTGGACTGATCACACAAAGGTGTGCGTTTTTAAAAATAATTCCAGGTCAGTAATATTCTGCTGTTTTAAACAAACAAATCATGTTTTATATCTAAATAAACACATGTAAGATAATCCACAGAACCCTTATTGATGAGTAAAATTTAAGTTAGTGTGGAGGATTGTTTTTCGAACAAAGGATGATGCTCTAACATTAAGAAAAAAAAAATGTCATGGTATGGCTATTAAGGGGTGGGCAGGATACATTAAAACATCACCAGACTGCAGTCCAAGAAAGAATTAGTGACAAGCCTTGCTTTAATAATAAGGAACCTGAGCAACTGTGAAATAAAAAATTTAGACAATATGTAGCCAAGTCTAGATTGAGAGTGATAGCAAATGAAACAAAATGAGTATTCTTTGGTGGAATAGTTAACTAGACTGAAGGAATCAACCAAATTTAAATTAGAGGCAAATATGATGGTGGTTAGATTGCAAATAGGGATATAAAATGTTTTCTGTAGGGGGTTCATGAAAACACTTGCCTTTCTCTAAGAAATATTTAAAAATGTTGTTACAAAGAAGACTGAACAAGTCGGATCATAAGTAGCACATAGCACAATTTTTTTGCCTCTGTTCTCTGTATGTAAATAATAAAATATAGTATTGCAGTATAATACAAACCTGCGTCAGGTATTCTAAGTGGCAAATTATATTATACTAAAATGATCACTCCGCTTCTGCAAAGCTTGCAGAGGGTGATAAAGCTAAGTATATTGCAATGTTAAAAAACTGGGACCTACAGTATCTTCAGCTGTTAAATTCCCGTAGGATGCCAATATCTATTTTATACTGCCCAACACAATCAAGGATGTTGGAACTTTTAACTTTTAAACTGAGGCCTCAAACAAGCCTGGAAAGTGATTGTTAAGTGAGCCACGAGGCTAATAGAAGAGAGACTGAACACAAAAACTGATGAGTAAGATATTTCAATCAAGGTTCTGTCATTAATTACTCACAGGTGTCTCCATAAAACCACTAACAAAATATATGACTCCCTCCAGATGCCCCCTCTCCCTTCCCGCCATACCTGTTTGTACTACTGTGATAAACATAATAAAAGCAGACCTTGACCCTCAACTGATTCATGTGTAGTGCCTTCTGTTACTCCTTTCTGGCCCCATGATCAGAAAGCCTTTAGCACAGAAGAACCACTGGAAATGTAGTCCAAAACAGTAAAAAACTGGAACTCATATAGTGTTTAATATAAACAGTGATGGGCATAGAAAAATGTAGCATAGCTTCATTGCACACAGCAAATGTAAGCTGAACTGTTTTACAGCAATGCATGAACTACCTAAAGTATCCCAGAGGAGGAAGCAGCAGGATGATACAATCTTCCCAAAGTTCTTTGAGTGAACAGTAATAACATCAGTGACACAAGGTGAAAAGGGCCTATTAACAACAATGAGGTACCAGGTTGGTGGATATAAATAGGAAAAGTTCAAATCAGTGAAATGACAGGAAACAAGAATAGCACAAAAAGCACAAACACCAGAAATGTAAAAAAAGTCTTCAGGAAAAGTAGAAGAAGCCAGAAAAAGCCTGAAAATTATCATTGGCATCAAGGTTCGTCTAGCCAAAGAGCTTCACTGGACAGAGATAGAGGTGGCACAGTGAGGAGCAAGTGTATTTTGTAACCCACTTGATGGACAGTGCAATGGTGCTTGGACTGCTTGCATTTTAAATAAGTGAATGAATCTAAAATTGGTTTTGATTACTGTGTATTTGTTTATTTTTTACTTTTTGTGATATAAAGTGAATGCTTGTCTTAATTAATCATAAGATTTACATGGATTTACGTTTTTTGTATATTTTTCTTTTTTTTATTTTCATATAATGAATAACTATTAAGATTAGTCAAATAGTATACACTGATGCAGTGGTTTTGGCTTCTGCCTTATGAATTGAATATCCCATATTTGATTGCTGTGTCCAATCACTGGCTATGTGGAGTTTGTATGTTTTCTCTATGTCTGCATGAGTTCCCTCCATGTACTCCTTTTTTACTCTCACATCCCCTAACAAATGTGTGAGTTGTGTCAGAAACGACTCAGAGTCATGGAAAGGTTTGGGGCAGCCACCCATATAATTGATTTCCTGGCTGCAAAGTTGAGCAAGTAAATACAGCACTGCTATGCACAAAACCGAGTCCAAAACAGAACTGAGAGAATAGGGAAAATATGTAGGCTTTTAAAGGGGAAGACAGGAAGTGAGATCATAGGGGTTGGGCTCATGAAGGTCTTCAGCCATTGGTTTGAGCCCAGATGTGACATCACAGGGGCCGGAGCCGGCAAGGTTTCCTTCCATAGGCTCGGTCACGGAAGTGACGTCAAGAGAGCCAAGTGAAATCTCCTGTGAATGGTCTACAGGAAAGGAAGAAAAAGTGTCAGTCCCAGTATGCCTCGGAACTGTCCTTACTCAAGCCCTTTAGCTGCCTCCCATGCGCACATGTGTGACTGATGTTAAGGATCGATTTCAAATTGCCCACTTGTGAATTACCAGACCCATTTGATGGACTGGTAGCCTATCTAGTGTTGTTTTCCAGAACTAGACTTACTGAGTTTGGAAATAGAATAGAATACAGTTTCTCTTGGAAAACAACAAACATTTTCTAATACCTGCTAGGCTCTGTAGTTGCCCATTTCTATATTCCTGTGGGACAGGACAGTAATGTTATCTACTCAGCGAAGTGACAACAAACAGATCAGGTGGAAATCAGCCACAATTAAATTACTTTACACTTGGCTCATGTAAACTGTTGTCTTATTTTAGTCTGTCAGAAGCAATTTGAAGTATTTAATTCTGAGGTGACATACTTATTTTTACCTGAGGTTTGAATATAGAATGGAAACTTTGACTTTTTTTTTTTCAAATACAGAATAAAATCCCAGTTTTACAAACGAAATCTTCAGTGGAAATTTGGTGTATAACTGAAATTCAGGTTTCATTGTTTGGTGTAGCGATTATGAAGGTAAAATTGAAATAAAAATGCTGTGGTTTAAATCCCAATACTTTTTTTATTTTTATTTTAAACCTGCACAGACCAAGTGATCACCATCTCTAGATTGGATAGAATTCCAGACTACTTAGAAGGATTCATAGCATTCACTTGACATGAAAGTGGCTTTAAAAAGTACAATCTTTCAAAATACCTGCTATTTTTATTTTCTAATTCCAGATTATAAGACAATAATTTGAGCATTCTGTTATGGTTAGAAAAAAAAAATAGTATTTTCATCCCTAAGTGACTGTTTACCTAGCCCATTGTATAACTAGCATTCCTTGCACTTTAAAAACTAATTTCTGTCCTGTGAGTAAAAGACACCATCCTGAATTATGAATAGCTGCATTGTACCTGAGATGATTTTGCTTCCATAAATAGCTAACAAAACAGGCCAACCACCTTTACTGTTACTTCAAAAAGACATGATGTTTAAATCATAAAATGTGTCTATTCACTGGTTTGCACATTCACCAAATCTAAGAAAAGATAGTTTGGAAGATAGTTATATATTACACTATCGAACTAAACTTAATATATAATCAACTTTTATTTCTTGCAAAAAAACAATTTTTATGATTTCTGTAATTATAACAAGGACTGAAAGTGGCTGCATATATTTTAACTCAGGAAAGCTAGAAAGAAAACCTGACTTTATCATACATACATTATATCACTTCATCATTCTACCTTACCCAGCACTACTTTATTAAAAAGGCACGTTCCTCTCACAGGACAGCTAAAGAACCAAGAGTTAGTATACACCGCAAGCTATTGGAATTTGCAGGTATTTTTATATAATAAATCCTGTATTTCTAGAAATGCTTATATGTATACTTATGTCTGTTAAGCAGCTGCTATCTCAGAGTGTTACTCTTATATGTCCAAGCATGTATGTAATTGCCTAGGAGTTACAGTACATGTTTATGCACATGGCAAGTGAACTGCATTCTTTACAACCCAAACCAAAGGTTATATTAGCAAGGAAACGGCAGAGAGACTACAATAGCCCTAATTTCACCAGCAGGTAGAGTAGCTTTGTAGTGAGATGTTGGATAGATTTTACTAATTAAACCTACTTGGAAATAACCGCAACAGCTGTCATTGTTAACTAACTCTGAAACACATGTAAAAGTGTTTGAAGGATTTTTGTCTGATGTGTAAGACTGATAATGAGTGCAACTAAACCTGCTGACTAAAAGTTCCATAGAGAGGAGTTTGTGCTCTCTCCAGTTAGTGATTCAGTTACTGGCAATTACCATTTCTGTTTGTTTGTTTAGTTCATTTTTCTTTTATTTGCATATTTGAGCTTATCAGTTTAATTAATCTCTGTATATACATGTATTTTCATTTTATAGGTTAAAATCTGCACAAACCTGTTACACTTGGTAACTTCACAAACTGAATTTACAAAACACTGTACATACTATGAGCTCAGAAGAAATATTATGTTAATGGAATTTTCTTATTACACAAAAAAAAAATCCCTGATTGTGTGAATATGAGAACATTGTAAAATTAAAAAATTATTACTAATCTAAATTTAGAAGTGTACTTTTCAATACTAAGTCTTTTTATACATTAGTTCTGCTATTGTATGTATAATGCAACTGTGCTAAATCGTCTAGTACAAAAAAAAATTTACTTATTTTGTATAATCAAATCCCAGAGCATTCACATGTAGATTATATTTTCCTGGTTAATCTTCATCAATATTGCAGTATGGCATCTTTAAAATAAAAAAAAGTTGATCTTCCTTTTATAGAGGTTTATAGAGTTGTGGCTGACAACTTGCTGGTGAGTTCTTTATAGTCCATTATCAAGAGGCTTTGAAGTGTGCACATGTGAGCAGAGGTTAAACAGTTGGCTATATAACTATGCACTGCAGACACATTTATTGCTTGCACATACACCAGTGCAAGCTACAGTGTAGACACAAGAGATATATGATGAATACACATTTTCTTACTTTTGGGTCATCTCCATTGACAATGCAAGGTCTCGAATTTTTCATATTGAAATGCAAGCTTTAAGTTTCTTCATGGGCATATAGTGTATTTTAGTGTAACAAAATGTAACAAAATAAAGGCATTTGTAGCACTTCCCAAAACTATAAATGATTTTACAAAAGTCTTCATTCTGGAATTTTCAACCATGCATACATACATCAAGATATTGATTAATATGAAATTATTTATTATACTTGCTCTTATTTCTAAAGCTTTATAACCATCAGAGAATTTCAAATCTCAGAGTAATGTAGTCTGAACTGAAATAAAGCAAGAAAAGTCATTTATGTGATTGTAATGATGTGAACATTATTACTGAAGAAATAATCATTTGTTAAAGGAATAACCTAAAACAAACATTGATATGTTGAAAAATAATATGCCATTATGTTGTTAATGAAATATAATAAACCAATAGACGAATGATGTCTGGTCCATCACCAGATTGAGAATTTCACTGCATTTTAATTATTCATCACTACAATACACTAGAAAACATGCCCAAGGTATATTCAAGGTTATAGTCTTACTGATGTGAGAAGTCTTGCTGTTGTTCGATTAAAACGTAGTGATCATTTGCTTTTTGGGACATTCAGATCACTTGATCTATAGATGTATTAGCTTATGCTTTGTTATGACATGTAAATCTTTTAAAGTAAACTGCTTTGAGCTTCAAAATTTTGCACCAGTTAGATAGAAGAGCATTTCCTTACAGCACATGTTGGAGTGACAGGTGTATTTCTTTTTCTTGTTCAATACTGTGCTTAATTTACAGGAATCTCTGTTACTGAATTTAATTGTGAGAAGCATGAATTATAAAGTGCAATTCTAAGATGATCAAAGGAGAGAGTTTCTATGGCCTATTGGGTTACACACCCAGTAGTTCATAAACACAAGAAAATGCTCAGTTGGACCTCTCAAAGGAAAAAGGAGACTATCAAGTCTACTGTACAATGATAATAAATGGTACTGAGTGTTATAAAAATTGTACCCATCAAATACACTTGGTTAACTGATAAATAAAAATCATCACCCAGCTTTACCCTATGCCATAGAAGTACTTAAATTAGGGAATATGCAGGAGAAACAGTCAGGCATAAAGGCATACTTTTTGAAAGTTATTACTTAGTATGATTACCAGAATAGTCACAGCCTCCTTATTAAAAGTGAATGCCTCAGTGTTGAGGAAAAGTTTCACTAAATATCAATTAGGTCTACTTAGCTGTAGAGTAGGAGTTTTCTAGATCCTGGAGTCACCATGTCACAGTGGTGAGTCTAAAGGTTTTTGGAATCACTTTAAGTAATATTTGTTAAGGGAAAACACTTAGTCGACAGAATATTTATGTTGTTTTCCCGTGTTCTTTTTATTCATTTGAGCAGGGAACTCGAACCAGACTTCGTGGGGGACTGGGCTGGGAAGTCAGCCTACGTCAGAAGCCCTTGCAGAGAATAACCTTCCAGGCTGGGGATCCTTATTACGTTAGCAAGAGGAAGAGAGATGAGTGGCTGGCCAAATGGAAGATGGAGGTGAGTAAATGGATTGACTCAGTGTACAAGAGACAGTAGGGAAAGTCCTTTCCAATCTAGGAAACACTGTCCAAAGGGTGGGGCAGAGTATACCTCCAAAGCCAAGTGTATTTGACGATTCAGTTGCTATCTCATGAAGGTACCATTTATTCAGTATTCTTGGTGCAAATCAATGGAAATGACTGAGCTTAACCGATGATGCTCCTTGCGTGAGTGTTTGTTTTTGTAGTTTCTTTTTGTATTTCTTCATTTTCTGTTGTTTCAGACTATCATTCAGAAAAAATGTTATTGTTTACAAGAGGGAATAATAGAAAGAATATACAATTACATTGAACAATAAAGAACAGGTAGAAAGTGTTTACATTCACAGTTGTTCTGGGTTACATAGAAGATTTTTTTTCTTCTTTGCTTCAAAACACACATGTTCAGTTAATTCATTAAATTTCTTATGAAATTACTTGTCTTACGGAATTTATTATTAATGTACTGTATGCTTGCTTTTGAAGGCGAACACTAAAATAGATCTACAATATGCTACCTATTGTCAAATTATCCTTGCAAACAAACAGCATACTAACAATGCAAATATTTATGCAAATCAAACTTGTGTTATACTAGTTTTGCAAAAGCAATACCATGTTGATATGTTTATGGGTATACTGCAATTAAGTTATTTTTTAAAATTGCAGAATAAACTTTCTTCGGATGATAAGAAGTGCAATGTTTCAATAATTTTTCATTTTCCTTTACTGTGTACTGATTTAGTTATTGATTATTTCCAAATGTTTCAAATTTACATGCTGGCTAATGTTACTAAATTTGTACTAGTTTGTTGTAGTAAGTGCCATTTTGCCATATAGGAACTAAATGCTGGTAATTTTTCACTCGATGTTTTTTCACCTTTGTTTCTATATTCGGATTTTATAACCTATATCACGTATATTAGATCATTTCGATACAAATAACATATATATGTTTATACATATGTACAATATGGTACTCCTTGAAAATGTGTGGAACCATCTAGTAATTCTTTAAATTATTCCTTTGAGATGATTGTTTAATAAAACTAGTTCTTACCTCTGTTAAAGAAAAGGTTAATATCCATAAATTAAAGATAAATTCAGTCAAGCTGATTTACTTGTGTAGAGTGTTGGAATTCACCATTCTAGTAAGGTGCTGTTAGAGAAAGTGTTCTAAATGCCCGTCCATGTGGACTGGTTTATAAAATCATAATGAAACCTGATGAAGAAATATGGTCAATCTTTTAAATGATTCCACGGAACAGATAAAAAAATCATTCATGATGTCCGCCAGAACCACAGGACCATAGACAAGAATCTTTAAATTATTGTGTTCATGGGTGTTAAACCAGGTGAAAATTAAAAAAAAAATACATCTGTTTATATTACATTTGCAGCAGATTATCCACATGCCTGAATATATCTACATTTATGTACACTGTATATGCATACTTATGCGTGTATAGGTAAGCATTCTAACGACTAACTTAGGAAGTCAGACAAACGTTTTGTTCCATAGTATCAGCAAACAATAGCAATTTGTAACTCATTTGTGATCACAGATTGATATTTTAAATGTCTAAAACTAGCTGATAAAATATCTAAAGCTAGCAAGTAAATTTACTGAAGCATAACCTAAACCAGTCTTTCTCAAACTCTGTCCTGGAGACCCACTGTGGCTGCAGGTTTTTGTTCCAACCAGCTTCTGTTTATAATTAGACTCCTGGGCTAATTAAGTGAACTGTTATTTCCCAAGTTCTGTGTTTTGGGAACAATATAGAAATTAGAAAACAAAGTTTTGTAAAAATAAATAAATATTAAAATGTACCAAGCAGTTATATGGGAGTAATATATATTGTTTTCTTTTTAACAATATTTTCATCTTGATTTTCATTCTACTTTTCCAGGTGTTCTAATTGTTTAATTAATCCATTATTTACTAATTATTGGGTCTAACGCTAATGTAGTTGCAGCCTTTCATGATTCTGTGTTGTTTGCCTGCATGTCTGCTCTGCTTGTTTTTAATTGTCATTAGTAAGATACAACAAAGGGGGAAAACAGCACAGTGAAAGGGCCAAATATAATGAAATCAACAGTTAAACATTTAAATCTATAGCAAAAGCAGAAATATTTCTAAATGTCTTATACATGTAAAAATCATACTGCTGTGCTTTTCTGAATGTAGAAAAAGAGTAAAAAAAATACCAGCTAATTAAATGAGCTCAGGGTTATCAGGTGTTGTCACTGATTAGGATTCTCGTTGAAGCAAAAATCTGCAGCCACAGTGGGCCCCCAGGACCGAGGTTGGGAAACACTATCCTAAACAATTAATATAATTAATGAATAGCATGAATTAAAAATAAAACTTGAAAAATTGTAATAAAAGATGACATATGCATTTGCAGCAGAAATTACTCCAGTTCTGATGTACAGTAATAGTAAGGGATTAATGATCATCTACCTTCTGAAGCTTAACATCCACTTCCTCACCAACATCATCATTTCCAAACTAATGGCAATTTCCACATTTACCCAGGTTATTCAGTAACCCCCTAATTTTTTTTCTTCCACTCTCTACGGTCATGGGCATCCTTCAGTGCAAGACCCATTCTTTCCATATAATCTGACACCACTTCTGAGCTCATGGCCTTTCTTTTGGCTGTATCTGTTCCACCTCTATCTTAATGTTCTTCTTTACCCAATCATCCTCCGCCTTTCACTTCTCATGCCTAAACCACCTGTCTGTTGCTTCTCAGCACAGCACTTTAACACCTCAGCCCCAAGTCTTTCATTTAACTCAAAATTCATCTTCCTTTTACTCTGACACTCCTCTCTATTTAGTCTCCTTTCTTTCCAGCTTTGCTTCATGTTTCACCTTCATCAGCTGTGAAATATTGCCTCACCCTGCTTTCATTTCTATTTTGCCTCCTTCAGACACTGTTAAGGTTACTTTACCAGGCAGGAATATGAAACATCAATTAACCCCATCTGTATGTTTACTTCACACAACCCTATTTAGGCTGTATTCCTCTATTGCCATTAGTCTAAGCCCAATATTGTACCAGAGGAGGTGCCCTCTTTAGCAGTTTCTTGCACCACAGGCCAGGTGTTTTAATGAGACATTCCATCAACATCCAATTATAAACATTGTACAGAACCTCATCAATGAACTTTTTATACATTTAAAAATCAAATGTGCATAAAATCAGTGAATGAGGCTTGTCTTATTAACAATAAGTCAAAAGTGTTTACAGAATTATTTTTTGTAGATATTATACAAAAATAAATGTTCTGTTTCAAAAACAGACAACATCCTGCTTGCTACCAGGGAAGGTCAAACTTTCCTTCAAGATACTCTAATTTATGCTGATCTTTGTGGTTGAAGCAGTGGTGGTTTGGATATAAGCCAAACTGAAATTCAGGACTCAGAAATCAAACATTTCTAAAGGCAATGGCAACACTTACTATACATATGTAATTATTTTTCTTCTTTTTTCAGTAGGCTCACTTACTAATTTATCGGGCAGTAGCCACTTGAAATGTAATTCTCTTTTATACCAAGGACAGCTTAACAGGAATACTGATTTTGCTTGTACTTGTGATATTCAAGTTGCCCGCAGCTGGTATTGTCATCCCTAAACCCAGGTATCAATAGTAACAAACGAGGGTCGACTGGACTGGGCAATGAAGACACAAATCACAGCAAGGGTGGTGCAAAAGTGCTCAGTGATTTTTTTATTACAAGTCAAACAGTGTTCAAATTCAAAGTTCAGTGCAGTTTTCATTAATAAATAAATAATCCTTCATAAAAAACTGTGTTCAATGGAGGTTAAAATTCAATAACTAAATAATCCAATAAAGAAGATAAAAATCCAAGTTTAACAAAAGTCTGGATCTGACCATAAAAGCCATTATGAACCTTAGTGCATCCATCTAAAACACCCATACTGTCTGGTCAACGGCAGACAAGTGAACACAAGTGAAGTCAGCCATCTTACTGACTCATGCCCCTTGCTGCCTTCTCTTGGTTTGGTGGAGGTCCTGCATGCCGTGCTCCTTCTCCCTCTGTCATTCCATGGCGTCTGCAGGATCTCAAGGAGTGGTTGCTCCTGCTACTTTAGATTCTCAGAAGGAGCAACCCTACCCCATAAGCACTGTCCGTTTTCTACACCCAGAGCATTGTTCCTTTCTATAGAAGCACCATACCTGCCACGATCCTGCCTCTCCTTTTCCTTCTTCTTTCCATTTAACCTCTACATTCTTTTTCATTCTATCTCTTTTACCATTCTTTCTGCCATCTTCTAACTTGCTCAGGCTCCTTTTCATACTACTGTTGATGCTGGTGCCGTGATTATGCCCCATGGAATGTCGATGAGGAAACTGGCCGAATTGACCACACCTGCACATGAATACATAGCCAGCCAATTTTCCCATTTAAAACCCCAGGGATGCTTGGCTACATTGCCACAAGCACACCCACACCCACTGAGCCTGCACTCTTATCCAGAATTAGTTGACTTTACAAGAAAATTGCATGGAAACCATTTAATTTTAAACCATGCATAGGGTGAAACTAAACAGGTCAAGTTGTATTAACTTAGAACCTTGATTGGATGCATTAGGCAAATCAAGTTTACATTAGTAATCTTACTCAGAATTATTACTTCACATAAATGATTTCTTTTCTGTTGTTGTATAAAATAACTATTTTCAATTAAACAAATAAAAATATAAAACAATTGACAAATATAACATTATCAGAACATAAAATCATTTGTTAATAGAAGTAATTTAATTACAGTATTTTAATTTTGAGATTACTGTTTTAAACACATTCTGTTTCAACAAAAATGAAAGGAAGAAATAATATATTTCAATGTTCCAATATATTTTATTTTATGGTTGACAGACATTGAAAGGTTACACTTCAAGTGTGTTATTGCACCAAAATAAAACTGTCAACCAAAAGATAAGTAAAAACAGACATTTAAACTTCATGGTAGCAATTCCAACTTTTTTGAAGAAGGAATATGATATCGGCTATATCCTTGTAAACATTTGGGCACAAAGAAATTCGTTAAAACTGGATGCAAGCCTCTAAAACCTAAACTTCACTGGAGAAGGACACACAAAATGTTTTAACTATGTAATATCAACTGAGCACTAAATATGCTGTTGTTTGGTGACCTTCCTGTCACTCATTAAATTCAAGACAGTTTTTACATAATACAAAATAACAAGCACCTGTTCAATGTTTCCTTTGTATCATTTATGACAGAGAGGGATTATGAAACCTATGAAGGTTTAGAGAGGCTATTGGAGTTAAAGAGGAAGCAATAACAATATAACAAATACAGTGGTTTGAATAAAAATTAAAATAACAATTAAATATAAAAAAAAACAAAGCAACCATTGCTTCTCACAGAAGAAATTACATATAATTTCCTTACATTTCAATCTAGTTTTTCAATGTTTCAGAACCGGTGTTTTAGTTCTCTGTGGCCAAATGTGAGAAGTACCTGTTGAACTACAGTAGAACGTGTTCTTCATACACTTGGCATAGTTGAAGTGCAGTGTGTATGTAAGATCAAACAGGATGCACATAGCTTTTGACAGGTCTTGAATGTTGTCCATTACAACTTTTCCCCCAATGATGATCTTCAGTGAAGCTGGACTGAGATAGAGGGATGATGAAAGCACAGCAGCTTTGTGTTCAGTGAGGAAGATCCCAATGTCAAGGTGGTAGAATGAGTCATCATCAGCATTCTTACAACATAAAAGCACATTCATAATATTTCTCATTAAATAACCCTCAATAATGTTAAGCAATATAGTCTAATCACTAAGGGTCAGGCACATGAGGGAAGGTGAGAATTAGTTATGACTGATGAAGTAGATTAAACAAACACATCACCCAAGAGAGGTTGGAAAGAGCTCAGAAAGAGATGTTGCTGTTAAATTTTCCTTCTTTGAGGTCCAAAAAAGAACACCTATCCAGCCTCATTGTATTCAGGGAGATAGGGGAGAATGTGGAAGTCTGGAAACCTTGCCAAATCCCAGGAAACTAACTTAATGGACAAATTGTACTAGTGATAAATGGATCAATATCTTATTCAACTGCATAAAACTATGTTCACAGCGTTTAACAAAGACAAGAGCTATCAAATTATGGTGAAACATCAAAATTTAGACACTATGGTGTTTTTAGATACTCTGAGAAAATAAGAGGTCTGTGGGATTGTCACCAAGAATAATGGGAAACCCCCTGAGAACCAGTGTCCAAATATCAGTTGGCTCTTTAGTCTTTTGGAAAGTAAAATGAAAAAATGACAAGAAAATTATTGATCTATAAGAAAGCTGAACCACACAAGCTCAATTTGATTGTTTTGCATAACCAAGATAGTGCCACTTTTTTGTGACATGTCATGTTACATAAGTTGTGAACAACAATGCAATGCAAGTGTCTAATATAGACCAACCCAGGCATATTATGAAAGGTGTGTCCACAGCTGTCCAGTGTTCCCTCTCTTAGATTGAAATATCTAAATAAGACGAACATTGTGCCGATCAGTGCTTTCATAGAATTCCCTCTTGAGGTAGTTTCTTGCATCCCTGTTGAGCTCTGTGTACACCTAAAAAATACAGAGATACAGAGTTTAACACTTCAAGACTAATAATACTGTAGGTGAAGGCATAGCCTGCTTATTCCATCCCCATCCAACTAGAATTGACCCATATCCTGTCCAACCTACATTCTCATATGTGCTTTAAAAAATAAATGAGCAATGGAATAAATTAAGAAAAGTTGACAAAGCGATATTCAGAGACATCAAATACGGACAGAAAAAAAGATAGATAAACAGAAACATTAGCATTTTATCTTTCTTGAACTTGCTTTAGTATTTGATAACGAGCTATCCATGCCATAAAATCTTGTAATGACATTGCTGTCTGAGGCAGTCCTGAAAGTCTCACAGTTGAATCATCTACATCTGTGTGTTCTTTGAGAATGTCCTTGACTGAATTATGCAGCATTGGCTGAGAAAATTCACCAGTGGTGAGTCGTCAAGACCAGCAAGGCCTTCTCTTCTGGCCTAAACACAAGTCAAAATCACCAACTTATGTTTTATTTTATTTTTTATTTTTTGTTAATATATTTTTCCATGAATATGTATTAAATAATTCACAATAGTCTATTCTCTTCATTTCATAGCTTTTCTCTTGGTTGTGCTGCTTCCAGTAGTGTATATTTATGTTGGAGCTTTTATCCAATCATATTTCAGCCATCATGTGTTGCCAGGGTAAAAGAAACTTGCATTGAAGCTTTATAATCAACAGTGCGGACGCCTGTAGCTTAAAATGGCAATGAAACTGTTGTTTTAACCAATCAGGTTTCGAGTTGGGGACACTGGAGCCATATAGCAGGCATACGATAACATTGACATTTTCATATTTATCCTATGATTAGATGGTCAGAGAGCGATCTCTAGCAACCTGATGAAGCTAAAACATTTTCGTGTAGGTTTAGCTGTTTTTTCAACCCACAATGGCTGACAGAGGAGAGAAAATTGATTTGGTCGCAGATATACTTACAATGCTATTTTCAAAATGGACTTTTCAAGAAAGACTGGATATCATGAGTAAAGGTCAGCCAGCCACATAGCTAGCAAACTTAATCCAGCTGAGGGTTTGTCCACCACTTTCAATGTAGTAACCGCAAATGGTACCCTTGGCTCACAGCCTCTGAGGAGAACTGCAAATTGTATTGCTAGGAATGCCTATTATTTGCAACAGATTGATTTGGTGGTTGGAGCCACACAGGATTTGCAAACTCAAGTTGTCTTAGCAGTGAGACACCAAAGCACAGCCGGACACTTACAAATAACGGTGGTTTTGAAAACTTTTTGGGGAAACTCGCGTGTTGATATGCAGCTCAATGAACATATTTGGCAGTGACTGTCCCCGTGTCCAGTGCTTCTGTCAAGCAGACATTCTCAGTGCTAAAGTGAATTAAAACTTATGCCAGAAATACAACTGGACAGACTCGACTTTCAGCATTAGCCTCCATGGAACTGAAACACACAGATAACATGTACAGCATAGTGATTGAACTGTTCTTGAGGAAAGAACGGAGTATGGATTTTGTGTACAAATGAAATCAGTATTTTTGGTGAGTACGGTGCATTTTATTTATATTTTTTATATTTTTGTCATTTTGTTAGGTTAATATTGATGCTTCCGCTACAGATGATGATGTGATGTTTCTTTGGCTACAGTGAAAGGAGACTTGTTGAATTGTGTTAACTGGATTTCTTGCTTCAGTAATGGCATTAATTCTCACTACATGAGATACCAGTCTGTGATGCAATGCCCTGTTATACTGCGTTTCTGTATAGTATAGATGGTTTCTATAGCCATGGCATCATAATGATGGTATTAAGAGGTGGATTAATTTAGGTAGGATGCCACTGAAGTCCTAGGTGTGAAATGCACAGACCGCCCCTGAAATTCACATACCTGTAAAAGCTGTTGTATAGCTTCTTGTACAGACCTTTCTGAAATATGAAGGATGGTGTATATTTTTTAAAAAGTTAGCTACTAGGTTGTGCTCCAAATGTTTCCCTAGATCATTAAGCTCTTCATTGCAGAAATCCTCTGTGTCCTCTAAATCAGGGGTGTCATTTAGAGGCATGTGTTCTTCTTGGGCCATTTTGTTAGCTACACCAGCGGAGACTAGTTCTGGCTTAAATGTCCTCCAGTTGTCTGTTCTGTGCTCTTTACTTCTGTGTGCATTAAATGTGTAGTACACATTAGTATGTCCTTTAGATGGACACTGGACTTTTTGATGAACTTTTAACTGTGTACTGTACAGGTGAGTGAAAAACAACTGCTTCTATGCAGGTCGCAAAAAAATTACATAACTGAGAGTGAGCAGTTACTTGGGCAGTTTCTGATGAATCTTAGATGAGTGGACCATAAGTGCATTAATGGAATTAAATGTGCACAAGAATTCTTTGTGTAAGCAAGGAAACTGTACAGTTCTACTGCCGCTCCCATGGTTTAACTTGTAATGTTTTAATAGGTAACCCTTTTTATCACATATAAACTCACAGCACTTGTACTTCCACTGCATCTTCATAAGAACCAAAATAGAACATTGAGCTCAACAACAGCTGCAGTTACATTGATGCAAAACATTAACCCACCTCTGTTAATGACTAATTAATGGCTTTTTCTTTTGAAAAGTTCTCAGAGTTATTGCTGTAAATGCAACAGATCACTTGTATGCAAATTTTAACACCACTTTGAATTGTATGCTAACATACCCAAACAGTCATAAGCTAGCGTTACCCAGAACCAAATGCAAACAAACGTGCTAATGTTATAAGCAATGAAAACTCAAAGATGATTAAAAAAAATAAATTATGTCAGCACTTTAACACTGTGCTAACTTTAGCTTATAGGTAACTTGTTGGTTCTGCCCAGGTCAATTTTCAATCAATCAATTTTCCCCAGAAACCAGTATTGCTAGATTGAGCAGACAATTTTCAGCCCAAGCAACAACTTTAATCTTGCTCAGTGTGATGAAAAATCACTAAACAATATTCTTTCAATTATTGTTGAAAATCATAATCCATGGCATTGTATGCTTAATAGAAACACAAAAAAAATCAAATCTGAGTCAAATAATGAATAAATAAAGCATAGATTCTTGCTCACATGTACTCACGTGTATGAGTGAAAAAGAAAAAAAAAAACATAACATCCCCTCTTTTCTTTTCTGTCCAGAAACCACATCCGGACTAAATCACAGCCATGGCAACAACTATAAACAATCTTACAGTATTAATAAAGCTATAGTTTGACTAAACATCTTTAATAAACACAAGAAAATTATCACAGTCATCATGCTTGTTTTCAGATTCATGGTGGTGGATGATAATATTCAAAACTGTTTTTGTGCAGATTAATGACATTTTAGCATTTTGCTAAAAGAGAGATGCATGAGGCTAATTGCACATGTACATGTGAATTATTGATAAATCAGATTTCTGGCTTAATTTGGTTGTTTACCTTAACCCGGTTATGTGTGTGCATGTAAAAGCACTGACTATATTAACATCTGAGTCCAGACTGCAAGAACTTTGAAAACTGTGAGAATTCCTGTTGGTGCCTGCAAGTCCTGTTCTCCACACAAGCCTAATTCAAAATGTTATGTATATATTGTGTCCAGATACAAATGTGATTGTACCAGTGTTGTGATACCTAGATTGGAAGCTCCTTGCTCACGTTATATATAGCAGTTCACTTAAACATACAAACCCGACCGATACAGTCTAAGCAGTTTAACATTTCACGTACCACCCAAGACTATTTTTATTTACCAAACAGGATCAAAAGAAGACCAATTGGACAGGAACTTGTTCAATCTGGAAACACTGCCAGAAGGATATCTAGAAGTAGTTGCTTTACACACTCACTGCTCCAGTTGGTATAAAATTTCTTTCATAAACAAACAGCTTTTGAACACAGCAGCAATGCAGAACAAGTGGGCTTTTCACATAACTCGGCACTCACAGTGGTTAAACGTGTTGCTAGGCAGAATTTGGAATAGGCCCCTTCTTTCCCTTACAGAAACTTAACATAAGTTATCTCTGCTTAACATGATCATTACACTTCAGATTTCAGCTGAATGCTGCAAACAACTAATTTGATTTAGTACTGAGTACCTTTTTTAAAAAAACACAAAAGAATAATTAATGACCGCTCAAAAGTTGAATTTAAACCAAATCCAGGTGTACAGCGTGAGTGCATTGTTTTTCTTTTTAAACTGTACACTGCTGCAGAACCCTAAATATGCTCTCCATTGAAACTGTGCTAAATAAATTTTACATAATATATTATCTGTGAATGTACATAACTAAGACTTTAAATGAATGAGTAAATTTAGTGGACTTAAGCAAATGATCTGAAAGTTCAAAGTGCCAAGGTAAAGTACAGAAAAAAGTGTACTGCATTTACAAAAGTGCTGCTAATGTTATATACAGTAAAAACACAAGGAGGACAGAGAAGTGAGATATCATCTAAAGAATTACATGATTTATTAGAGCATTTTATGTTAAGCAAGTCAAACGTCTGAAGATTCCACATGATTTGATTGTAGAAATGCGTAAAGTAGTGACTGGATGAGTCTATGCAGCATTTTTTGTTTGGATTATTTTTCCATGTGTTGTGCTGTCATCCTTAAATAACTTCATGCTACCCCCTCCCCCCATGTAGTTTCTCTTGCCTACATCCTGAATTCTTATTCTAGCAGCATCTTACTGTATATGGATTTTATCATTGTGATGGTTTAATGAATGCATGTCAATTTTATCTCTTTTTTTTGACTGATAAATTCAAAATAATTTGTTTTTAATGAACTTCTGTACTCAAGCACACGTTTGGTTAATATAATACCACAATACCTGCCTTTTAACGTTTCTGTCTGTGATACAAGCCACACTTTTATTGCTAACTGTTCTCTTTACGAGTTTTATGACTGTGTATATACATTAAATTAAAATGTTATTTTTTAACCTCACTGCAGAATTTGGAAGACCTGTTTTTCAGCTAATTTTATCTGGTCTTCAACCTAGTTTTAAAATTAAAATTGTTTATTTGTGACTAAATGGAAATAACTGTGGTACTTATTTCGGTTTATCTTTCAAGCGGTTGTGCTGTACGTGGTACCCTGTGTGAAAAATAATTGTCCCATTAGACTCAAAAACTGATCGCAATATCTTTAGCTTCATTAACTGCTTAACGATTCTTCCATATTGTAAAGGAGTCTGTGATTCATAACTGCATGAATTGACATTCAATTAGAAGTAGCTGGAAAAGAAAGCATAAATTGACAGAACCCTGGGCTTAGCGACATTATGTCGCGACATTATGTTTCAGTTTTATTTTGTTTGTGCAGGCTTCACATTTGCACATTAGGAGAAAGTGCCTAATGAAAATAAAAATAAAATGAAATGTTCCTTCTTTTCATCTTGCTTTATTTTCATGTGAACACAAATGGCATATCAGTCACAATGTGTCTGTTAATCTCTTAAATATGCTTTTCCCTGGAGTATTAAGCACTAGACAGAAACAAGCACTAGACAGAATGCATACACAAATAAAGCTACACATTTATACACTTCACGTCATTATTAGTATATCATGGAAAAAGTTTTTGCTTTAGGTATATGTTCAGTATTTCTTGCGCTGCATTTTCTTTCATCCTACACTTACCCAGATCTTTGTAGACACGGAACACACATGAAATGCATGTATTCCAAATAAACATACAGTATACTGTATTATTTACCCTATACAACTCTAGGCACCTCATATGCAGATAAGTAGCCTTGAGCTGGGAGCACATTTTGCCCGAGTTGAGCCCCGTCATAGGGATGGGATAGCCGGCTACATGCTGCTTGTGCTGATCGACACATTTACAAAACAAAAGACACTGATGGAGAGGTACGAAGGAATTTAAGATGGGCCAGGATTATGAGTTTTTTTGTAGGCTTCAGGGGTGCGATTGTTAAATGGATGAATAAATAAATTCTGTTAATAGTAATTCCTTAAAAATTATTTTTGTGAAGCTGTCCTCAATTTGATACATCTTTTAAAAATGTTTTTTTTCCAGGAAGTGTTATATAGTTATAATTAATATTCTGTATTTGGCAAATGATTTTATTGAAATGCAACTTACAAAGACAAATATTTAGTCAAAATCTGTGCTTAGAAAGTACAAATTTAATTGGCAACAGAGACCAGAATTTAAAATATTTTAATTTTTAACATTTTTTAAAATTTTAATTATTTTAATTATTATTTTAATTCTGTATCTTGCAGATGATTTTATAAAATTCAAATACAAAGAAAGTTAGAAAATACAAAGTTAATTATAACAGAACCAAATTTAAAGTAGTACCTTCATTTTTCTATAACCTCCCTTTTGTTTTCTTCAGTCTTATATCAGTCCAGCACTGCACTTTTTAAGTAATGTAGTAATGCTGTCCTCATTTTTAACAGCTGTTCCTCTGCCCCATTTAGTCTCCCTTTATTTACCTTCTGTTAAGTTATTTAGCTCTGCTATCAGTTCCATTGTCCCCAACGCTATTTTGTTTTGTTATATCATTTACGTATTTTAAAATAAACCAGAAATTCAATCAACTTTCTTCAAATGTGTAAACACTTTTCACAGAATATTGGTTTCAACAGCAAATGTGGCCTCATTGACTCATTGTTGTAATTGACATAATAATCTGAAATATAGTTCTTAAAAAAAGGCTAAAAATATTTATATGCTCATTTTGGAAAAACACTATTTTAAAGTACTACTCTAAATGCCTAATATTTATGGGCCTTCTTGTGGCATTTAGAGTGTACTAAAACACATGGAGGCAATCAGGTCTTGAGGCATATCCTGCTGAGAAAACAACATTTAACTGGCTATTCCACTTTTATGTTTAACTATTAATACTAAGGAAATATGCTTTATAGTTATTATAGTTCCAGTTTAAAAGAAGTAATTTAAGAAAATCTAACATGATTTTCCAATGAGTACATTAAACATGCATTCAAACACCAAACAGTAAAAGACACTCAAATGTTAACATTTGCTCAGTTAAATGACTGAAAAAGCATTGTTATATTAGAATGTGTTTGCATATCTCACAATCTA
Organism: Polypterus senegalus; assembly: GCF_016835505.1. Lineage (NCBI taxonomy): Eukaryota > Metazoa > Chordata > Cladistia > Polypteriformes > Polypteridae > Polypterus > Polypterus senegalus. The sequence goes on along the minus strand of NC_053156.1, from coordinate 234,002,319 downwards.
CCATATATTAACATTCAGGCTTATTGTTTTTGTGTTTTTTATGTAAAATAAGACTAACAAATAAAAAATAAAAACCCTTTTATGATTACCAGTATATGTTTCTTAATATATTTAAATGTATTTGTTTTGACATAAGGAAAGATGTGTATGGTGTTCAGGAAAATGAGCTGTACTACAGCAGCACCCTTGAATATACTAAATTAATCCTATTTTAGCAAATTAATAAGACATGATCACTGAGCTAGCACCAGGCCTCATTTAATTGTGGTTGTCACTGACAATCTTACAGCAAAATTTGGCTATAGTTGATCCAACTAAACTTCAATTAGTTCAAACTCGAATACCCAATGGAAACAACTTATCCCGAAGCAATGAAACTGCAACTGCACTGAGGATGTAATGTTCACATTTGATGCTTTGCAGCACCTGTACTACACACGTTTTCTGAACTCCAAGCAGGCCACTGCTCCTTAAAAGTATATCTGTTACCAAAAGCATGGCACTTTTGGAGCAGTGTATGTTAATGAGTAGATTAATACAACTCCTTCAACAATTATACTGCTCTTGTGCCAAAAAAGACTTCTAAGGGTGCCTGTACAGTTCAGGAAGATGTCCCATGGTGCATTAATCTGAAAGTAATAGCCTACAGCGGACACGGCCCTGCACTTTGGCAATTGTTTTATGCATAAAGCAGTCAAGTGGACTGCTGCAGTTGACTCTAATTTTTCTTAACCACACTCATCACACTGCTCATTATACTGTACGTAAAACACACCTTGAAAGTAGAATTCCATGTATAACTGGCTGTTTTTATAAGTATGTGTTTCAATTTAACAAAAACATTTTACTTTCTGCATACAGTATATTAAAACAGATTGCACAATTACGGCAGCAAATAAATGATGAAAACAGATTGCACAATTACGGCAGCAAATAAATGATGAAACAGTTTATTGAGTACCTTAATGCTTTTTCATATTACTTTCATTTATATATTGTAAAATAAGCACAAAACACAGATAAAGAGTTGGGGTATCTACCCTGTATACTTGGAAAAATCAGGCTGAAAAAATTGGTTGTTACAGACTGAGCTCAAAATGGAACTGAATACAGTGGTTAAGATGCTATTCTGCACTGGGAAAAGAGAGAAAGAATTAGTGGACAGCGCCAGCTCCTGGCTTGGTAGGTTAGTACAATTATTCAAGCCCATAAGCTGTCTTCAATGTGCATGTGTGTAACAGTATACAACTTTAAATTGTTATAGAAATCCTTAGACACTTTCAGAATTTAATTTTAAATAAAAAGGAATTGATTTAAATATGCCAATAATTAAATTAAAGATAATCTGAAATTCTTTTCAAGATATCTTAAATGTGTAAGGGTGATTTAAAGATATCTGTAAATCCTTTAGAGATATCTCTAATTCATTTCAGATATCCTTTAACGTTTTTACAGCATCTGTTAACTTCTTAATGATTTATCTAAAAATGTTAAAATATCTCTCAGTAGCAAATTAGAATAAAATCTACTAAGACATTATAATTCATTCAAATCTTTATTCAAAATTGTTTACATACATTTCAGTGATTTGAAGATGCTGTCTCACACATCTTTAAATATGTCTGCAAGTGATGTAATTAAATTGAAGGTATCTTTAAATCCAGGTTATGAAAATATGTTAATTAGATTTGCAGATATCTTAGTTACATTTGAAGGTATCTGTGAGTGATTACGTTATACTGTATATTTAAATATTTCAAGATATCCTAAAATTAATTTAAAATCTCTAAATGATTTTTTAACTTACCATAGACAAGTGAAGATTGCAATAGTGGAGTGGAGTCCTCTCTCTAAACGGTTTGGAAGCAGCTACTTGGACATGGTGCCCCCTTGTCATTTTAAGTGTAATGTAGGTTAACTATGTTTTTTCATTTGATGTGATTTTTCAAAGGATGCATACATAGCTAAAGCAAGCTATCTAGACAGAGAATGTGTTTGCATAGGATTGTTGCTGCTTTTTATCCAGTAATCATTACAAATACAAGTTTAGTCAGACTTTTCTCAGTGTTGAATAAAACTAATGTGTTTTTAAACTTAGTGTACCATTGTTCCTGGGTAGTATGTGAAACAGCACTCACAGTACTTTTCTTCAGAACCTATTATACTAAGAAAATGGTCTTGTCTAAATTATAGGACAAATAAAACTTATTTTAAAAAGAATCAGTGATACCTACTGTATATTGGAGCTGATATATGTAATTTTCTCAGAAAATATGGCCCCATTTAAATGGTATCCCTGAAGTAAATGTAACTTGGGTAACAGAACAAAAGTGAAGGTCTAGTACCATAATAAAGAGGCAGTTTGATTTCCTCCAGATAATAGAGTATGTGACTATCCAACAGACAAAACTGAATGGTTTGGATTAGTTGCAGACCACGATTTAAAAAAGTGGGTAACCTGTGCTTTTCCTGAGATGGTGTTTAAAAGTTTTCTTTTGTGTCAGGTTGTAATTACAACATGCAAATCAACCCACATGGCAGACAAAGGCCCTGCGGTGGGCTGGCGCCCTGCCTGGGGTTTGTTTCTTTCCTTGCGCCCTGTATTGGCTGGGATTGGCACCAGCAGACCCGTGTGACCCTGTAGTTAGGATATAGCGGGTTGGATAATGGATGGATGGATGGCAGACAAAGGCTGGCAAACTCTAGTGAGGCAGGAAGGCTAATCACTGCAATATCACCATAGTTATGATAAAATATCTTCATAGAAAAATATCATTTTTTATTTGATTTATTATTGAACTATCCACGGTATTTGGCATTGCACAGGTATGTTTGTTTTATGGGTCAAGGAAAGAAAGCAAATATTTTTGTGTTTTTTTAAATGTTGACCCTTTGTCATTTTTGGTTGCAAGTGTTCCATTTATCATCTAATATCTTTCTTATAACTATCAATTTCTCTGCGTTCTGATTCAAGATTTTACGTTTTTTTGTATGATTGGATTCCATAATTGTGGTAGTTCACTTCTGGGTTTGAACAATGAATACTGCTTCTTTGAACACCCTGGTTTATATTCTTTGCATTCCCTGATTTCATGATGTTTAATATAATCAATTTCGTTTAATCAATGATGTTTAATTTAATGTTATAAAGATGAGGGAAATTTAATTCATTCAATGTTGATTTAAAATCACTGCAAATCCTGGCGCTGTATTGCCATCAAGTTCTAAAATTGGAGCAGACGTTATAATTAGATATTGGAATCAGATGATAGAGCAAGGTCAAAAGGTAAGTTATGGTCAAAATTAGGTAGTCTGGGTGTGGAATATCAGATCCTTGTCTTAACAATAGGTGGCCAATTTTAAATAAATAATTGTGCCCTGAGAAGGTGTAGGCTCCAGTCAGGTGCAGGTATACATGAGTGCGCTTCGCTCGGCAATTAATTGGGGAACTGGCTGACCGCACTGCATGCCCATGCGGTGGCAGGTGGCTAAGTTAGACACATCAGTGATATGGCAGAGGGAACAGCTCCATACACCTGCACCCAATTAGGCAGCAAGGAGACTGCATGGGACAGAATTAGAGAAAAAAACAAAAGGAAGAAGTACAGAAGCTAAAGAGGGGAGAAAGTGATAATCAGGCAAGAAGACGGGAGAGTGCCAGTGTGAGTAAGAGAGAGAGAAGAAGCAGGCAGCCATGCAGAGAGCCCTCAGGGGAGCGTGTGGCCCACACTCAGGGGCTGCAGAAGTGAATCACTCTGGCTGAGCTGTTGGGAGCAGGAGTGATCCAGGGCTGGATCGTGCAATTCGTGCAGCATAAGTCTGGGAAGGCAGAGGGAGTTGGCAAGGCTCAGATGGGAAGCCGTATTGGAACCTTGGATAATAGGGAACTGAGCCTGGATTCGGATTGGGGATCCCTGCTGGGAACCATGAGACAGCAGGGACCCAGACCCATGTAAGAAAGTCGGCTGCATCTGTTGGTTTGAAGTCTCTTGGGGCTGCAGGACCCAAGCTGTATAAGCCAAGGAGACGTTCATTTTAGAAGGGAAGCACTAGAGACTTGATTATAAAGGGCAGATTTTTGCCTGTGGGGTTTTAACTTTGTTTTAATGGATTACATACTTGTTTGTTTTTAATCTCCACTTTTGTACCATTTTATGGATTATTCATTTATTTATGAAACTTTTGATGCACTTTTCTTTTGAATACTGTTTTGGAGTTTTAAATAAAAACACAGGTTCACCTTCACACCTACCCCTTGCTTTCTAAGTTGTGCCCTCATCTGCTAGGCTCATCCTTTGGTTACATTACAGGTGGCAGGTTCAAGAGGCTCCCTAGAGCAACTGGGTTTGGGAAACGGTGCCCTGCACCATCACACAGGGGCCTATATAAAAAAAACACGGAAATTGTAACAGGAATCATAGTAAAAGAACAGTGTAAAAGGGTAAAAAGCCAGATTAGTACATGTAACTGGAGCCAAAACAAAAGACATAAATCGTAATCAGGGAAAGAAGAGAGCTTGTAACCAAAAAGCTGTTAAATAAATCACATAAATAGAAAACTAAGAATGCTTTGGTTATGCACAAACATGGACAAACCAGGAGGTATTTGCTGACCTTTATACCTTTGACCATGTGCTGTCAACTTTCGGTTGACCTTACTTAGCAACTGCCTGCCAATAAAAACAACAAAGATAATAAAATGTCAGCTGCCATAACAAAAACAATTTCCCATAATGAAAAACATAATCTGTTCCAAAAATAAATGTAACAGAATCATTGATCTCTAAAACCCCAATAAATAATGTTTCAAATAATTTTAGAGACAAAGGACAATAAAAGACTAACATTATTAAAATTTATAAAGAAAATCCAGATCTTGACAGTAACAATGTGCAGGTGTACAACAGCAGTGGCATTTTCTAAAATGTAAGGTTTTGCTTACATAAAAAATGCAGTATCATCCGTTCCTTATTGTCACATGCACATAATGCAATGAAATACCTGCTTGCATGCTTGACTAACTCACACTGATATTGTCCTTCTCCAGCACTCTGAATGTCCCTACTGTAGGTTAGATAAGCTATAATATCACAAATAGGTAATTAGTGGTGAATGTAACAGCTGAGATTCCTTTCATGTATAGGTTTATGAAACGGATGCAAAATCTCATTTCCCATGTAGTTTCACAACTGCAAAACTCAAACTCCCTAAGCACAAATTTTCACTGCAAATTCAATTTTGCTTCAGTCACTGGCTTCTCACTATTAATAGACTACAAGTAGCCAGGGCCCAGGACTGGATGCCCCCCTCATTCCACAGTCAATGATGGAAACATTCATCATTCATATGACATACATACAGTGGTGTAAAAAACTATCTGCCCCCTTCCTGATTTCTTATTCTTTTGCATGTTTGTCACACAAAATGTTTCTGATCATCCAACACATTTAACTATTAGTCAAATATAACACAAGTAAACACAAAATGCAGTTTTTAAATGATGGTTTTTATTATTTAGGGAGAAAAAATCCAAACCTACATGGCCCTGTGTGAAAAAGTAATTACCCCCTTGTTAAAAAATAACCTAACTGTGGTGTATTACACCTGAGTTCAATTTCCGTAGCCACCCCCAGGCCTGATTACTGCCACACCTGTTTCAATCAAGAAATCACTTAAATAGGAGCTGCCTGACACAGAGAAGTAGACCAAAAGCACCTCAAAAGCTAGACATCATGCCAAGATCCAAAAAAATTCAGGAACAAATGAGAACAGAAGTAATTGAGATCTATCAGTCTGGTAAAGTTATAAAGCCATTTCTAAAGCTTTGGGACTCCAGCGAACCACAGTGAGAGCCATTATCCACAAATGGCAAAAACATGGAACAGTGGTGAACCTTCCCAGGAGTGGCTGGCCGACCAAAATTACCCCAAGAGCGCAGAGACGACTCATCCGAGAGGTCACAAAAGACCCCAGGACAACGTCTAAAGAACTGCAGGCCTCACTTGCCTCAATTAAGGTCAGTGTTCACGACTCCACCATAAGAAAGAGACTGGGCAAAACGGCCTGCATGGCAGATTTCCAAGACGCAAACCACTGTTAAGCAAAAAGAACATTAGGGCTCGTCTCAATTTTGCTAAGAAACATCTCAATGATTGCCAAGACTTTTGGGAAAATACCTTGTGGACTGATGAGACAAAAGTTGAACTTTTGGAAGGCAAATGTCCCGCTACATCTGGCGTAAAAGGAACACAGCATTTCAGAAAAAGAACATCATACCAACAGTAAAATATGGTGGTGGTAGTGTGATGGTCTGGGGTTGTATTGCTGCTTCAGGACCTGGAAGGCTTGCTGTGATAGATGGAACCATGAATTCTACTGTCTACCAAAAAATCCTGAAGGAGAATGTCTGGCCATCTGTTTGTCAACTCAAGCTGAATCGATCTTGGGTGCTGCAACAGGACAATGACCCAAAACACACCAGCAAATCCACCTCTGAATGGCTGAAGAAAAACAAAATGAAGACTTTGGAGTGGCCTAGTCAAAGTCCTGACCTGAATCCAATTGAGATGCTATGGCATGACCTTAAAAAGGCGGTTCATGCTAGAAAACCCTCAAATAAAGCTGAATTACAACAATTCTGCAAAGATGAGTGGGCCAAAATTCCTCCAGAGCGCTGTAAAAGACTCATTGCAAGTTATCGCAAATGCTTGATTGCAGTTATTGCTGCTAAGAGTGGCCCAACCAGTTATTAGGTTCAGGGGGCAATTACTTTTTCACACAGGGCCATGTAGGTTTGGATTTTTTTTTCTCCCTAAATAATAAAAACCATCATTTAAAAACTGCATTTTGTGTTTACTTGTGTTATATTTGACTAATGGTTAAATATGTTTGATGATCAGAAACATTTTGTGTGACAAACATGCAAAAGAATAAGAAATCAGGAAGGGGGCAAATAGTTTTTCACACCACTGTATATAGTATTTCATTAAAGCAGACGTAGCCATTTTTGAGTAATGCATAGTTTTTTGTGTGTTTAACATTACACAACCTCACCTACTCCATTCCCACTGTCATTTGTATTAAATAATTGACATGGAAGGTTACTGTCTCTGCAAGTTGGCCAAATGTAAACAGTATATCAAATTCCTTTTTTGTTTCGTGCCCTTCCCCATATTACAATACTATTTCTTGATTAAAGTCTAGATTTTAGTTGTATCAACAGTAATATGGATGCAAAATTTCATGAACTTTGAGTTAGCCTTTTTGGACTAATGTATTTTTGCCCCTATTATAATTAATCTTAATGATGAAACTTTTGAAATGCCTTGCAGCCTGGATATTAATTTTGTTCAGTTTTATTATACATGCAGAATTTTGTTAAGATTGAACCAGTCATTTTGGAATAATGCCAAGTTCTTGGGTTGCCTCAGCCTCTTAAATCCCACTTCTGCAATTAAATTTCTGAAACAACATATAGCTTATACTTCAAGTCAAGTCAAGTTGGGGAGTATGCACTGATACATTGTGTTGCCGCACCCACTAGACGACAAAACAGCTCGGGATCCTGGTTGGCAACACCCCAGACAGACACGCGATCCAGTCCCACCTTCCGGAAATGACCCTCTATCTGCTGCAGCTAGGTGTTACATGGGGCGAACCATTGGCCTGGTCCAGCCATTCGGGTCCCCAACAATGAGTATCTTACAAGCTGGATCACCCTCAGGGAAACGTGCCAGTAGTAGTACCGTAACTGACGCTCCCTCACAATGCAGGCAATGTACCTCATTTGCGACTCCATGAGCAATCGCTCATTCGACACAAAGTCAAACCAATGGTACCCGAGGATTTTCTGGAGAGACACAGTACCAAAGGAGTCCAGTCTTCGTCTCAGGTCATTGGATAGCATCCATGTCTCACAACCATATAGCAAGACAGGAAGCACCAGGACTCTAAAGACTTGGACCTTCGTCCTTTCGCATAGATATCAGGAGCGCCACACACCCCTTTCCAGCGACCTCATGACCCCCCATGCTCTCCCAATCCGTCTACTGACTTCATAGGATGAGTTACTAGAGACATGAATGTCGCTGCCAAGGTAAGTAAACCTCTCGACAAGGTCGACACTCTCTCCGCAGACAGACACACTGCTGATGGCTGTGCCCAATAGGTCATTAAAGGCTTGGATCTTGGTTTTTATCCAGGACATTCACAAGTCCTCGCTCAGTCCTTCGAGCACCCTGATCAGCACCTCCATTGACTCCGTGAAGATCACAGTCTCATCAGCAAAGTCAAGATCTGTGAATCTTTCTTCACCAACAGATGCCCCACTGCCACTGGACTCCACGACCTTGCCCAACACCCAGTCCATGCAAGCATTGAACAGAGTAGGAGCAAGAACACACCCCTGACGAACCCCAGAATCAACTGGGAAAAACAGAGGTTCTGCCTCCACTCTGCACAGCACTCACAGTACCAGTGTACAGGCCGACCATGATATCCAGCAACCTTGGGGGGATCCCGTGAACCCTTAGGATGTTCCACACGGCAGCTCGATCAACTGAGTCAAACGGTTTATTAAAATCGACAAAGGCTTCAAAGAAACTCTGCCGATATTCACGTTTGCGCTTCATGAGAACCCTCAGTGCCAGATAGACTTCTTAGGCGTAAAACCAGACTGTTCCGGTCGCTGGTAGGTGAGCAAGTGATCACGGATCCTATTGAGGACGACCTTAGCAAGGACCTTACCCGGCACAGAGAGACATCTTATCCCCCTGTAGTTGCTGCAATCCAGACGATCACCCTTGCCTTTCCAGATAAGGACGACAAGTCCCATTTTCCAGTCAGTTGGGATGATGCCAGTCTCCCAAATGGAAGCAAAGATTGCTTGCAATGCCAGGAGGACAGCCTTACCACCAGCCTGAAGAAGTTCACCCTGGATTATCACAGATCTCTGGAGCCTTTCCTCCTCTTAGCTGGTTCATCACCTGTGCAGTCTCAGTGAGATTGGGTGGTTTACAGCCAATTGGAGGATCAGCCTTAAGAACCGTGGACCCAGAGATATCCAACGTCCTAGCCGGAGGATCAGCTTTGAACAGCTGCTCAAAGTAGCCAGCCCATCGCATCACAACTGCAGTGTCTTCCGTAAGGACCGTTTCATCAGCTGCCCTGACTGCGACTCTCTGAGGAACAGATTCAGATGTGTGTAATGCTTCGATTCTTCTGCAAGCAGGATGTGGATCGTTAGACCACAGATGGTGTGTCACTTGCTCACAGATTCCTCTAACAAACGTCTCTTTATCTGTCCTCAGAGCCCTCACAGCCGTCCTTCTCAGTTCATGGTACAGACCAGAGTTGCCATTGAGCTGAGCGCTGCGACTCCTCTCGATGATATCCAGGGTGTCCTGTGAGATGAAACACCTCTTTCTGGGAACACCGGTAATACCAACACAACCCTCAGCAACCTGAGGGTTGTCACGGAAGGTCTCCCACATCACATTAGGATTGTTGCACCCAAATCTGCAAGTTTCTCACACAAACTGCATGCAAACTCATTAGAAACAGCCTGGTCTTGGAGTTTGGCCAGGTCCAGGCTCATTTTCCTAGTAGGTGGTAACCTGCTGGACATAAGCTGGAACCCAAGAGTAGCAACAAGAAGTCTGTGGTCAGAATTCACAAACTGGGTACTTCTGTAGACCCTGCAGTTTTGCAAGAGCCTCCAGTGTCTGCCCACAAGGATGTGATCGATCTCCTTCACTGAAACCACCAGTATTGGAGTACCAAGTCCAACGATGTGGTTCTGGGCATTGGAACCAGGATCCAGCGATTCGGAGCCCCTGTCTGTCCACCCACAGAGATCTGGCCAGTCCCCAGTCTGCGCACCTCTGAAATGTGGAGTTTACGCAGCTTCTCCAAAAGCAGAGGAAGATGATCATCTTGCCGGAGGGACAAGACGTTCCATGCGCATACCCGTATGGGCCACTTCAAATTGGGACCCGAGTGCTGCCATGCAGCAGGTGATGCCTCAGCGCCACACCAGTCCCGATCCCCAACAGACCTGACCCCAATCGATCTCCAACAGTTTCAACTCTTCCGAGGATGGGACTACCGAGGGCTTTCCCCCATCCCCTTCATGATGCAAGCAGCCTTCCTATTGGCGGCTGCAGCAGAGCTACATCCACGGAGAGCAAAAAGGAGTCTTTTCTGTTGTCTCAGAGCTGTGTGAGGTTTTTTTATGGTAGCTGGAGTGCCAATCCTGCCACCAACCCCCATGATTTTCCTGCAAGCTGGAGGACCGCTTGCAGGGCCGGATGCAGTTTAACGTCATACCCAGGACAGAGCCTACAGTATACTTGCTCAAGCAAAATTTAGTGAAAATCAGATCAGCCATTTTTGCTTGACTGGTCAACAGACAAACAGATTTTAATTTTATTTAAGTAAAATATTTATGTAAAACTGCATGGCTGGTAGGGATTTCACATATCTCCACAACATTATAAGGTCACGTTATCCTTTTGAGTATAGTGAAATTGGAATGACTCCCTGTTTTGGGTTGATTTCGTCCTTGCAGTTGATATTCCTGGGAATTGGTTCTAGATCTGGAATATGGATTATAAAGGGTTGATAATAGATGGATGACTGGAAGTGCTATTTCAGAAGTTATATCAATAATAATGTGATTGTATGTTAACATCATAAAAGTGGTGCACAGATATCTTGTATTATGCTGCCAGATTGACATTTTAAGGTGTTTTCACACCTAGTTTGTTTGGTACAGTTTTTTCGAACTCTGGTGCGATTTCCTTAAAAGTCTGGTTGATTTAATTAGATGTGATCACACAAGTCACACTCTGGTGCAGACCAAATCAACCATACCTGAGACTTTTTGGAAAGGGTGGTCTTGGTGTGTTACCGACCCTGGAGCAGTTCACATGAGATCTGAATATAATCTGGCACAGGACTGATTTAATTACATGAAATAACTGCATTATGCATTACATTTTGTGTGCTGTGGTAGTCATCCTGAGTGTCTACTTTCGGAAACTAGGGAACCTCTTTCATATCATAATGAGTTAAGGATTAACATGGAGCATTAAAAAACAATAATAATGTGAAAAAATATATGCTCACAAGTACAGATATAACCCAATTCATATGAAACGGCTTGTAGAATTACTCGTTCAATCCTACTCATACTAGTACTGTTTTTTGCACACTATTTTGTACTCTCCTGTCACCCAGGGGTACAGTTTAAAGGATTTGGCATAAGAGGCAGTTGCACCACTTTGTCAGTGGCTTTCTTTTTGAAAAGGGAAAACATACAGCAACATAAGTCTTTATATATAAACAAGAAAATAAACCAATTAATGTTCCCCTACACCTGCTGACCCAACACAATCTGAAGTGTCAACAAAAGGGAAAAAGATAATATGATCCATACTGCAATGAAGAAGGGAAAGACTGTCACCACCAGATCAAAATAACTAGAAAAAGAAGGACTGCAAAAGAATAAAAAAGACCAAGAGAAAGATAAAAAGAGCAGTAATGAGGCGTCTTTTTTACTGACCAGAAGCCATGCGCCACTTTAATTAGACTATTTAGTGTTGTAAATTTTGGACTAGATGTTCAACCAACCTGCAGTGTAGACAGCTCCAGGTGGAGGAGGAGCAGATCATAAAATCTGGCCTTCCAAAGACTTCCCTGAGGACATACAAAAGGGGTTCAGAAGCAATTTAGCAGCCTTTGTACCAGTATAGGAAGATGCTGCTGGAGAGATGAAAGGGGTAAGAAAGACAAGTTGAGTAAAAACAATATATAAGGTTAACAAGGCTCTCAGGATTTCAGATAAAACAGATGAAACAAAGGACCAGAAAAAGAAAATAAGCAGGTTTTGCTAGAACATTTGAACATGTGCCAGCTAAGCCACATGAACTTACTGCAAATGACAAAGGGAATTAGAGGCCTGTCCAGTCAGGTGTCTTTGTTTGGTGGTAGGGTACATATGATGAAAAAATATAAACTGACTGTGCTGGTGCTCCAGATTGCAAGAACAGTTAAGATATGTTAGTGAAAATACTTTCCCAACAGAATAATGGAGCTGAAGTAAGATCTGATTGCCAGACTGATGTATTGAGGAGTGGTATGGGATACTCTTCCCTTAGAAGGGCATGTGAAAGGTATGAGGGAGGAAGGGAAGGTACGTAGGGTGTACTGGGAGGGGAAACTCCATAGGAATACCACATGACCCCGAATGCTGACTTGATCTGAAAATAGAAATAGAAGGAGAAAGAGGGTAAAGGTATTTTTTAAACAAATCCAAGGACATCACTAGACCTTAGGAGAAGAACAAGTCCCCAATCAACCTGACTCCTCCAGGCATTCAGATTGGAAATATATTAGGATTGCCACCAATCTGAAGAATACTAGTGTAAAAAATAGATTTAAATAATGCCATTTGAAGAAATACATACTGTGCAGTCTTCACCCTAATCTTTAGTTATTGGCACCTCCTAATAATGATCAAAAACACCATACTTTTTAGTGAAAGGTGGTGAGACTCCTGAAAAACAGCAATATCTACTCCAAGGAAAGTTGAGAAAGGAAAGTTGAGAAAATTATCTATCTATCTATCTATCTATCTATCTATCTATCTATCTATCTATCTATCTATATGGTGAAGCAGATTATTTGAAGAGAGAGAATGAAAAGTTGATTGCTTCATTTTCGGGCAACATTCTTTCCAATCTTAAATGCTTAAATGGATAAATTTGCAGGTTGTTTTTTTATTATTATTATTATCACTTCAAATATTTTGTATACCTTTTTAAAGATATGCCTTCTAGATATTTTACTTTAATGCTGAGCAAATGAATAATGTATAGCATACGGTATGGTATTTTAACACTTTGGCTTCAATGTTCACATTAACCAGGCCTTCATTCTAAAGGCTCAAATTGTGGTGAGAAAGGTGGTGATAAAATTACACTTCGAAATACAGTTTTCAGCATTTACTTATGTTTCATGGTATTTATATGTAAATGAAGGTGACAGCTCTGTGATATTGTACACCTGTATTGACTTTTATATCCAGTTTTATTATCATATGTGCTTTTACTAGATGGATATGGCTGTGGTGAATACGTATTTTAATAAAAGGGAGAAACACAGGGTAACATACAAGAGTGGAGGAAGATGCACACAGGTAAATTACATCCTATGCAGAAGAGTTGATCTGAAGGAGATTGAAGACTGCAAAGTGGTGGCAGGGAAAAGTGTAGTTAAGCAGCATAGGTTGGTGGTCTGTAGGATGACGTTGGAGATCAAGAAGAGGAAGAGAGTGAGGGGCAGAGCCATGGATCAAATGGTGGAATTTGAAAAAAGAAGACTGCAAGATTGAGTTTACTAGAGGAGGTGAGGCAGGCACTGGGTTGCACTGAAGAATTACCAGACAGCTGGGAAACTACAGCAGATGTAGTAAGGGTGACACCAATAAGGGTGCTTGGCGTGACATCTGGACAGAGAAACGAGGAAAAGGAAACCTGGTGGTGGAATGGGGAAGTACAGCAGAGTATACAGAGGAACTCCTTGGAGGTTTTTGATGTTCTGCATCTTGTGAACACAATTCATACTGTGGAGTACAATTATTAGTAAGTTCTCCAGCATTGGTGAGCTATACTGTATGTCAAAAATGAGGATTTTTAAATTGACTCTAAACCTGTGGTTACACAGTTGTAGTTTCACTTTCTAGTTATTATCATTGCCTCCAGATTGAAAATAAATTCTCAGGGTAACTAAAATAGTGTGCTTTGCAAATTAGGCCTCATTCATGCTTAAATTAGCAATTTGATAATGGTATACTGTAAGATGTGAATGTAAAGGGAAGCAGAAAAATTGTCAGTTATTTCAGCAAAATTTTATAGCATCCTGCATCTTTTATTTGACGGCTCAATGAAAAGGCAGCAATTTTTGAAAAATTTAATTTGTGTGTGTAGCGGATTAAGAGAAAATAAGTTAAAGCATATTACAAGGTCAAAACAGAAAGCTGTTTGCAGCCTGTAAAGTCACGTTAAGTTGTTGCTGTATTATAAAGACGAGGCTCCTAAGCACCTTGAAGCATTTTCAGTATATTTTATACTGAAATGATGGAGGGTGTAAAATGTCAATTGTGATAATCATTGCTTTTGAAAATATAAAATGATTTTTTGGAAAAAAAAAGTAACATTTATGTCACACAAGTTCAGTTTTTATACGCTGTAATAATTTTTTAGCCCTTAAAACATTGTGTTTTATCAAAATTTAAAATTTGTATTTGTATTTATGCGTGTAGATAGATAGATAGATAGACAGATAGATAAGAGAATATTTCACTTATTCTTTGTTCTGTGCTATATAGAGATGATGAGAGAGCCTTACTGGATAGCACACAAGTTCGCAATTAAGCATATTTTACATACTAATGTGTACATCTAATCCATATGAAAAAGAGCAATAATAAAGGGAGACAGTCAAAAGTGGCCATTTTAGGCAGTCCACAGAAGGTTTCCTTTGTGTTCCAGTATGGCTGGGAGACGTGAGCTGTCTGCTTCTTATTGTATTGCTGCCATTCAGTGACAGAGAAGGAGTGTTTATCTGTGTATTTGCAAAGCGCTGTGGAATGTCTCAGTTCAAAGGTTATATAATTGCCAGAGTTAAAGGATAGGCAGTAGTTGTTAGGGTTAGTGGCGATCTTGTCCCATAGCACACAACCATACTTACATTTGATTATCAAAAACAGCAAGGGCAAGAGAGGTTATTATAGGAACAGGGCATTAACAATTCCAGGATGGGCTACATTCTATTTATGCCAGTTAATTAATGCTTTATCCTACTGAAAATCTTTATACAAAAAGAGCAAATTAGATTTTCTAACACTGTCAACTTTTACTTACAAATGATTAATAAAAGAATGTTTTTTTTTTTTTAAACTTGCCTGACTACAAAGCAAATTATATACAGTATAATAAAGCAAGATAAAAAACAAAAACTAATGATACCTGATTTCAACATCTGATTTCATATATAATTAAGCAGAAGTAATTTAAATGGCTAATACAAAAAATAGGTGCAGATCAGTACTGGTGCCCAATCCAGGATTAGTTTCTGCCTTGCTCCTGATGTGTTCCCGTATAGTTTCTGACCACTGTAACACTAAATTGAATTACATTATACAGGTTTTAAATTAAATCAAATTGAATTTAATTTGTCATATATAAATTATGTCCACAGTACCATATGTAGTGAAATGGTTAGTTGCTAAACACTAATGACTGTGAATCTAACAAGAATATTAAAGGTCAATAACAGTAATACATGACATTTTAAATATCAATAAAATCATTCATATTTTATAATTATAAAATATGTGATAATAGCACTACATAAAGTATTTAATAATTTAAATAACTTAATGTAAGAGAGTTTACAATTGGGCGTCATGTAATTCTAGACACTTTCCTTATTCAAGATGAAGATGAACTGTGGAAATAAGACTGTTTGACCTGGACTTTAGGCAGCAGTAGTGATTACCTGATTGCATCACAGAACAGAGTCCGTTGCTGGGATGGCTGGTATCACTGATAATTTTCTTTGCCCTGGTTTGACATTATTTGGTGTAAATGTCAGTTAGGAAGTGCACACCCAATAATGTGTTCAGCTGACTGCACCATTTCTGCAGAGTAGACTACTGCTTGCTGTTCCCAGACCACTCAGTAATACTTCCTGTCTGGATACTTTCGATGGTGGATATGTAGAAGTTCTTCAGTAGCTGGGGGAAGGCAACCTGAGATCTCTGAGGCATCTGATGTGGGCTTCTTCAGCAAGGTGTCATGTTTGAACCAGGTCAAGTCCCCTGTGATGTAGACACTGAGGTATCTGAAACTATCCACCCTCTCCACCTGAGGTGGGTAGACACCTGTTGTTTTCTCCTAAAATCCACAATCAACTCCTGTGTCTTACAGATGCCACTGAGTAGATTGTTGTGCAGACTTAAAGGATGACTGATATCAACTTACCATAGTAAAATTATTTTGCATATGGCAGATAATGTCACCAGAGGCCCTTCCAATAATGAATTTGCTGGTCAAAACAAATGTGTTCAAACATGAAAAATGCACTTTTTCTTTTTTTAAACATGAGTACATTATGCCCTTCCGATATATGTAGCACAATGAAAATAAATGGAACACAAGCAAGTTTTGCTCTGCCCTTACATATAAATTTATACTTCATAAGAGGTTTCAAATTGGATCCTCAAAGCACTTGCCTTGAAAAAAATATGAATGAAGCAATTAATACTACTGCGGTATTCTTTCTGTTTAGAGGTCTGATGGGAAGAGGAGAGTTTTTTTATCACCACTAAAAATGAGCCATCCATGCTTTTGCAAAATGCTGATGAAAATTATTAGTTTCTACATGGTAATCTTGGGGATCAGTTGTAATTTGTGTTTGGTGTGATTTTCTTTGAGAGCTAATATTACTTGTCAAAAAACAAGTTTCAAATGGGAAATTTCAAATCATAATACATTATATTTGTTTTGGAATCTGTGTGAGTCAGCACTGGGGACAGAAAATGGCTAATGGACAATACAGTTCTAAGATGGATCAATGAAGGAAGAGCCTGTGAAGTTATTAAATAATAATAATTATCTGCTTAAGTAGTTTGACTGTTTAAATTAATTAATCATTCCTTTCCGCTAACCTAGATAGTGACTTCCCCAATAAGCACAGATTTGTGCAAATTTATTAATAACAGTATAAAATTTGTAAGTGGAAAACACAATGCATTTAGTACTGTTAATAATAATGAAATGACAAGGTCAAGCTTATAAATTAGCATACTTCTGTCTTACTGTATCATCACAGCAGAATCTACAAAAGAGAATCTTGTCAATTGTCATTTTAGTCTCAAAAGTATGTGATCACACATTTTATTTTATCAACATATGCTTATTCGAGTTCTAGCCAGAAAAAAAATATCAAGCAATAATTGGGCAGGCGTCTAACTAGGCTTTTCTCCCTGTTATCATTTAATCAACTCAGAAATTGTTTCCAAATTAATCTGAGGCAGTGAACAGTTCATTCTGCAATGGCTGGTCACCATGGAAACACAAGCAGGGCCTACTGTATGTTCTTTTACGAGGCCTTAAACCAATCCTTCTCCACCCCCACGGAAAAGCTGCTGCTATTTTTGTTAGTCTTGAAAGTGTCCAGAAGGTGAAAACCTTGCTATATTGTCAAGTCAGACATCAGTGAATTTCCGGCATGCATAAAACAGAAGCAAGGAGCACATTGCATTTTCAATTTGCTAAAGAAAATCTCCCATTGAAGTGTCAGATTAACAAAGACAATTAAAACATCAGAAAGGGAACTTGTATTGAGGCCATACTTTTCTTTCTGTGTTTTAATATCAAAGCATATTGAAATAAGTATTTTCTTTGAAACACTTTCATAATTGAGTTGGATGCCTTTCTTTTCTGTCAGGCATTTTTAATGTAGCAAACAGAACAAAATTCAAGCATTTCATTAAAATGACACATATCTTTGTTTAAAATAGCAAATCCTGCAATAATTGCATATTGTTGATTTGAGAGGGATGAACTTTCAAAATGTAGCATTTATTCTACAGAGTCTAATTTAACAGCATGGGTTGGAAATGAAAGTAGATCGGCCTCTTGGCTTGCCTTTGGAAGAGGGCTCCACTGTGAGTGAGTGTGTGTGTGTGTGTGTTTGTGAATGTGCGTGCATGTTCGTGCCTGTCTTACATTCTCTCTTT
Organism: Polypterus senegalus; assembly: GCF_016835505.1. Classification (NCBI taxonomy): domain Eukaryota; kingdom Metazoa; phylum Chordata; class Cladistia; order Polypteriformes; family Polypteridae; genus Polypterus; species Polypterus senegalus. The sequence goes on along the minus strand of NC_053156.1, from coordinate 233,984,514 downwards.
CTCGCCCACCCCCCATTTCCAGCCTCCCAATCTGCAGCCCATGGCCTTTAGTCCCCCAGCCCCCTCCCAAGTATGGAAATGAAGCCTTGTGTTATAGATATGAGAGTGAGCACAAGATTTGTTGCAAATTTTTCGTCTGTAGACCAGACAGAATCCTGGATTGCTGCCAATATTTGCAAGCCTTTTTCTAGCCAACCAGAATTACTGTTGGGAATCACCTGACCCCGAGTTCTCAGACAAAAGAAAATTTCCAGCTTTTTTTTTTCTTTTTTTTTTTTTTTTTTTAGCCTAGCTACTTTACCCCACAAAAAGGGGGCTTAAAAATAAACAAAAACCTACACTGGATTTAAAGTTGCTTGCACCAGGGTTTATGGGTATGTTAATAAGTTATTGTTATATTTTTAGTAACTCTGTCGTGTGCTTTTGTGTACAGCCTGATTACTGCAATGCTGGAGAATATGCTGACTTAAGGTATTTCTAGAGAGTTGTTATGGAGCATCTGCTTCGAGTAACTTAAAGGGAACGGTCCACTTTTGCATAAGAAATAGACAGCAGCCTGAACAACAGATTTGAAGTGTATATTGAAAAGTAATGTCAAAAAAGAAAACTAGTGTCAGGATATAAAGAAATACCATTCAGTTTAATTTTACTGTTCATTGTTTACCATTTGAGCAAAGAAATCTTCCATCCATTCTTTCTTCCTTGTTTAACGGCACACTGTCATCTGTCATTCTGATAAGCTATGAATTCAGAATGAAAATCATGCCAAAGCTTTTAAAGAAGTTTGACTGAAAGGTGTGTTGTAGCAACTGTGTTCAAACAAAACATATGTGTTTTTATTTTAAAGAAAAGGTGCTCATCTTGGCCTCGTTCAACTTTTACAGTTGCAGTGAGAAAAGTAAATATGGTTTTCCAGTGACGTGAGGCAGAATTGTAAAAACGTGTGTCTTTTTAAAGGGCCCTTTTTGTTTTTTGTGTGAAACTGAGCAGCTTTGTGTTTGGATATGAAAGAGACAAAGGATTTGAGTTATCATTAATATGTAAAAATATAACTCACACCAAAACTGCAATAATGCTGCAGAAATTAGTTGAAAGTACAAATGTGTACATTATTGAATGAATAGGATTAAAATCTTACATTTTTATTTCATGCAGTGAATCCAATGCTATTTTAGCATTAAAAAACATTTTTGATTTTTTGTGTTATATAAATTTATATTAATGAATTATGTGAAGTATATATTTACATACTAACAATCAACTATCTATCTATCTATCTATCTATCTATCTATCTATCTATCTATCTATCTATCTATCTATCTATCTATCTATCTATCTATCTGTCTATCTAAGAAAGGTTATTTTTAATCACAGCTGACTGACCCATTATTCTTTTCTGAACATCAAGGGAATACAAGTTTAAAGTTAAAGTATCAAATTAATTGGTATGTCACACTCAGTCTCAGTACATTTTTCTTTCTTTTTCACTGGATTTTATTGTAGTTTTATTTATCCTCTTGTGAACTAATCTTTTGTTTTAATGTATTAATATGTTGAATTGTGGCCTGTCTGTTTCAGTTTATACCAATCTCTCACAGAAACCATGGGTTGCTTTTTATGCAACTGACTTCATAAGTGTTTGATATGATTAATGCTTCTAAAATTATGCATTGTGTCTAGAGAGTTGGGGTCTTTATATTATGACCTGGTATGTCAGAGTTGAAGATTCAGAGCAATGCAGCAATCGTTTGCAAAGTATTAAGATGTTAGAGTTAAGAAACACCATTAGTAAAATATATGCATGACATTAATTGATTTAAATTGTTGATTCTGAGCATTTTTTTTGCATGTCATTGCAAATATGAAAAAATAAAAATAAATAATACCACTAGTTATAATTTATATTTTGAGTATATTTCTTGGCTGTAGAACATATGCTGTAACTGCCACTTTTCCATTGTCCTGTCATCATTTCACTCATTTTATAAATTAGCATTGTTTATTATAGGGTCACAGATTATCAGAACCAAAGGTAGAAACTAAACCAGGATGGGATGCCAGGATGTATTGGCCATCCAATTTGTCAGAGAATATTGTTTAAACAATGCCACCTGCCAATGTACTGTTGTTATCTTCTCCAAGGATGTGAATTTTCAACTTCTAGTTCAAATTTATTGTCACATTAATGACAATAATGTTGAGTGACGTTCGGTGAAGGTTTCCTAAAGTCTGACCGACTTGAGTGCATTTGTAGGAGATAAGTGTAACTGTGAACTTCTCTAGAAATGGCTTGGGCATTATAATAAATGTCTGATGGTTCTGGTTCATGCTAGCATGAGTAATGTAGAGTAAATGTGAACATAAATGATGCACTTCTGGCACACTTGAGTGTACGGGATGTTATTGAAGGGTGGCGTGGCTTGTAACATAGAAGCAGTATGAACAAGTTTGTGTCTGATGATCTTCTTTATAGATCTGTTATTATCTAACTGAAAGATTATGTGATGCCTGCAAAGAACATTTTCATTTGACATTAACAACATTACCTTAACATCAGCATTACCTTAATATACCTTAATATTATATTGACATTACCTTAACAAGTAAGGTCAGATTAGAGATACTTTATGTTTTGGTAGTTTAGCTTAGTTTATCAACAGGAAATTTCTCTGTTGTTTAGAGGACACCAAATATATGTAAAATATTTATGAAAACGTAACATGGCATATGTATTCTTTTCCATTCTTCCTGTTCTTGGTAATGAGGAAAAATCAATTTCCTTTGCTTCTTTAACATAGAGAAGTATTGTTATGGTATCTTATTTACTTGGGCTATGAATAGTGCAATGCACATTAATCTGGATCTTTTGGCACACTGAATGTGCCGCAAAATCCTTATACCATGTCCACACAAACATAATCTAAATACTGTATAGAAATGTTTATAATAGTCAGTTATTTTATTTTTTTCCCTCATTGTTTTGTTATAATGTTATTTGAATAATTAAAAAGAAATGAATTGTTTTATCACATGCTTAGTTCCATAACTATTTACTTTTATTGTGTCTCTTGCCTGCATGTGATTTAAATTGTAATTGGAGATACGTAACATAAATGTTTTCATGATAGTGTACAACACTGTGGTAGTCACTTCAAACTTGGTTTTAGCCCAAAAGAGATATACAGTATGCTGTTTAACTAGTAGAAAACTGCAGAACTTTCAATCAGACTTAACGACTGCAGTTGATGAATCTTGTTGCTTTGAGGATGACACATTATTTGACTATGAATTGCTGGGGATGACAGATTACATGACTACACCATGAATTCTCAGCACAGTTTCAGATTTTCAAAGTATTGGAAGCTGACCCAATTTTGACAGCTAAATGACATGCTGATTCACAGTGCCAGTTTATGTGCAAGTGTTTTTCAGCTATGCCAAGTTCAGTCTCAGTCTTGCTCCATCATTATTCAATTTTAATTACTGTTCCAGTACAACAAACACAAAATATCAAACAGACAAGTCTCTCTTCTGTTTGCATGATCCAAAACAGCAATTTGTATTTTTTATTGGGGCTGCCTTGGATTTTGTAAAGGCAAATCACAGACCAGTATGAGTCAGTCCATAGGTATGTCAAACTGCACTATTGGGGGTAATGGGAGCATAGCACGACTGTCCCTGATTCATTAAAATTATGAAAAAAGGTTATATGGTATTACTGGAACTTTAGTGGAATGGCAACAAAGGATTTTCCAGTTCATAATTAAACATGGAGTTCATAGATTTTTATTTTGTAGCTGTTTAAACATCAGCATAAACACACATTAATATCTATAACTTGTAAGCTGCAATAAAAATATCTTTTGTAGTCTTTTAGATATAAAATTGAATATCTCAGTTGGAAATATTAAGATCAAAGGGACCTATATTTTTAATGCTTCTTGTGTACTGTTCAGCTAATTAATTTCTATCATAGGTGGTCTGTGTGAAGCAGATTTTATCAGAGACCTTTATTAGTACACCCTTTCGATAGAGGTCTTCAGGTATTGAGGCTGAACATTTGATTACATTATTGTATCTTTTTCTTTCCATTGTCTTAATGAGGACAGTCAAGCTGCACCCTAACTCGATGTGTGCTGCTTTGAAGAGCCGTAGACATTGTGAAACATGTTCATGATTCATTGGATTCATGTGTGTGCTCAGTCAAAGTTTCATTCATTTTGCTAGTTTGTCAATAGAATTCATTCTATTATTTTTATTCATAAAGATTAAGTTGCCAATACCTGTGTTTACTCTTTGGCACATCTGTGTTGGATTGTGCCTTGTGATGGATCTTACTGATCAAATCATCAAAAAATGTGATCATTGTTTTTGTGTTAACACAATTCCTGTTGAGGCTTGAATGGTGCATTGAGCTGTATGTGTGTTGAAAAACATGTGAAGGCATGAAGGAGAATAGGACGTCTTAGCCAAGGGCAACCAAGGTCCCATCACCTTCCCCTTTCATTCCTGTCTTTTAAAACCCAAACCCCCCAAACCAACATGAACTGACACACTAAGAACATGTGTGTGGAGTTTATTGGTGAAATGAATTAAAGCTTTTTCCTTTGTTATTTCTGTGGTGAAACCAACGTCTCACAACCCAAATTAAACTTTTTAAGTCTGTATTCCTCAGTCTTTTTCTCACACTGGCCAGAGACAACCATGTTAGGTTAAGTGGTGATTCTAAATTAACGCTGTCTGAATATGTGGCCATGTGCATGATTGGGCCATGCAAGGTACTAGTGTCCCATTCAGGACTGGTCTTTTCTTTGTCCCCATTTCTGCCAGCCTGTGTTTTTCATCCATACTACACTGAACATAATTAAGTGGTTGGAGAGTATTATTTTGTTAAAGCCACAGCTGAGCTACAAACATACATTTTGGTACTTTTGTCCACAAAAAAGAATTTTGGTCAGTTTATAAACCACACACTCAAACACACTCAAAATGGGTTAGTGTTGAATCGAAAATTAGCAGTATATAATTTACATCAGTGAACATCTAAACTCAATGTAGATAATGCATCTTATCTGATATGCATCCGCAGTCACCTAAAAACAGATTTCTAATTGAATCAATCAAGAAAAACAATCACTGACAGTCAAAAGTTTTGTTACGTCAAAATTCTGATTAAGACACACCTCTATAAAATAAATTTCAGTTCAAAGATACAAAAGAAAAAAAAAATCTTCATTTGTCTGAACCTACTTAGCTCATTGCATTACTCAATTCTACTCCTAACAGTAGAGCTCTTTCCTTAATGTTCTTGATACTTACTGTTACTCCCATTTATATTGTTGGAATTCATTGATTAACTACAGTAAGTAACACTCATTCACTAATAGTAACAAACTCTTTTTAAGACAGTGATGTCTGAGAGATCGGAGATCACGTACACCCAGAAGTGGCTGAAGTCTTTGCCCTTTAAGCCCCAAGATTTGACTTTATCCCGGGAATCTTTTAATTATATTGTGTAATGTAAAGGGCGAAATTTCAAAAATTCTACCAATTTGTTCTAAGAGGAATGTTGTTCTCAAAGTACAATTATTGGCAAATTGGTCAGCCTCAAACCATCCTTGCACTTGAAGTACTAGGCCTTTTTGGAGGCTCCTTATAGACTATAACACAATTGTGCCATCTGTTTAACATCACCTTGTTATTTTCAAATTCATTATTAATCCTAACTATCCCGTCTCTACTTTTTTGGAATGTGTTGTGTTCATCAGTTTCAAAATGAATGTATATCTTCAAAAAACAATGCAGTTGATTAAGTAAAACATTAAATACTTTGTGTTACAATGATTTTGTTTGAATCCAAGTCAAAGTAAATCTCCAAGTCATTCCATTTTTATTACCATTTTTCATCTTTTTTAGAATTGAGGTTACATATAAAATTGAATTTCTGTCTGCGTGTCTGTTCAAACATTATTCAAAAACCAACACACCTATTTCTATCAAACTTTGCAGTTATTTCCAGTATAGTCTAAAGTCTAACTCATTTAGACTTTTTAATTTTCTATGTATATGTGCGTTATTTTCTAACTCTCTTAGTCCTGAACAAGGTTTTGGGAGTGTGCTGGAGCCTATCCCAGCTAGCATAGGGCACAAGGCAAGAACAATTCACCTAAGTTGCATTAAATTTGACTGTGGGAGGAAACTGGAGCATCTGGAGGAAACCTGGGCAGACTCAAGGAGAACATGCAGACACCAAGATGCAAATCTTGGTCCCTTTACTGCAAGGCAGCAGCGCTACCACTGCGCCACTGTGCCACCCTTATATATATATTTTTTTTTTTATGAAAGACTTTTTTTTATTATTGATATAATAATTTAATTAAAGTGGTAGACACCATCTTTTCAGTGCCACATTATACCTCGCAAATTATGTTATGCAGAATGTAGACATGAGACTTTTGTTTAAAGCGGGCATGACATTTCTTTACAGCTGTAGACCTAGGTGTTTTCCTATATTACTGTGTATTCTATATGGTCCCCTAAATTAATCTTATCCCTGCTGTCAATGCTTTCATAGTTGGCGGCGTCTTTCTCTTTTATTTGTAGATAGATACAAAGTCCTCTCAGTTTGGAAGAGTGGAGCCAAATTTGCCTCTTGAAATTTAACTTAAAGGCATTAATTATGTTAAAAGTTAAAAGCATATTTAAAATGTACTGTTTTGCTTTTAAATGTTACAGATAAACTGATTTTATGATTAACTAAATATTATAATAGTATTGTTTGCAGAACCTGATATGCAAAAATACTTCCCTAATATAACGATTCTACAATTTTATAACAACAAACACCACAGTGCCAATTATGTAGCAAGAACGCTAAATCTCAATTATAGCAATCAAAAAAACTAAGAAAAAATGCTGATCTGATTCCATTGCTCATTACCATCAGAGATTTCAAACTAGGGCATTGGCAAAGATGTGATTCTATTTTCATTGAATTCCAGCTAAATTTATCAATACATTCCATCCTTTATTAACTCTTTCAGGGCTGATGTTGACTTTTGTCAAAATTCAGGGGTAAAGGATGGTAATCAGCTGTAAACTGCAACAAAACTCATCCTTATATTTTAGTTTGACTCTCTTTACTGGAAGGACAGTTACATAACTTTGTCTATTTAAGCTCGAATACCTACGTGCGCAAGAGTTGCGAAGAGCAAACAACCTCTAAAATGGCATCGACATCTGGCGAGAGACGAAAGCAAATGTGCAAAGCAAAATACCCCATGGACGTTTTACATAATTTCATTGAATAGGACTTTGAATTGTCGAACTCCAACCTGGAGATGGGTATGAAAAATGACAGTGAGGTACCAGCATCGCTTGTTCGGTCCCCTATCTATCAATTGTGGTGCTGAACACTTTCGTGTAGCTGATGCGCCTATGGCAGCATTCACCTGGGAGGACCACCACTTATGATGACAAGATATACAAACCAGATTGCGTCACACTGCGACCGCTACCGCCACCCACCTGCTGTGTGAAGACAGCCAGGCAGCTGGCCCACCGTGCATTCCTACTGACCATTGAGGTGCCCCTGTGCAGCAACTGCCACCAGAGATGCCAAACATGCGCCAACAGCAGCCACAGCACGTAGCAACAGATGTTTTATGTTGATTTATGTGTGAAATGACTGCTTTGTGTGCTTTTCAGGAAACTGAGTTTTTTGGAAAAAATATTCAGCCCTCAAAGGGTTAATCAAAATTTACCTTTTGGTATCCCAGACTTAACCTGGTAACACTGAGTGCAAGGCAGGAAACAACACTTGATGAGGCACCAGTCCATTGCAGAATTTTAATTTTCAATTTTTAATGTTCATGCAGTTTTAGACACACTAACTGTTTCAACCCTCCTACCTGTGTTGAGCATGAAAAAGGACAGTTGCAGTTAAGTGTTTCTTTAAATAAATTGAATTCTGTGATTACTGTATGTCTTTGGTTTTGCGCACTAAAATTGATTGAAAATAAAATAATACATTTATTATTCTTTTAAAAAAAGATTGTAAAGAATACCCTTTTCTCTAATTTTTCATATTTAGTATGTACACTTGTATAAATGGTCGCAAATTCTTTTGCTTGTTTAAATTTTAGCGCTACCAAATACAATTTGTAATTAAAACAATTTTAAACATTTCTGAAAAAATATTTGTGAAAAAATGGCCGTGTACAGTTAAAATAAAGAATTCAGATGAATCTTAAAAGTGACTTAAGCAAAGTAAAACACGATATGTGAATTTATTTAAGTTATGAAACATTATTTTGTTTGGAGAGATATTTATTTGAATAGGCAAAAAACTAGTTCAACCGAATTCAGGAGAAGTTGTAAATTGTGAATTTCACAAATATGAATTCCTCGAAAAGCTTTCAGATGTTTTAAAAGTATGGAGATTTCAATATTGAAATGGCAAACTGAATATATATTGGAGTGTAGAGCGCAAATCCAAAAGTTCTGAATAAAATACATATGTGACATCACATCTGATATACTGTGTGCAAGTTTTGGTTTTGGTCACAACTTGCTGCCAGTTTGGTCACCCTTCTACAGGATTTTAAATGATAAAGCTAATTAGGTAAAGGAAATGTACTCTTCAAAAACGTGTTTAGTGGTTGTTGGCAGTAGGTATTATGCATCTGTCAGACCACCTTTTATACAAATAAATATTTATAATTTTGTAAGTGATTATGTCAATTTTCATTTTCTATTTTTAATAGTACAGACAAAAAGAAAAGCATAATGTTTTTAAGTTATTTTTGCAGGAGTATTGTTTCAAAGATGATCATTTTTGAATTATTTCAAATTAAGTAGTTATTGTTGATGTGTTGTATTTAATTCCATATTTATATAGCATATTTAAAAGACAAGTGTCAACCAAAGTACTGTGCAATAATATAAACTAAAACAAAACAAATATTTAAACAAAATAAAACAGTAAAGAAAGACACATTTTAAAAGGAATTAAACAAGCAGAGGCTAAGGGGCTACTAGTTAGTAGTCTATTCAAAGTGCTGGAGTTCAGTTTTCTTGCACCACTCAAACACTTATTAAAGAAAAGTAAGAACATCCACAAATTAAGTACTGGGGACAAACTTAAAAGGAAGGGAAGCAAGTATTGTCAGAACTGAACTGAATTTGAATTTTAACAAAAAGTAAGGCTTGTGCATTCAACCCTATTGTGAAGTCTCATAATTTTGGAGGACATAAGTAAAAGCAGCCACCTTTTATTCTGCATTGCAGTACAGCTAGTCCTGTGCATGTAATGAAGGTGACATGAAAATACTCAAGTGTTACTTTCTTTTTCTTTGTTTTTTGAGTATAGTTGATTTTACAAGAGAGTAGATGCATTAAACACAATACATCATTGCATGTCTTGTTGTAATTAGGGCCTTGCTTTTGACTTAGACTGTTTAAAGCATGGCATTATTTACAATCCCATAAAGCTTTGAACTTTCTAGGAAGCAGTCACATAGTCAGAAGGAGTGTAATTAAATACAATTAACTACTTGCCTGCTAAGACCTGCGGAATTGCCAGGAGTGAACCTGTAGTAGATGAATATAGGAATTTGGAATAATGGCACTAACTCATCTGATAGAAATCTTTGCCTTGAGCCCAGTTTAGGCCATGAAAAAGCTTAAAGGCGAAAGGGTGCCATTTTCAGCAGCTTAGACAGTTCTCTTCCATGTTGCATCCCTCAAGGCTTCTTCATACCTGCAGCAATGTTGGCCTTTCTCTAAGGCGGTCAGCAAGTTTTCTGAATCTTAAGTTCTAATTCTATCCTTCTCCCTGTTTCCCATAGTATGCACTATAAAAAAATTGTCTATAATATGAAGGATACCCAATTCTTTGCAATGTTAATTTGTGAAATATTGCATGGAGAACATTTGCTGTAAGAGTATCCTCCAAGTAAAAATGTTGCATATTTCATTTAATTTACTTCTACTTTGCTACTAAGTAGCAAAAGATTTTTGTGAAAATTATATTAAATTTAATTCAGGATCCATTGGACCTATCTTGAGAGCAACAGGTGCAAGGAAGTAGTCAGACTTAGGCAGTCCATCATTGGGCCCACACACTTAAACAGGGGCAATTAGGAATCACCAATTAAGCTACCGGCACTTCTTCAAGGACATGTAAGGAAAACCCATTCAGACATGGGGAGAATGTGCAAACCCAATGCTGGATCCATTAGATAGCAGTGCTGTCTATTGTGCCACCATGAAATACATATTCATTCAGAATCTATTCTCATATTTAGACTTAATTTATATGTCATTATTCAACTTTTAGATTGTTTAACAGAATCAGTCATCTTTTGCATCAGTGTCTTGTTAAAATAGAAAATACTGTACAAAAGCATGCGGAACAGTAGTTTATAAATAAGTTTATCTAAACACAGTGAAATAAATATATGAATAATTAATGTGACTCAGTAAATCCAGACTTCTTATTAAGCTTGCCAAGGATAAAGAATGTTTGCAAAGACAAAATAAATACTTTAGAAAATATCAATATGTAAAAAATGACTAAAACATTTTCTGTTTTAACAACATTTTATGTAGTTTTTAGGGTCACATTACTGTTTAGCTCTACTACTGTTTGGGATGTGGGAAAAAAGCCAGAGTAACCAGAGAAACACACAAAGACACAGAATTTCATGCTGACAACTACCTGCCAGAAATAAAACTTTGGTTCTTGGGTTTGATAGGCACAGCACTAACCACTGTGCTGCCATTACTCTATGGTCTGAATACTTACCAAAATAACAAAAAACTGAGATAATTAAAAAGGAAGAAAAAGTGAGGCATTATGCTGATGTACTGCTGTTGGTATAAAGGAACCCAAGTAGCATTTTCTAACGCTCTTCTGCTGAGTGACTCATTGGCTGAAAGTACTCAGTGTTAGTGTGTTAGAGAGAGGATGTACAGCATTGTTCATAATGATACTCATAATGGTATTTGCTTTGAAAACCATTTTTGATAATTAAATCACTGGTATACTGTGGTCCAAATGACATAATTTAAAGATTCAACATCGCTGTTAAAAATGGCAGTCATATACCGACAAAACAGCTATTTTGAAAGAGTTTTTAGATTGAAAATATTTAAAGCTTTTAGCTTTAAAATATGCTAAAGTTAAATGTCTGTGGATTGAGTGTTTACAAAAGCAACAATGCAAGGTAGATTGAAAAAAAAACAGATTTAATATTAGAGGAACTGTATATTGAAATTTTAAAATAAAGTAAAATGTAACCTAACCTTACTGTTAATTTAATTATTTTATAAGAAATCAATAGATCACCTAAAAGGTATTGGAAGTCATTTGAAATTTTCTGGGTTCTCCCATTTTTTTGTACTCTAGCTTTCCTTCACAAAAATGTACAGATTAGTTAACTTTCATGATAACAGACCAATGATCCTTCCTTCTGCAACATGCAATACTGTGAAAACTACATTAAAAATAAATTTTACTAGCACTGGTATAAAAATAATATATCAAATAATAGCCAGCAGGACATTATGAAAGAAACATACTGCCAAATCAATTGGATGATTTGGAATGGGCAACTAGAGTATAAGCAAAGCATATGACATGATTTACTTAGAAGTGAAAAAGCAATTTTATTACCGGGTTGCAAATATACAAGCTTTGCCTGGTCTGCAATAGAAATAAAACTTAGTAGTCCTACCTGCGTGGAGTTTGCATGTTCTCCCCGTGTCTGCATGGGTTTCCTCCGGGTGCCCTGGTTTCCTCCCACAGTCCAAAGACATGCAGGTTAGGTGCATTGGTGATCCTAAATTGCCCCTAGTGTGTGCTTGGTGTGTGTGTGTATGTTTGTGCCCTTCGGTGGGCTGGCTCCAGCAGACCCCCGTAACCCTGTGTTAGGATATAGCGGGTTGGACAATGACTGACTGACTGACTGACTGACTTCTTTATATTCACTGCTCTGTGCCCCAGTTAATACAAACTACATTACCATATTACATACACTCAAAATTCAATTACCCTTCATTCTCTCAAAGTATGGAACCAAGAATCACTTTAAGACAGACAAGCTTTTGTCTGTTGCACCTCAACGTAATAACCACCTTTTTCCACCCTCTCAGACATATACACTATTCAATTTCTGGAAAATGTCCGGGATTAAAATACTTAGAGACTTGTACATAGATAATGTCTTTGCATCCTACAAACAATTTTGCTTCAAATACAACTTCTCATCAACACAATTCCTCCACTGCTTTCAATGTAGAAACTTTGCTAAACAAAACCTGCCCAATTTTCCTCACCTTCTACATTGTTCTATTCCAGAAGAATTATTGATCAGTCTTGAAGACTCAGATAACATCTCTACAATTTATAAAAAAAATGTAAAGCCTCTTCCTTTTAAAGACCCCAGAGTACATTGGGGAAAGGATCTGTCACTGAATTTTTCTGAAAAGGAGTGGAAGGCAGCCATGTACAGAATACACTCAAGCTCCATATGTGCAAAGCATTCAGTCATTAAACTTAAAATCTTTTATCAAGAGCATCTATCTCGTTTAAAATTATCCAAAATGTTTCCAGGCCAAGGTTCAACCTGTGAATGTTGCAATCTAGCTCCTACCTCACTCTGCCATATGTTCTGGGCATGCACCAAATAACAAGATTTTGGACAAAATTATTTTCATGCCTATCAGACAGCCTTGGTATTACACTTACTCCTAACCCATTAACAGCTGTGTTTTGGTGTACTTCCAGACGGCCTTAAAGTGCAGAAGGACAGACTATAATTTCCTTTACTGCACTGCTAGCTTGTAGGCTTATCTTGCTCAATGGGAAGAATCCCACCCACCACTCTTAACTCAGTGGGTAACTGATGTTCTATACTGCTTGAATTTGGAAAAATCTAATTCCCATTTAGAGGATCTGTTCAAAAGTTTTTTTTTAATTATGACAGAATGTAATCATTAACATTTTAGAATAAGCTTCTATTTCGGGGAAAAGGATACTCTTCTTTTCTTGCACCTTTTATAGAGTAGCTGCGGTTGCTGGCTCCTCTCACTTTCTCTTGGGTGGGAGTCGAATTTTGCTTTGATTTGTTCAAATTGTCCTGAGTGTATGGATGTTATCTGTTTCTAATTAAAATCAATAAAAATATGTCTTTTTAAACTGAAAAAGCCTTTGCAAACATTGCAAAGCAAAGATTATTTTTTAAACTTCAAGTTATTGGCATCAAAGGAAACTTACAAAAATGGAATTCAAGTTAGTTATTCAGTAAGAAACAAAAATTACTGATGAATGGAGAATTCTCTACTTATAATAAGATCATTAGGGGACTTCTCAGGTGTCTGTGGGCTATTACTTCTTCTAATATATTAGTGACATACATTCTGATATAATTAGCAAACTTGTGCAATTTGCAGATTGTTCTAAAATTTGAGAGATACAGTTAGGTTCATAAATATTTGGACAGAGACAACTTTTTTCTAATTTTGGTTCTGTACATTACCACAATGAATTTTAAATGAAACAACTCAGATGCAGTTGAAGTGCAGACTTTCAGCTTTAATTCAGTGGGTTGAACAAAAAGATTGCATACAAATGTGAGGCAACTAAAGCATTTTTTAACACAATCCCTTCATTTCAGGGGCTCAAAAGTAATTGGACAAATTAAATAACTGGAAATAAAATGTTCATTTCTAATACTTGGTTGAAAACCCTTTGCTGGCAATGACAGCCTGAAGTCTTGAACTCATGGACATCACCAGATGCTGGGTTTCCTCCTTTTTAATGCTCTGCCAGGCCTGTACTGCAGTGGCTTTCAGTTGCTGTTTGTTTGTGGGCCTTTCTGTCCGAAGTTTAGTCTTCAACAAGTGAAATGCATGCTCAATTGGGTTAAGATCAGGAGCCTCATGTATAAACGTTGCATACGCACAGAAATGTTGCGTAAGAACGTTTCCACGTTCAAATCGAGATGTATAAAACCTAAACTTGCCGTAAAGCCATGCACATTTCCACGGAACCTCATACCCTGTCGTACGCAAGTCCTCCGCTCGGTTTTGCAGACTGACGGCACCCAGTGTCAAAGCAGTGCTACTGTTCCTGTGTGGTTATCCTTTCTTTTCCTGATGCAGCTTTATAAATACACTGAAATTAATCGCATATTGTTTATTAGTTTAATGCATCTGATTGTAATTAACCTGTAAGAATATAATGGTCCATGGAATGGTCAAACTATTCCAAATACCATAGCTTCTTTAGCGTTGTTACTCTCACTGCACCTTATTTTACTTCTTTCATCTGCTCCCGTTAGGGGTTGCAACAGCAAATCATCTTTTTCCGTATTACTCTCACTGCACCACTCGGAGCTGCTGATCGGAAAGAGAATTATCGGTATACAACATCAAGCACACGCTGCCTCAGCCATGCTTCCTATTTGAACTGTTTCTCACACGGCAAACGCTTCAAACCTTTCCTCTATGGACCTCGCGGTTCAGAAAGAGTTTCATCCCAAGAGCTCTAAACACACTCAATCAATTGCTCCTTGTAGAACTACCTGTACTTATAAGTAGAGTTACCTCACTGTAAACTTGCACTACAGTTATAATATTGCACAACCTGAGCCACTTTATAAAGCGTGTATTTACATATGATGATGATATCATTTTTAAGATGAAATGCAGCAAAATATGTTTATTATATTATACAGATAAAACTTTAACTTCATTTAAATAATCTATATTGTTAATAATTAAAGGTTGTTCCTGCCTCACACAGTATGCTTAACTGGGCTGACGTGAAGGATAGAATAATTAAACATGTACTACAAAGATATTTCAATGTTCCTCAAACATTTTGAAGAATCGGCGCTCTAAGCTTACAGATGGCTTAACGTCTATTACTGAGCTGATTGTGTGGTGATCGGTTACTTGGAGAAAGAAAAGCAAGGATAGAAATTGGAGGTTAGTATGTTTGAAAGAGACAGTACTGCAGGGGCGGCCACACCAATATATATTGAATATAAAACAGAAAGAGAAAATAACGTAACAGCTAAAAATGCATTGGCAAATTTTAAAAAAAAGTTAAACGCTTGTGTCATGAGCATGAGGCGGCTATGCAGTGTTCGCAATGGACGTGGCCATCTGCCGTGCATAAGATACCATATTGACATTGGCGGGCAAAGGGGCCACCGATTCTTTCTCTGCCTAGGGCCGCCATGAGCCTAGAGCCACACATGAGTACTGCTGCTATAAATAATTACATTGAAGGTCGCGCACAATCATTGCGCCGTGAAACCCATGTTTAATAACGTGCTTTAACTCCTGTCATCATGAAAATTATATCACGTATACATCTCGAATGTAATGGATTCTGTGTCCTGTCGGAGGAAGAGAGATGGTTTAAGAAGCACGTAGTGATTCACACACATAGAGCACATAGAAGATCACATACAAAAGAAAGCATTTAACGTGCTACTTTAATTACGATATGATTTGCGTAACTGGTTAATTAAACGATTTTAAGATGAAGTTTATGATGTTCTACTTTAATGACAAAATAAATTACATGATTAAAGTGGAAATTTCGAGATTGAAGTTGACATTTCGTGCTTTTTCCCACTGTGTGCCTATTTTTCTTTTTTTCTCTGTACCCTAATAAGCTTTCATATGACACTCAGATGGTGGGCTACGACTCGCCTTTTCACGGCGACTTTGATATCTGACAACTTCTTTTTTATTTCCGGCACTGTGCGACTTTGTGAACTTGAGCTTTCAAGTTTCTCCAACACGCTATGTCACTCGATCAACTTCCTTTTGTTGATTATACCACGGTTTAAACCAACAAATAGTATGCCTCCACTAGGTATTCGCCGAAATTCTTATATTTTCCCCCATGCTTTTCCCATTGTCTTTTCACAGAAGACTGAGCTTTTGCGATATTTATATTATTTTGCATATTCAAAAAGGCGTAATTCTGGGAGGAGTTGGGGCGGGACAGTACGCGTGTGCATGAGCGTTACTTTTCATGCTGACCGGGATTTATATAGCCGAAGAATGCGGAAGTTGGCGAACGTACAGATTCCTGCATCTGGATTTTTCTGTGTGTAAGCACATTCCGGCTTTTGTACTTATGTCATGTTATAGTGTGAGTTCTACCCATGCCGTTATGCATGAGGCCCCAGGTGACTGACTTGACTATTCAAGAATTTTCCACTTCTTTGCTTTAATAAACTCCTGGGTTGTTTTGGCTGTATGTTTTTGGTCATTGTCCATCTGTTTCATGAAACGCCGCCCAATCAATTTGACTGCATTTAGCTGGATTTGAACAGACAGTATGTCTCCGAACACCTCAGAATTCATTCGGCTGCTTCTGTCCTGTGTCACATCATCAATAAACACTAGTGTCCCAGTGCCACTGGCAGCCATGCACGCTCAAGCCATCACACTGCCTCCGCCGTGTTTTACAGATGATGTGGTATGCTTTGGATAATGAGCTTTTCCACGTCTTCTCCATACTTTTTTCTTGCCATCATTCTGGTAGAGGTTGATCTTGGTTTCATCTGACCAAAGAATGTTTTTTCAGAACTGTGTTGGCTTTTTTAGATGTTCTTTAGCAAAGTCCAATCTAGCCTTTCTGTTCTTGAGGCTTATGAGTGGCTTGCACCTTGCAGTGCACCCTCTGTATTTACTTTCATGCAGTCTTCTCTTTATGGTAGACTTGGATATCGATACGCCTACCCCTGGAGAGTGTTGTTCACTTGGTTGGCTGTTGTGAAGGGGTTTCTCTTCACCATGGAAATGATTCTGCGATCATCCACCACTATTGTCCTCCATGGACGTCCAGGTGTTTTTGTGTTGCTGAGTTCACCAGTGCTTGCTTTCTTTCTCAGGATGTACCAAACTGTAGATTTTCCAACTTGTGATATTGTAATAATTTCTCGGAGGGGTTTGTTCTGTTTTCACAGCTTAAGGATGGCTTCTTTCACCTGCATGGAGAGCTCCTTTGACCGCATGTTGTCTGTTCACAGCAAAATCTTCCACATGCAAGAACCACAACTCAAATCAACTCCAGGCCTTTTATCTGCTTAATTGATAAGACATAACGATGGACTTGCCCACACCTGCCCATGAAATAGCCTTTGAGTCAATTGTCCAATTACTTTTGAGCCCCTGAAATGAAGGGATTGTGTTAAAAAATGCTTTAGTTGCCTCACATTTTTATGCAATCTTTTTGTTCAACCCACTGAATTAAAGCTGAAAGTCTGCACTTCAACTGCATCTGAGTTGTTTCATTTAAAATTCATTGTGGTAATGTACAGAACCAAAATTAGAAAAAAGTTGTCTCTGTCCAAATATTTATGGACTTAACTGTACAAGATACTGAGGAGGCAACAAAGATCAAAAACCCTCAACAATCTTCAAAAATGGGCAAACACAAATTCAGTTTAATATAGGAAAATGCAAAGTACTACATTCAAATTCAAGATGGAAACACTGTCACGGAGAAAGCAACCTCTGAACGACATGTTCAGATAATAATTTGCAAGTGATACTGCACATGAAGTACTATGTGTAGTCCTTGTCACCTCACTACATAAAAGACAGAACAGCACAGATGTTGTGCTGAGAAGAACAACTAACTGCATCACAGGACCAAAGGGAATGTTCTGCTCTTACAGGCCTTGGGAAATTAAACCTATTTAGCCTGAGCAGAGAAGGCTTTGTAGGACACTAATCCCAAACACTATTAATGATTTCTTCTTATATTCTTATATTACAGTTCCCAAATGCCCATTCTGGGTGTGTATGTGTATGTTAGTTAGCCCTGTGATGGATAGGTATTGTGTCAAGAACTATTCCCTATGTTTTGATCCCCTGTGATCCTGAAGTAAATGAAGCAGGTTTTAAAATAAGATTAGATAAAATGCAAATTTGGACAAATTTGCTCTTTTCATTTTGTAATATTATGTGATTTTTTTCAGTGAGACTTTATAATGCAGTATTTTAAAAACTGAAACAAAAAATTATCATATATACCTAATACCATAATGAGTACAGTAAAGCTCTTTTCTAGCATCTTCATATCTTTGTGTTTCAGCTATCTACTGTATTTTGCTAATAACGAACAATCTCTGCTGCGGTAATTTCAAAATATATTTTTATTCTTAAGTTAAGTGAGCAATAATTAATTATTTGAAACAATATTGGAAGTCCAGGTGTGCTGTTGTTTTTTAAGGGTTTACTTCTTTGGAATGCCTTTTTCAGTTAAATTCCTAAAAGTTATATAAAATATGTGCATTTCCATTGCCTATAGATGAATCGCCCTTAGTTTTTTATTACTATTATTATTATTATTTTTACTTTAATCAGCCTTCTAGGGAAATTCATTTATTGTCTTGAGCTAAAGGTCATTGGTTAGACTGAAGAACTTTAAACAGTCTGTCAAATGGAATTTGTTATTCTAGTATAACAGAGTCTGAAAGGTTATTCTGGGATTGAGCATCAGGTTGTGACCAACATTTAATCATCACAAATCTGTCAACAAGTGACATGGACAAGTATAAAGCAAGCAAGTCTCTGGAAAAGTATGGTCCATTGCCCTGAAATGAATGCTGCACTTCCTGTAAATTTTGTTTTACTTTTGTATTCTTTTTATTTTTTAAGTCCTTGATTCAGCAGTAGAATAAAAACTCAGAGATGTTAAGTGTAAAAGGAAAAATAAAGTATGTGAAAGTAATTTGTTTACATGTGCTGGTAAATGTCAATATTGCTAATTTATACAGAAACATTATTCATGCAGCTCTCAAACTCATACACACATATACTGTTTATTTCAATAACACGCTCACACATATATTGCTTATACACACACACTTATAATTTGTTTGTACAACCCCAGTGGTTTTCGGTTATACTAGTGTATTGCTATGCAGTGATTGGGAAAACTGAAACCTTTTCCAAAAACAAAAATATAGCAAACCTTGATAAACAGTTACAACCACCTCAAATTTACAGAATATTAAGATTACAGATTTGAGAGTAAGCAGCATGATAAAGCATTTACAACAAAGTACAAAAAACAACTCACAGCTGAATTGAGAATAGGAAAAAGATTTAACACTAAGAAGAAAACTATTTCAGCATGTTTATTAAAACTGTTAGTCCACTCTGGTCGTGTCACAACCCACCAAAACAGATATTTTATTATAAACAATGTACCTGTCCTTCTAATGTAATTGCATAGGGAGGAAGGGCATCACATGACCGTGCTCTTTAAAGTACCAACAGTTCAGATTTACAGATCAAGCACTTCAAATGGAGAACAGGCAAAAGTAAACGTTTAATTGACTTTGAATGAAAGTCAATGCCAAATCTCCTGGCATGAATTTACCAAGAATCGGCATTCTGCTAAGGGTTTTGTGCACCCCACTTGTATGGTGTCATAATAATTAGCCACTCCCTAAAAAATTATTGATTGAGAACAGAAAAGTGCAGTCAATTAAGATGCCAAGATTTATTGGAGTGCACATCTTGTGTAGGTCATGAAATCTGGGGAGGAAAACTATGAATAAGTCCCTTTTCTTTTAACAATATTTTAATCTTGATTGGCATTCTACTTTTCGAGGTGTTCTAATTGTTTAATTAATCCATTATTTACTAATAAGTGGGTCTGACGCTAAAGCTTACAGGGGTTGTGTTTTTACTTGTTTGTCTGTTTTTATCAATATTATGATACAATGAAGGGGGCAAACTGCACAGAGAAAGGTCAAAATATAATGAAATCAACAAAAGTTCTATAATCTATAGCAATCTATAGCAAAAATAGAAGTAGTTCTAAAAATCTTATAAATGTAAAAATCATATTTCTATGCTTTTCTAAATGTAGAATAAGGGAAGATGAAAAAAATACCAGCTAGTTAATGAGATCAGTGTTATCAGATGTTGTCACTAATTATAAATCTGGCTGTAACAAAATTTTGCAGCCACAGTGGGTCCCCAGGACTAAGATTGAAAACCCTTGTTGTTGTATACTGTGTTTTTGGTCCTCCATGCTAGCAAGCAAGATCTGATATTATGATGTATGCTGTGGTTTGTTGCAGTTATCCTCATCATGACCTTCAGTCATGTCTTACTGTTATCAGTGATCAGTGAAGCACTTGATTGTCACTTTCATCGCGAAGGTCAAGTTCTTCACCAGTGGCTTACAATGGGTACCTTAGCCAAAGGTTGTGACCATGTACTTGGTCATGCCCTTGTTGATCGGTAGGCCAGCCTGTGCAGACTCATCCTCCAACTGGAAACAGCTCTTGTTGAGCAGTTCCAGTTTTCTTCCAAATATGACAACATCATCCCTATATGTTGAATAGTGCAGGTTGCAAATTAGCAGTGTGCCATGACTATTTTAAGCATCAGGTTGAACAGCAGCAACATTATAGTATTACAGAATATCTAAACATTGTTGCTTACCAGGTATATCATAAATGTAGTGTACTCATTAGTGAATTTCATTTTTTTAATATTAATAATGCTTCAAACAACAATGCTTTGAAAGTCCTTAAATAGGTCAAGTGATTTTATCTTGATGCAGAGGTAAGGCACAGTAGAATATCCTTGACTAGAGGTCCACATCCAGCATCTCCAGAACCTTTCAGTTCTTAGAAGACTCTTCATAATTATTTTGTAGAGAAAAATAAGTGCATATTTTAATATAATGTACTTTGCTTGCTGAGAAGACATTATGATGCAACATCTGCACCAATCAGCAGAACTAAATTGCCCATCCCTCTGATTTTTAGCTTGCTAAAAATGCAGGAGTAACAGCCTATTTCAGCAACACATACCCCGAGGCAGAATTCAACATATCTCTGTGTGCATATGTCAGTGGAACTGAGCTTAATCCATCATAATTTAGGATAGAATACCTTAGAATATAAGAAATGTTTTAGAAAGAAGAAGTTATTTAATCTAATATTTCCAAAATAATGCTTATTCAGGATTTGAGATCCCCAGAGTGCTACTATCAACTAAGGTACTTGGTGATTTATTTCATCTAGAGTGCTTTGATTTTTTTTAAGAGTTCTACATTACATAGCACAAGAAGACATTTCACATTTCAACCTGTATGCTAAAAGTATCATTCGGCTCGTCAATGCATGATAACTTTGGTCCTCCTTTGCATACTTATCAGAGAAGTAAGTTCCAAATTATTGCTTAAAATTTATTTTCATCTTTCCCTGCTGATAGGAATATTTTAAATAAGTAGTTAGTTCTTTCATGTCAGTCAGTAGATGAGCAATCTAAGGTGCCCTTTCCACTACTGCCAACAAGAAGGCTCTTGAGAGAATCATGTTTAATATATCCAGCAGTTAAATTCTGTGAACTCGTGGAGGGCATTGATTGTATTTGCTCCATGGTCACTGAGAAAAACTGCTTTGTTGTGTAAGTGCAGAACATTAGTCCTGCCAATTCTGAGTTTATACAGTAATAAAGTTGATAGAATGTTGTCACTCATCTTCAAGGTCATGGGCTTAAATTTCGTTGTATGACTGCACTCTGTGGATAAACTCATAGTTTTCTTTGTTGCAAACAGTTACGGATAAAAGGGAGGTTTGGTGATAGCTCTTCATCCATACATATCATGTGTATATCTATGATAGATGGGATTACATACTCAATTCCTGCTTTTACATTCTAGTCACATTCCTTAAAATCATTAAAATATGTGTCAGTGTTATACCAGCATTCAAAATAACAACCACGTGCTGCATAATTTGAATACAATTATTGACAGATACCATGTTGTGCGTTTTGAATGTCCTGAAATATAATGAACATTTTTTTGTTTTGATTTTTTTAGGTAGGCCACTTGTCAGTTTTGTTTTGTCAGAATCATCTTAGCTTGTTCTTTGACAGGAGTGCACACTTGACACCTTATACCTGAGGTGCCTAAGTTATGAGTATAGTGTGCTACAACTAACGTATATTAGGTGTTATCTTTATTAGCCATCATGGAAAATATGTACAGTTTTCCTTTGGTTATTTGTTTGGCTTTAAAATCACAATTTTAAGTGCCCTTTCAGCATTGTTTGTATGAATTTTGGATACATCTGCCAACATTCACTATGATAGTGTCTGATGCAACAGAAATTATCAGCATCTACATTTTAATTGTAGGCTCTTTGTTTGGTACCTATCATATTAACCAAAACAGTTAAGTAAGTTTCAACTTAAAATAATGCTTTTTGTCACTTCTATTAAATTCATGCAACTGGCATTTTAAAATAAAAAAGAAATGTTTTTGAAGGTTTTAATTATTTTAGTTAAAATTTTTTTGTTCCTTGATCACCCATACCCAATCAGAGTAGTAAATTACATACTACACCTGGAGGATTCATTCAGGATAGCTGTGGTAATGCACATCTCTCTAATCTCAAGTATCTGCAGTTCGTACAAAGAAATATTTTATTTGTGGCAAATATACTTTAAACCAATTTCCAACTCTGATCCCATGATTTTCTTACAGATGTTATATTCAAGGTAACTTCTAATTACCACTCTTTTATCCTTTCCTAATTTTGAACAGTTTTATCAAGTCACATCTTAATCCTTATTTGTTTAATATGCAAGATGTTGTGACTGGAGCAGAGTAAAATAATTAGCCAGCCATGTGTAACTCAGAACATTAACTACTTTATTTTACGACCAGCACACACTGATATTCAATAAAAAAAAGGCTGTCTTTTATTCAAGACTCATTTTCTATCCTTTCAACAGGTAACACACTTTTAAATACTCCCCCTAGTGTTCTGGCAGAAACTACAACTGAACAGTTTCCCCTTTTTTAAAAAAGAAATGGTTTGCTTCTGCCTAATAATGAAGTTAATGTGACAAAAATTACCAGAACTTCCATGTAATCAAGCAATGAAATAATTAAAGTTAAGAGAACATGACGTGTGTATTCCACCACCAGAATAAATGAAATGCAATTATATTATTACACAGGCTCAGCAATATTATCTTGAGTAATGTAGGTCTTCAACCATTTTGGTGGGTGAGCACTGCGTTTGGGTCTGGGTGACTGAGGAAGCTTTGGTGGCTTGCCTTCCTTCTGGACAGGTATAGGGGCACAGTCTGGAAATGCAACCAGATGAGATGCATTCCAGGTCTTTCCATCACTAAATATGTATGTATGAGCACCCACTTTCTTATTGATGGTGACAGGGTTGCTGAACGTCTAATATCCTTTTGGAACATGCAGAGGATTTCTGACCCTGTTTCCCCTGTTTTGAAACAAGGCGAGCGAGCACCCCATTTGGCATCAGTGTAGACGTTCATTCTGTTTTGGTGTTGCTCAACTGTGGTACAAACATTGCCGGCAGACTGTAAACCTAAAGAAGTAGGTGGTAGTGCAGTCAATTTTGTGCGCATCCGTCAACCATGAAAGAGTTCAAATGGAGAAACACCAGTAGTTGCATGTGGAGTGGCACTGTGGACATGTTCTTGAATAGCTAGTTGAATTGTATGTTTCAGTACACGACTGAATCACTCTACAGCTCCAGCAGGGTAATACATTGAGGAGCGATGGTGTTTAATCTGTCTTTACTCCAGAAAAGCAGCAAAAGCAGCAGAGGTAAACTGAACCCCTTTATCTGTCTGTCACCAGACTCATGGGGTTACCATGGTGACTGACAACAGAAGACAGGAATGTTAGTACTTTAGCAGTAGTTATGGAAGAGGTGAAGGCTACTTCTGGCCACTTACTGTGGTAGTCAGTCAGGTTCAAGGCATATCTATAGTCCCATGCAACAGTGTCAAAGGGTCCTACAATGTCCAAAGCCACTTTTTGCCATGGACCATCTGGAAACAGTTTATGCTGTAAGGGAGCAGGGTGTGGATGAGCTGTTTTGTCATTCAACTGTCATGTCTGACAAGAACTAATGGCAGTACAAACATTAGTGTTCATCAGATGTGAAACACGAAACACAAAGCTGTCACTGACAGAAAGTTCCTGACAGAGCTTGTAGTATGGTAGCAGATCAGCATCCAAAGGCTTTGGAGAAGGAGGTCAGCTCCGAGCAATCTGTTTATGTAGCTTACTGAGGCCTGGACATTCAGCACAAGCAGATTCTAAGCAGCAGACAATGTCTTATGTGCCACAGCATCAGCAGCAGCTGCAGGAGCAACAGGTAAGGGCAAATGGGACAAGCAGTCATCAGGAGCATTCTGAGAACCTGGGTGATATATTATGTCATAGTTAAATGACAGAAGACGTGCAGATCATCTTGTAATACGCGTCCCAGCATGACCAATCCCTGTGATGGTCAAAAGAGTTGTCAGTGCCTGATGGTCTGTGCGCAGGGTGAAGCGACGTCCCTACAGGTATGTGTGCCACTTCTGCACCACCCACACACAGGCAAGCACTTCTTTTTCCACTATTGAATATTTACGCTGTGTAGTGGAAACAGTCCTCGAGGCAAATGCCACAGTTCTTTCTGTCTTTCTACATTGTCAGAACCGAGTTGAGAAAGAATGGCTCCTAGACTGTACTCGGAAGCATCAGTGGAAACTACAGTATGCAGTGTATGGTCAAAAACTGCCAAAGCAGGGCTATCCACTAGCAGCGTTTTTACCTGCTCAAAGCTCTTATTTGCATCAGCCATCCACTGAAATGCACCTGCATGCTGTCTCAAGCATGTGTGCATTGGTTCAATGACAGTAGCATGGTTTTGTAGAAATTTAGAGTACCAAGACAGCAGTCCAAGAAGTGCAAAGTAACAGCATCTGTGTTTGTAGGAGCATTCATGATAGCTTGTAAATGGGCCTTATCAGGAAGCAGGCCATCAGCAGACACTATATGCCCAAGGAAGGTTAGGCTGGACTGACAAAACTTGCACTTGTCATTGTTTACCTGCAGGCCGGCGGCTTCCAGCTGGCATAACACAATTTGTAAGGTCCTGTCATGTGTAGTCGGGTCAGGTCCATGTACTATGACATCATCCAAGTAATTCTACATGCCAAGTAAGTCAATGACAATAGCAGTCATCATTTTCTGGAAGGTGGTAGGTGCAGATGCTGAACCATAAGGAACCCGGCAGAACCGGAAAAGGCCCTCATGTGTAAAGAAAGCAGTCAGGTCTTGACTGTCCTCATACAATAGCATTTGGTAGTAGGCCCTGGCTAAGTCAATGATAGAAAATACAGTAGCCCCTCTGAGTGCAGAAAGGAGTTCATCCATATGTGGCAAGGGAAAAGAGTCTACAATAATTGCTTTATTGGGCTCACGCAGATCAATACACATGCAAACTTTACCAGATTTGTTCTGAATGACTACAATAGGTGAGACCCAAGCAGGAGCATCAATTGTTCTATGACACTAGCAGCGAGTAGGTGATCAAGTTCTTCAGACACAGCATCTCTAACCGACAGAAGTAAGTGGTGCAGTTTCTGTCTCATCGATCTTAATGCAGTGGATGAAGTTTTTAACACAGTCAATGGACAGGGGCACATCAGCACACTGTAAGACTGACATAGGCAAATTGTAAGCTGCAGCATCAGAAGGCATAGCTTTATTGTTCACGATGTGCAAATGTAAAAGTGACATTAAGTCTCTACCCATCAGAGGGGATCCATTTTCCACAATGAAAAATGTTGCCTCTGTTGTACGGCCATGTAAACATACAGTTACAGACAGGCACCCAAGTATGGGGATATTAGATTTTGAATACGTCTTACTATAGGTTTTGTCAGAGGAATGTTGCAGAAGTGTTGTGTGTAAATGCAATGTGGCAAAATTGAGACTGATGAACCATTGTCGACAATCAGGTCCAGTGAGCAGGAATGTGACCCTGGAGCTGAGATTTCCACTGCACAAGTAATTTTAGCAGGTGTATGTATTGTATTTTCTGTATATAGTACAGTAACTTCTGGCAATTCAACCTCAAGTACTTCCCGTATATGGGGTTGGGCAGAGCGACACACTTTTAACAAAATGGCCAGTCTTTTTGCAATGCCTACAAGTTGTGTTTGAGTCAGCCAGATGTGACTGTGATCCACATTAAAAGCACGCTTTCCCCTTAGCATATTTAGCAGACATAGTAGTAGCAGGTGTCTTTTGCTGTCTGGGTTTGTGTTTATGCTGCACTGTCTGTACTGGCATGATACTGGAATTCATAGAAATGATTGTAGCCTGATCTGTAGCTGCTTCTATCTGAGTAGCTAGAATTACTACTTTATCCAACGTAAGGCCTGGCATCAACAGCAATCTTTCACGTAAGTGTGGGATATATGCATGCTCTTCCATTTGGTCATGAATCATTTACAAACTGTAAACATATTGTAAAACAGTCTCTTGTGGTCCCTGGATCCTCTAACGAAATGTATGGCGCTGAATGACCACGTTAGCTTTAGGCATAGAGTATACTTTCAAAGCTTCTACAGCAGTATCGCATGTAGTACCTGTCTTAGGCAAGGTGTAAAAAATTTGCTGATCTTTGGTCCCAAGACAATGAAGTAACACAGCTCTCTTCAAAGCGTCAGGCCAAGCATCCCCAGTAGCATTGATGAGAAGTTGTTATTAAACTTCTGAAGCCACCTTGGGAATGGCACTGCAGGCTTGCCAGGGCTCTTAAGAAAAAGCTTGGAAAGGGCACATTAGCAACAGCCATTTTCACTGCAAGCATGCACAGTATAAAGAAAAGATCCTTGTCACCAATTTTATTGTGACCGGAGTAAAATAATTAGCCAGCCATGGGTAATTCAGAACGTTAACTTCTTTATTTTACGACCAGCACACACTGATGTACAATAAAAAGACGACTTTCTTTTATCGAAGACTCATTTTCTGTCCTATTAACAGGTAACACACTTTTAAATACTTCCCCTAGCATTCTGGCAGAAACTATAACTGAACACAACACATTAAACCTAATATCCTACAGTCTTAGAATTAGTTTACCAACTCTTCTTTGAATCTTTGCTAGTACTGTAATAACCTTCCGGTAATATTGAAAATAAAACTGCACATAATAGTTAGTTTATGTTGAAATGTAGGAACTGGCAAGCAAGACAAAAATAGAAGTAATGTTGGAAATGCAAAATTCACCAGTGAACTAATAAAAACACAAACTAAGTGTCTAATGGTAAAGGTAGTGATAATTTAACTAAAAATAGAGCAAACCTTAAAATGACCTGTCCTTTATTTTCTATTTCCTAATTGCCTTGTTTTTTTTTTAATTTGCTTTAGCTTTTTTTGTTTTTGTTTTGCTTTTTTGTAAATGGGATGTTTTTTCTCTTTAGTTTTGCAGGCTTGGTAAAGCATTCACTCTTTCTGACCCTCATATCACACTTGTATGGAAAGCAGAGTTTTTTTCTGATAATCTGTGTCAGGGGTCAACATTTGGGGCCCTAACCCAACTCCCACATAATGAAGTACAGTGAAGATAAAATAAAATCCATAAATAATCTATTATAAAAATGTGCTTTTGTGGAGTTTAAAATAAACAATAAACAACTTGAAAGATCCCAGTGCATCCTGCTTTTGCCTTGGCATTACACTTTCAACATTTGTTCTGCCGATACTTTCCTTTTTCTTCTCCATTTCATTCTTCAAATACTGCTCGAGCTCTCCTGTTTAAACTACTGGAAGTCATAAGTGCCTAGTTATGTGCCATGAGGTGTTAAAGAGGCAATAGGCTAGACTGTGGGCATCTGTACATTAGTACACAATCAGCCAATTACCTTATTAAACCCCAGTGACTAAACCGCACTGTTTTTGTATTTTCTCTGCTCAAAGTTCACGCTGCCACAGACCACACTTCGTTGCAATCTGAATCCAACAGTAACTAATACATATTTGATTTGTGTGAGTAGGATGAAACTATAATTCTGGAGTGATACAGCTTCATTCTTATATTATTTTACATGCATATCACATTTCCTGCTAGTCACTCCTTTGTTGTATTTGTTAACCAATAAGCTTGGTTATGTGTGTAATACTAGACTCATTTCAGTGTGATCAAAAATATATCTCAATGGGATAAGTGTGACAGACAGCAGAATTATTTGGGATTTATAGCACAATCAAATGTGTAGAATTTTTGAAATACACTTTACTTTTCCTTTAGAGATTTGAGGTGCATACAGTATCTACAGTATGTACAGCAAAATGATGGCATGGCTGATCATTCCTTTTGTATTAAATTTCAATGGAAATATAAAAGTGAATTACTATTTTTAAGCTTACTTGCATCAGAACCCATTAAACATAGAATGGAACAGCTAGTAAAGAACATTAAAAGGGTAAATTAATAATAAACATAGAATGTCTACTCTTTTGGTAAACGTTTGGTAAACTTCCTTAGAAGGTTGGCGTTCTTCAACATCTGCAATAAGATGCTGCAGATGTTCTACCAGGCGGTTGTGGCAAGTGCCCTCTTGCTATTCCATCCCCCCACCGACTTAGAACGTGCACGAACTTCTCCCAGCTCATGCCTTGATTGATTATCTGGGAGTGAAGTGGAGTTTAAGAGTGGAAATAATAGATTGTTATTTGGAACACACGCATTTCATGTGTGTTCTGTTTCTACAGTAATTTGTGTAAACACATTGTTAAAACAGACACTTTTTCATATTTTAGTAATAAATGTTGCAAAATGTAGGCTTAAACTATAAAATGTTTGAAGCCTGAAGGCCAAAGATCAAATAAACACTTTCACAAGAGGTTCAAGAATGTCTCAGTAGCTTCTGTGGTGTACCGCTAAGATTTTGTCACTCAAAGCGCAACAGACTTGCTGTACATCAGAGACCTGAGTTTGATTCCCTGCTGGAGAGAAATTATTATTATTATTTTTTTTAAACTTCGCCATTCTGCCTGCCTGAACTCCCTGTCTATCTATATAGTAATAACAGTAATTTTATTATTATATAGCAGCTTCCTTGTCTGCCTATCATATAGTGCCTTTCCTTTCTATATCTGTCCCCTTAGCAGTTTTTTTATATATCTATTATACAGTGCCCTATGGGGTGCCAAACAGGCAATTACAATGATTTTCGGAATATATAAAGTCATTCCTGAATATATAAAGTTAAAACTTGAATATATAAAGTAATTCCTGAATATATAAAGTCGGCGTTGGAATATATAAAATCATTCCTGAATATATAGTGAAAGGTAAACTTCAACAGAAGCCACTCAGAGTTGATTGGGCTTGTGAGGTTCGTCCAAAAATGCGCCCATACAAAAAGAATAAATAAATATAGTGTTCAAAATGCCAGGCACATACATCATTATGAATGAATTAACTAAACAGTGGGGTTTTTTTTAATATTTTTCTGAAGTTTTTGTTAACTTAGTTCATTACGTTGTAGTAGGAACTCATTGAGTTTACTAAAAATGTGCCTGAGTCGTTTCAATCAATATAATCTGACAAGTTTTGACTTTATATATTCAGGAATGACTTTATATATTCCAAAAATCATTGTAATTGCCTGTTTGGCACCCCATATGGCACTGTATAATAGATATATAAAAATTCAGCTAAGGAGATAGATATAAAGTTGGATAGGAAGGAAAGGCACTATATGATAGGCAGACTGGGAAGCTGCTATATAATAATAAAATTTGTTATTACTATATAGATATTATTTATTTACTTACTTCCTACAGAATAAAGTCATGAGTGCAGTGCCTTCCATGTACATATACAACGTACAGCGATGGCAAAAGTGCATTCTTGATCCGATGTACAACAGTCATCATGATTTGAGTTTGCCTCTATTATAGCGCATCTGAGAAAACAGCAGTGTCAATAGGGTGGGGAGGGGGTGGGGGGTTGAGTTGGGATCGTGAACGTGGCTGAGAGAATAACAGAATAAAAAAAAAAAATAGCAAACCTTTACAAGTATCATAAATTACACCGGCTGTTACAGACTGGAATCAAATGTATGTCTTTATTTTAAAACTAGCAAAATACCCGCGCTTCACAGCGGAGAAGTAGTGTGTTAAAGAAATTATGAAAAAGAAAAGGAAACATTTTAAAAATAACGTAACATGATTGTCAATGTAATTGTTTTGTCACTGTTATGAGTGTTGCTGTCATATATATATATATATATATATATATACTGTGTGTAAACATATATACATATACATGCACTCACCTAAAGGATTATTAGGAACACCATACTAATACGGTGTTTGAACCCCTTTCGCCTTCAGAACTGCCTTAATTCTACGTGGCATTGATTCAACAAGGTGCTGAAAGCATTCTTTAGAAATGTTGGCCCATATTGATAGGATAGCATCTTGCAGTTGATGGAGATTTGTGGGATGTACATCCAGGGCACGAAGCTCCCGTTCCACCACATCCCAAAGATGCTCTATTGGGTTGAAATCTGGTGACTGTGGGGGCCATACTAGTACAGTGAACTCATTGTCATGTTCAAGAAACCAATTTGAAATGATTCAAGCTTTGTGACATGGTGCATTATCCTGCTGGAAGTAGCCATCAGAGGATTGGTACATGGTGGTCATGAAGGGATGGACATGGTCAGAAACAATACTCAGGTAGCCCGTGGCATTTAAACGATGCCCAATTGGCACTAAGGGGCCTAAAGTGTGCCAAGAAAACATCCCCCACACCATTACACCACCACCACCAGCCTGCACAGTGGTAACAAGGCATGATGGATCCATGTTCTCATTCTGTTTACGCCAAATTCTGACTCTACCATTTGAATGTCTCAACAGAAATCGAGACACATCAGACCAGGCAACATTTTTCCAGTCTTCAACTGTCTAATTTTGGTGAGCTCGTGCAAATTGTAGCCTCTTTTTCCTATTTGTAGTGGAGATGAGTGGTACCCGGTGGGGTCTTCTGCTGTTGTAGCCCATCCGCCTCATGGTTGTGCGTGTTGTGGTTTCACAAATGCTTTGCTGCATACCTCGGTTGTAACGAGTGGTTATTTTAGTCAAAGTTGCTCTTCTATCAGCTTGAATCAGTCGGCTCATTCTCCTCTGACCTCTAGCATCAACAAGGCATTTTCGCCCACAGGACTGCCGCATACTGGATGTTTTTCCCTTTTCACACCATTCTTTGTAAACCCTAGAAATGGTTGTGCGTGAAAATCCCAGTAACTGAGCACCAACAACCATGCCACGCTCAAAATTGCTTAAATCACCTTTCTTTCCCATTCTGACATTCAGTTTGGAGTTCAGGAGATTGTCTTGACCAGGACCACACCCCTAAATGCATTGAAGCAACTGCCATGTGATTGGTTGATTAGATAATTACATTAATGAGAAATTGAACAGGTGTTCCTAATAATCCTTCAGGTGAGTGTAATTACATATACTCATTTTTACATATACACATATCTATATATATATATATATATATATATATATATATATATATATATATATATATACATATACACATCTACATATATATACATATATATACACATATCAACATACATGTACACATACATATACATATATACATATACACATACATACATACAGATAAATATACATATATATACACACAAACACATATATATATATATATATATATATATATATATATACATATCCATATATATATATACATACATACATACATACATACATACATACATACATATATATACTGTGTATATATATATATATATATATTTACATATATATACAGTAATCCCTCGCTATATCGCGTTTCGACTTTCGCGGCTTCACTCTATCGCAGATTTTAAATGTAAGCACATCTAAATATATATCATGGATTTTTCGCTGGTTCACGGCTTTTTGTGGACAATGGGTCTTTTAATTTATGGTACATGCTTCCTCAGTTTGTTTGCCCAGTTGATTTCATACAAGGGACACTATTGGCAGATGGCTTAGAAGCTACCCAATCAAAACATTTATTACATATTCACTAAAACTCCTCAATGATATAAGATATGCTTCCCGCACGGTGCTTGATTATTTGCTTCTCTCTATCTCTCTCACTCTCTCTGCCTGACGGAGGGGGTGTGAGCAGAGGGGCTGTTTGCACAGAGGCTGTTTGCCTAGAAGATAGGACTCTCCTCTACAAAATGCCGCTTTATCCCGGTGCTTCTCCATACTTAAAAGCATGTATTGATTTTTTGATTGTTTGCTTTTCTTAGCGAGCGCTCTCTCTGACATTCTCTGCTCCTGACGGTGCTCCTTTGAAGAGAAGATATGTTTGCATTCTTTTAATTGTGAGAAAGAACTGCCATCTCAGTCTTGTCATGGAGCACAGTTTAAACTTTTCACTAAAGGGTGTTATTTCATGTCTAGAGGGCTCTAATAATGTTAACAGTTTGGGAGAGTTTATAAGGCTTAAAATATATAAAAATAACCATACAAACATATGGTTATACTTCGCGGATTTGGAATGCAACCCCCACGATCGAGGAGGGATTACTGTATATATATACTGTATATAGCAAAATTCCCGCGCTTCGCAGCGACGAAGAACTGCTTTTAAATTTTTATTAAGAAGAAAAGAAAACCTTTTTAAACTGAGGGAAAATATACCAATAACTATCTGTTAAGGATCTCTTTGTATACCACGTTGTCAGTTCAGCACTCCGGTTGTAATATGACCAAGCTGTGCACTGAGATTACTTTTGAGAATGCAACGTATAGTTGTCCAGGAGAAAAGCAATGTTGCCTCAAATCAATGGCAACCTTTTGTAGGGTCTGTCCCTGAGACTTATTAATTGTCATCGCGAAGCAGAGCCTTACTGGAAATTTGAGGCATTTGAATTGAAATGGAAGATCAGAGGGTATAACGGTGATGCGAGGAATACATTCAGAGTGTGGCGCTCTGCTGTTTTTTTTGTGTAGCTGCCTTCACACAGCTTCTCCACTGTTTTATAAACGAACCCCATATAAGGCCGACGTTTCTCCTTGCTTCGTGGTTCTGTACTGTTTTATTGTTCGTTTATTACGATTGTTAAAGTTATTGTGTAGCTATTCGAGACTTACTTTACTGTTCAGGTACCCATTTCCTTTATTTAATCCGTGGCTTGTAGGCTATTTTTTGTTCATTTATTACGATTATAGATATTTATTGATTCCCTTCTTTAGCTGACTGCCTGCTCATATAAGGCGCTCCGCTGGTTTTTTGTGAAGCAGCCTTTACACAACTTCTCCGCTGTTTATAAACGAATGACATATAAGGCCATCCTTTTTCCTTGTTTTGCCAAGGAAGCTGCCTTTTTATTTAATCCACGGGTTCTCTGCTGTTTTATTGTACGTTTATTACGATTGTCATAGTTCTCTTTATATATCGCTTTGTCAGTTCAGCACTCTGGTAATAATATGACAAAGCTGCGCAAGCTCACTCTTGAGAATGCAACGTATAGTTGTCCAGGAGAAAAGCAATCTTGCCTGAAATCAATGGCAACCTTTTGTAGGGTCTGTACCTGAGAGTTATTACTTGTCATCGCGCAGCAGAGCCTTAGTGGAAATTGGAGGCATCTGAATTGAAATGGGAGATCAGAGGGTGTAACGGGGATGCGAGGAATACATTGAGTGTGGAGAATCTCTAGAGACAGCGTGTGTATTAACTTGTGGATTTTTCTGTGAGTATTTGGTGACAAAGTTGCTTCTGCAAGACTACGTTAGCTGTGGAGCTCAGCTCGGAGCATATTCTTTTCCTACCTTGTCAATTGTGTAATGCCTTTTTTGAACAGGTTTGATGCATGGAAGTGATCACTCCTACTGCGTTCAGTCAGTTCACGTGAGCTGCTCTCTTGTGTGATGTTGCGATGTCCACGGCTTTATGTAATGTTAGCTAAGACCCGGCACTTAAAAGTTTCTCGCTACGGCAATTTTAACTCTGTTACAAAGTGATCTAAAGTCTCGTTCATACTTCGTGTCTTCTCATTAAACTTGTATCTCGTGAATAAAGTATTCGGCGAAGGCATGACAAACGGCAGCGGGAGCGTTTCCATAAACGTAATTTAAACTTACGGTTTACAGCGTGCTTTGTTTCCGCAGTAGCTGCACTTATGAATAAGCTTGTATGCGTTTTTCTTCAGCGCTCTTTGGGAGCTATTCCTTTTCTACGTACTGTGTTCACAGTCAGTTCACGTGATTACGTGGGAGGCGTGATGATGTGACACGCAGCTCCGCCCCCCCAAGGCCTTTGAACTAAAATCCATTACAGTATATGGAGAAAAATAGGTTCCAGTTATGACCATTACGCGTAGAATTTCGAAATGAAACCTGCCCAACTTTTGTAAGTAAGCTGTAAGGAATGAGCCTGCCAAATTTCAGTCTTCTACCTACACGGAAGTTGGAGAATTAGTGATTAATGAGTGAGTCAGTGAGGGCTTTGCCTTTTATTAGTATAGATAGTAAGAATACGTGCAGCTCACTTTTCAAAACAGACTCATCTGGAATCGAACCCGTGAAGTTCAGACTACTGGTCAAGAGCTGATACCGTTGCAACACCACAGCACTCTTAGCAAATGCATGTCAATATCGTACTCGGATTGTTTTACTGTAGTTATATTTTTGTAATAAAGCGCACTTGTTCTATTATATTTGTACATTTTGTGAAACTGTTTCTTTGATATTTGGACTTCAGACTTCACACATTATAAACTTCATGTCTACATTTTGTCAATTATGACTAAAACATGAAAAACGTTTCTTTTTTAACAATGTGTGTATATAGATCTATGTAGACACGGAACACACATGAAATGCAAGTGTTCCAAATAACGATATAGTATTTATAAAAGGTGTCATTTTGCTTGACTTCTCACTCTATAAAACTCCAAGCAACTGACACGCAAGTAAACAGACTTGAGCTGAGAAAACTGCACCACTGGGGGATATGATAGTAGGCTGCTTGCTGTTTGCTGCTTAGCCACAAATTTAGAAGACAAATGACGTGACAGAGAGATGTTAAATGTTTTAAGGTGGGACGGATCTACGAGTTTTTTCGTAGGCTCTGGTAATTCTAGTGTTAAAGGGTGTCTTAACTTCTCCTTCTGGGAATATCTGTTATCCTTTGGGAACAGCTTGGTTATACGGCAATACATCAGTTCTCTTAAACTTCAGGGTTTGTAGCACTAAGATAAAAGTAGTCACATACTGTTGGTTTCACCTTCTTGAAATAGATATGCCAACCTGGAGTGCAGTTTCACTACACATTTTTTTCTTTGTGTCTCTCTTAACCTGACATGATATATCTCTCATTTTCCTACTTCAAGCTTCAAAGCCACTCTCTTCCCAAGTAGAACACACCCTAAATGTATACATTATTCTATTTATTTTCTTAACCTGTTTTTTTTTCCTTTGCAGAGTCACAAATTTGGATGGGGCATCAATACAACATAGTTCACATGCATGCATAAACCTACACTTACTAATTACAGGCCAATTCAAAGTCACTTGATAACCTAACATGCACATCTAGATATGTAAGGTAAGGCTTTTTTCGTATAAGGCAGGCGTATTCAACTAAAATCTAAATAGGTCCAATTAGAGAAAATTTCTTGAAGCAATGGTCCGGAAGATCATGTTGTCTAACTATTTAGTATCATATATGTTTAAGTAGCCTAGTAGTTGTATCAGCATCTGCATGTAGTCAATACCAGACTTACAAATCAAATGAGTTCAGTACAATTCAAAAACTTTTTGACAATACTTATTGTCACGTAACACAGAATTGAACATGTATGTATGACTGCAGATATGTATAATGTTCTGTCACAGTATATAATGTTCTTAAATTTACTAAATAAAAGTAGGGCTGCATTTCAAAATAAATAAAATGTGAAAATTGTGCATGTTTAAATAAAGTGCATAACTTCAGAAAAATAAAATAAATGGAGAAAAAGCTTGAATTTCCCCTTTTCTGTTTCACATCTTGACTCAGCAGTCTCAACCAATTTTACAGATAATAAATTTCAACACATCTCAACAATTAAACAGTTTTAAATGATCACTTTCTTCCCCTCTTATATTCATCGCCCCACTTTTTTGCTCAGTGAGAGAATTGAGCTCTAGCTTGTCCTGCCAGGATTTTAAACCTGGGCTTGAATGGAGTCAGAGCCATTCTCATAGACATGTGGAGGTGTTCATTGGTGAGCCTGGAACGATATTTAGTTTTGATTATGTTCATTGTGGAGAAAGCTGCCTCGAAGCTGTATGCGGAGCCAAACATGGTCAAGATGTACAAGGCTACTTTCCTCAGACCTGGGAAAGCTGTCTCAGGGACCATTTGGAGCCAGAAAATGGAAGGGTCAGTTCTTCCACACTGCTCTCTCAGGGCCACATCTGCTTGGAAATCAACCAGTTGCATCTAAAGAAGCCCAGTATTTACCCATTTAAAGTGCTGTATGACTTCCTTTGAGACCCCCCTGACATCTGTGATGAGAAATGGCTCTGAATGAACATGGTGAGCTGCTGTCCAAATCTGAAGGTGTCAAAACAGTTGCTGAAGTTTACAATCATCTTATTAATAAAGTCAACAAAAGAAGACACATCTCGCTGTCCCTGAACCTGTTTCTGCACTGCTGTGAAGTGTTCACAGTCTCCCTGCAAATCTTCCTTGAACACTTCAAGTTTCCTCTGAAAGGAGCGGACAGCCATCATCAGTTCACAAACTGAATTGTCTTTGCCCTGTAGCCTCGAATTCAGTTCATTCATATGTGAAGTGATGTCAACCAAAAAGCCCACATTGTCCATCTGTTTTTCATTTTCTAAAAAGAAAGAAAACTGTGATGCCTTCTGACTTCTTAGCTCTGCCAAAAAAGTTACTACTTCCCTACTTATGGACCAAAAGCACGCTAACACCCTGCCTTTGCTGAGCCATCTCATATTGTTGTGCAGCAAAAGGTCATCAGCATTGGCATCAACTTCCCTAAGGAATTCTCTAAGCATGCGATGCTGGTAGGAAGAGGATGCTCTATGTCAGTGTCAATTTATTTATATAGAACATTTAAAACAACATAGGAATGATGTGGTCAAAGTGCTTTAAAATAATAGAATAAAAGAAAACAAACAAATAACGTAATAACATAAATATAAATAAAATATATGAACATAAATAAAATAAATAATAAATAGAAGTAATTTTATATAATCACAATGAGGAAACCATCAGTATTACTGAAAGTCACGGAATGCAAGTGAATAGAAATGAGTCTTTAATCTTGGTTTGAACAGTTCAATTGTAGACGACTCCTTTATGTGACAAGGTAAAGAGTTCCACAGGCGAGGAGCAGCAGCTGGAAAAGCCCTGTCCCCCTTAGTTTTACATTTGGTACGAGGGACAACAGGAGGCAACTGACCAGAAGATCTAAGCATTCTGGATGGCTGGTGTAAAACACACAATTCGGATAAATAGGCAGGAGCAAGGCCATGTAAAGATTTAAAAACTAGCAACAAGATTTTAAAAACAATTCAAAAACTGACTGGCAGCCGGTGTAATGAAGCTAATTTTGGAGAAACAGAATCAGACTTTCTTGCCCCAGCAAGAAAGCGAGCAGCAGCATTCTGGACCAACTGTAACCTGCGTATCAGGGATTTTCTAATCCCAAAATACAGCGAGTTGCAGTAATCAAGGCGAGAAAAAATAAAAGCAAGAGTAGCTTTCTCAAGATCCCTAGAAGATAAAAAAAGGCTTGATCTTACCTAATAGACTAAGCTGGAAAAAACAACTCTTGACTACAGAATTAACCTGTTTCTCAAAAGAGAGGTTACTGTCAAAGATACCACCTAGATTGCGAACTTGAGGTTTGCAAAAGACAGAGAAAGAGCCGAGAAGCCTAAGACCAGTTTGGGCTTAAGCTTATGGAACCACTATAAGCACCTCAGTTTTATTTTGATTCAGATCAAGAAAATTATTAGTCATCCAGGACCTTAGTTCAGAAAGGCACCTGAGAAAATGTATCATTTTCACCACTGTATTCATCACCTCAGCATGCTCATCTGACAGGGAGGTACAGAGGACAGATTGATGAATGATTCAATTGTAAGCTATGCACTCAGGATTGTCTTCTTTCAGTCTTTCTACAGCTCCTTTCTCTCTCCCTATCATAGCAGGGGCTCCATCTGTGGTTATTGAAACCGCCTTTTTTGGCTCTATTCCTCTCTTTGCCAACATCTCCTTAATGTCTTCTCCTCTTGTACTGGTCTGAAGGGGAGTGACACCTAACAGGTCTTCACAGAATGCTTTCTGATCAGTGTTGAAAAACCTGACATACACTAACAGCTGAGCATTGTCACATATGTCAATGGACTCATCCACAGCTAAACCTACACATGGTGTCTTATGCATTGCTTCATCAAGCTGGGTTAGCATGTCCTAAGTCAATATTTCACTTTTCTTTGTGGCAGATGATGCTGACATGGGTATTTGCTTTATTTTATTACACAGCTCTTGTTTTTGTTTTCCTTCAAGTAGTGTTTCAGCTACTGTACTCATGCATTCTTTGACAACCCCTCCATCAGTAAATGGCTTTTTGTGTTGACCCAAAATCCAAGCAACTCTGAGGGAACACTCATAAGCACAATGTTGGGCAGGGAATGTGTGGCTCAGGATCCTGGTGGACTGGTCATATTGGGCTCTGAGACTAATTATTTTCTGTGATCTCACTTTAGATTTGTGTGGGTATGTTTCTTTGAAACCTTCATGTTTCATCTCATAATGTTGTTTCACATTGGCACTTTTCACAACATATATATATA
Organism: Polypterus senegalus; assembly: GCF_016835505.1. Classification (NCBI taxonomy): domain Eukaryota; kingdom Metazoa; phylum Chordata; class Cladistia; order Polypteriformes; family Polypteridae; genus Polypterus; species Polypterus senegalus. The sequence goes on along the minus strand of NC_053156.1, from coordinate 233,945,746 downwards.
TATATATATATATATATATATATATATATATATATATATATATATATATATATATATATATGTTTCTGAACATATGAGACATACTGGTTTAGTGCTCCCAGTGGGAAGTATGAACAGAAATGAGTTTGTCCATTCCGGATTAAATGCCCTATTTTCGCTGTCCAGTTTCCTTTTTTTGGAGAGCGCCATTTGTTCCTTATCTTTCTGTCCCTTTCTCCATCTCACCCATCTTTTCTTTTTCCAGCGCAGTCGTCTGTATCTCTCACTTTCTTCGGCTTATTTTTCCCTTTGTTTTTTCTACATGTATCGCTATCTTTCTTTTTCTTTCTACTGTCTCTCTTCCTTGCCTGTAACTCTCTCATCTGTCTGCGCTGTAAAGTAAAATAAAGCAATGTTCACCATCTAGAATCCACATGAATGGTAGTATCACGTGAAATGGCTTAACGCACATTCAATTGGTCTGTGCATTTCCTCATCCACTAAAACATTACCGTAAAGACTACAAAAGCTGAGCCGGCTAAAAGAGAAAGCACCCCGTTAGTTTTTAAATGATAACCTTCTATTTTGGCTGTAAGTCTGGGTCTGTATGAGACAGCTTCTGGGTCCGGACCCGAACCGCAGTACGCCTGTTAGTGACCTCTGGTGTAGCAGGGGTAGCAAATAAAAACTACACACAGGCTCTGATGGTGCTTGGAAGCCAGGTTTCTGGGACTGCAAAGCAGCAGCACAACTCATCGCCCTAATGTGCTGCCCTTTGCTGTACATATTCATTCATGTATTTAGTTGTTTATTTCCATTAGAGGTGTGTGCATCCACATGTGGTTACTGGCCAGTGCTGGCAAAATGGCCTCCGTATTGATGCTATCTTGTGATGGTCTAAGCATGCGCAGAAGATGGAAGGTTGGATATACACTTTAACATTTTTTCAAAGCAATGGTACCACTAAAATATGAATTGTTTTATGGGATACTTAGAGTATTTTGTTTTTATTAGTATACAATCAATGACTAGAAACATGCTATGACAAAATATAGAAAACGCAAGACTGAATAAAACCTTTTTCTTGCCCAAACCTGAGAATTCTTGACTGACATGAAATATTGCTTCCTTTATAGAAGCCTATTAATAAGACACTCTCTACACTTTTACGATGCTTACAACTATGAAATTTTTAAATAAATCCATGCATACACAGGTGAACGCTGTTGAACAGATGTCTGGCTGAACTTGAATGTGAATTAGCCAGAACTCTGGCAGGATCGATTACAATTGGATTACATACATTTAAAAATTACTTAGATTGTTACTTTGTGTGGTTAGTGATCTATTAAAAGTTTAATGTTATTTTGTTATGTAGTAACTTGAATTGATGTTGATGATGACACTTTACTGCTCAGAAATATTAAAGGAACACTTTTTTAATCAGAGTATAGCATCAAGTCAATGAAACTTCTGGAATATTGATCTGGTCAATTAAGTAGCAGAGTTGTTAGTCAGTTTCGGCTGCTTTTGTGTTAATGAAATTAACAACAGGTGTGCTAGAAGGGCAACAATGAGACAACCCCCAAAACAGGAATGGTTTACCAGGTGGAAGTCACTGACATTTTTCCCTCCTTATCTTTTCTGACTGTTTTTTCACTAGTTTTGCATTTGGCTATGGTCGGTGTCACTACTGCTAGCATGAGGCGATACCTGGTGCCTACAGAAGTTGCACAGATAGTCCAACTTCTCCAGGATGGCACATCAATATGTGCCATTGCCAGAGGTTTTGCTTTGTCTCGCAGCACAGTCTCAAGGGCATGGAGGAGATTCCAGGAATCAGGCAGTTACTCTAAGTGAGCTGGACAGGGCTGTAGAAGGTCCTTAACCCATCAGCAGGACCGGTATCTGCTCCTTTGGACAAGGAGGAACAGAATGAGCACTGTCAGAGCCCTACAAAATGACCTCCAGCAGGCCACTGGTGTGAATATCTCTGAGCAAACAATCAGAAACATCCTCTGGTGGGCCCTGTGCTCACTGCCCAGCACCGTGGAGCTTGATTGGCATTTGCCATAGAATACTAGAATTGGCTGGTCCACCACTGGCACCCTGTGCTTTTCACAGATGAGAACAGGTTAACCCTGAGCACATGAGACAGATGTGAAAGGGTCTGGAGAAGCTGTGGAGAATGTTATGCTGGCTGTAACATCATTCAGCATAACCATTTTGGGGGTGGGACAGTGATGGTCTGGGGAGGCATATCCATGGAGGGACTCACAGACCTCTACAGGCTGGACAACAGCACCTTGTTCTTCCAGCTTAAGCCAAAGCTCCTTATCTGTGTGTGAGGTGCCTTGGGTTGTATAGGATAAATAATACAGTATACCATTACTGTATTTGGAACACATGCATTTCATGTGTGTTCCGTGTCTACAAGGACCTGGGTAAGTGTAGGATGAAAGGAAATGCGAGGCAAGAAATGCTGAACACATACAATACCTAAAGCAGAAACTTTTTCCATGTTATACTAATAATAACATGAAGTGTATAATGTGTGAAGACTTTAGTCCAAATATCAAAAAAAACAGGTTTGTTTTTATTCAAGAATGTAACCAAAGAAAAAAAAGTCTGTCTGCATTTTCAGTATCATGCTTTTTCAGTAATGCAAATTTTAGTACTGCTCTGTTACAACTCTCGTGTCTTAGATTTGAGTCCAATCCCATGCTCTGCTTTTGGTTTTGTTTTTTTTTTGTTTTTTTTACCATATTGTGTTAGGTGAACTGGAGACTCTACCTTGAACCAGTGTGAATCAGTCTGTGTGTGCTATAGTGTGCCTTGCAAGGAATTAGTAGTTTATAGGGGATTGGGACCCATCTTGTGTTAAATGCTGCAAGAATATGTTTACTATGACCCTGAACTGGATTTCTGCAAATTAGAAAATGGATAGATGAATGAAAAAAGTAGCCAACTGATGCCTAATTCAGATGATATATCATCATAGTTTCATGGTTAAAAGTATAAAAAATATACAATGTGTGCTTTCCTTACTGTACGGCTTCAACACCTAAAAATATATTATTATGTGACCAGTGTCACTGTCTTTAATATATCACCAGTATCTATCATGTGGGGCTTAAGAATCAGAAAGTATTTATCTCACAGGCATTTGTTGGCTGTTGCCATTATTGGTTTTCTAAACCTAGTGGCATAACATTAAATGAACATGCTTTAGTAAACCAATAGTAACATTCACAAAATTGTTTACCATGATCAATAACTTATTTATTGATAGCCTCAAAATAAAAAATAAAAAAAAAATACACAAAATAATTATATTCCACTAGTTGCACATAAAGACCCCTGGTCCTCATATAAAAGGGGATTGAAAGGGATGAAGTCTAACAACATAATGGCAAAGCTGAATGTGAATTTTCAACAGAGCCTATAATGAAAGAAATGCGTTATTAAAAAATGGAAAGCTCAAAGACAAAGTAATGCAAGAATGTGATAAAACATTAAACCAACAGCTTAAAGCACTATGTCTTATAACAGAGTTCATAACCAAAAGCTTAAAGTACTATGTCTTATAACAGAGTTGGTCTTGTGTAAAATCAATGAGTAGGCATGTTTTAACATGTGGAAGCTGTATGACATCTGTCTGTGCTTGTAGTTTATATTCTTGTTTAAGTTGCTTTCTATTTGTAAAAGCTTGGCTGCACAGAGTGTGGAAAGAGTCTGCAGTAAGTGGTGGTTTGGTAATATTATAAAGATTATTTAAAGTTGATTCATTCAATAGAAAAGATGATCAAAATTTGTCATGACTTGGTCGAGGTGGGGTCAAGCTGCCATAGTTGGCCAGTAGGCACACCCCCCAAGTATACTTATATATTTATACAGAGGCAATGGATAGATGTCTACCAACAAAAAATTAGAAGTAAGCACTTTTAAATAATTGAAAAGTACTTTCTTTCACTAGTCTGTTTCTATCAAATTATAATAACATTTTTTTGAGCTATAGTCATGGCTTAGGTAATGGCATCACATAATTTCTTTTTAATTTTATGTGTATTTTGCTTACTTCAAAAACACGTTAGGTGGTTGAATCATATGTGTGGTGTACAAGTAAAAGGAAGTATAGTTCTTACCAAGGTGGTGGGCTAAATCTCTCTGTGTTGATGATGTCAAATGTAACATCATATTAGGTATTGACTGGCTTAACTGTATTGGACTAATACATTTCTCAGAAAATGGTGTTAATGAAAATGTGGGTAAGTGTCTGTTGTGAATAAAGTCTGACTAAAAAACTGACAATAACAGAAAAAAAAAATAATATAAAGGTTGTAATCCAGTGAGGCAATGAAATTGTTTTCAGAAAGACTAGGAAAGCCATCATATCAGCCTTGGAATCCTGGCATAAATGCAGTTATGTAGAATCCTATGTATCTGTTACCAAGCCACACATAGATAGTATCTAGCATACCCAGGATTTGATTATTATCCAAGACCAGTGGTTGAGACACACTAGGTACTGAATCAAAGGCCTAGCCTTTAGAGCAAGATGTCAGGAGATATCTCAAAGAAGTAGGGGAGAGTGTAATGGGCTAGAAATTAGTGTTTAAAAGAGCAGGACATTTCTGTGTGTTGCTCTTAGGAAAAAAACATAAATAGCAAAAGTAAAAACCAATAGCTGAAGGGGCAATAGGCATCCTTTGTTTGAGACTGGGGTGATAAGGAAAAAGACAAATTTCCTGAATAATTCTGATACAGGTTATTTTTGGTAACTGAAATTGTATGTTTTTTTGCCGACTGAGTTTCATTCACATCACCGGCAATTTGGTGTAACTGCCCCCCTTGATTCCATGGCAAATGGTTTTGGTGTAAGGGCTGTGTACATTATTCAAACCTTGTACTTTTAAAGGAAATGTGGAGAGATGTTTATAGTTGTAGGCCATAAGTGTTTTTTCAAGTGTTTCATCTTACCAGCTATGTACTGTATATGATAAGGAACTGAAGCTTTCAAGCTCGTCTGTGGTTGTGTATGGTGTTTGCCTTTTTTGTCCTCATGTCATTTGAACAGGTATGCACTATGTCAGGGAATATTGTACACAGTGATTCAAATGAGTATAAAAGATGAGGAGCTGTTGATTCCTTATATGTGTCCTAAATTGTTAATTCTTGCACTTTCTGTGGAAATTTCTGTCTATCTTTCTCTTTGACATGTGGTGCAGTTTCTTGCCACCTTATCCTTTGTTGTTCAACTGCCAGTATTTGTTATAGCTGCACATTGTGTCCCACAGTTGAATCATGTGTCATTAGCTTGTTGAATGCCCCTTCCAGTGTACAGGTGGTCCCCAGGTTATGGACATCCGACCTACGACTTACGAACGTGGCCGCAGCTGAGACACATGCGCTTCAGTAACTGCCGCTCTGTCATCTTCGGCCTGGGGACGCTGCAAGCGGTGGCTGGACAGAGGCTGGAGGGGGGAGATTTCGCTGCTCGTGCAATGTAGTGTCCTTCAGGCGGCAAGCGGTGACCCGTGGTACATAGTCACCTGGGCCACAGCTATCGCTCGTGTGCAGGACAGAGGCATGATAGGGCGGTTCGCTGCCGTAGAAGCTGCTGCTCCTGGCTGGACACAGGCTGGATGGAGCGGAGGGGGGCGTTTCTTTGCCCACCCATCATACACAGCTGCCCTGTTCGTTCTCAGTGAGCTGCTGGTAATTCTGCAAGCGATGACCTGGTTGTGGCTGAACGGAGGCCATTAAGGGTGAACGGGGTGGTGGGGGGTAGCATTGTAGTGTATCTCGGTTGGCTGCCTATTGAATGGGGGCGGTGGTGAGCAATTCATTACCTACCTTTGGCCGCACCATGTTCATTCTCGGTGGGCGGACGCTGCAGGCAGCATACTGTAGTGGAGGTGACTGTGAGGTGGGCTGGTGATGAACCGTCCCTCGCCGGCCCCCATTCATTCTCCATAGCAAGCCTGCTTGTGCAGTTAAGCACATAGCAGGAAGTTGTCTCTTGTCAGTACATCAGATGTGTTGACGACTGGTGCCTTCCTGCTGTGATAGCGTGTACAATGCTGTGCAGAAGAGCTCATCTTAATCTTTTGTCTTCACCCTTCAAGAGACTCTCTGAAACACAAATCTGATACAAGTGCTGGTGATACAGTAAAGAAGAGAAAAACCATCACCATTGAAAATAAAGTAGAAATAATAAAAAGGCCAGAGAGAGGTGAAACTCAATCATTCATTGGCAGAGCACTTGGTTACAGTCGGTCAACAATAGCATTTAATAAAATAATGTACCTGTTCCAACTTACATACAAATTCAACTTAAGTACAAACCTACAGTCCCTATCTCATACATAACCCAGGGACTGCCTGTATATTAGTTTGTTTTGTGCTGGGAGTTGTTTGTGGACATATAGCTGTGACTTTCCTGGGTATGTTTCCTGTCCATCTGTAAGTACAATCAGCGCATGCCATGTGTACGTACGCATGTTGATTTTGTTTCTGCAAGATCATTTATATCCTGTCTAGGGATATATACTCCTGCATCTTTAGTGGCCATGAGGTCATGCTGCGTGTTACGGCATAAGCTGTCGATTGTTACCAAGCCCAAGCTTCAAAGACCAGGGTGGCACGAGTTTTTTGCATAACAGATATATATACAGTATATACAGTATATATATTTAATATAGATTGTATCTGCTTCTTACATTAAATGAAGTAAGTAATATTTTTAGTAACACAAAATAAGAAAGCTGCTAGATAAATGATGCACCTGAGAATGTGTGTGCCATGTAAAAATGTCAGTCACATTTGTTGCATAAGGCACACTGTGGCTATAGATATAATGACAACTGTAAATATTAAAAAAAATGTATATTATATTAAAATGTTTATTTAAATATTTCTATTTTAATAGAAAGGGTGCATGTCCCATATTTTGTAAATGTTAACACATCCATTCTTACATACAAATAAAAATACTTAACATTCTCATGCCTGCTTAATCCATTTCAGAGTTGTGAAATTAGAGCCAAACCTAGCAAAACTGAGCACAAGAGAGGAAGCAGCCTAGAACAGGGTGCTATTCTATCTGTAGACCTACTCACACATATAGAGCTAGCTTGGACTCATCAGTTAACTTTACCTGCACGTGTTAGAGATTTGGGTCAATGCGCATTTTTGTTTTTATTGTCATTTGTTGCCGTCAGTGCATGAAATTTCAATTTATTCAATTTGGTTGATTTCCTAAATAGCACACTTTAACTAACAGCATTCTTTTATTTTGTAGTGCATTGTGTAATCAAATTGGATTTTTTTTTTTAATTCTGAGCTTGACTTTTTAAGGCAGTCTTCAAATCTATGTGGTCACTTCCCTTCGAAACCACCATAATCCCTTTATTATTGTCCTTTTCCAAGTCATTAAACATGATGTTCATGATCATTTGCACAACATTCTTCTGTCAGGTTTTAATAGTAAAGACAGTAGCGTATAATATGAAACCTGAATTGGCACTTCTGAGGACCTTGTGCTTTAGGCACAAATAAATCAGTAGTTCTTTGTGAGATACCTTCCCTACTAGCTGTAGTACATTGCTAGAGTATGGAAAGGTGCTATAAAAAATAAAATGCATTATTATTATTATTACTAGGCAACAGACCAATGAGGACAGCTTCGCATTTGTCATCTTCTGAGTTCATGAAGGTGGTATTAGACTCAAAAACATCCAGGAGGGGTTTGTGTACCATATGGAAGAAGGACAATCAACACAAAAAAAAAAACACTCAGCTTCTGTGCCCAGAATTTTAATTTGCTGGAAATATAAATTAAAGGATAATAGTATTCTTATCAATACCTACGGCATGTTAAAAAATACATTCTATATACTAGCTTCGGAAACCCTGAGAGAAGTGGCTTGACATATGTACACTCAGTTCATATACAAATAATCTTCTGGACACTTGACTTACTCAGTCCCTTTGGATTGATAATTTTCTGAATTGCCATATACTGTAAGCAGTATTACACAGCCAAAGTTAGCCAATGATACTGTTAGTCTTAACTCAGTAAACTGCAAAAGTGAAAATGTATGGTGTGTGTAGGTGGGCATGGGAGTAAACAGACAAAAGGGCTGCAAGGAAAACTGCAGAGTCATTAGAGGACCTTTGCGTCATTTTTGACGTGGATGTAACACAAATTGATGTCCTGCCAAGAGAGAGATAATTTGTCTAAATATGTGCCTTAGTGGTTACTGCCTTAAAATGTTAATATAGTTGTATAAAGTGTTGGGAATAAAGCTAAATAAAGGAAAATATCTGTTTTTCACAATTTAGATGTAAATGTATATGTAAATCATGACAAAATATAGCCCTTGGGGGAGAGGTTTAGCTGTGCTTATGCTAGATTTTCTTAATTACCTTTCAGCAGTTTTCACATTTTCTGTACTATTCCAGTACTTAAGGGATAGCATAGTAACTCTGATCAGTTTTCTGTTATTTGCCAATAGTAATATTGCAATGATTCATTGACTTAATTTTCAGAACAATACCTTCAATCCCATTTTTTTGGATTTTTGGATGTGCTTATTGTGCAAAAACTAGACAATTTTTTTTTTGTTTGTTTTTGCATTGTACAAAGAGGTACACTGTTAAACTTTCACCCCGTCTTCCCTACTTACTGCTTAAAAAGGTAAGTAAAATGTAAGTAGTTACAGAATAAAGACACTTAAAGATTGACTAAATTTCTGGAATAAATGTCAAAATAACAAAAGAAAGAAAGAAAGAAAGAAAGAAAGAAATTTGTCCCAAAGGGGAAATTTAATTTATACAGAAACTGAAGAAATATTATAAAATGTAGTAACTACAACCACCCCTCGAGTATAAACAAAAGTTAGTAGTGTTTCTTGACACACTTTTGTTGAATAATTTGCTGGCTAAATGTACTCAATTACAGTGTGTCAGAGAGAGGATGTGAAGCATTCATTGTTTTCTTATTTTTGATTGAATCATTTTTAAGGTTAAGTTACTAAAATGCATATACATTTTAAGAAAGATTTTACTAGAGCATAGAAACGATTTATCAGTTTTTGCTCAAAAGGCGATTAAAAAATTTGCAAATGATTTGTAGCAAATCACATCAATAAAAAAATACATGGTATGAACAGCTGGAGCCCATCCCAGCTGTCATTGGGCACAGGGTAAGAACAAAACCTTGACAGAGCATTAGTGTATTGTAGGACAAAAACGTACACAGGCTAATTTAGCAACACCAATTCATCTAACCTGGATGACTTTGAACTGTGGGAGGAAACCCACATGGGCACAGAGAGAAAATGTAAACTTGATGTAGGGAAGACCCAGGAGGTGAACCCTGGCCTCCTTACTGCAGGGCAGGAGCGATAACACTGCACTACCATTCCATTCCACATTCCATTCCAGCATTATCATTAATATATCAATTTATCTATATTACCCATTGATTGACTGAACCTGTAGTTACAATAGTCCTGATCCATATACAGATATTTAAAGTTGATCTTGCCACAGGCACATACAAGTAAATGGCTTTCTTTAGTTATATAGTGACTTGCCATGACTAATGAAGTGAGATAGATTTTTAAATGGGTGGGTTCTGTAAACAAATAAATGCATAACATATTGTAGATGTGAATATTTTAAAGAAGCACAGGAACTAGTCACCTCTTTTATTTCGCTTTTGTAAAAAATAGTAAATATTGGGTCCATAATAATGATTGGCTCAGAAATATAATGCTTCAAGTTTGCAATTCAGATTACCCCTCTCCAGTCTCCTCTGAAATGAAATGAATAGTTGTCTCATTCACACTTCATGGCTAAATATTTCATCTCAGACTTTAATTTTATTATATATATATGTATGTATGTATATATGTGTGTGTGTGTATATATATATATATATATATATATATATATATATATATATATATATATATATGTGTGTGTGTGTGTGTGTGTGTGTGTGTGTGTGTGTCATGTAGAGTAAAGAGTACATGATATGTGCTTTGCCCTCATTTGGGCTTATCAGGTGTACGCACTTTTGCATCCCCTTATGGGTATCGAACATTGGACATCAGCGCCTGAGGTGAAGCCTCTGATACTGAGCCGCAGTTGCTGGTTTGTTTATTTGGCAGGGTGAAGATCAAGATCGCAATGTGATTATTAGGTGGTTACCTACCAGGTAACACTTGTGACTGGTTGGCCAGTCGGTGAATATCTGCCACATCCTGTCAGTTGCAAGAAGCAAATCATAGATATGTGATACAGTATCTGCCAGATAATACAGAGAGTACACAACACGTCTTTCACCCTTATTGGAGATCATCAGGTGTACGCACTTTTCCTTCCCCTTATGGGGTTGGATATATATATTTGTCTATTTTCATTACAAATTTAATACATGTTAACATAGATCCAAACTTTACAAATATCATTATTCTCCTGGAAGTACAATTCAGTAGTGTTAATATCTGTAACAGCCTTGCAACTTATGAATAAGTATAATTATACATACAGAAAATGATTCCGAGTCAAGGTTTGGTCATTGTGTGCATTTTTGCTAGGGGTTTCTTATGAAAAATGTGTGTCTCATCCACCAAAATATGCATTTTATGTTATTTGGCTACTCTGTTTTAGTGAGTGGCTAGATGTAAGTGTGCCCTACAAAAGATGGGTAGTTCATCCAGATATAGATATGGTTCCTACCTTTTATTCGATGCCTTTCAATAAAAGGTGTCATTTGGCTTGACTTATCAAGACATACCTTGATAGACAGTATGTTTAGAAAAGAGAGTTTTGAAATATAAAAACTCTTCTGAAGCATATTTCATTTTGATCTAAACAATTACTAGGATACATTTAATTTGAATAATTTACTTAGCTAGTTGACATTTGTATGAAGAAGCCCCAGTAGCATTTCTTGACACACTTCTATTAAATAATTTGTTAGCTAAAAGTACAACATCTGTGGTGGGCTGGCGCCCTGCCTGGGGTTTGTTTCCTTCCTTGCACCCTGTATTGGCTGAGATTGGCTCCAGCAGACCCCCTGTGACCCTGTAGTTAGGATATTACGGGTTGGATAATGGATGGATGGATGGTATAACATGATTGTGTGTCTGCAAGAGGGAGTCCATCATCATTCATAATGGCTATCAGTTTTGTCTTTATTATATCCTCTGCTACCACAGTATGTTGAGAGTGTGCACATAACTGAGCCTGCAATCTTAAGTAGCTTGTTGATTTGGTGGGTCTCTCTTGATATTATGTTATTGGACCAGCACTACAGTGTAGAAAATCTCACTGGCTATCAGAGTTGTCGAACATGTCTAGAACTATCCATGTTAAAGGAGTTCACTTTCCTAAATAAAAATAGTCTGCCCTGCACTTTCTGTCCTGCTTGTCATTGATGTAGATCCCCAGTACTTGTAATACCATATCATCTCCATATCTGCTCCCTGAATAGTAACCAGGCATAGAGACTCTTTGGTGCTGTGAAGGTCAATAATCAGTTCCTTGATTTTGCTGATTTCCACTTGCAGGCATTTGTATTTGCACTAAGAAACAAAAGTTTCCCACCTTAATCTTATACATTGTTTCATTTTTCTTCTCAATACACCCAGAGAATTTCTGCATGACCTGATGTTATATTTATAGTCCAAGGTGAACAGTACATTGTGGTGCTCCAGTGTTTGCTCACATCCACATCAGAGAAACAGTCTTTCAGCCTTGCACACTATTATCCAGGACACCATAGGCTTACCCACCTGCATGTCTCTGAGGTTACCATTAACAAGGATAGCTGGGTGGTATTGAAAGCACTAGATAAATAAAAAAACGTAATCCTCATATGTAATGCTAACATGAGGTTTTATTAGCTTATATGAAGTCAGTCATTGGTTGCTATGGTTTTTCTTTATATGCATGGTTTTATTGTTAAAATTTGTCATTCATGATATTTTAATGGATCAATAATAAATTGAAAATGAAGAATGGTATCTATCAAGAAAAATGAGTGGAGAGATCTCTTCAAAGAAAAAAAATACATATTTTAATAATATGATGTAATTTAATGCAGTTTTAAAATATGATTAATTTTTAAATTGTAAAAGTAATTATTTGGTGCATTTAACAAAAGAGAAAAAAATGTAAAGTATGTTTTGTATGAGTTTGGAAAGTTGATAAGAGGAGTGTAGAAATACTGGTAAAATATTAACCTTTTCTGTCCTTTTTATGTTTGAGGTATATTTTACTGAATTAAACATAAAAATGACAGAAAATAAGTGGCTTTGAAACAGTGTTAGGCACTGCTGTCTAACAGCTACAGAGTCCTGGGTTCAAATTTTAATCCTGTCAGTATCTAACTAGAGTTTACACATTCTGCCCACATTCCCATAAATACTTTAATCTATTTTCATATATGAAATTATGATCAATAAGTAAATACAGTTGTTGTAATTGACAAAGTAAAAGTGATCATAGCAAGCAGAGCAGCCTAATCCCATTGCAGGATCGCAGTCATTTAAAAAGAAGCATGCACACGCAACTGGGTAAGTCAGAAACCTGTTTTTTTCTTTTTAAAGCCAAGTACTGTATGCTTCTAGTGTTCTCCCTTTGCAAGATGCTCCGACATCAATAACATCATCAACCAACGTGACTCCAAAATCGAGCATGAAGTATGTGATCAGTTTCTTAAACTTATAAATGTGGTTAATGAAGGCTTGTGATAGATCATGCCATAATCTCATATGCAGATTGTCTACTGCCTTGCTTTCCACGTGTATTTTGCTTTTGTGTATACCTCCTACTTCCTTTTGCTAGGCGACTAATTATCTAACAGTCACTTTAAGCTGCCTAGCTTGTCTTTTTGTCTACACAAACAAGAGCCATATCTTAGTCAGTGAATCACTTTGTCCTTTGTCTCCAGTCCCTTTTGTAATCTGAATGCTACACTCCTCTTTTCTCATATTCTGGCTGTCCTTTTACCCATCCTTTTACACTGTCACAAGCTACTCTTGCCCATTACTTTTTATGATTTTTAATGCACTGTTTATTCTTGTATTTTGATTGGCTCTCATAAAGCACAAAAACAAAACACCATCCAGTAATGATTACAGAATACTCTCACAGTTTAACAAATTAATAAAAATATGGAAAAAGCTTTTGACTACTCAAAATACTTTTACTAGAAGTAGGTTATATGGAAAATGAAGTGCTTTGTTACCATTCTTGCCTAACTATTAAAAAACGTTTAGTAAATCATTTTGTAGGTATTGGTGGGATACAAAGCAAAGTAAAATTTATTTGAAAAGATTTGAGCAAACAAAGCCATTTTAGTTGAGTGATGTGTATAAATCAGGTTTGAGAATGAGCTTGTCATGTAACAGAATAATCACAGCTAGGTCCTTGTGTAATGGTTCTGCTCCCTTTGACCCTGTAGTGTAATAATTGGGTTCTAAAAAGGAATAGATTTTAATTTTATAACAAATTATACCATTAAACATTTTGAAGTTTTTGAAGCAAAAGTAAGGTAACAGCTCTTTGTTAAAAGATTATTTTTGCAAAAGATACTTAAGAAGTATTTCTGACTACTGAAACAAGAAATAGTTTTGTGTAGTGCCTTTCATGATAAGCACAACCAAACAACCGAGTAAGGTGTTGGATCAGCAATAATTCATATTTACAGTATATTAGGAATTTTGAAGGAATTTAGATGGCTACCCTAATACATGAAAATAATTTAGAAAATAACTGTTTCCCAATGTATGTAAGTTCCTAAAAATAAATGAAGACAACTATTATTGTATACAGTACATAATGTGAATCTGGATATATTTAAAATAATTTCCTGTTTGTATGTTGTGTTGTGCATGGATGTGCTCAGAAGGCTTAAATACTCCTATTTTTGATTAAGTCAGGACTCCTAAGAATATCTGCTTTCCCACTTAATCAGGAAATAGCCAGTCTTTTCCAGGGGTATTTTCATGGTTGCCTAAAAATTAAGACTGCATAACAAAGAGGGATAAAAGCATACAGTAAGTATTTGATTAGTTTGGACTAAATGTTTCTAGTAAATATATTATTAAGGTTGTTTTAGAAAACAAAGAAGAAATAAGTTACCCTTCTACCTGAAAAATGATCAAAGAAGCGTTCTTAGGAGTTCAGCCTCCAAAAACACACATGTGGAATGTATTGATGCATGTATGTAACGCTGAACCATTCTTACTTGTAAATGTCCAGCTATACTATTTCAGATTTGCTAGAACATATCCACTATAATCCCTAATTAACTGCTGTATTATCATGGGGCGAGTAGGACTTACCATGTTCATTATGGATTGTACTAGTCATGCAGATAGACAGATTTATTGAGGGAAATTCAAGTACCTGTAGCTCAGAATTAATCATACCAAGATAAATACAATCATTTACTGTAAGTGCACTTACTACACAAATAACAAATACTGTATGAATAACACAATTCACTAGATTGTACACTCAATATTGCCAGTGCAGTGGGAATTGTGCAAATAATACTACTGCCAAAGTGGCAGATACTAAAATGACTTAATGTCAAAGTAAAATAAAATAAAGTGATATGGCTTATGCTAATAGGGTAATAATGAACAAAAAAGGGTTATACAGTAATGACCAAGTAATGATATCAGATGTATGTAGTGTGTAGCTAATACATCTAATATACTGTATCTTATGAGCAGAGAACGTGTATTAGCCTACCACTAAACAAACACATCTGCTTAATTATGGTAATGTATAGTGGGTGATGTTCGTTGTCCATAATAGATAGCAGCTTGCATAGTGTCCTTCTCTCTGCCACTGTCTCCAGAGAGTCCATTTCCATTTAAACAACAGATCCTGCTCACTTTATCAGCTTGCCAATATAATCAACATCCTTCCTCTTCAAGCTTCACATGCAGGTGGGTCTCGCCTCAATTGCCTCATTTATTTATTTATTTATTTTAAAACAGGCTACTGAAATGTTAAAATGTGGACCTGCTATACCACAAGGGGGTCTAGTGCATGATTCACCCGTGGTCTGTAGAGATGAAGAAATAGTCGCCCCAGGGTCTTCATATATGGGACGTTAAGGTCATAGGTCTGAAGTCATTGAGTTCACTTTCTTGGGAACTGGGATGATGAAATATATATACAGTATATTCACTAGCTTTAGCTTCAGTGATCCACTGCTGTGCAGACGTTTTTTGTACACTAAAAACTGACACAACTCAGTCCCTAAATGTACTCTAGGTTTTATGGAAGTGGTTAAAGTCACTTACCTCTAGCGTCTTTCCCTTTAGAAGGCGTTCCTCCTAAACCTCTAAACCTGTGGCGAGAACTGGCAATCTACCCACACCATCTGCCCTTTGTTTACTTTATTATTACAATCACTGAAGACATGCAGAGTTTAAAATTTTTAAACAAAGCAATGTTTATTAAAAAGGTATAGTTGCAGCAAAAACGTAATAATAGCAGTAAACGATATGAATGAAATAGGTGAAAATGAATAACAGCGAAGTCTAGCCCTAATTATACCCTTATTCCAAAGTCAAAATGTTTTCCATATGGTTATGGAAGCTGAAGAATAGCACCAATGAAAACATTTGTGTGAAGGAGAGAAAAACGGGAAAGATGGTTTGACTTCCATTTATCTTCTCATGACTCAGAAGTCAGGCTAATGCATGGATGGTTTCTCTCAGGTCCAGCTGGATGGAGTCTTTCTCTCATCCTCAGGCAGTCTGTTTGTTTATGCCAAAAGCACCATGTGGTGTTAATGGCCTTGTGATATTACACACAGATAATTGGCTAACTACTCTGATGATCAGCAGCTTATCCCAAAACATTTAATTGCCAAAATATTTCCAAGCACCTTATCTTGTCAGGATTGTTGTGTAAACTTTCCTTGTTACAAATCATGTTCCATCTGGTGATTAAGTTACAGACTGAGCAATCATTGTAATATAAGGTTAAATACGAGTTATACATTAATATAAATAAAAAGCAATGTATACAAAACATAGAACAATGAAGTAAAACATGAAATAAGTTCCCACAGTGTTGTCTGTATGAGACATATGTGAGTAATAGTTCCTGGTTTATGAGAAAAAGAAGTTCAGAGTTCTGTTACAGTTCATTATAACTCATCTGAGCAAAACTTGTAGCAAAAATAGTCTATTGTTGCTTAATTCAGATCTATAGTGTCACTTTGGTTAAGGGAGTGAATAATATACTGTAGATAGAGGATAAAGTCTATGTGATGTTATCGTATTTAAGTAGTGAACTCTTCCTAGGAAAAGATACTGAAATCATTGTCCACTGGTTCATGTTTTAATTTAACTATATGTAAAGTGGTAAAGATGTGAGATTTTGGGAGTGATCTAAATCCTTAGGTATATAGTATCCATAGGGTACAGACGAAGTTGTTTGATATAAGCAAGTACTTCTTTGCCCATGTTTTCCTTAGTCCTTTTACAGATTTATTAAAGTAAGTAGTATTGCCTGATATTGTTTAAAGAGTGAACAGAGCTGTAAATTGTTATTATAATGTCATCAGAATTTATGATGTCTCCTTCCTAGGTGTATCCCCTGGATATTTGGAATACATGTAATAAATACTGCCAATGATTTGTTTGCTATAGTAATAGTGACAGGGAGCACACTTTCAGAGTGTCCTGTGCAGCCTGAATGGTGGGACAATAAAATTATGTGTTTGTATCGTGTCTTCAGCTACACTATTTAAAAATCCAGTCCACAGGATAATTCACCATTCCTCATAACATCAATCATGTAATCTCACTAAATTCTTTTGAAGGCTTTCTCAGCATCCATTAATACATGGTCTGACACCTGTAGTTGATCAAGCCTGATACATTATATCTCCTGGTATTATCCTTCTATATAAAAGCAGTTGGGATTGTCCTTCTGTCCCGTGTATTTTGCAATGCAGGATGGGATTTGTAGTTTCACTTTTCCAGGTAAAAGATGATTTTCTACTCCAGACTGTGCGATATCTTCTTCTTCTTTCTTACTATATAAAAGCGGTCGGGATTGTCCTTCCATCCCGTGAGTGGAAAGCGTAGCGTATTCCGCTTATCACAGACTTACTACTTGCAGCTTGCGGTACGAAGCGACATGATGTGAGCAGAGTTCTGGTGCTCCAATCGTTCCCTTGCTTTTGTGCGCGATGCGCTGGAAAAATAGACAAAATTATGTCTCTGGAAATAATTAATGTTGTATCAGGGGGGTTCAAAAGGGCGACCTCAATATAGAAAAAAAGTTTAAATTTCATCACAAAAATAACAGAAACTACGAGTATTAAAGTAATACCGCTCAAATGCAATATAACCAAATTAATGAGTTTGTATAAAATATCAAATTAATCTACATATTGAATTGCCTTAAGAAGTGGCAAACTTAAAAGTCGGTCGCCTGATCAATAATGCTAGTCATTAGTCCAGCCATGTGGTCAGTATTTTAGCTAGTACATTCATATCAACATTCAGTAAATCTATGGGTCTATATGAATCACATAGCTCAGGATATTTTGATATTTTTGAATTCTTATTAATCGTATCAGCAATATTAATAGATTCTTGGAGAGAAACCTCTTTAGGAGATTCATGAATGTCCTTAAGATAGATATTACAAATCTGATCCTTCATTATTAAAAATAAAAAAACTCTCCAGGTTAGCTTTCAGGATACATGTAGTGATGTGATGGCTGTGTTTACCTCTTACCTGGGTATAGGTTTATTTAAAAATCCCTTCTTTGAATCATTAATTTGAGAAATATCTGTGTTCTTAGAAGTATACTCACTGGTGTTTTTATCTCTTGCTGAGCAATTTAGAATCTCAAAAATTTTCTTTAACATTTGTTGTTACATTTGTTTTTCCCAGTATCCCCTTAATATGTTTATTTGCAGGATTACATTTTTGTATGTTCTCATCCTTGTCAATTTTGCAAGAAGGAGGTAAGGATTATTGCCCTTTTCAATACTGTAAATGCTGTTCTAGAATATCTTGTCTTTTTCTAACATAATAAATTATCATACTCCTCATACTTCTCAAATGGGGAAAAACTGCAATGTGCAAAGCTGACAGAGAGAGACTTGTCCGCACAGACTCAAGGCTAGAATGCTGAAAATGCTAACTAAATACTGACTTGAAGAGGATGAATACCTAATAATAATAATAATAATAATTCACAGTATACAGAAACTTTCACATACTCAAAGCACTTATTTGTTGATTTTTTTTTATATTTGTATTTAATTTAGACCACTTTGCAGAGATCTGGTTTTACTTTAACGCTGAAGTGTCTTTTTCTGTTGATAATTGTTATAAACACCAAATAAAACCCACTATGATTCAATGATGTATAACAATAAAATGTGAAAAATTTTAAGAGGGTTTATAGGCACTATGAGCTTCATAAGCTTCCCATTTTACCCTAGGATCAGTTTCTTCACTGTCCTGTTTGATTATGAAGATATGTTCTGAATCTTTTATCAAGCATATTGAATAGATTTAGTTTCCAGACAGAAGAGTGCTTCACTAGTTGTGGAGGACACACTCATTGTCACAACAGCATGATCAGATATAGTAACATAGGCTGTCAGATCAAATATCACTATTTGAATATACTTCAAATGTATTTTAAAAAATGTCTTATTTGAAAGCAAAAGCTGACATTTGATTGTTAAAGAAAAGTTCTTTGATTTACCTGCATTAATCTAACATTGAGTTACTCCAGGCACACTATGCAAAGCTGCAGCCTTTTAATGATCTGTTTTTGCACTTCTCTTCTACAGTCAACCTTTTTGTAATTTTGATTGGTTAGTTTGTTATCTTCATTAGAAAATCTTAAAGACAGCCACTTTCACAGTGTAGTTTGGGGATGTTTTTTTCTCTATTCCACTGCTCTGCACTTTGATCTACAAGTATACGCAGAACAGTTTTTTCAAATGCTTCTCCAGTGCCCTAAAAGTCTATATCTGATCCTATATGGGTACACCCATAGACCTGAGATAACTAATTGTTGTTTAAAGCAAAAACCTTATCATTAAAACAAATGGAAGATAAGTTTCATAATTTTGATTTTCGTTTTTTAAATTACCACTTTAATCAGCCTTGTCTGTGTCAGCCAACATGCTGAGTCAACTTACATGGCTGCTGGTTTGATTTGCAATGCCCGAAACAATGAGGTATTGTTAGAAACATTCAGGTCATCTTTATTAAAATATTGCTGCATCTCTAAAGGAGAAAAAAAGTGCACAGATTGTGCGGACCCTGACTTTGACTGTGACAATCCCAGTTTTCTGGATGACTGCAAACTGGTTTTGTTAAATCAAATTATTTTGATTTATTGAATGCCACAGTATAAACATTACTGTGCCGCTTGTCTGCTGGAAACCACCAAAATAATAAAACAAGGTGGTCTTCAACCTGCCTGCCTCTTGCATGCTGTTACATGACTTTCGCTTTTCTCAACCTGTCAATGTCTTACTAAGCAATTCCTATTCCTCCTGATCTCAAAACCCCTCTGCTTGTTCAGCAAAAAAGCACTGCTACTTATCCTTTGTCCTTAATCACTCAACTCTCCCTAGGAAAGGTGCCCTGTACACTCACAAAAATTGCTTTCCCAGGCAACATCCCAGTTTTCCCACAGCTGTCCATTCAGCAGCAAGACACATCACAACACATGTGTAGGGAAGCAATTCATGCTTTACAGACACACTATGAGTGAAACAAGTAATAATATTAATAATAATGTAGTAGGCATAGTGCCTGCATGCAGGGTTCATAAGGATGTAAGTTCATGGCTGATTTTAAAGCTCACTATCCTGACAAGGACTTGAGCACGCAATCATCAGTATTAGATTGAGGACAAGAGGGCAGAGTTGATGCTTCCCCTTTATAGGACGCATCTGCTCAGGATTTTGATGGCTCGTATTTTTTTTTATACAGTTTGTGTTTGGTCTTGCTGTAGCCTCTGCTGCAGCTGTTACCATGATAATATAGTATAGATAAAACACATGCAGACTTACATTTAACAACCATAATTGTTAACCTGTTTAAATATACTCTAATATTTAACTTATTTTAATGAAATTCAAACCTTATTTTTTGGTTAATTTGACAGCCTTAGTTAGTACCATTATTTGTTACTAGATGAGTCATATGAATGATAGGCAGTAGTGTTCAATGTACAAGGGTGTTTGATGCCTTGAGGAATAAAATGTGAATCCCCTAGTGGTTGGATTTAAGAATCTGCATTTATCAATAAGATCAGTTTCAAAATATAAATTAATCACTTTTGGAAATTTTAGACAATTGTGTTTTCAGCATGTGCCATCTTAACCATCATAAGACAGAGAGTGAAACTTAAGTCTACTTCTAAGATAATATTATTTCAGAGCATTAGAGTCAGTTGTCCAAATACATCAATAAAGAACTGTCAATTTTGTTAATTAGGGCCATATACACATGCCATTACCATGTCTAACACATCCATCCATCCATTTTCTAACCCGCTGAATCCAAATACAGGGTCACGGGGGTCTGCTGGAGCCAATCCCAGCCAACACAGGGCACAAGGCAGGAACCAATCCTGGGCAGGGTGCCAACCCACCGCAGATGTCTAACACATGTACTCTGGTATTTCATTAAACATTTTCACTCTAACTTCTTTATCCATGTGAGTTAAGCTGATTGTAAATGGGATATTCTTTTAAATCAGGATAACTCTATGCCTTTCCCCTTAGTGGAAAATGATGAGTAAAAAAGCAATCTTTCCATTCCCTTTTAAATTTTTAAAAACGACTCCAAGTCATTCAAGTTTCTTCTTATACTTGAAAGTGATATTTGAGTCTTATCTCTTTTCAGACTATTCAGATTTCTTCTGCACCACCCACTCTCTTCACATTGCAAGTGATTATCTTAAGACTATTCATTCTGGTTTTGTATCACTACTATGGTGAGAGATTGCTTACAATGGAACAAACAGGAAGTACAATGCAGCCTCATACACATAATGTTGATGTCCAGTGAAAAGAGAAATAATAATAATAATAATTCTTTACATTTATATAGCGCTTTTCTCACTACTCAAAGTGCTCAGCAATTGCAGGTTAAGGACCTTGCTCAAATAACCAACAAACGAGTGTAATTTTCTGAACAACAGTTATCAGTAACAAAAAAGGAAATAAGTGCAATCTTAGAAATAGTTTGCAAAACTTTATGTGAAAACCAAACCAGGTATAGGTATTGCTAAGTTGTGTTGACTATCTGCATAACAAACAGAGAAGCAAAACTGAAAGTCATGCAGCTGCACCAATAAGTAATAAAATACTGTTTAATTATAGTTTAATAAGTATTACTTAAAAAACAAAAACTCTCTACTGCTCTCCATATTAATTTGTTACAGTCTTGATTTTTTATGCAAAACAACTATCACCTGTCTGCACATTTAACCTTATCATAGACTAAAGCATCTAAAAAAGGTAGAATTTTAAACACAAGCAAATGTAAGTCTGTCACCAAATTTACACAATAGATTGAAGGCCATTAAAATATAGACCGGCCTATTCAGACAATAATATTTGTTTTAGATGTTTTCAAGGAAGTTCTCTGCCTCTTTTAACCAGAAAACATTGTGGAAAGCATTAACGTTATTGGCTATGGGTGACAGGAATAATTACCCGACTCTAGCATCTCACAACTTTCTTCTCACTTCAGCAGTTTCTCCCCTCTTTCTGAACTTCTACTGAGATATCTTTTCAAGATGAAGACTTCTTTTCCCCTCACGATGGTTTCTTGGTCCTGGCTGCTTACTTTGCTTTCTACTTATTCTAGTACTATGTGACTGGGATGTTTCTTTCAATAGTTTCAGCTTGTCAGATTATTTTTTTTATCCAGTTTCTGTCTTCAAAATGATCTGACATTTTGTACAGGTATGTTTTCAAGTCAATACCTGTATCTTATTGCTCACAGATACACTACTGTCTTCAGAGTCCAAAACTTCACCTATTCTTTTAATTTCTACTGTATTTCCATCTGAAGACTGGCACATCACAGCCTGATGGAACTAAATATTTCAGCAGTGATTGCTATTACTTTTAAGCTCAGCTTCAATTACTATTTGTTCCTCAATGAATTTTCTATCTTGTGTGCCCCTTCTATCTTGTTATCAAATCTTTCATGATGATTTGGTTGGCTTTTGTCAAAAAGATTTACATTTAAAATATTCAATAAGCTTTATTATTGCACTGAAATAGTATAATGTTATCTTCTGTGTGAAAAGGCTGTGTTTATGCCTAGTTTGCTTGGTTTCACAAGGACTTCAACAGATGTACATTCTACTCCTCTTACTCCTTATTCACAACCCACAGAATCACTTAGCTCACTTAATTTAATAAAAGACAATAGTCCGAAGCTAGAAACACCTTAGAAAATGGAACCTCCTGGTTCCAAAATTAAAATGCCCACAGTTTTTTGAAAGTTTTTTTTTTCCAATATCTGAGTGAAAGAAGTGTTCTAAACTCATTTTCATTATGTAAGATGCTGATATTTCTTTTTTGTCTGAGTCCAGAGTCTTAAGAAGTCTTGGTAGATGATGCTGCTTGAGTGAGTGGATGTGGATGAAGGTTTAGTTGACCTAGGTGAAAACAGACATGGCCATGATGGCAGCAAGACAGGCACGACAGTCCTTTTGTAGGTTCAATAGGCATCAAGGTGCAAGGTGACACACTCTAGATTTGGCTGACAAGGAATGTATTTTACACAATTACCTTTAGTTTTCATAACACATTTAATTATTATCTTGAGTACGATGAATACCACGATTCAGCAATCATCAGAGTGTTCTACGTTAATATTTTGCAATCAAAATAAAACTATTGCTGTGGATTTCAATATTTGATGTGCCAGTTGAATAATTTATCAACATAGTCTGTTGGTACATTTTCAAATCCACATAAACCAGTTTATGGTTTTGGAAAGAGAATTTTGCTAATAAAAGTCAATTTAAGTTAAACTTAACTGTGTTTAGTTTTTCAGATCATAATGGTTCTACTGATTCCTAGAACATTATTAAGTCAATATTTTAATGTCCTTAACGTGCAAATTTTAAACACCTTGCTTCAATGTGCCATCTAATAGTGCCATCTTCCAACAGTGCCTCTGTGTTATCATTCATGGATTTATCTTAAAGTAAGTTATTCAAACCACAATTCTAAATACAGCATTCATATCTTGTCTTAGTTTCTGTTTGTCTATGCTGAAAAACTCAAAGCCTTCAATCTTTGTCTCACAACTTTCATTATCTCTCAAGTTTGGCAAATCTCCTCTGCCATATGGAGATCTAAACTATTCACTGTGTTTTCACATGTGTTGTGTCACATCTATTATAAGCATTGTTTTATGAATTCTGCCTTCAAATGATTCATCCTTCTTTCCATTATAGGTATCCGCTTTGACCAATTCAGGATAACTGGGTCAAGAATCTATCCTAGTAGCATAGGATGGTAATTCCTCAAACTGCAAAATCATGCACACACAGGACCAATATAGAGTTGCAAGTTAACTAAACACATGCATCTTATGAATTGGCAAGGAAAATTCACAAAGACACAGTAAAGTAATCCAGGCTGTGATTCAAACACCATTTTCTGGAGCTATGAGGCAACAGCTACTCTGCCACTGTACTGCCACAACATCATTGTTTTGTTATAGTATATTTCATACTTTGTCCCAATATGTTCAATTTTTTTACCTTAAAGTTGGCTTTCTCTGAAGTGGCTTATTATGATTAACTGAAAGAATTTTTTAAATGCTAGGAGTGACTGAATTAATTATTGGTTATTTGCATTGAGTGATTACGGTTAAGAATGTGGTTTTGGATATCCATAAATATCAAGAATCCCAGGTGTCAAACTAGGTCTTAAGGGTTGATAATTGCATGGATCACATCAGCATTATAAAGGGCATAATCCTGAAGCAAAGTTTAGCTGGAGATCCAGAGCAGACAGCTCACTTGTCACTTACACTACCATTACCTTTTTTCTTGGACTTGTACATAATATTAGTGTTGTTTTGCTGTGTGTATGGTTATTTGCAGCATGAAATTTAAATCGGAGTATAACACTAATTAAGTAAACCTATTTTTATAATTCCTGAAATATAGTATTACCTGAGAGTATCTATTACTTGTGTGGTTAAACATTTTTGATATTGTAATGCCTTCCAGGATATAAAATGAGTTTACCTAATGAGTAACCCAGTGGAAATGAAAACTAAAGCCTCCACACAAATGCAGTGCACCGTGGTACACAGGTGTCCTTATAATAAGGTCCCTGAAGCATAATGAGTATTAAAGTTAACAGTGTCCTCTGCTGGTAAGATGTGGGATAAAAGCATGACTGTCATAACAATAAAAGCTTAATTCTGAAACTTCTTCTGGCTTGCAGTTATTACTATACTATATGATATATGCAGCATAGACTGACTTTTGCGGGATGCATACTCATATCTGAATACTATTTTAATATGTTTTTTCTCATTTTCTAAAGCCCTGATTGTAAATATTGTAATATATTATTTACTATATTTGTCGATATTAGTTACTAAATTAAAAAACAACCACTGAAATGTTTGTTGTTTTATATTATTTATAGGCTCAACAAAAAAGAATAAAACCTCAAATGTGCCTTTTTATGAAATGTTGTTTTTTTTTCAATAAGGCTTTAACTAAATCTAACTTAATATTGTATACAGTCATATAAGATAATTATTTAAAATGTTATTCCACTAAGTGTTTTTATTGAAATTTTAGTCTAGTAGATTTTCTTTGATAGTAACAGTGCATTAGAAGATCCATGGTAATGACAACTGAAGATATACAATACAAATGGCGCTGTTCACCTCTCTATAACCGACTCACAGCAGTTGATTCTGGAAACATGATAAAGAAGCATTTCTTAAAATCTTGCTTTCAAGTTATGAAGAATACAGTTTTATTACGCTCTGTCTAAACCAGCTCTGAAAAGGACAGCTTTAATATGCATATGTTTTTAAGTATTGTTCATATTAATTTATTGATTGCTATAGAGAGAAAGAGAAGTATATATGGTTTGATCATTTACAAATACATATAACCCCAGTGTTATTATTTCTGCATATATAACAAGGCAGTGGTTGCCATGTTAATCAATGAAAAGACAATTACTGTGAGACTCTACACAACATAAAGATTAGAAAACTACTCAGTCTGGTCATATTAAAAACAGGTTACTACAACATGTCATATTATATTCTAAATGGAGGTTGTATTGTCTGTGTCGAGGTTGTATGATCTCCCAATATTCATGAGATTTTTCCTCAGAATACCACATTTGCTGGCCATGCAGTTTAAGTTTTTTTGGCCAGAGTTTTTCACTACTTTGAACCTGATGTTGACAGGATAAGTTAAAGACCCCATGGTCCTTTACCAAAATAGATGTCTTCAGAGAAATAATAATTGTGTTTGCAATGTAAAGATACTTCAGAAAGAGTGTTGTATGTATTTGTCTGCCTGGTCTATTGGTCTACCTTAATATAAATAATCTTCAAAAGCAACATATTTAAGACCGCATGTAACGTTGCTTGTCACCCATATAACATACTGGGAATGTCAAGGTTTGGCATTGATTTTGTGTTTCTGGACCTGAATGTCAAATGATCATTAAGTAAATTATAAATTAATTTATTCTAAAATATTCCTTAAGAGAATATTAGACCTTTGTTTTGAACTGGGATGGAGGTGAAGAATCAATCTTCATACAGGGTACATAGGAATGATGCTAAATTTTATGACACATGTACCAAAGAATAGGTTTGGAGGAAGAAATTTTCAGTAACTCTATAGAAATATAATAATTCTGTAAGTGAGCAGTTTGAAACTAATAAATTAGTAGCAATTTTTTAAGTAAAAATACAAAATAAATTCTCAAAGCAGATTTCAGACAGATTTCATTTTTTTTAAAATGGTGGAAATGTCATATGACATCTTATTGGCAGTGGAAATTCTGTGCTCTGATCACCACAAACTCTTTAATTCTATTCTATTCGATTCGATCTAGTATTACACCTTATTCATTAAACAATTCATTTAAAGGAGAAGAAATTTTCTTTTTTTGACCGGTGGCAAGATGTTTCACTCTGCTCGCAGAGCTCAGTCTGAATCATTCAGCTCGCCAAAGGAGTCCTCAAGACCAGTGGTGGACATTGGGAAATCTAAGGCTTTGTTACTGGGAAATCATG
Organism: Polypterus senegalus; assembly: GCF_016835505.1. Taxonomy (NCBI): domain Eukaryota; kingdom Metazoa; phylum Chordata; class Cladistia; order Polypteriformes; family Polypteridae; genus Polypterus; species Polypterus senegalus. Next base: position 233,919,409 of record NC_053156.1, on the reverse strand, counting down.
AGAAATTTCCTTATGTATAAAACAAAAACCTTGAGTGCTAATATGTAAGCTCACTTTATTGTGTTGTGGTCAGATTGCTACTATCAAGTTTGAGCAATGCCAGATTAAAAATGTATTGTAGACTCTAAATACCAGTGTCTCACAACACAGAGAAGAAATTGTGCCATTGCATAGAGCGACTGGTATTTGTAAATTGAAACTGGCAGAATAAGAGGAGCATGGAAAATACATATGAAGTGTAGGCCTTCCTGAAAATTTGGTGAAAAATGATACACTTACATTTCTCTCTAAAGCCTGATAGATAGGAAGAGTCAAACCCCTTCTCTTCAATTTATCCTAAGAGATTCTGGCCAAGGCCACTCATATGTATAAATTACATAGTCCAATTTCTCTTCATAAAACAAATCATAGGTTTTTCTTAATGCAGACAACATACTCCTATGTCTAGGTAACATCTCCTTAGGATGTTCAACATTCTTTAGACCTTTTCAAAGCCTTTAAATTTATGTCAGGGTGTAAAGTTAATTGACTGAAATCCTCCTTACTACCAATTAACACTTCTGCCTGTTATGCAGCTTTCCTTGCATCTGTCGTAGTTACTGACTTTGTTTAGGTATTTGTGCATTGACATAACCTTTTGTACACAAAATTTCTTGTCATATCTTTGTAGATATTGAATTGTCAATTCAGTCAATGTCAAATATGCTAATGTCTCTTCAGGCCCACCTTCCTGCTTTTGTGATGATGAATGTCATTCCCAGTCTTATCTTTATATGGTTCATGATTCTCCTACTCCCTTCCCGTCTTACTGGTCAGAGATTCCCTCTCTGCTCTACAGTTTTATTTAGAATGGCAGGAGATCCGGAATGTAACATACTGTCTTGATCTGGAATAATTGACTCAACTCTAAATTTTGAATTACCCGCTTGAGTGTGTGTATTCCAGTTTAGAACAAGTTAAGCTATTCATTCCTCCCAGTACCCGTCAGTCCTCCCAGCACAATTTCCCACTGAGTCTGCAATTGCACTTCCCTGTAAATTAAATGCTACAAGGAAGGTAGGCAGTGTATCCAAATAGCATATACTGTACACTTGTCCATCATTAATAACCATATGTTGCTATTATGTAATTGACCAAAGAGCAGTTCTGCAAAATATAAACTATTTTAAAGTTTTTACCCTTCAAAGACACTAGTGAGTGGTAGGAAAGGGATCTTTCAATTGACATTTCAGGTACGGACTGGTACTCTGCCATACATAGAATATACTGTAGTTATACATGTGCCAAATATTTCATAATTTAACTAAAGGTCTTCCGTTGATCACATTTATATTGTTTAAAGTTGTCCAAAATTTACTCAAGGCAAGACCTAAACTGCCAGAAATGCCATCTAGCTCCAGCTTCACAAGGCCATAAGTTCTGGGAATAAACTAAAGTAACATTGTTTTGGACACAAATACAGACAGGCTTGGTGTTACAATTACTCGTAATCCATTAATGGTTGTATTTGATGTCTCCTAGGTAGCGTTAAAGTGCATATAGATAAATCAATTATAATAGATTATACCGCACTACTAGAATTTAAACAAAACAAAACCATTTTACTGTGCACCCCTGACTTAATTTACGTTTTGAATTCTTACATCTAGTTGCCTTTATTCTGGGACCCACTTATTCCACATAAAGCTACAATACTTCTGTTGATGTAGGTATTACAAATACAATCAGTTATTTAAATTTCATACAATTTTTCTAAATGAATAATCAGTAAAAGATGTAAAATTTGCGTAGAGTAAAATTTAAAAGAGTTTAAAATGGAGTAATACAAAATAAAGTACCATACAGAGATTTTTGTAAATTCTGCATTTTCCTGCATACTGTAACAAATGAGAAAGTCAGGAGGATGCAAAGGTGAACTGCAGGGGATTTTTCTCCTCGTTGTTCAGAACCACTGCAGGGAAGTCACACAAAGGAGCCATCTAGGCATGCTGAATGAATCAGTAAAGGTGCCCACTCCCTAATTGTAGCCAAGTATAGGTGTCCGTGTTCCTTTAGGTATGTCTGTGTATGCCTCACAAAGGGTCAGGGATGATACAGGACTGTTGGTTGGCCAATTGGCCTTGACCTTGGAAGTAGTTAAGAGATACACTTAGAATCAAACCTCCTTCCCTCGGCCAGGGGAGCTTAGAGTTGAAGCAAAATGGAAACAAGGGCTCATCTGGCAAAGGGGTGAAGCAAGAAATGAACGAAATGCCATTACTATTGGTGAGACAAGAAAGAGAAGGGCAAAAATAGGCAGGAGATGAAGTATTGTGGAGCCAAGCTTTTTTTTATGAAAGCATGTGACCTTTACCTTTTGCAAAGTCTGTGCATCACTCTAAGTGTGAAGTCTGCTCAAGAGTGCCTCAACTGGTCACACTAACTACCTTTGATCACACTTCACAAATGTGTATTACTATTATGCAAAATGTACTAAATCTATGTTACTAATCCATCCATTTAATGAATTGAATTGAAATTAATATCTTCTCCATAATCCAGACTGTTATCCATTTAATGAGTTGAATTGAATTGAATTGAATCTCTTCTCCATGCTCCAGACTGTTATGATGTGGCCGTGAGTTAGTCATTGCCCTTAAAGAACCAAGTTTCCAAAGCAGATCTCCAGCTACCTGCCCCATTACAGGGCAAGCAAGATCCCATATGTTCCCTTGTTAGATTGTATACTTTGTAGCTGCTAGGTTGTTTTGCCACCTCTGGCATTCCCTTCCAACTTTTTCACTGTCTTTTTTTCTCTTATTCTCCCTCTGTTAAAAAAGGGACAGGCATCCTTGTCAGCATCTGAATAGTGCATCTCTTAGATTTCTGTGATGCAACCCTCTATATATTGTTGGCCCTGCCTCTTGGTTTTGCCAGGTGCTCAGTACTTATATAGAATGTAACACTGCCTAGAGTATCCTGTATTCTCGCACTGACATGTTGTGTGGGTGTCTTTTTTCTGGAGGCGTTTTGTGGGATTTTGTTTTGTCCCATGAAATTTTGGTAGTGTCATTGCCTCTGGCAATCTCTTGTCAACCAGGCACAAACATATTCTAGTGATAGTTGAAATATTAACTTGAATAAAGTAAATAAACAGATAAATAAACCATTGGTCTAAATGAATCAAAAGTTATAAAAGATCTTTCCTTAAAAATACCTATACAATTTTATGGAAAGTGAAGGGTTTGAACAAAGTGTACATTACTGTACAGCACACAAAGAACCATCCGGAAACCATTTATGAGCATTACTAACAGTGCCACAATATGTAATGCCCACATACTATAGTTAATACAATGCTATGCATATTGTAACACAATAACTGTCTGGCACATGGTTAACATGGTTTAAAAAGTCAAACAAGCAGCACAAAACAAGGACTGTGCTCAGCAGACTCTGGACTTGAAAAGAGGAAATGACAAAGGTGACTGAAGCACTCCTTCTAGTATCTGTGTTAGCAAAGCTTTCTGTGGAAGCTTTCTGTGTACTGTATGCTGTGCTTGTTTAAAAGTGCTGAACCTAGACAGTTAGTTATTCCTGAGACAACCATTCTGAAGATAGTTTTGCCACTTGGGTGGGGTTCAGGGGCAGGAAGACAAGAAGACAAGAAACCCATATTGCACAGGAGACACCAAAGGTGCCTGGTAGTTCATTTAGCAGAAATGAGTACTCAAGAAGACTGGAATATCAGAGACAACCAGATGGACATTTAGAGAGATAACTCCAGAGCTTACAGAAGGTGTATCTGACCTTAGATGGAAATCTGTAGATTACTTCAGAAACAAACCTAGGCTAGGGATTAAAGGCTTCTCTCTCCAAGCATCTCCAAGAGTCTTGAATTTGGAGAAGAGGTTGTTGCAAAGGCCCCATTTGCATTGTAGTGGAGCCAGAATCTGGGAAGAGGAAGAAAGAGAGAAAGCAAAAGGTAAGAGGTTGGAGTGAGTAGTACTTGAGAAGCTGTGTTTGTTGATGGTGGGCTGGAACTGAAACCCAACTAGTCATTCCTACCTATATGACCTTGCCAAATGCAGAAACTAGACAATGGTTTCTGTGCTAAATTACTCTTACTTTTGCTTCTCGTTCCACTAATCGTTTCTTCATGTGTTTTGGTTAAATAAACTTATCTTTTACTTTTTCAGCCTTAGCTGTCTCATTATAGTATATGCCATAAATAAATAATAACTGAACACAGTATTCATAAAATGCAAAGAAGGTGCATATGCATCTAATAAAACAATCATTTAATAATATTTTAAAGTATTATTTTAGTATGGAGAGTGAGTTATTCTGAGAATGAAAAAACAAATAGAACTATAATGAATTTATAATAGCCAACTCAAAAGGAGTGTCAGTGTTATAAGGAAGAAAAAAAAAATACATGTTTTCTGACAAGGATTAAATTGTTCCATTTCGTTTCCAAAAATATATTTATGTGGAGTAGAGTGCTATACCATTACATCAATCAAAAGCCAGTGCACATTTAGAGGTATTGGAGCAAGACTGATTCCTGAGAAGGAAAACCATCCTTTTATTTTCCTCAGCTCAGGAAATTAGTGTAACTAAAATGTTTTATTTTGACAGCCTGACAATAAGATTCAAGGCCAGATCCAGTAATCCAAGTAAACATGAAAGGGAATCAATATTATTTAAACATATATACTATAAATAAATATTTCCCAGAACTGTGTGATATATAATCTAGGTGGGATTATTCTGTAAAAAATAAACTTAGTTCACAATATTATTAAATTTACCACTCTTTTTCAGGCAAATTAAAGTAAAGGCATTGATCAATATTAATTATTTTGTCAACTTTGTAGCTGCATATTAAGAAAATACATTTTTGTTTTAATTTCTATATTATTAACTATTTTAATGAAGGGAGTAATATTTCTGTTGTGTAGTTATTTCTTTTTAAATCGATGACTAGTATTTGGCTTCTGGTCTTCAATAGGGTAAACTTCATGAATGTTTGTGTTTTGATTATTATATCTTTTTTTGTCTGAAATAATCAAAATGCATGTCTGTTTTTGAGTGATAATGATTAAATGCATCACTATAAAATTATTTTGAGAACTGACCTCACCTCAATTGAGAGAACCTGCTAAACAGCTAATCAGTTTTCAAGCATTTTTTTCACTGAATGAAAACACATTACCTAAAATAACAACATAATTAAGGTTTTTTACTCCAAATACCTCCATCATGCTAAACAAGCAGTTTCTATTTTCCATTTTAATAGTAAATGTGCCAGCAACAAATTCTAAGTAAAAATTTTGGACAAAATAAAAACCAGTAAATGCCCTAACAAAAGAGGGATAATCAGGTAAATGTAACAGCTGACATAAATTTTCCAAATGTAAAAAAAATACGAATATACCAGGCACAAGACTGTATCTTGTCATTGAGTTCATTTGCTATAGACAAGAGTGAATCTGATGGCACTGTAGATGGATGTTGTCTGGCAATGCAATCCATTTTTGTTTGTTTTTTGTGTCTTGTCTTGTATTATGTTTCAAAAGCCTGGTACAGTTTGGTGCATCTGAATGTAACCTTGGATTTGCTTGCAATGGAAGCATATTTGTATAATATGCTTTCTTAGAGAAGTCACTTATTATATACACTGTATATATATTGATTTTTAAAAAATTATCACACAATTACAATTTTTTATTGAAATTAACTATATATTAATCAAAATTGTATGTAGTTTCTTCAAGCATATTAATATTTTTCTATAAAGCAGAAATACAGTAACTCATTGATTAATTCCTTGTAAAAAAATGACTTAATATTACTTGCCTATTCATATTAATTTAGTCCAGTCAGTTTATTGAGTAGTTTTGTGTAATAGAAACAATTAAATAAACAGTGAAACACTAATCACTAAACAGCTCAATGTAAATTATATTTTTTATTTTGAGTCGCATCACAATGCAAATTAGTCTAGCACTTTGACTGGCTCTGTTAATAATTCTGTATATTAATGGAATACTAACAATCCAGGAACTTCAGTATACATCACATAATGACCTACATTTATCATATTCTGTGGCAATGTAAAATAAATGTCAGTTTTTTCTGACTATTGACATACGTACCTAATGTCATCTGTTAACACATGGTGTTTCATTTGTTTGTATCATTCATTCTGACTTGACATTTCCAGCTTGAGTTAATTTTCATTTGAAGATGATTCCGTTACATTGTTAACCTGTATGTTTCTTTCTGAACTATTCTGAATGTCTTTAAACAAACAGAAATGTTCTGCCTGGAACATCCAGAGATTTTCTGCATTGACCTAATGCATTTTAATGATTTTAAGCTGTTGTTTTATTTTATTATTGATATAATGGAAGTGCCTACAATGTTTCTAAGTGTTCCTGAATATCATATAACTTATTATACACAACATTTTTTTTAATGATTTCCCCTTAATGTTATTAAGTTGATATTTTTAATGCTAAGATATATTGTCTAAAGATATTCTGTTTTTTGCCTGTAGATGAAATGTTTCAAATTTTAATACACTATATTCTCAGTCTTTCCATCTCTTCAAGTTTAAGGAAATCATAATGATTCATTTAGTGTAAAACCTTTGCCCATTAGACAAGTAGCAGCAAAAATAAAGTAATATACAGGATATAAAATGTCTAATGCAATGCAAACTAGATTTTCTAATTAATACATTTTCTCCAATTATGACAGAAAAATAAATTTGAAGAGCAGTGAGGCAATGGAGCAATGTAAGCACACAATTTGGTTTAATGTAGATTATTTAGAACAATTATGTTCACATGTGTGGTCATCATCTCTATTATCACTCATGTTTGTTTTTTTTTAATATTCCCTAACTGTATGGTTACAGCATTCCAGATAAATATAAAGAGGTTTTAAGTGAATACAGATGTCAAATACTTTAAATATCATTGTGTATTTTAATTGTCTGGAGAGAGCAATGTGTCAATATTGAAAAGATAAGTCTCCTTTTCCCTCCAATTCATTTAGCTAAAATTGCAATGATACTGTAATAAAATGACATTTTCTGGCACATATTTGTCCTGGAATAATAATTGTGTGAGCAGATATTTGTTTCACTCAAACATATCATTTATTTTGTGTTTCAACCAAAATATCCAGAATATATTTGATGTTGAAGTTAATAAATACAGTACTTAGTCAGTGTACCACCAAATTTTATGATTTACCAACAATGTAAGCTTAGTGTGCTCATTCTGCTCCTGTGTCAGTTTTACAGCAACTACCTTACAATTTTCATTTCATTTGTCACAGTTAATTCTTTAACAGTCATCTGGCTACTGTTCTGAGGGTGTGGTGTCATGTGACATAAGCATGTACTCATTACAGGAAGTGTGATCAAGACATCTGGAAACATGCAGCATATTGTAGAGTTTTACATTAATTAAAGAAATCACAGTTTTCTCTAGGGACCTTAGTTTTTTCTCAGGGTCTAAATGCATGAATTCAGGTTGACCAGTTATGGCTCTTTTTGACCCTGCACTGAATAAAATAGGTTTAAAAACTGAATGATTGATGGTGGATCCTAATAATGAATATCAGAGTCATTTGCAGATACTGTAATTCTAGATCTAAAAGCATCAAGTGTGTGTAGTAGAAATATGCCTACATTATATTGTATTGTACCTGCCCTTTGTAGCACTTCTCATGTTTGCCAACTCCTGTAACAACACTGTAAAGTGAATAGTTGCTCAAATGGATGAAGCAATTTTTCAGAAATGCTTACTTTTTTAAAATGACTCTAGCTGTCAGTTGAATTTTGTGGTGATCAAGCAAATATAATTTTATGTTGCAGTATCTGTACAAAATGACATAAATTAGTTTTTGCACTAGCACTGATCAAATAATGTTACACCACTAGCCCTAACCAATTTGACAACCTGTAGTTTTAATTTCTTTTCCATTGCAGCTATATAAAAGCCCAGAAGAGATAGGAAATTGTGTGAATTTGGTAGCAGGTGGAATTAATAGGCTTGTAGTAGCAAAAAGCAAAATTCTTTGTGATAAGGCAACTACCTAGAGTCTGGAGGCTTATTTTACATAAAGAGCTTTATAAGTAGTAGCATTTAATAAATTATACCAGAGATCACAGACAAATGTGTCACAGATTTGGGAATAGGGTATGAAGTATGCCCTATTTATGCCATGTGGAACATTAGGGAAGCAGACCCTAGTTCAGTAATTTTTTGTGGTTGTATATTTTTGAGTGCATCCAAAGCCATTTTGTTATGTGAGCTAGAACTGCTGTGGGTCAAATTGCAATATGGAGCCTTGTTCATAGTTAAGTTAAGCTTCGAGAAAGACCTATCCACACTAGTTGCAAATTGTAAGGTTAAATCTTCCTGTGACCTTTGATGTATCTGCAATCTGTGATTACAAAGATTATTCTTCTCTTCATATGCATGCCCCGTACTTTCTCCAATTGCTGGTTGCAAACTGTAAGATATGAAATTGGCCTCTCTGTAAACAAGAAAAACATTAGCTTCTGTCCTCTGGTAATTTTTTTGGTAAATCTAAATTTATACCTTTTCATATCCACTATAAAGCAAGTTCTGAATGTTTACATGTTTAAAAATTGGATTTTGCTTGGGAATATGTCTATTTCTGTCTAACTTGATATTAGTAGGTTTGTTTTTTTTTCAATACAAATAGCAAAAAACATGCATTGTATCTTGGTCTCAGCTGTGGTCTCCAAGTGAATAAACATTACAAAGCAAACCAATTCTGGACTCAGTGTTGAAGAAACTAACCATTTGTTGCAGGAACCAGACAGATTTAATAAATAGAATGCGCTATGTTGTACATGCTCTTTCTTTTAAGCTTAACTAAAGTTAATATTTTTTTTTTATTTTCTCCTATAGCATTTAAAGGTAATCACTAAACTAATCTCTCATCTTCTTGGTTTGTTTCTTTAGGCAGAGAAAAAGGCCAAACTTGCTGTAATGAATGTACGGGAGGAATCCACTGGGAATGAAGCACAGAAGGAGGAAGATGAGGTTCTTACAAATCAGCTTGCCCCTCAGCAACCCACGGACCCAGCCTCACCCACAGTGGCCACCACCCCTGAACCAACTGTAGCTGAAACTGTGGAGAAGACTACTTCAAAGTCCACCGATGATGAAGCTGAATATGAGGTGAGGTGCATGTGCACGGAATCACAAAAGATGAGGGCAACATTAAAAATACATCTCTTACTGAGCCCACCCTGTATCAGAGGCTTTGTAAACGAGTCTAGGAAAGTGGCAAGCAGTTGATAAGATATTTACTATTTACGGGTGATTGAAATTTATACAGCTTTGCAATGCAATATCTGAATCTTCTGAACAGTATATTGTAAAGCTATAGTAAAAATGTGAGATTTCTATTTTTGTTAAATATTGATCCTACAGGCCTGGTATTTGGCCATAATATTGGTTAACCGTTGACAGATTATCAAGAAGATTTATGTTAAAATTATTGTTAATAACCTTACCCAGCTGTTTCTTTTTACTGTTTGATAGGTTTAATTAGAAGTGTCTATAGATACCCTTAAAGACTGATCAGAACCACCCTGTTTTACATAATTTGAAAATCCATCCATCCATTTTCCAACCCGCTGAATCCGAACACAGGGTCACAGGAGTCTGCTTGAACCAATCCCAGCCAACACAGGGCACAAGGCAGGAACCAATCCTGGGCAGGGTGCCAACCCACCACAGGACACACACAAACACACCAAGCACACACTAGGGCCAATTTTAGAATCGCCAGTCCACCTAACCGGCATGTCTTTGGACTGTGGGAGGAAACCGGAGTACCCGGAGGAAACCCACGCAGACACGGGGAGAACATGCAAACTCCATGCAGGGAGGACCCGGGAGGCGAACCCGGGTCTCCTAACTGCGAGGCAGCAGCGCTACCACTGCTTTTTTTTGAAAATATAAATAATATTTATAAAGTTAATGAAAAAATGCTTATGGTACAGTTACTGATTATTTGTTATGATATCCATTTTTTGTATCTTCAATTTCTTTAATCTTTTTAGGAGAAATAATGTTTTTTTCATGGAAGTTTTCTTTTCCTACTTATTTATAGACACACATAGGTATATATTTTGAGCAGTTTACTTGCCTTGGCAGTGACATTCATGTCTCTAGTGACTCATCCTATGAAGTCAGACGATAGATTGGGAGAGCATGCGGGGTCACGAGGTCGCTGGAAAGGAGTGTGTGGCACTCCCGATATCTATGCAAAAGGACGAAGGTCCAAGTCTTTAGAGTCCTGGTGCTTCCTGTCTTGCTGTATGGTTGTGAGACATGGACGCTATCCAGCGACCTGAGACAAAGACTGGACTCCTTTGGTAATGTGTCTGTTCGTAAAATCCTTGGGTACCATTGGTTTGACTTTGTGTCGAATGAGCAGTTGCTCATGGAGTCCTGAATGAGGCACATTACCTGCATTGTGAGGTAGCATAAGTTACGGCACTACGGCCATTGCCGTGTTTTCCCCGAGGGTGAACCGGCTCATAAGATCCTCATTGTTGGGGACCCGAGTGGCTGGACCAGGCCAATGGGTCGCCCACGTAACACCTGGCTGCGGCAGATAGATGGTCATTTCCAGAGGGTGGGACTGGATCGCGTGTCTGCCTGGGGGGTTGCAAACCGGGATCCTGAGTTGTTTCATTGTGTAGTTGGTGCGGCAACGCACTGTACCAGTGCATGCTCCCCAACTTGACTTGACTTGATAGGTATATAATACCATTGCAATTATAATCCACAAAAGCCAATAAAAGCTATTGTATTTTAATAGGTATTTTTAGAGTTCCAAATCCAACGTAAAAAATGTCTTATATGATTCTACAGCTGGAGCACCTGCTGTGGAAATCTGGCTGGCTACACAGTGATCAGTGCTGAGGACTAAACTTGCACCCCTTTTAGTTCGCTGTTGAGCACCTTGCCTACTACTGTATGTCATGTAGGAACACATGTACATAGAAATAATAAAATGCAGTGAGATATAGTCATGTTATTTACCTTCTCTGTGTATGCTCAAAGTATATATACAAGAAAAGTTGTTGCATTAACATACAGCAGATAGACAAACAGCTAGGTGTAAAACAATTGTATATACATAAACAACTATAATATTTTTGTGTTCAATAAAATCTTGCTTATTGCTCTGTAATACAACATGTATAGAGCATATACACTGATTTAAAAAAAATGAATAGAACATTACACAGTAGTGCAATATTTTAATATATAAGAACGTTTTTATATAAAATATTTAACAGATTTATAAACCTAGTCCATAATTATGTAATATAAATCAATAAAAGGAGATCCAGCTGTTACAAGCTGTAATAAAGCTGAGTAAAGGAAATTCAAAGCTCCAACTTATAATGTTACTGGTAAAAATCAAGGCAGGTCCACAGTTTTTCTTTAGAATAAGCAAAGGCAATGCCTAGCTGACCTGCACAAAATATTCACACTCCTTCTCTCATGTCCTCTCTTCTCCTTTCCTCTAAAGCATCCAGGAGTATTCCTGGAGATCATTGATACACTCAAGTATGACAAATGGTGAACAGTGTCACTGTTGATGATAATGACACTCGGCCAGTCTTAACATCTGATTCCATGGCCAGTCTGGCCAACATAGCAGTAGCATAAAATTCAGAGAAAAAAGAATTCTAAGTACATGTTGTAAATGTCACAGTCGGAGGAGGGAAATGGTGACGATAGTTTTAGGTAGAAATTTGGTGCTGCAAATATGGTAATTCAGTTTTTAGACTAATTTTGTTGAAATTGATTTTAAGGGTCAAATTTATGGAGGAATATTTCGGACAAAATTAATTAAATAAATAAATGTGTAAATAAATAAAGGTACTGTGAAATGTGACAACAACTTTGCCACTGATCAGAGCTGTAGAGTTGTTTGAGAAAGTAGCTGCGAATATGCACCTGACTTTATACTTGTAAAACAAGGGTCAAATACTCAGTTCAAAATATTAGTTGGAGCTGCTTTGGGCATTCCATGTCAATGTATCTAAAGTAATACAGCCGTTGCAGCTTACCGTATATCAAACTGGCTCATTCGCCTTGTGATCGTCTTCTCCGATACACCATATAGATCTGCAATCTGTCGTGCTTTTAAACCACATAACAGAAGGTGTTCTATTGACTCAGCTGGAATGTCAAAGGATGGACGTCCAGAGCAGGGAACTGTGTCACCTGAACTGGAGTGTAGTAGAGTCCGTTCCACCTGTTCTTCGATAGTTTCAAAAATAGTTTCATCTACATCGGAGTCTAATGGGGCCGCCAACATTGTAATTTCTTCCGATAAATCAATTCTCTCTGAAATACGTAATATCTTAGACAGAATCCATTTCATAGGCAGTAGTAAGCATTTTTCTAATTAATTCTTGTGCTATTGATTCACCAATCAGTAACTAGAGGGCGTGTTAGAGCCCACCCTCTCAACTTTGACGAGTGAAAGTGACAGTTTTATTTCAAGTCGTATTTCATGACGGTTTGCAGGAATGTTATGGACAAAATGAAATAAATAAATAAGCAACAAAAAACATATTTCATGACACATTTATTTATTTGTACTCTCATTTCATGGCATATTTATTTATTTTGGCTCTCATTTCATGACACATTTATTTATTTATGCTCACATTTCACAGTACTTTTATTTATTTATGCATTTATTTATTTAATTTTGTCCGAAATATTCCTCCATACAAATTATGCAAAATGATAATTTTGTGAATAAAATCATAACCAGGAGAAGTAAAAAAAACAAAAACACATGTTTTAGATAGTTTTGTACTTTGTGTTTTAAATGATATGCTAGTCTACTATATATATATATATATATATATATATATATATATATATATATATATATATATATATATAAAATCCATGTGTAAAAGTGCAACGATTTTGTGCAATGATTTTATGTGATGTTTTTATATCACTTTTTTGTCACGCTTTAAATTGGCCTTATTTTAAAACCTACATATATATGTTTGGTTTCATTCTTTTCAGAATTTAATGTGATGTTTTTAGATTTGCAGATTCTTATTCCACTTTATATTTAATTTAATTATAATTAATTTAATTATAAACTAAAAAATATCAAGAACTCGTGCCCCACGAGAGAGATTTAACCACACCTGGGGTCAGAAATAAAAGACAAAGAGAAGATGACAAATACAGCTGCTGTACAGGCTTTTAAATGTTTGAAGCGCCGCACAAGATGCAGATCATGTGGCACGGCAGCAGCGGCAAGCCAACAGCTGATAGAGCAAAGAGGAAGTAAAAAAAATGTATTTGTTTCCCATTGTGTCACCGTTTAAAAGGGGGTTTCCTTGTCCGCGTCTCCTTGGGGTGTGTTCAGCCCCCCTCTTCACAACATGAGCGGCAGAGACGCGAAGTGGCTGGCGAGCGAAGCAAATAGGGGGTAACCCCCTAGTTTCAAATATAAAACTTAAATTGTATGCTGATTCACTAAAATTATTTCAACTGAGTTAAAGAGTGACAGACTGCTGTAGTGTCAGCATCATTCCCTTCAATAACTAATCTTTCTTTATTTTTGTAATCGGAGACAAATAGGCACATTTTTGTAGCAACAAACCCTCTTTGTTTATACATGTGATCAACCGCATTCTGCTGTAGATAATGTATACCATTACCTCTTGTGTCACAAAATCACATTGAACAATTACATAAAATTGAAAGAGAAAGTAGGAGTATTTTGTTATATTTTATTATATTTGCTTATACAGTATATTTGTTATATATATAGCCCAATTTTATGGACAATGTGATCTGATTCTGCTTAACCAAACTAAAAATTTGTTGATTATTCTCTCCATAGTTATTCTCATGGAAGGAAAACAGCCATAACATTTTCATTTTGGTCAACTATTTCATTAACATTTTCTTATAATTAATTTTAATGAAAATAACTAAAAAAATATTATTGTAATCATCGTCAGGCTGTATTGTCTCTCAATGAGGTGGTCAGCCTCCCTTGTCAATTGTTGCTACTTTTTGTCAGTCCTTCAATCCTTTCTGTAACAAGTCATTCTTGATGTTATATGACCATTTCAATTTCTGCCTTTCTATCTCCCTTTGCGTGGCTCGCATTTTTAAAACTGCATTTATATGGTCTTTACTTTAACCATATGAATAGTTATTAATGATGTTGATTTTTCCAAGGCTTGCTTTCATGTCTTTACTCCTTTTCCTCTCTCACCCTTAGTAACCCAGAATAATAATTTCAGTCCTCTCCAAGACATGTCTTTCCTGCTTTCTCATTCCCAATTTTTCTAAGCCTCATAGCAGTACTGGTCTTATTATACACTTGTATAGCTCAGTTTTTAGGTACTATGGTATCTTTTAGACCTAACACAGGGTCTATCTATCTATCTATCTATCTATCTATCTATCTATCTATCTATCTATCTATCTATCTATCTATCTATCTATCTATCTATAGCAAGATGCAGCTTTATAGAAGAAAGGTTTGCAGTCCAGTAGTTGGTGCCAGCCAGTGTGTAGAGCAATACTAGGCCTAGAGGTTGCCACAGGACATTGTAGCCTGGAGCCAACTGGCCTTATAGGGGAGCTTCTGACCCAAGAAGTGACTCTGGGGAATACCTTACAACTGAATGTCAGGAATGACTCTAAACAGCTTCTTCCTAATAGTATTTAAAAATTTAGACTAGTTTCAGAAATAGCATGAAAGTAGCTGGAAAGAAGTATGGCAAGAGAACAGAAGAGAGAATGTATGTTTAGAATGATTATTGATAAGTGTTTTGTGTAGGCAAATGAATAAGCCATCATGTTTGACTAGATTTGCACTTTTCCAGCCTGGCAATCACTAATTTATCAAATCATCCATCACAGTATCTAAAAAGCTTGAAATATAGTGTGTATACTCAATGGATTTCAGTTGTCTTTAATCCTGAAAGATTATAATACCCATAATATATATATATTTTGCCAATGTTATTATAATATCAAGTTGATCATAAAAAATATTTATCATTTTTAAAATATGTACTTTTTTATATTTTTAAAATATTGATAGATGTTTTGGTGGGAACAAGATAAAGCAGAAGGTGAAAATACCTAAGGAACTATTAATCGTAAATAAGCCTCCCTACTGTCTGTTTCTTTTAGGATGGACGTGGTTTTGGAATCGGTGAACTGGTTTGGGGAAAGCTACGGGGATTCTCCTGGTGGCCAGGACGCATTGTTTCCTGGGGGATGACCGGAAGAAGCCGGGCTGCTGAGGGAACCAGATGGGTCATGTGGTTTGGCGATGGCAAATTTTCTGTGGTTGGTATTTATACCTTATTACAAATTAAATATTTTGTTTAATTAAGTAAATGTTCTTTAAAAAGGGCATCAAACCAACAATGAGTATATCCAGGTTTCACCACTGCAAAATACATATCCAACAGTTTATCTAAATTCTTCTGAGTAACATGATTTGCTTAACATTTTTCTAATTATTATTGTATCTGAAGACATAGTTTAACATAAAAATGACTGAAGTCACTAAACATGCTTTTCAAATATTAATTATAGAATTATGTAATGACTATAAAAGCATTTACAAAGTAAGCTGGACAGAAATAAGAAAAATTTAAATGACAATCTTGAGTTATCTACACCTCTTCAGAAGAACTAAAACATACTACATTATCAATGCATTACTGACATCAGTGAGACACAGATTATTTCTTAACAAAAAGGGGAATCATGTTTTACAGTAAATCACTTATAATATTTGTGAAAGGGGGCTTAATGTTTCACTTATTGATAGCGGGGACCAATACAGTTCTATCTATCTATCTATCTATCTATCTATCTATCTATCTATCTATCTATCTATCTATCTATCTATCTATATTGTACATTTTCTGTTGTTGGTATTACACTGTTGTCACTACCCTTGGCTAAGCTGCTTTCACTGATTAACTGGTATATTTGAACTTTTTTATATGTTACTGAATTCTCTGCTATTGTATAAATTGTATAATAGCAGTATTAGGGTTCACATTTATATTTTTCACCCACATTAACTCTACCGATCTGACAGCACCCAGTCATTCAAATAATATATTTTACTTTTTAGTGCACTGTAGACAATATTATACACACATTAAAAAAGATCCAGAACACCTCACAGAACATAAACCTCAAAGCTCAAGACTTAATTTAAAAAAATATATTTTCAAACTGGAAGTGCTTTGTTCCTCATTGTTTCTTAAGATACTGCAGTTTCTTTCTCAATATGTTATAATGGCCTGGTGTGAGTGAGCATGAGTATGTGTTCATGAGTCATGTGATAGAAGCTTTCCCCCAGGTGGCTTTCTGTTTTGTATGTAATGGTGATAAAGATATGCACCTAATCACCTATGTACCCTAATCTGTTTGATCTTGTGCCATTACCTTTGTGTTATAAAATGGAAAGGTTTATATATTAAAACAACAAATTTGTAATTACATGAATCTATTACATTATTAGGTTTATGTATTCACTAAGTCACTATAATGATCTTTGTTCCTTTCGTAGGTCTGTGTTGAGAAATTAATGCCTTTGAGTTCATTTTCCAATGCATTTCACCAGCCAACGTATAACAAGCAACCCATGTACAAAAAAGCAATTTACGAGGTGCTCCAGGTGGGTCACACATCTCCTTAATTTGTAGGTTGATTTGTCAATAAAGGAATTCATCTATTACTGAAAATGATTATATCATTTATTTTTTTAATATTGTAAATTTATTTAAGTATATTAATACACAGAATTAAAAGTTGTTAAATAAATCCTTGGTGTGTTTAACTTTTATGCCTTGCATAACTATATGTGCAGGTTTTTTTATTTTAATTTCCTAATAATACAGTGCAATCAACAAACAAGTATTAAATGCCACAAAATGAAAATTTGTATTTTATATGCAAATTTTTATCTATTCACTCATACATTCATTTAATTTTTCAATGTCATATTATAATATATCTAGATTTCTATTCTTCCTTATGCTTAGCCTACATTTTTGTTACATTACAAATTTGAAATAAGGTTTTGTATTAGCCTGCTTTTTCACTATTTTACATGCAGCAAAGTGAGATAATAACCTGAACATAAAAAAGTCACAGCTGTCAGCTGGCCTTATACTGTACATCTCAGATTTTATGTTGTAACAAATGTCCCTTCATGTAGTACTAACTGATTAAGCATAATTTGGGACAGTAAGCTGATTAGCATCTGCATGCTCTTTATACGTTCCCTATGAAAGATAGGTGCTGTTAAATCTTGTAATTAAAAATATTTTTACTTTTTGTCCTAATACAGAGAATGAAAAAAAAAGTTCATCTCTTCATGCATTTGTATAAGTGCCATAATCAACTTTTCCCTCTGTTATCCACTCAAAGAGTTTCTAAGTCAGTCTCTGTTCAATTGAATCTGTCCTATCTAGTGTTGGTGTTTAGATTATACCCAATTGTCCTTGGAAAGCTCAACCTTGAATTAAAGCAGAGTCTGTCCAAAATAAATGCATATACCTACTCAATGGACACTTTATTATGTTCCATGTTTAGTGCAGAGTAGGATTTACTTTTGCCTCCAGGTCAGTCTGAATTCCTTGAATGGGTTTTGTAAACAGTCCTTAGAAATTTTTGTTCTAACTACAGTTGATTTTTTTGGGCATACATTCATACATTGAAATCCAAATTTCACCTCATCTACTTCAAGGTTTGAGGAGTTAAGCATTCAGTGATACCCTTCCACACACCACACCACTTCTTCCACTGTTATTTGAGTATCTATGGCCTTTTTGTTAATTTGATCCAGTCTAGCCATTCACCTCTGACATCTTTAATTGGCAAGAGTTTTTGTCCACAAAATAGAATCAATGTTTTTTGTTTATGGCAGCATTCTTAGTAAAGTTTAGAGGCTGTAGTGTATACAGCATGTTAATCGCAGAACAAGAGCTGTTTCATCAGATGCAGAAACCACCACATCTGCTGCCAGCAATGACACTGTTACTAAAAAAATGTAAATCATGCTTCTTGTCCATTCTGATGTTTGGTTAAACAGCAACAAAAGCCCTCAACTATGCTCTTGCTATATTTATAGTAAGAAATGAAGGGAAAAGGTAAAGTGTATCCCATTTAATAACGAACAAAGTGACAAAATATTAAAAGTTCAAATACTGAAAGAAACAACAAAATGAATGCTCTGCATCTGCTGAATGCAACTGTGGCAAATTAGATGGGGTTTTCTGAGGGAATGTTCTCCTTCTCAGTTGCGAGTTCAAAAGTGACTGATGACATCTGGTCTGAGAGATGCTATACCAGATAAATACCTGTTGTGGTGGGAGGGTAAGGGACTTCCAAGTGGCTACTGGAAGTGATGTTAAGTTTTTCTGTGCATGTCTTGTTCAGTTCTGCAATTAAGGGCAAAAGAAGTTAACAACTACACCCTGGGAGGATGTCATCCTTATGTTGCTAGTTGCTCCCTATGTGCTTGTGTAAAACAATATACTACTGTATATAAACAGGCCATATACTGACAGTGTCACAGATTATGTACTGAATATATACTGTATATATTTATATATAAAATGTAATATCTGTCTGTCTGACCAAACTTTTCAAAGTGATTTCCTGTGACCCTAATAGTAAAATAGGGTAACCCCAACAACCACTCAGCATAGACAGACGAAAGTGCATTGTAGTGTGTTCTCATAAATATGTTGCCCACTTAAGGCTGGGTGCACAGAGAAATGTATTAATTTTTAAACCTAATGGGAAATGTTTTTTTCAGAAAGCATTGGAATTATAGCCAAATTGTGAAAATCTGTTGTACTTACTGCTCTTTGGATGACTTCAGAGAACTTCTAGTTATTCTCAGTTATTTGAGGCAGTCAACATGTTGAGAAAGTTTCTTCTCTTGATTTTTAAGGTTGCTAGTAGCCGGGCTGGAAAAATCTTCCAATCATGTCCTGAAAATGATGAGACAGACACTTCCAAAACAGTGGATATTCAGAACAAGCAAATGATTGAATGGGCAATGGGGGGATTCCTGCCTTCTGGACCAAAGGGGCTGGAGCCACCAGAGGGTAAGAACATACTGCTTACTCATTATTTGATCTCTGTTTTTATTGAAAGATTAAAAAAGGTAGTTTTCAGTTATAATAGACAGCACATTACTGACATTTTAAAATTAATTGGATTACCAGTGTTTAAAATGTAATTAAAAAGAACTTACTTAAAAATTATTCTGTTGCAATCAACAATTTTCAAGTGCAAGCAGTTTTTTAACGATTCCAAAAGAATTCAAGAATTTTAATTTAAAATGACTCAATTTGAATATTTGAATGGAAACAGAAGACAGAAATAAGCGAGTCAAGTCAAGTTTTCTATCGTGTCCACTCAGCAGAATGAAATTCCTGCTCACATGTCTCCTCAGAATAGTTGACAAAAAACACAATGCAAAAATATATCAATAAAAATATACATAGCATACAAGATATACAGTATGTATATCCATCCATCCATCTATCAATTTCCCTAACACATTCATCCAGGGCAGGGTCACAGGGAAGCTGGAGCACATCCCCACAGGCATCATTCTCAAAGTAGGAACAACATGTACACAAGGCATAGCCCATTGCAAGGCAAACACACACACACACACACTCTCATTAGGGCCAAATTGAGAAATGCCAGTCTATCCAACCTGTACATCTATTGACTTTCGGAGGAAACCAGAGCACCCACATGATATCCACCCAGACATGGGGAGAATATGCAAACTCTACACAGAACACCCAAGGTGCAAACCTCAGTCTCCTTGATCCTACATATATAAAATCTTTGTTGTTGTGATTGACCGTTCAGCAACCTTATGACCTATGTGTAGAAACTGTCCTTGCATCTACTGGTGCGAGTGCCAATAGTGCCTTACACAGAAGGGCATTATTATATTCTCTAGTTCCACTACAACTTTTCCTTATAAACAGTTGTAACATAAAGATGTATTTTGGTGTTTTATACCTATTCGATATTTGTAAGTTAAACTATACGTGGGGATTGCACTTATGTCTGTGTAAAGTTTAGTTCACTTAAGTGTGTAAGACAAAAAGGCAGAGATATAAATTGCTCAATACAGTTAGTTATCCTTTTATTTACATGGTTTTGTCATTTCTTTCTATTTGTGCATGCCATTTGTCTTGTTTTGTTTTGGCACATTTTCTTTATTTCTTTTATATTATTTTTATTTTAAAAATCTTTTTTTCAGTAAATAAAACAGTCTTTTCAGTGGTAATATCACAATTCAAGAAAAGCTTAAATGTCATAGTTGAATTTATATTTATTTGTGCATTGTAAATTCAGGGTTGTGCAGTTCTTGAAAAAAAAAAATTCCCACACTCTGAGTCCAAAAACTGAGACTCCGGTTTTATTATATACTATCTTTCAAACTAGTTTTTATAGGAGGCATTATTATTCTGTTTTTTTGGTACCTATTTATTTCTAGTAATGTAAATAATAATGCACACTCTTATGTCACCCAGTAATAAAGGTACAAGTGAATCAACTTGTGCGTTAGAAATGTGGATAAGGACTGGAATCCCATGGTACCTAATGGAAAAGTTGTGTATCTGGGATCTTTTCACACTCACGGGTAACAATTAGAAATTAGCACTAAAAAATGCAGGATGACAAATTGCCAATAATGTGCAGTAAAACTACAGTAAAAATGCTATTCCTTTGAGTATGAGCTTAAATCATTACATTATGAAAAGTCATTTACACATTAAATATCCAATCATAATGTCATTATTTTTTGAATGCCAGTTATTCAAAGAATACTGAAAAAATGAAATAAGCAGATGTGCAAAGGGCAATTAAAACTGACCACTATCCTGCAGTAAAAAAGAGTCAGACATCTGGGGCCTCATGTATAAGGCCGTGCGTAGAACTCGCACTATAACATGGCGTAAGCACAAAAGCCGAAATGTGCTTACGCACAGAAAAATCCAGATGCAGGAATCTGTGCGCATCTCCAACTTCCACGTTCTTCCTCTACATAAATCCCGATCAGCGTGAAAACTAACGCCGTGCACGCGCATTTTGTAACGCCCCAAATCCTCCCAGAATTACGCCTCTTTGAATATGCAAATCAATATAAATCGCCCTTAAGCGCAGCCTTCTGTGAAAAGACAATGGGAAAAGCACGGGGGAAAATATAAGAATTTCAGCGAATACCAAGTGGAGGCAAATGAAAAACATACTATTTATTCAAATAAACCGTGGTATAATCAACAAAATGAAGTTGATTGAGTGACATAGCGTGTTGGAGAAACTTGAAAGCTCACATTCACAAAATCGCACAGTGCCGGAAATAAAAAAGAAGTCACATATCAAAGTTGCCGTGAAAAGCCGAGTTGTAGCCCACTGTCTGAGTGTCATATGAAAGCTTATTAGGGTACAGAGAAAAAAGGCAAACGGTGGGGAAAAAGCACGAAATGTCAACTTTAATCTCGACATTTCCACTTTAATCACGTAGTTTATTTTGTCATTAAAATAGAACATCATAAACTTCATCTTAAAATCGTTTAATTAACCAGTTTCTCAAATCACATCGTAACTAAAGTAGCACGTTAAATGCTTTGTTTTGTATTTGATCTTCTACTCGTATGTGATCTATGTGTGTGAATCACTACTTGCTTCTTAAACTGGCTCTCTTCCTCCAACTGGACACAGAGTCGATTACATTTGTGATATTACAGCTCTCTGAATAACTAAAATACTGAGATGTATACATGATGTCATTTTCATGATGATAGGAGCTAAAGCACATTATTAAACATGTGTTTCATGAGCCTCGTGCTCATGACAAGCATTTATCTTTTGTCGAAATTTGTCGCTGTGTTTTTAGCTGTGTTGTTATTTTCTCTTTCTGTTTTATATTCATTATATATTGGCGTGGCCGCCCCAAGAGTCCTTGCTTTTCTTTCCCCAAGTAACCGATCGCCATACAATCAGCTCTGTAATAGACGTTAAGCCATCTGTAAGCTTGGCCGATTCTTCAAAACGTTTAAAGAACATTGAAATATCTTCGTAGTACATGTTTAATTATTCTATCCTTCACGACACTCCCAGTGAAGAATATATATTATTTAAATGAAGTTAAAGTTTTATGTGTATAATTTAACAAACATATTTTGCTTCATTTCACCTTAAAAATGATACCGTCATCATATGTAAATACGCTTTATAAAGTGGCCCAGGTTGTGAGATATTATAACTGTAGTGCAAGTTTACAGTGGGGTGATTGTACTTATAAGTACAAACCGTTCTACAAGGAGCAATTGATTGAGTGCATTTAAAGTTCTTGGGATTAAACTGTTTCTGAACCGCGAGGTCCGTACAGGAAAGGCTTTAAAACATTTTGCAGTGGCAGAGACAGCGTGTGCTTAATGCCGTATACCGATAATTCTCTTTCCGATCAGCTGCTGCTGTGATTCACACTCAGATACAGTGATATAAATACTCCGAGTCGTGCAGTGAGAGTAATATGGAAAAAGATGATCCGCTGTGGCAACTCCTAACGGGAGGAGCTGAAAGAAGAAGAAGAAATAGAAGTGAGAGTAACAACGCTAAAGCAGTTATGGTATTTGGAATACTATGGCTGTTCCCTGGACCATTATATTGTTACGAGTTAATTACAATCAGATGCATTACACTAATAAACAATATGCGGTTAGTTTCTGTGTATTTATAAAGCCGCGTCATGAAAATAATGAGTAATCACACAAGAACAGTACCATTGCTTTGACGCTGGGTGCCGCCAGTTTGCAAAACCGAGCGGAGAACTTGCGTACGACAAGGCATGAGGTACCGTGGAAAAGTGCGTGGCTTTACGCCAAGTGTAGGTTTTATACATCGCGATTTGAACGTGGAAAAGTTCTTACGCAACATTTCTGTGCGTACGCACCATTTATACATGAGGCCCCTGGAGGAGGCTTTGACTGGCTTTAGATTCAGAGGAAAAGGAACTGAATTAACAGGGCTGCAATCAGAGCCCCCTGGCCAAACCAAATTATGCTTCAGAGAGAGGCAAGATGTTCTTCTTGCTAGTGCTAAGCAATGAAAATATAAGAAATTGTGTTAAACCTGTGTGTGAAGACCTTTGTCTATATTATTTTGTAGCTTTTCAGGTGTTTTAAGTACTAAATTATGCATATTCTGTGGCTCTTCGTTGTCAACTCTGTTAGCACCAGTCCTTTTGATGCAGTGTGACATGCCATTTACTTCAAATGCATATTTTACAGTTCATATTTTCATGAATATAACTACAGATTCTTTCAAACTTACATTGACTCTTACACTATCACAATAATGCTGAACAACAGAGAGCACAAATAGCACCGGTGATAACTTCTCGTTCACATTTACCATTCATCTAATGATGCCACAATGCAAATGTATAATCTAGTGCTACAGAAAGGTGTTTCCCTTGCATCAGGTTATGTTTATTTCTAAAACAGGTTATGTTTACTTTTAAGACATGCAGTGTTCTCCGATAAGAGTTTTTTTTTTTCAACTGTGAATGGTTCATCATGAATAAAGGCTTGCTTTCTGTCGGACCAGGTTAACAACAACAACAACAACAACAACATTTATTTATATAGCACATCTTTATACAAGAAATGTAGCTCAAAGTGCTTTACATAATGAAGAACAGAAAAATAAAAGACACAGTAAGAAAAATAAGTCAACATTAATTAACATAGAATAAGTAAGGTCCGATGGCCAGGGAGGAAAGAAAAAACAAAAAAAAAACTCCAGTCGGCTGGAGAAAAAAATAAAATCTGCAGGGATTCCATGCCATGAGACCGCCCAGTCCCCTCTGGGCAATCTACCTAACATAAATGAAACAGTCCTGTTTGTATTTAGGGTTCTCACAGAAGGACTTGATGATGATGGTCATGTAGACTTCTGACTTTTATTCCATCAGTGTTGGAGCATCATGATGTTTTGAGTTGGTGGTGGTGGCTCAGGCTGGCACCACAAAGAAACTGGAAAAAGAAACAGAAGAGAGAGTAGAGATTAGTACAGATTTTAGAGCCACCATAAATAGTTATTATAATTAATTGAAAATTCAGAGTTTCAGGATTAAATTGAAGTGAAGTTATGAGAAGGTCATGCTAAAGTAATGTGTTTTCAGCAGTGTTTTAAAGTGCTCCACTGTATAAGCCTGGCGAATTCCTATTGGCAGGCTATTCCAGATTTTAGGTGCATAACAGCAGAAGGCCGCCTCACCACTTCTTTTAAGTTTTGTTTTTGGAATTCTAAGGAGACACTCATTTGAGGATCTAAGGTTACGATTTGGAATATAAGGGGTCAGACATTACGATATATAAGATGGAGCGAGATTATTTAAGGCTTTATAAACCATAAGCAGAATTTTAAAGTCAATTCTGAATGACACAGGTAACCAGTGTAGTGACATCAAAACTGAAGAAATGTGTTCGGATTTTCTTTTCCTAGTTAGGATTCTAGCAGCTGCATTCTGCACTTGTTACAAACGATTTATGTCTTTTTTGGGTAGTCCTGAGAGTAGCGTGTTACAGTAATCTAGTCGACTGAAAACAAATGCGTGAATTAATTTCTCAGCATCTTTCAGTGATATAAGAGGTCTAACTTTTGCTATGTTTCTTAAGTGAAAAAATGCTGTCTTAGTGGTCTGATAAATATGCAATTTAAAATTCAGGTTACAGTCAACAGTTACCCCTAAGTTTTTTACTTCCGTCTTGACTTTTAATCCTAATGCATCAAGTTTATTTCTGATAACCTCATTGAATCCATTATTGCCAATCACTAAAATTTCAGTTTTCTCTTTATTTAGCTTGAGAATATTACTATTCATCCATTCAGAAATACAAGTAAGACATTGTGTTAGTGAATCGAGAGAGTCTGAGTCATCAGGTGCTATTAATAAGTACAGCTGTGTGTCATCAGCATAGCTGTGGTAGCTCACTTTGTGCCCTGAGATAATCTGACCTAACAGAAGCATGTAGATTGAGAAGAGCAGTGGACCCAGGATAGAGCCTTGTGGAACACCATATTGGATATCATGTGTCTGAGTTGTAATTACCACAACTCACAAAGAATTTTCTCCCTGCCAGGTAGGATTCAAACCAATTTAAGACACTGCCAGAGAGGCCCACCCATTGACTAAGGCGATTTCTAAGAATATTGTGATCAGTGGTGTCAAATGCAGCACTCAGATCTAAGAGGATGAGAACAGATAAATGGCCTCTGTCTGCATTTACCTGCAAATCATTTACTACTTTAACAAGTGCAGTTTCTGTGCTGTGATTTATTCTAAAACCTGACTGAAATTTATCAAGAATAGCATGTTTTTTGAGGTGGTCATTTAACTGCATAATAACTGCCTTCTCCAGAATTTTACTTAAGAAGGCAGGTTAGAGATTTGTCTAAAATTTTCAAAAGCAGAGGGGTCAAGATTATTTTTCCTGAGTAGGGGTTTAACTACAACA
This sequence comes from Polypterus senegalus, assembly GCF_016835505.1. NCBI lineage: Eukaryota > Metazoa > Chordata > Cladistia > Polypteriformes > Polypteridae > Polypterus > Polypterus senegalus. The sequence goes on along the minus strand of NC_053156.1, from coordinate 233,893,752 downwards.
GTCTTAAGATAGTCTGGGAAGACCCCCGTATTTAATGACGAATTTACTATGTCTAGAATATTATCAATTAGCACTCCTAATACTTCTTTGAAAAAACTTGTTGGTATTGGGTCAAAGACGCAGGTGGAGGGTTTCAGTTGAGAGATTATTCTATGTAAATCAGATAAATCTATCCTGGTGAAAGAATTTAATTTGTTTATAACGGAGTACTGGGGCTAAGGAGGATCTGCAGTGTTGGGGAGATGTACAATGTTATTTCTATTATTGAAAAATGCAGCAATAGCCTCACAGGTTTCACTGGAAGTATTTTGGAGGCTTTCCTTTGTGTTACCTGTTTTTAGCATATGATCAATTATAGAAAATAAGACTCTGGGATTACTAGCATTGTTATTTATAATCTTAGAGAAATAGCTGTGCCTCTCAAGACGGACTGTGTTATTGTATTCTGTTATTTTAACCTTCAGTATTTCACAGTGAATAGTTTTCCTCCTTTACACTCAGCTCTATGACATGTTCTTTTTAAATCAGGCACTCTTTGGGTCTTCCATGGTATAATAATGCTATAAGATTTTTTAACTGTCTTTTCAGGTGCAACTATGTCAACAGCAGCTCTCACTTTAGAATTAAATTTTTCCACCTTACTATTTACATTATCCTCGCTATTATAGTTGGCACTATAAATGGACTGATTGCTTAGAATGTTTGAAAGTTTTAAAGCTGCTGATGAGTCAAAGAAGCGTTTTTTTAACAATATGCTTCTCATGAATGTTTTCTCTCATTATTTCTATATTAAATAGTAGAAGAAAATGGTCTGATAGACCAATATCAATGATCGAAAATGAACAAAAGCAGTTGAAGATTACAACCCTTATTTTGATTGCTATGTTCATGAGGCATTGTATTGGTTTAGAAATGTGACACTCGGTGAACCATTGAAATTGTTCCCATCCAGTTTTAAGCAAAATTCACTCATGGTTCTCTCCAGACTTATATATTATGTGTTTGGCTTCATCAAAATTACCATGTCTATGGATGCAGAAGAAATGCATTTTCTAATCCTAGCTGTATTATTCATCATTTAGAAGTCTAATTCCTATCCTCGCTGACTTGCTAACAATCAAGCCTTTCCTTTACATCAGCTCACTTCCTTGCCCAAAGTTCCATGAGCTTGTGGCAAGCAGCAGTTTTTAAATTTCACCCTGGGTCGGTTCTTCTTCCATTAGCCCTTTCATGCATCTTCAGTTATCCTTGTATTACCCTGCCCAAGTGCAGAGGTAAAGGGCCATATAACTATTTGGCTTTACTCCATAACATGTGTAACATGAAGGATTCAAGAAAAAGGCTAAGGACTTATAGAGAAATAGCATGAGTCCTATGCAACTATTATTGCTTGCTCAGTGATATTGAAGAATTTTGATGGTAGACAGCAGAAAGTGGCCAAGATTAGTGATGCTGCGATACTGACAGTGTGATCTGTATTGTTGGTTAATGATAGCATTATGAATTGATTCACAATACACAGTTACCTTAAGGGTAAGATTCTAGCTTTCGGCCCCCACAGGAGGTTTAAAAGGACTCTCAATACCAGGATATTTTGCAGCACACTGTTTATCCAGTTGGCAAAACAAGTTGGTATAAGGCCTAGAAAGGCCTGAACATGGAGAGAAAACTGTTTGGTGACAGTGACAATAGGTGTTTGGTATACTCACGAAAAAAAACACCAAATAAAGCAATATGGCCAATATGCATACTGGGTGTTCTGGAAGGACAGTATGCAGAGGCAGAAATTCTGGAGAGGGAGTGAGAGACAGAGTAAAGAAACCAGGGTTTGTAGTAGGTCAAAGTAAGATCTTTTTTAGGCTGAGAACACGGTGAGTGTTGTAAGATAAGGGAAGATCTCAGTAAGAAGCCTAGGCAATTTGAATGTCTTAACATTTTCAAACCAGGTTAAGGACTAGAGTCTATCCCAGCTGCTTTAGGATTGAGGCAGGTAACAGCTCAGGACAGGACACCAGGCCATTGCAGGCCTCACTCAGTCTCACACCCACATTCACATAAGGCCAGTTTAGAATGACCAGTTAACTTAACACGCATATCTTTTTGGATTTGAAAGAAAAAACTGGAATACCCATAGGAAAAACCAGGCTAATATAGGGCGAACATGCAAACTCCACAAGTAATAATTCCAGTATGATGAATCAGTACTAACTATTACCTCCTACATTATTTAAATGTGTTAGTAGTTTACTTGTTTAGAAAAAATATTTCAATGTGTCCTGCTTTGTATATATATAAATATTGTATTTCTAAAACATTTGGTTCTTTGAAAAAAAAAATAACCCTATAGATTTCAATAATCTAATAGAATTTGTAAATTTTCATATTGTTGTTTATGTATGTGCTGGATATCTTCAGTGGTTTAAAATAACCATTTGCAATGCCATTGCAAAAGGAAACTTTTCTTTCAGTAAATATACATATGGCCAATTAACTATTTAGATATTTCAAGATATGTTCTAATTAAATTTCAATTAGCACCATTTCTAGTATCATTAGCAGTCTAAGCCATGTATTTTAATGAAATATTTCATAATTATGAGAAGTGATGTTTATAGTGTCGGAAAGTGAAATGATTTGACTGATGGCTTGTACTTGAAAATATATAATGATTTGTCAAATTTAGCACTAAAGCTGCAGTGTTGTGAACTTTGAGAATGATTAGGATGTAAAATGATAATTAGTCAAATTCCTTTATTTTACACATAATGTTGTCATGAATTTTTATTCAGATGTTTTTCAACGCTTGTCAATAAAGAAGATTTAGAAATGACCTTGTAACTGTATGTCTTTTTAAAATGAACATGAAATGTTTGTATTATAAAAATATTTTATCTAAGCCTGAATAATCTAAGACTCTGTTTTTCCCATAAATGCCATCTTTTTATTTTTTTTTTCTAAATGAAATGTGTTCGTCTGTAAATAGTGAGCTATTAAATAAAATTTTAAACTTCACTGAATACGTTGCAACTAAAAGTGTACAGCGATTCTTTCCTTTATTATGTTCAGTTTCAAAAATGAAAAGCTTTCTAAAGTACTGTTGCTCCTATAAACTAATGGGTGCTGCACTCCTCTGTTTAACCTAGTCATTTCCAGTCCCTGTGCTGGAGGCCCTGTGGCTGTAGGTGTTTGTTCCAACTATTTTCACAGTCAGTTAGTCATTTCACCTTTGATTGTTCTCATTTAATTAGCTGGTCTTTTTCATCACCTCTTCTGCATTTAAAAAAAGAGCAACAGAGTGAGATTTGCACTCATAAAAATATTTGTAATTTTAAGTTCTGTACTGTCTTTTGTCATTTTCCTTTTGATTCACCTTTTTCTGTGAGGCACATTTCCTTAGTTGTATCCTAATAATCCTAATTAACATTGAAGAAATGAACATTTTCCAAACCAATCCAAACTACGTTGGATTCGACGCCACTTGTCTCAACGTGTTTTATTTCATAAAATTGGGTTGTAATGTTCATTTACTGCATTTCTTTTCCAGAGGAGCGCAATCCATACAAAGAAGTTTATCCTGAAATATGGGTGGAGCCTGAAACTGCCTATACTGCCCCTCCTCCGGCCAAAAAACCTAGAAAAAGCACAGAGAAACCGAAAATCAAGGAGATAATTGATGAAAGAACCCGAGGTACTTCTTTGGCTTTTTTAAATATGTGAAACAGTTTTATAAAATGTTTGATTCATTTGCTTTTCTTTGTTGTTGTTACTTTATACGATTAATAATATGCAGACAGAAATATCTGTGTTTAATTAACTGCAAGATTAAGCTGTTACATAGGTATTTATGTATTATAAGTATACGCATGCGTTTGAATCATAATAGGAAGTGCATTACCCAAAATTCAAGAGGGTAAAAAAGAAGGAAGTTGAGCACGATTGTATAGATAAGTGAACTTAGTCATTGTTGTGTTACACTAATTTACAATTAAAGTTTGTTTCGTAAATAACTGCATGGTACGTTATTGAAGTTCCTCTTTTCAAAACTTGTATGCCCATTAATTGGTACGCTGGGCAGTCATAGATATGGCTTCATAATGCCTTAGGCAAGTTCTCTGATTGTTGTTTGGGAATGCGCTATTATTTTTATGGAAATTTACACTAATACCAAAATGCCTTTATAATATGACTATAAAATCTTCAAAGAGAGCCCCATTTCTCAAACTGCTGTTGAATTAGCAAGCCCATTTGAATTTCTAGGCCAGGGTAATTGAAATGGCGGCCCGCAGGCCACATGCGGCCCAGAAGCAACCTCCAAGTGGCCCAGTCTGTGGTTCTGCCATGGCTCCAGACTACAACTAAAATGCAACCAAAAATAAGCTTTGGCGGTTATCATTTCTACTTAGTTCGTCAGTTGTGAATGAAATCATCAAAACTTTAAACTAATTATATCATTAAGCGGATGTGCTGTTAATAATGTGTCAGTACAGGCTCCACCTTGCATATATCTGAACAGTATAAAGGCTAGTTTATATCCGGCACTGGGTGTGAGGAAGTCCTGGCGAAAATGACGTCAGACTTGGAGACTGCATGGGAAAATATTTCTAAGTACATGGTGCTGCTGAGGGGACGGCTGTGAATTTCAGCGACAGGCTGGTTACGCTTGTGCTGGAATAATAAATAAACAGATGAATATGATGCAACCGGTCATCAGAACAAAAGGTAGCCATGCAGAACATTTGAAATTCATCTGCACATCCCATAGGTCCCCTGTTATGAATATATCTGTGCTCTGTGGAATTCAGTTGTCATTCTGATTTGATGCAGCACAATAAGGTATGATTGTCCCAATCACCTTGTGTTTGCACATCTTTGCATGCTGTTTTGTCTTTTGATTAAACCTTACTCCATGCAAAATGTGGGCCTGTCTGTTAGTGAACATGTACGAGCAGTTGCCTGCCCGCTGTTTCATCACACACAGATGTGATCAAGTCTGCATTTTAAGGTTGAAGGTGTATTAAAGTCGTTTTATCAGGATGCTCTGTGATTGATGGCAGACAGTAGACTTTGTTAAAATTCCACTTTTTTAGTTGTTACTTCAGTCATTTTGGCAATACATTCTTCAACGGGAGCTCTTCAACAAAGAAACAGGGAAAATAAGATGTATTAAAAAAACAATACTACCATAACCTGCAATTGCTGAGCGCTTTGCGTATTTAGAAAAGCACAATATAAATGCAAAGAATTATTATTATCAATCAATCAATCAATCAACATTTATTTATATAGCACATATTCATACAAAAAATGTAGCTCAAAGTGCTTTACAAAATGAATAGAAAAATAGAAGACACAATAAAAAATAAACATAAGTCAACATTAATTAACATAGAATAAGTAAGGTCCGATGGCCAGGGTGGACAGAAAAAAAAAAAAACTCCAAAGGCTGGAGAAAAAAATAAAATCTGTAGGGGTTCCAGACCAAGAGACCGCCCAGTCCCCTCTGGGCAATCTACCTAACATAAGTCAAACAGTCCTCTTTGTATTTAGGGTTTTCATGGAAGGAGTTGATGATGATGGTCACGTAGACTTCTGGCTTTCAGTCCATCAATGTTGGTGCATCATGATGCTTTGAGTAGGTGGTGGTGGCGCAGGCCGCCACCACAAAGAAACCGGAAAAAGAAACAGAAGAGAGAGTAGGGGTCAGTATGGATTTTGGAGCCACTGTGAATAGTTATTATGAAGAATTGAACATACAGAGTATCAGTATTAAGTTAAAGTGAAGTTATGAGAAGGCCATGTTAAAGTAATGTGTTTTCAGCAGTGTTTTAAAGTGCTCTACTGTATTTGCTTGGTGAATTCCTATTGGCAGGCTATTCCACATTTTAGGTGCATAACAGCAGAAGGCCGCCTCACCACTTCTTTTAAGTTTAGCTTTTGGAATTATAAGGAGACACTCATTTGGAGATCTAAGGTTACGATTTGGAATATAACGTGTCAGGCATTCATATTATTATAATAACTGCGCTGCAAAGACACTATCACAGCTTCTACCTTCCATGGCTACAATGATCTTTTTTCTACTGTGTCTCCTGCCTACACATTCACGTTTCTTCTCACACCCCTTACTTGTGGTCAGAGGAAATACCACCTACTGTACCCTCACTTTCCTCAAGCTAATCCAAGCCAGTATTACCAGTTGAGGAGTGATCTCAGGAGGAGCAAGCTGTTGTAAGTGCTGCTTTTGAAGTGCTCTCTCACACACTCAGTCTCACTCACACCACATACACAGACCATCTGTATGGCTTCACAGGATGGCTCAGCCTCTTCTGACAGCACTCTCTTCCTGATCTTTTTGGCTCTATCAAAATTTTTATGTCTCAGATAGCACTGTTGGTTAGATAGACTACTGTCTAAGTTGGGTAACTTTTCGCTCGAAGTATTACAACAGTTTAAATACATGGAAATAAGAATTACAATTTAATACAATGATCATTTAATCACCATTTTGGCATGTAAGGAAAGCATCAAAAAAATATTACTAGATGATCCTCCCCAAATCGTACTTCAGATTAGATTAGTTTAGATTAGATAATTTTATTAATCTCATAGGGAAATTCAGATGTATACAGCAGCAGAAACATAAAAAACAAGAATACAGACTCACAGGACAGATAAACAGTCAATCAATAAATTAAATAAATAACCAAATAAAGTAAACTTAACAAGTACATCAGGTGGCAGCATTGAATTGCCTCATAGCAGTGGGCAGAAATGACCCCCAGAGGAACTACTTAGCACGCAGTGGTGGAATGAGGCTGTCACTAAAAGTGCTCCAAGAAAGGGGATGGATGGGATTTTTCATGATGGCATCTAATTTTGCCATCATTCTCTTTTTCATAACAAGCTTCAAGTATGTCTAGGGTAGGGTTTCTCCCTGTGGTGAAGCAGGAATTTCCTGATAAGGTTGTTCAGGCATTGTGCTTCTTTTGAGCTCAGGTTGCTTCACCAGAAGACTGCAGCATACAACACCACACTGGCTACTATGGACTACTGGTAGAACATTTTCAGCGGTTTAATACACACAACAAAAGACCCAAGACTCCTTAGCAAGTTCAGCCTGCTTCTGACCCTTCTTATACAGCACAACTGTGTGGTCAGACTAGTCCTGTTTGCTGTTTATATGAACCCCCAGGCACTTGTAACTCTGCACCACTTCCAGTCCTCTTCTAAATGGTCACTGGTTTCAAATTCTACTTGGCAGGCCGGAGGTCCAACATCAGCTCTTTTGTCTTGCTGATGTTGAGCTGCAGGTTGTTGTCCCTGTACCACAAGATGAAGTCCTCCACATATTTCCTGTAATGTAACTTTAGCAGGGAAAATCAATATTGTCAAAATGAATGTAATTCCAAAGCCAATTTATCTCTTTCAGAGAATCATTTTATATGTCAATGAATCATTCTTTAAGTTGTAAAACTATTCAGCTCAAACTCAAAAAGGTCATATAATAAAATGTTAACCTTTTAGAGATCTAAAGCGGACATATAAATGGCACTATCCAAGTTTCAGTTCTATTACTGGGCTGCAAATATGCATACAATAAATTGTTGGAATTTAGTAGAAGGGCACAGAAAAGTAATTTTGTATTAAATGTGCACCCATCTCTGTGTACAATCTGTGCTGTGTCCCTGTCAACAGTAATTACTGTCATTTTACTAGCAATTTAGAGGTTCAGAATTTGATAAAAAATTTCAATGTAGGCACCACACATGATAATCCATCTATTTCCACCTTCTTTTACTTATGTAGTTTTCAATCTATGGAAGATGCTAGAAACTGATACATTTAGAAACCTCTGTATTGAAGATATTGATGTTTTATTTGCATATTTTGAACTGTTAAGTTCTAAATTTAGTCTTCAAGCAACACAAACTAGAAGCTAAGAACCTACCAAATGTCTTCATGTTTTACCATAACTATGATGTGAATGGGGCGGCACGGTGGCGCAGTGGTAGTGCTGCTGCCTCGCAGCTAGGAGACCCGGGTTCGCTTCCCGGGTCCTCCCTGCGTGGAGTTTGCATGTTCTCCCCGTGTCTGCGTGGGTTTCCTCCCACAATCCAAAGACATGCAGGTTAGGTGGTTTGGTGATTCTAAATTGGCCCTAGTGTGTGCTTGGTGTGTGGGTGTGTTTGTGTGTGTCCTGCGGTGGGTTGGCACCCTGCCCAGGATTGGTTCCTGCCTTGTGCCCTGTGTTGGCTGGGATTGGCTCCAGCAGACCCCCGTGACCCTGTATTCGGATTCAGCGGGTTAGAAAATGGATGGATGGATGGATGATGTGAATGAAGTTTCAGTATCTTCAAAGTATATAAAAACATTGTGACAACTACCCCCTTACTGAGCTTAGATAATAATGGGATAAGGGTCCCACATTTTTAAAATTTCAGAAAATGAATGGAATTCAACCATTTAAAAATTTTATTCTAGTTCATTATTTTCTAAGCTTACCCTAATTTAACTAAAATGTGTTCATCAATCACACATCCCACTTAAAATATTCGACACTTAAACTATTTTGGGCAAATGTTTTTAAATATATCACTCGGATAACATTGGATTTAAAATCACTCCTAACATCTTAACAACGATATTTGGAGTAATACCAGATGGGAAAACCATTTTTAAAATCCTCTGTCACAATACTTGCACAAAGACTGCTAAACTGGAAGAATCTTCATCCATCTTTTCTGACTCAGTGGTAAAATGACAATCTGTGTTATCTCTAATTGGAAAAAAACACATTTTCATAACAAGGCTTTGTTCAGAACTTCTTCATACTTTGGCAAGAGTTCATTAATGTAATTCTAAAGTGAACATGTTGGATCTGTACTCAGCCTTCTTACTTGCTGCTTTATCCTACCCAAAGAGCCATTTTAGACCGGGCTATCCAGTTGTAAAGATCTCTTGTTCAGGCAGGCATTTAATACTGAATTTCATGGATTGTTTTTGCAGCATACCATTGTACTTTCTATATTACTTAATTTTTTTTGGTTGTCTTCTGTTAAGATGTTTTGTTTCTAAATAAAAAGACAGCTTAATTTTGGAAATTAGACATCATGCCAAGATCCAAAGAAATTCAGGAACAAATGAGAACAGAAGTAATTGAGATCTATCAGTCTGGTAAAGGTTATAAAGCCATTTCTAAAGCTTTGGGACTCCAGCGAACCACAGTGAGAGCCATTATCCACAAATGGCAAAACATGGAACAGTGGTGAACCTTCCCAGGAGTGGCCGGCCGACCAAAATTACCCCAAGAGCGCAGAGACGACTTATCTGAGAGGTCACAAAAGACCCCAGGACAACGTCTAAAGAACTGCAGGCCTCACTTGCCTCAATTAAGGTCAGTGTTCCGACTTCACCATAAGAAAGAGACATGGGCAAAAACGGCCTGCATGGCAAATTTCCAAGACGCAAACCACTGTTAAGCCAAAAGAACATTAGGGCTTGTCTCAATTTTGCTAAGAAACATCTCAATGATTGCCAAGACTTTTGGGAAAATACCTTGTGGACTGATGAGACAAAAGTTGAACTTTTTGGAAGGCAAATGTCCCGTTACATCTGGCGTAAAAGGAACACAACATTTCAGAAAAAGAACATCATACCAACAGTAAAATATGGTGGTGGTAGTGTGATGGTCTGGAGTTGTTTTGCTGCTTCAGGACCTGGAAGGCTTGCTGTGATAGATGGAACCATGAATTCTACTGTCTACCAAAAAATCCTGAAGGAGAATGTCCGGCCATCTGTTCGTCAACTCAAGCTGAAGCGATCTTGGGTGCTGCAACAGGACAATGACCTAAAACACACTAGCAAATCCACCTCTGAATGACTGAAGAAAAACAAAATGAAGACTTTGGAGTGGCCTTGTCAAAGTCCTGACCTGAATCCAATTGAGATGCTATGGCATGACCTTAAAAAGGCGGTTCATGCTAGAAACCCTCAAATAAAGCTGAATTACAACAATTCTGCAAAGATGAGTGGGCCAAAATTCCTCCAGAGCGCAATAAAAGACTCATTGCAAGTTATCGCAAACGCTTGATTGCAGTTATTGCTGCTAAGGGTGGCCCAACCGGTTATTAGGTTCAGGGGGCAATCACTTTTTCACACAGGGCCATGTAGGTTTGGATTTTTTCTCCCTAAGTAATAAAACCATCATTTAAAAACTGCATTTTGTGTTTACTTGTGTTATATTTGACTAATGGTTAAATGTGTTTGATGATCAGAAACATTTTGTGTGACAAACATGCAAAAGAATAAGAAATCAGGAAGGGGGCAAATAGTTTTTCACACCACTGTGTATATATATATATATATATATATACTATATATATGTATATGTATATATATATATATGTATATGTATATATATATGTTATATATATATATATGTGTGTGTGTGTGTGTGTGACCCTTGTTGAAAATGTTATTAGAAATATTATAGATATGCTGTAGGCTTTGTGAATATGCATTATTGACACAGATTATACCCTATTGTACCATTTCTTTATATTTTAAGCATGTGTTTCACACAGATTTGGGTGCATTTTAAATGCAGAATAAGTATGACATAGTTTGGTCCTTACAGATGCAAATGTGTTGTGAATTATTATTTAATAACAGCATCATAATGGCTTGTTGATTTTAAATATTTATAGACTACTTTTAATCTAAATATTTTTTAGAACTACTAATCTTATTTTTTCTTATTTCTAGAGAGACTTGTATATGAAGTAAGGCAGAAATGCAGGAACATTGAAGGTAAGGGATATTGAGCATGTGTTTTCTGTTTATTTAAGGTCTTTGAAACTGTCTTTCATTGCATTTAGGAAAAAAGAAAAGAAACATTCCCATTAATGAGAAACACATCTTTTATTAACATATTTAACACTTTTATTTCATTGCAAAGAAACTTAGATTAAATAAATTTTTTGCAATTTGTACATACATTGTAACAAGGCACTACTGTATATACAGTTGGCACCCGACCCGACACATACTAACAATAGAGGCACGTGAAAAATAAACAAAAAGATTTATTTTCTTTGTCTGTGGGTTATGCCTTCCTCGTACCCACAGACACAACACAGTCCCAGAAGCACAAAAAACAAAAAGCAAAGCACCAACAAATATCAAATCTTCCTTCGCCACCCCCTCCTGGCAAGTGTTGTCCTCCTCCTTCCGACTCTGGCTCCCGGAGTGTGTCTGCCAGCTTCTTTTATATCCCACCCTGCATTTCCGGGTGTGGCTGTGCTACAACCTACATGGGCTCAGGAAGCCGTGCAGCTTCCCCTGGCAGTGGCCACAGAGCCCAACAGGCATGAGCTCCGGTATTCCACAATTGTGGCCTGATGCAACCCAGGGGGGCTGCCACCAAGTGTTCCGGGGGACTTAGTGTGCATCTCATGGCTGTTCCCCTGCATCGAGCATCAAAAGGGTGTCCCGGCCAGGCATGGGTCTCGGCCGTCCACCACAACATATAGTGTATAAATGTTGAAACCTACTTAGTTTAATTCAGGGTCACAAGGAATAATTTTATTTGAAGAAGAGAATGTTTAGAAAAACATTAAAATTGGTATTTTTCAGTTGTGATCATATCTGTTTTTTACAAACGTTTGGCATTAGGTGAAACTACATATGTACTGCTCCAGCTTTAACTTTTTATATACACACTATTACAGCCTAGGATAAGTATGTTGTCAGTTAATCCTAATAACTGTTCTTTGACTGTTTTTGACTATTTAATGGTGGCTTCTTCACAGCAATTTCAAGAATAATGATTGTACAAATTCCATTTTTGCCCTCAACTTACTAAAAGTTGTATAAAATTGAATTTCACCAGCATTTAGCAGTGTTTTCACTTTGTTTTGAAAGAACCCATTTTCTTCTGGAAATACAGCATTAATTCTTCATAATTTTAAGTAATTTTAGAATTTTTTATCTCTGTTTTCTAAGACCAAGAAGATTCAAGTTGTGGTCATCATAGCTCATAGCTCATTGCCTAGACTTCCTCTTGTGTTGTTATTCCTTTCTTGTGAGATGGAGACCTTGACTTGAACTTCACAAGGAATACTGCATGACTCAACATAATTTTTGCCTTTTAATCACTTTTGTATATGGGCCTTATACATAAACATGTTCTTGTTAAACTTTACATCAAACCAGAAAACCTTCATGTAATTTTACCTGATATTTTTCTGTTTGTGTGTGAAAAAATTCCCTTAATTTACATTAAACTTCATTCGTCATGTAACCTAAATTTAACAAACTTTTCAAAATTATTATTCATATAAATTGAACTAAACATTTTAAGAGCATAAGCCCAAACAGTAACTCTTGCAAAACTGAACTTTAAGCTTTACAATATTTAAAAAGAGATCCTCATTTATAATACATTGTTTTTGGTGTTGAAAACATTGGACATGTTTAATTAGGCAAAGACAGACAAACAAACAGCTTGGTTTAAAATAATTGATGTTGCTATTCATAAAAAGGTATGTGTAGAAACAATGATAAAAAAATAAGGAAAGTAATATTTAGCTTTGAAGCATATTCTTACAATATTGAGTTTACTTTGTGTTTTAACAACTTTTTTAAATTTCTGATTATAAATAAATGAAATTTTAAGCACAAAATTAAAACATGTTCTTAAAAGGCAAGTTATGTTGGGCAAAACACAGGAGAGAATTGTGCATTTTTTTCATATTGTTGGCTTCAGAGAATTGGCAAGCTAGATGAAACCAAACTGGAAGTGTAAGAGTAGATTTCTGTTGCAGGATACTATAGTGAAGTTAGCATGTTAAAGTCATGCAGAAGCAAACTGGGGAGATTCCTTTTTTTAATGTGTCAGCTCCTTACTTGGTATGTTCTGAAACTAAGTTTCCTTTCTCAGTGGGGTTTAATTTCACAATAGATATATGCAGTAGGACACAATATTTTCACACTGCTCTTGAAATATTGGTCATCCAAGAATAATATACAATATTCAAAGCATCTGTTCAGATAAGGGATGATCAGTCCTGGAGGTGGGGAGCCACAGTGGTGCTGTCTTTTCTTTCCAAGCCATTCCTTCTATTTCAACTGCAACATGTTTTAATTACACTGTTTATACCATAATCATATTAATCCAAACATCTGCATCATATTACCTTCGTTTTAGCATTTTAATAAGTATGACTACTTTTTTTGTTGACTTATTTCTTTTAAAATACTGTTGTTATTTAGGTCTTTGCTTGTTATTGGTCAAACAGTTGGAGATAACACTGAAAGTACTATTTCTCTTTGGTGTATACTTTGTAAAGGGTTAAATCAGAATATCATTAAATGAGTAAACTCAACAGTAAAACAAAATTGTGGAGACATGTCTGTCTGACTGCAGCAGAAAATGCATCCAATACTGACATTGTGAAATGTCATTTATATTTGATCTTAAGTAAGCAATGGCTAAAAATAAGCAAAAAAATAACAGTGCAAAATGAAGGTAAAATGAAATGCTTAGCTTCTGTAAATTAAATCAGTCCTGTCTGAATTGTTTAGATTAGCACAATAAAGAAATAAATAGAGAAACAGATGCAAATGTGTTTGAAATAGAAGTCAGTTTCAAAACACACATTGGCTAGAATGAAAGCCAACACTCCCCGTGATTGTCCAGGACTAGGAAGAAGAATCCTTCTTATAGTCAAAATTGTTAAGTGCATATGTTTTCTTTTTTGTTGTATTATTAGGATAATTATGACTTTCATTAACCACTTTTCAAATGAATGAATAGCTGATTAAAAGATCTAAATGCCAGATGACATTAATGTGTGTTAATATTACAAAATTATTTAGAATTATTTAGCTTTTTTCTTTTTCTTACAGATATCTGTATTTCTTGTGGAAGTTTGAATGTTTCTCTTGAACATCCGCTCTTCCTGGGAGGCATGTGCCAAAACTGTAAGGTATGATACAATTTACTGGAATTATAAACCTTTCTAAAAACGTATATTGAGTAAGTGATTATTTTTTTTTTTACCTGAAAGTATTAGTTGGTGGATGTCAATACATCTGATAAATGTTTAAATATATTGATATACTGTATTTTTTAGATTCAAGTTTTGACATGGAGGCTTAGTTACACTTTAAATCAGGTTGCACTTCTTTTATTTTGCAATAAAAATACATTTTTCTGTCATTTAGTGCCTACTGTTTAAGGACAGAAAGTGGCTCAGATTTAGTAATGCAGAGTGATGCAGTAAGAGTGAGAATATATGGATTCAAGAATTTTCTCTCCCTTCTACCACTGATGACAAAATTGAGTAAGCCTCCAAAATGTAGCCAATTTTGTCCCCTTCATTCCAAACAGCACATTATTTTTTTTTGAAAAAGCCTCAGAAGGTATTGATCATTTTATAATGTAATTCTGACTGACAACTGAGTGGCAAGACAATTAAAATGTTTTCTTGCCTCATTTTTAATGTATTTTAATGTAATGTAATATAATCCAAGCTCTTATAGCTTAGTAGCACATGGGTTATGATCGCCACAGTGTCCTGGATTCAAATCCTGGTCCTCTGTGAGTGTTCTCTGAGATTTTCACTCTTTCACTCATTTCCCAAATTTGGACAGGCTACTTTAAATGTATACATAATAGTAATTAAGGACAGGAACGTGACTGAGCCTGGCAACCCACTAAACGGTACTACTTCCCTTGAAACCAGGACTGGCAAATACAGTGGAATGCAAAAGTTTGGGCGACCTTGTTAATAGTCATTATTTTCCTGTATAAATCGTTGATTGTTACGATAAAAAATGTCAGTTAAATATATCATATAGGAGACACACAAAGTGATATTTGGGAAGTGAAATGAAGTTTATTGGATTTACAGAAAGTGTACAGAAGTGTGTCTCCTATATGATATATTTAACTGACATTTTTATCGTAACAACCAACGATTTATACAGGAAAATAATGACTATTAACAAGGTTGCCCAAACTTTTGCATCCCACTGTAGGGTATTGTCACCTTTGACCTTGTACTGGAAGATTCAAACTTCAAAATTAATGAGATGTTAATCCGGTCTTTTACGTTTTAATTAGATACCTAAAATAAACAATGTACATCCATCAACATTTTTTAAATCTTCTTTGGTATTTACATAGTTTCAGCAACTAAAATTGTTTTAGTTTACTTATTCTCAAAAAGTCCACAACGTCAACTCAAATTAAAGAAACACTAGCAGTGGTTTGTCTTTAAACCTTCCTAATTTATCTCAAATTTTAAATTTTAAGACCATGTCACACTATGCTTTTTTCCCTTCCTACTGTTAATGGAAGTGCTGTGTCACATAGCATCTAATCTCTATATGCCTCACAGTGTGAAAATAAAATGTAAACAGTATTGGGGATTGTACGACATTGATTGTTGTCTTCTGCACCTAATTCCCTTTTCTTGTTTGAGTTTAACAATACTGTACTTAAGATTCTTGGAAAGCCCTTGAAAGAATTAATAGCCAGGATTGTGTGAGGAATAGCCACCAAATATACATAAATTCATTGCTGTCCTTCAGGTCATCTCTGAGTATTGATCCAGTATTCTCAGTATTGAAAGGGATCCGTTGTTTGACACCATGTAAGTTAGGTCCCAGGGAAAAAGATAATCAGAACTGGATGCTCATCTTGAAGTGTGCATTGCTTGGTTCATGAAGCATAACACTCAGTAGGTGATTCAGCTCTTCTCTGAATTTAGAAATAGCTTAATGAGCATCAGTTCTATTTGTGTTTTCTTTTTTTAGCAGAATGTATGTTGTGCCTGCTTATCTTTGTCTCAACAGGAAACATAATTGCCTTCTATTTTTATCTGTTCTTCTGAGGAAAATACTACAGGCATATTTAAATGTGGTTTTCGCTCTCACTTTATAATTTGCAATTAAGCAGTCTGAAAATAAGTGTAAGCTTTTGAAAAAAAACCTTCCTAATCTAGCAAGACACTTTTTCAGAAATCTATTTAAAGCATTTCCCTGATCAGCTGCATTTTTCAAAGTATATTTTTAACAATACAGTTTAGCATAGTGGATTAATTTCATTCACAAAAAACAAAGTCTGACTAAAAGGCATAAATCAACAATATTTTTGATGTACACACGTTGGCTTTGTTTATATGGTTATTTGTAAAGCAGTGTAGATGGTTTTCATTATTTGCAGCAAAGATTTACATAGCAGAAGTGAAGTTTTATTCATAAAGTTTTCATCTGTAGCACCAAACAAGTGTTTATTACATACAATAGTTTTACAAACCTAAGAATATTTGAGGTTTCCTGTTATAGGGAATTCTGTACATTTGTAAACTCTATGTTTTGTTTGCTACTAACAATCTCTGTGATCTGGAATTTTCTTAATATAAACTAAAATCTGGCATTAATTTCAGCAGTATTGTACATGCTTTCCTAATTTTCCATACACTCTTTACTCCATCTATTTATTATTGAACCCGTCCATTAAAAGCTAATTAGGACCTCAGTGATCAGACTATAATCTTCAGAATGTATCCAGAATGTAGCATATTATAATTTTAGTACTTCATGATTTTAATAGCACAAAAAATACATACTGTATCAATGGAAGGTATTAGTCACTATGGATGGGGGATTTACTAAACAGCCCAAGTTCCACTCACAACCAAAATTAGCTGATTGGTAACTCAGGTGAAGTTTAGCATGTTTCAATCCCTCTTCCCAAAGAAATCTCACTATGGCCTATGTTCAGAAATGGTGCAGCCTTGCAGTGGAGTGTCCGTGTTAATTTGACCTTGACTTCAACTAGATTGACAGCAGAATACTGCACTATGCATGCTCGAACTACCCATTAGCCATTGCAAGAGTGTTGTATTGCATCAGCCTCTATCCATTGTTGTAACCTCATAATTTTCATATTGCCCATATTGTTTTGATTTACACCCATACATATATATATTTAAAACACATAATGTGTATATATACGCTACAGTATATATGTGCCAATCAGGATGACTTCCAGATGGATAAACTTTGATTATGTGTACAAGTGATGGTAATGGAAGTACAGGGCAAGGGAAAACAGGGGAGGCTGAAGCAGAGGTGTATGGATAGAGTAAAGGAAGACTTGACAAAGTTATGACTGGAGGAAGTCGAGGCTGACTTGTATGAAGAAGGTGGGTTAAACACATCAACTTCACATAGAAGTAGGAAAACATATGAATAAAGAAGAAGAAATAAAACCACACAGTTATATGTCAGAGGCATTTGTGACAATATGATGCATGGGTCTCAGGGAGGTTGAGGATATAAAGACACAGCTGTGGCTGGCAGAGTATTTTGTTTTGGAACCCCAACGGTTTGTGGTTTATGTTGTTCTTTGGGCTCATCAGTCTGTGATCTCCAGTATGCACTTAAATGATTTGCGTTGGTTTGAGAATTGAAAATTTTAGGTTATGGTCCTCCCCTAGAAAAGCTGCCCCAATTGAAATAGTTCAAGTACATGATGGTCTGCTTCATAAGCAGAGGAAGAGAATGACTTGTCAGCTGAAGCAGCGACCTCATTTCTGTCACTGCAAACCTCACTAGTGTAGTGATGATAATGAAGGGTGAAGTAGTACTTGACTGCAGATTGTTTGAGTATACCAATAAGGATGTTAAAAATTAGACATCCATCCATCCATTTTCCAACCCGCTGAATCCGAACACAGGGTCACTGGGGTCTGCTGAAGCCAATCCGAGCCAACACAGGGCACAAGGCAGGAACCAATCCCGGGCAGGGTGCCAACCCACCGCAGAAAAATTAGACATCCTGTTAGTATTCCAAATTTTCGTTTTATATTAATACAAATACATAGTAATTTATAAAAGAAATAGTGGCATTATACATTTGTATTTTGTTTCTGATTATGCTATTTCAATTTCTTTTTAAATGTATTGTTGTGTGTACCGGGTAAGTAGGGAGTAAATTTATTTACAAATGCTCTTAATAAGTATAAAAAAAACTCATAAACAAATAACAGATACCAGAAATTTCTTTATTTAATAATGTATGTGTTTGTTTTTGGATCTTGAACAGAACTGTTTCCTGGAATGTGCATACCAATATGATGATGATGGTTACCAGTCCTACTGCACCATTTGCTGTGGTGGACGGGAGGTGCTAATGTGTGGAAACAACAACTGCTGCCGGTAAGATGTCTTAATGATTGTAATGCTTGCTAAATGTAATAGATTTTTTTAACCAGCCTGACTCAGATTATGTGCTACAGTCTCTTTAGCTGTATGACAACTTTGCAAGTATGACCAGATTATCCACCAGACATGAGCCTTGGTCCCCTGACTACAGAGATTTTCAAAGTTCTTTAACTATGTTCAACACATTTTTAAATTAAAACTAATTGAAGTAAAATGTTCCCAGATAGAGCCTGTTGTCCTAAGTTTGAGTAATTCTCAGAGCCCTAACTGTAGTCTCCAGGCACCCTTGGGAGGAGTGGAGGGAGTGGGTATTTGGGATATTCCCTTAGCTACAGGCATGTAACTTCAATTAAATGTCATAAAAAAATAAGTGGTAGATGCTGAAAACAAAAAAAAACAAAAAAACAATTGTGTTTATAAAGTTATGTAAGCTTTTTATTAATAGGTAGTTTAAGTGTCTCATTAGGACATTGAAATCTCGCTGTAATTGGGTGGTACTTGTTTGTGATACAAAGAGATGTTTTCTGTGCACCACTTTATTTAAAATGAAGACGGTTTCAAAACAAATAATTTGTAATATTGTCACAGAAGGCAGAATAAGAGGTTGTAGGTTATCTTGAAGAATATTTTATTAAGCAATTAACTTAAATTAAGCAAGCTGAATTATATACAGGCCATTTTACAATAGTAATATATGCTCTGACCACTTCAGATTTTAATGCTGGTTACATAGCTAAAGTAGAAAAGAAAAAGAAAAACTTATTTGTGTTTTATTGATTTAGCTTTATCTTTACGTATATTAGATACTAGGCTTGGGGACCATTAATTAAATTAATTGAGAATCTATACTAATAAAAGGCAAAGCCCTCACTGACTGACTGACTGACTGACTGACTGACTGACTGACTGACTCACTCACTCACTCACTCACTCACTCACTCACTCACTCACTCACCCACTCACTCACTCACCCATTCACTCACTCACTCACTCACTCACTCACTCACTCACTCATCACTAATTCTCTTCCTGTGTAGGTAGAAGGCTGAAATTTGGCAGGCTCATTCCTTACAGGTTACTTACAAAAGTTAAGCAGGTTTCATTTTGAAATCGTACGTGTAATGGTCATAACAGTCGACAACGACATGTTGAAATTTCTTATTTATGGCCCCATCTTCATGAAATTTGGTAGGCGGCTTCCCTGTGCTAACCAAAACCAATGTATGTACTTATTTCAGTGGTATGACGCCACTGTCGGCCACCATATTAAACTTTCCAATGGTCTTTGTTACTTATGGGCCCATCTTCAAGAAATTTGGTACACGGGTTCCCAACGCTAACTGAATCCTACTTACGTACATATATATGTCCATAGCCTGCAGCTCGATCACTGTGTTAGGCGGTGTTGGGTCCCCCATCCCAACGCCTCCCACGTTGTTGGCTGCCTGCCTATATAAGGCCGTCCGTCGCTCTGGTCTCTTCATTCCTTTCCTTGCTTCGCCACGGGATTCACGTCTCCCTGCTGATAACTGCAGCCTTTTTATTTATTCCAAGGCTTCTCCGCTGTTTTATTGTTCATTTATTACGATTATAGTTATTGTGTAGGTATTTTAGACTTACTTTACATTGTTCAGGTGCCCATTTCCTTTATCGCTCAAACCGTACCCCCATTAACATGTCTATAGAGGTGATCACCATCTATTAAAGAACTGTCACTTACCGAGTGGTTTCCATGCCCGGAGATGGCGCCTGCCTTTTCCATTCTCTGTTTTCATATTGCATGGCCATGTCAGGTTCGCTCTTGATATCCGGAGGAACATTGTGTCTTATGTATTGAATGACTGGGACAGGTTCAAGGTGTGGATTGATGACGGTACAGGAGATAATTATACTACACAGGAGTACTATAAGAGTGAAATGCTTAAGCCCTTCACCTATGGTTCTGCATGTGAGTTGATGGCTGCTGCTGAATTGTTCAGTTGTCACTTTCAAGTGTACCGAAATGGCCAAATATTTTACACCTTTGGACAACCGCCAATGCCTCTTAAACATCTTAGATTCACAGGTGACAATTTCAGTAGTGGACTCTTTGATGTTTATGAATGTTTAAACTCTCAAAAGCTGGATGCGAAGTTATCAATGAAACCAGTTGTATGCTTATAATGCTTGACAGATGCCGAATGTCACTTCAACACAACAAGTCCTGCAAATACTGTCGTAATTGAAACAAACCATGAAACTCAAACCAATTATGACAGCAGCAATCCAATCTGTGACAAAACAGTAAAAATGAGGCGTGACAGATGTCGTGGTACACTTTCTGATGCAGCTAGACGGAAACAACTTTGTGATGCTGCCTTCAAATACTCGCAGAAAAATCCACAAGTTAATTGACATGCTTTTGCTAAATACTCGCAGGCAAATCCACAACTTAATAGAGACGCTGCCGCTAAATACTCGCAGTCAATTCCACAAGTTCATAGAGACGCTGTCGCTAAATACTCGCAGGCAAATCCACAAGTTCATAGAGACGCTGTCGCTAAATACTCTCAGGCAAATCCACAAGTTAATACTAGGAATGCCTGTTAAACATCTTAGATTCATGAGTAGCAATATGGGTAGTGAACACTTCGATGAATGAAACCTGTTATCTTTACAATGGTTGACAAACACAGAATGTAACTTGAACACAACACATCCTCCAAATACGAACCTGATTGAAAGAAATAATGATAATCAAATCCTTGGTGACAGCAACACTCATAACAGTGACAAAATAATTACATTGACAATCATGTTACATTGTTTTTAAAATGTTTCCTTTTCTTTTTCATAACTTCTTTAACACACTACTTCTCTGCTGTGAAACGCGGGTATTTTGCTAGTGCAATATAAATTTCAGTTCACTTCCTACAATTGGAATTGAATTGGAATGTCCGGAAATAGAACTGAATTCAAATAAATTCCACAAAATTGCACTTTCTAAGATAATTTCACTTCATTTGCTAAATAGTCTACAGTACATTAAATATTGTGAATCACATACATCACAAACATGTAAAAGAAATATAAGAGTAATATATGTTGTATATATTATGCATGTTAATTTCACAAATCACTGCTATAAATAAAAAGTAAAACATGAAATTATCTCATTTACATGTATTACTCTGCACATTAATGTCCCTAACAATATTTTCTTAAATTAGAATAAAACAATGTTTCCCAGAACTCCATGCCAGGTGAAGTTTCATAACCTATGAGTATAAATGAAAGCTAATTAGGGCCCATGTTGAAGGTATGAGATTGGAGATTTTCTGCGAGTTTCATTGGATTGCTTTTGTGCATGATCATGGACTGTTTTGAGGAATCTGATCTGTGTATGAACTCTGGATTGCAATAGTAACACATACTGCAGATTTGGAATCCCTATTAAACTGGAAATGGAATGAGAAATCTGGAATTTCAGGTGAGTACTTGTACTGGGTGTACTTCTACAGAAGAATCATATACTAGGATTTTATCCATTGCTAATAAATGTGCAAGTTTGGTTATTTACCAATTTAAAACAAAAATTGCTTCTGTTTATGTTGTTGCATGTATACAATTATGCATGGGACAAGAAGACTTTATACAATTATTAAGTAATATCAATGAACATGTCTGGCAGTTATATTCCTCTTCCTCATCTTTGGCATGCAATAATGGTCAGTCCCAGAAATGTGCCTTTCCATGTGCCATTATTTAAGTTGTTTAATTCCAGTTCCAATTCCATTTTTTTGTTTTGAATTGGAATTTTTGAATTAATTCCTGAATTGGACCCAACCATGTTAGATATAGTATTTATCACCATTGTCTTGAGGCTTTGCAAGCTATTTATTGTTTAATGACTTCTATTCACATTATGTGTAGTGTATTTACTGTTTATCCTATGTTGCTGTCTGTGGGAGAACTAATTTCTTAATTTTATAATCTCCAACAAATGTCACATACAACATACTGTCACAATTGTCCCAATGTATGAAACCACATCAACAACAACTTTTATTTATATAGCACATTTTTATACATGAAAGTAGAGCAAGGTGCTTTACAATCTTAATGATTAAACAAATTTTCAAAAGAAAGTAAAAACTAAGAGAATAGTAATTTAAACATTTAAATGAGCAAAATGACCACTCTAATAACAAAAACTATGATGGCAAGGGAAAAGAGAAAAATAAAAACTCTAATTGGTGTAATGCTGGTGAAAATAAACCTCCAAGGGTTCCAAGGCAAAAGACTTCCTAGCCTAATCTGGGCATTCTGTAGTATATAAATGTGTCACCATTACCAGGATACTCTTGTGGAGCTTTCTTCTTGTCAGGCAATGCAGACTGTTGCAGAATGGGGCTGTGACACATAGCCACAACAGAGTCTTGGAAGAAAAATAGAAAACCTACAAAAGTATTGATTAGTGACAGTCTACCTAGTCAATAAAATAGCAAATAAAACTACATTTTATGAAAAGAACCACTTTCTGCCTCTCCACCCCCAGTATAATGGAATGCTAGTGATACTACCAATTTCTTAAGAGTTCAAAAATTGCAAATTAAAGAGGTATGTTTTTAGTAGTTCCTTAAGTGTTCAACTATACTGGTCTATGTAAGTAAAGTATTCTAGATATTTGGTGCATAAAAACTAAATATCAACTCACTATTTCTTTGTTTCACTCTCAGAATGCTGAGCAAACTAGTGTTAGAAGATTTAAGATAACAATTAGGAATGTAGGAGGATGTATACACCCAAATATAAGAAGATGCTAAATTGTTTATAGCCTCACAAGTAAAAGTATTTTTGAACAATCATGAAGGACTCAGGCAGTGTAATGATACTTAGACTGGTAAAATATGCGTAGATTTCCTTTTTTTATGCTTAAGATTCTTGCTGGTGTGTTTTATGTGATTACAGTTTATCTCAAAGGAATACATTATAATAACATAGACTATGGGGTTCTCATTCTTTTGTCTTGGCATACCACCCCAGAAATTTTAATTTTCTAAAGTACAACAATTTCTATGGTTCTAAATTGTTACTCAACTGTCATTTTGTAAAACTAAAGGTAATATTTCTTTATCTGCCCAAAATTTAGCATTTTGGGGATTTACTAATGTATTATGCATAGTTTGTGTGGTTGTGTGTGTGAATCTTTTAATTTTTCTTATGTACACCTGTTTTTTAATTAATTATTTTTTAATATATTAAAAATGATGTACTCTAATTTGAAGAAAAAATTAAAAAGCTTTAAATATCTTTTACTTCTTAAAAAATAGACAGGGAGTGATTTCTCCTGAGAGTAACAACAAAAGGGGTTCAATTTATTTGGGGGATTTTGGAGTTGTCCTACTTAGCAACTCTTCACCTACTCTTAATACAACTTTGCCATTCTTCTCCCACCATTCCTCCACAATCTTAAATGACAGCACTTAATTTAAAATGTTTTCCCTAAACCTGTTTTTAAGCTGTTCCTCGTTTAATCTTTACCTCTTTATACTTGGTGCTGCATGACATGGTTTTATTCTCTTATTGATTCTGGTTTCCCAGTCCATCACCACCACTTTATGCTGTACTGTAACAGTTTCTCCATTTATGACTTTACAATTTTTTATCTTTATTTTCTCCCTCTTGTTCCACCCTAAGTTCTTCATCCATTTGTGCCCAGTCTCACCAATGCTCAGCTTGACACTAATGACCATATTACTCCTTGTAAAGACTACCTTTTAGTTCTTTGGATACTACTATGTTGTTTTTTTGCTCCACCATGCAGCAACTTAAAGCCTCCTCCCAATTCTATTGCCTTAGTCCCCTTCCATCTATTTTCCTATACACACAATACTCTCACTGTCATAATTTACATGAAATCTGTCAACTCTCTTCCTTTCCCAGTCATTGTCCCAACCAAAGTTGTTATAGTTTTGCCTTTTTATATAAATTTTTTATATCTGTAGTATTTCTGATCTTACTTGGAAATTCTGTTTAGTTTTCCTTCCTTGTGTATTTTTAGTTTTAATTTCACAAAGATATTTCTATTTTATTTTTATATCTATTAGTTTCAGTTTTAGTTTTACTAATTATGGTATGGTTAAAGAGCTACTATGGAGTATAGTTTTGAGTCACAATCAGACAGAACTATACACTTAATGGGTTTAGATATGAGTTTAATGTTAGTGAAAAAAAGAGGGAGACAATATTTGAAAACATGATTCTGCCACTGGATTATTTTCACAATAGCACGTATTTTGAGCTACGAATGTAAAACTAAAAAAGTTAAATTAATAAATACAGAATAAATACAAAAACAAATTAGCAAGGTTAATTTTTCATCAGTTGTCACTCTCTTCACCTGTAGTTCAGGAGATGTTGCCAACTCAAGAATTTTTCAAGGTTTGTATTACTTCGTTATTAAACTACCTTTTTACAGGAAAAGTGATTTTTTAGCAATACTATGCTGACCTTTTATGTTGACCTAGACAGTCTCTCAATTAGTGTTGTTTTATTTTCAAATAGAATTTCTCCTGGGTGAAGTAGCAGATGAATTATTGTCAACAAAACGCAGACATCTGAGAAATAAACTGAAACGTTACTTACTTGTGATTTTTATGCCCATACAGTAAAGATTTTGTTGACCAGCACAATCTGATTTCAGGCATTTGAATTACATCTTAATATACAAGTTGCGCAAAGAAATGTGGCAGCTCATCATAACGAACATCCAACTCATGCTTCCTGGAATTTAGTTTATTGTGTGCTTCTGAATTAATTGCTGTGTACATACTGTATCTTGGGCACAGTCAGAATTACAGCTAACATGGCGTCATTTATGAATGGACTGAAATTCTGTAAGGGATTATCTAAATATAATACTTCTCTGTAGAGCCTCAGAGATGCAGTGAATGACAGCTATGAAAGTTACCGAGCACATTCAAAACAAAATCATCACCTTGGTACGCTTTACTAACACTTGGACGAGAATTTATCATGCTGCCACTATCTGCTCCCAAAGAACTATCATTATTCTCACACAGTAAACCGCTTTCTTCGTCACACACTTTACACACCTGTATTCAGCTTGTTCTGTCACCCGTCCTCCTTCACCAGTCACTGTTTCACTAGATGAATATTTAGTATGTGGACGGCTCATAAAGGATTACTTTCTGTTTTAGAGTTAAAAGCTGCAAGGGTTAAAGACTAATGGCAGGAATATTTATGCAAAAACCAAATATGAAATTCCTATTTATATATTTTTAATTAATTTCAGGACCCCTGCAGCTCAGGTTAGCCCTTGCATAAGTCCGGTTGCTACAAAAAGTAAAAATATTTTTGTTAAGAATTATTTTATTTCAATAATAATTAACAAATAAGTCAATTTAATTTAAATGTCACACCTGATGCTTTCATTTTCCAAACCTTTTCCTCCTTTTCAGATTTTCCACAATTTTAAAGGAATATTCAACTAATTTTTTTATGTGTTGCTTACCCCATGTAGATTTTAGTGATGGCCAAGACAAATTTTTAATGTCATGTTTTTCTTAGAGAACAGAGATTCTGGTAGAATGGGAACCAATGGTGAACAATACTAGGCAACAGCAAACAATATAAAAACGTCCATGAAAACATATCACATTGCTTGCGTAACATAATCCACATGCCAAGTCATCCAGTCGTATGCTCACAAAGTGCAAAACACATGTATTTTTTGCAAAAATATTGTTAAGTACATACATCAAGAAAAGTAAACCAGTCCACAAACAGGAAGCCCAATGACAGGACTCTTGACCTATAAATGATTGCAAAGAGGCGGCTCTTTGATTCAAAAGTGTGCTCCAGAGTGAAGGTGGTTTGTTTAACCCTGTGTAAAGACATTCTTTGATGTCAGTGTTTTTATTTATTTCTTTTCTTTTTTTATTAGGTGCTTTTGTGTAGAGTGTGTAGATCTTTTGGTGGGACCAGGTGCAGCTCAGGCCGCTATAAAAGAAGATCCCTGGAACTGCTACATGTGTGGCCATAAGGGCATCTATGGGCTACTGAAGCGCAGAGATGACTGGCCTTCACGCCTTCAGCTCTTCTTTGCCAATAACCATGACCAAGATTTTGTAAGTACACAGGATTGAATATGCATCTGTTCATTCTTCTCCATTTTCAATGTATTTCAATGGCATCTGTTTTGTCATGGATTTATACCACAATCCATCCCAGTTATCCCATTTTGCACTATGGTAAGCTGTGAACCTGTAATATCTGGATTACAAAGGCTCACAAAAGCAGCTCTGTTTTATACACTATGAGCAATAGAAGACCTTCTCTGCTTGGGTACTGCCTGTAACCACTGTAAGCACAGTGTTCCCTGGTGATGTCAACTGAGCCGTTACTCTCACTTAGCTCCCATCTTCAGCACAGCACCACCGCTACACTAACTACTATGTTTTTATTTATTATCATGTCTGTCAAGGAGTTAATTATGCAGTTAAGTCCATGTTCCTTAATTGCATTTTTGTCATTGTAAAAATTAGTTATCCAGTTTAAAAAATTTAAGAAGGAGTTAATGCACTACGGGTCATATTTATTAGAATGTAGTTTTTGAAAAGTTATGCTGTATTTTTAATGTAATCAGAATTAAGTCATGGAAAATAGTCCCTTACATTTGAGTCCACACACAGTAAATAACTTGTGGACTTAAGCCTGTACTTTAACTCAGTTCAAATGAATTCTCACATACTGTAGTGTTCATCTCAGAAGATAGGGTCAGATTTATAAATACTAAAATAGCACAATAATACAACATACTGGTATATGAATGTATATTCTCATATATCTCTGTAATTAAATATTTTTAAAGGTCTAATCTCATTCTACTTGAATGTTACTAATGTTATAAATAAATATATCCTAAGATATTACTGATTTCACAGGGGAAAGCAAAACGCTGTCATACTTCTAGGAGAAAATAAACCCTGTGCGGCCAACATGTACTGTACCTTAAGGATCAGGTAATCTAGGCCAGCTGGTCACGCTGATCCTTCATGACCCTTCACCACATACCTAGTGATTACCTCCACTGAACTGCAAGCAGATGTAATGAACACTGTTCATCTTGAATTAGCTATGCAAATAGATGTGCTGGTTCAATGTCAAGTTTTACACTTATTGAACTAAGATGACATGTTAAGGATTAAAGATTAAGAAAATCTGAAATCATCAAGAGAATGTGCACCAGGCCCATTATCATTTTTATTTTCCTTTTCCACTTAAACTTGCAGGATCCACCAAAGCTTTACCCACCTGTCCCAGCAGAAAAGAGGAAACCTATTCGCGTCCTGTCGCTGTTTGATGGCATAGCAACAGGTAAGCAGTCTTAGTATATTTAGTCATTTATTTGACACTCTATATGAAAGACTTTCACCATGAATTACTGCTAATAAAAGAAAGCAGTATCATAATATTTTCCAGTTGTTGACCTGGATTAACATTTTAGTTCTAGTCTGTCTTTCAGTCAGAGGCTAATTTCTGCCTGTAATTAAACTGCTGGCTTTACTTTTCATTTGGGTAGTTTTGTTGCCACTTTTAATGTATGTCCCAAAATATAAAATGTTTTATTTTTATTGTTTTGAGAAATTCAGTAAGCATGTTATTTACTAGAACAGATTACATTTCCTATGTTCTTTTTCTCAAATATTTTTTTCAAATATTCAGTTAAAAGGTACTTGGGTCCATGTACAAAACTGGGCTATAGCAGATTGACCACACATGATCAGATCAACCATACATTATCATTTGCAATGGTGCTTACTGTTTGCAAATGTCTATATTAAAAACTGTTAAAACACCCTTAAACAAAGTAAAAATTTCTTTTTGACTGCCATTTGATGTATTGACACAGTAAGGGTATATAATTAAATGTAATCTTGTTGTGAATTAATTACATTTTTAAAAAGCCTACTGTTTTTTTGTATGCCCATTAATTCATGCCATTCAAATTCAAAATGATACTTTTCTATAAGGGTTGGACATATTATTAAATAATTTAAAGTTTTATACCTCAGCACCTGTCTGTAGTTGCACGTTATTTTACTTAGATTTTTGAAACACAAGGGAATGAAAAAGCCTGTTCAAGTTTGATTCACAACTTTTGCTTGCTGAATGGAGTGAAAATTAATGTAAAGTTGAAGGGAATTTTAATGGAAATCATGTAGCTATATTTAAGAAATTTTTACATCACATCAGATTTGTAAATACAAAAAATAATATTTTATTGGTATGTGTTTCTCAGGACTGCTGGTGCTAAAGGACCTAGGGATTCAGGTGGAACGGTACATTGCCTCAGAAGTGTGTGAAGACTCAATCACTGTGGGGATTGTCCGACACCAGGGTAGGATCATGTACGTTGGGGATGTGAGGAACGTTACACGCAAACATGTGAGTTGTCACCATTCTACATCCTGTAAACTAAATTGAAGTTTTGAAAATGAGGAGACTTGTTAAGCTTCTGCACAGAAGCCACATTTAACGCTCTGAAGTATGTTGTACAAGTAGTAATGTGACAGTTCACACTCAAATTTTTAACATTACTGCAAATTTTAGTACATACTCAATTGAAGAGTTTTAAGTTAGCAATTAGTGTATTTGCCTTGCTGCATCAGAGACTCTGACCTGTTTTCAGACCTGGCTACATTCTGTGTGCTGTTCGCACTTTCTTCTGGTGTTTTTTATCCAGATACTCCAATTTCCTCTGACCTAACAAGAATGCGCATATTAGTTTGACTGGTAACATGAACATCAAATGGGTCAATTAAATTTGACCTACTTCAGGCACTGATCCTCTTGGCTCCTGACTTGCTCTGCCAAGAATCTGGAATGATTATGCCAATATGGGAAGAGGCTTCTGGAAGTACTTTACTGGACACAAGGAAGTTAATAAAATAGATGAACAGGTGATTTAGCAGATAATTTTAGAGTTATAATAATGACGATGATGATGATACAAGCCCTACAGTGGACCACCACCCTGTTCAGAGTTGTTTCCTGGCTTGTGCCCAAGGTTTCCAGAACAGGCTTTGCTTTCAATGACCCTGATTTGGATTAAGGAGGCTTGAGAATGAATACAAAAATAAATAATAAAACTGTGTATGCAGTCATACTTTAGAGTGGGCAAGGAGGGGACAATTGCAGCACCACTTTTAAGTACATGAATCCATTAGAGATGCTTAAAAACAAAAGGTCAATATTTAAGAGTGGTTTGTTTAAGAAGATATCAATCCAATTTAGAATTTTTATCAGGAGCCTAAAATTTTTGTTTTCCAGTCCCAACAAAGGTAAATCATTTTTATAGGCACAATGCATGAAGGTTTTTTCTCTGGAAAAAAAGTGAAAACTTTAAAACTGTTGATTAGCACCATCTTAAATTTCTGCTTGTTTCCAAAAAACGCACCATGAAATAAGAAGATCATAACAGTTAGTGGCATGAGTACAGTCAAAAAGTCTGATTTTATACCTTGCATAAGTATGACCTTTCATTCATTTCCCAATCCTACGTACTCCAGTATGAGATCACATGTATTGAATACTATCCCAGAATCAAAGAAAACACCAAATTTAAACAAGATTCTTATCTGTCACTGAGCACACCCAGTAACACCCCTGCACCATTAAGTTATTTTCAAGTCATCAGTCAATCTATCTTAAGGCCATGTCACATTAGGTGACTTTCACAGTAATATTCAGTTATAGCCTTCATTCACATAATCTTAGCAAGTTGGAGGCAGCCTGGGCCGTGCTCTCCTGAAGCCAGTTGTGTAATGTAACATGCCCAGCGACTCACTCCCACTATTCCATAATTTGCTCAGACAAAATCACATCTGTTTGATTTTGCCTTCATTCATAAGGGGTGTTTGTGTGCATGAGAGCTGACAACCAATGAATGAAAGAAAAAAGGGCAGAGATTACATACTTGATGTACTTCTAAGATCATCTAATTTCAGCTCTCCATGTTCTGTGCAATTCCTTGTGAAAGTCTGTTTACCTTTGTATCTTGTATGATCTGAGAAGTTCTCCTATATTTGGTCATGAATGTTCAAATCCTGTCTGCAATTCATCTTGCAATTGAAATGGATTTCTGTACCTACTGTGCCACTTCTGACTTAAACATGTTGCCCATTACATATTTCTGCAGCTATGTACATTTGTTTTGTTTTGGTTTTTTTTTGTGTGTTTTTCTGTTTTCTTACTTTTTAAGTCACCCCTTGTTTTTATGTTGTTGTGACTTACTGTTTGATAGAATTAGATGTTCTTTATTTTGTTGGTTTGAGTTCTGCTTTACAGAGGTTTTTAAAGTGCCTTATTAGTGATTGTTCTATGAAAGCTGCTTTATAAATATTAGTTACATAAGCGCAATGCATCCAGAATCGGACTAGATAAGAAATGCAATAACCCCTACCATCACTAAGTGGAGGGAAAAAGCCTGTGGTAGTAAATGACCTCACACAGATCTTTCTGTCCGAGGGTCCACATCAGTAATAAGGACTAACAATAATTTTTTAAAAAGAAATTACACCCTTTTTCAACTGTATGGCTTTACATGTCAGGGTATGCTATACTTTAACTCCTCACTCTTGAAATGAGATCAATCTAACCTCTGGTGACAAAAAACATATAACAGATTTTACTTTATCATTATGTATTCAGCAAAAAATGAGCCAAAATAAAGAAGCCAAGTGTGGAAAAAGTCAGTACTACATTTCTGCTTCCCTCACAGTTAAGAAAGCAATCAGAAGCAGGCATAATAATCAAGTGCAAGAAGTGCTACCACCTCCTCAAGTATAAAAGCTGAACCTTTTGCCAATTTGGTCTGAAGCATCCAGGTTTTCAGTAAGAATATGCCAAAGACAAAAAACAGGAAAATTTAGGAAATGTGGCTTATTTTCACAGAGCAAAGATGTGCAGTTAGATTAAATAAATTATAAGTATATGTGAGTGAGTGTGTGCCTGTGTGTGCCCTATGATGCTTTCCATTAAGGTTTGGTTCCTACCTTGTACCCAGTGCTACTCAAATAAGTTGAGTAGTTTGGCAAAAGTCAGTTCAGAATATAGATAAAGATATATGGAGAAGTCTGGTTCTGTTACTGTTACTACTACTCTTGCTTTCATAGTAACATATTTACAGTATCTTCACATTTGCAAGACATAAGCATCACGTTTTATAAACATTTTAAATTATTTTAATTTTCTCTTTTACATTTTAAAATATTTTTTCAGTGTTTCATTATTCTGTAAATCTGTTTAATTTATTAGTATCTATATAGACAATTAAAAATGTGAGCAAGCACATATGACTAACAAGAATAGTTGAGTTTTATAATGATATAGTCATATGGGCAGACACCTGCATCATGTTATTGAAGGTAATAATTGTTAGCCAAGTTCACGTCATCTGTTCCTCTTTCCACAGATACATGAATGGGGCCCCTTTGATTTGGTTATTGGAGGAAGCCCATGCAATGACCTTTCTATTGTGAACCCTGCAAGGAAAGGCCTTTATGGTAGGAATTCTTTCCAAATATGAAATCTGTTTGTTTTAAAGTGTAATATGCATTTCTTCACTGCAAAAATGATTACATCACAGAAATCAAAGATTATAGCATTTAACATTTTTAAACATGTATTTACTTTGATATTCCTTTTTAAGGGACTTGATGTTGTATTTTTCACTACCAAGTGAACATAGCCCTGATTTCTAAAGTACTGTATTAACAGGCCTTCACATGGCAAACCCATACATATTGTATATTATTGTATTTTTCTGTCAATTTCTTATTACAAAGTACTAACACCCTGATCATGACCCAGACCTTCACCCTCCTTAGGATTAAATGAATTTGGTAATGTTATGTAGTGATACTGGCAGTTATGTTTGTAAGTATGTACATGCATTATGAGCTTTTTTTAAAGTACTGATATATAAATAAATAGAATTAGATTGACCATATATCCACTAAGTTGTCCACAACTTTTCTTTATTGCTATTTTAGTCAGCATTTTGTAACTGACAAAAAGCCTATTCATCATTTGTTTTTTTTTTTTGGTTTTATAAACAGAGGGGACAGGGCGCCTTTTCTTTGAGTTCTACCGTCTTCTCCATGAAGCACGACCAAAAGAAGGAAATGATCGGCCCTTCTTTTGGCTGTTTGAGAATGTGGTTGCAATGGGTGTCAGTGATAAAAGGGATATCTCTCGCTTCCTTGAGGTACTTAAAACATGTTGACTAAGTAAATGTTATTGAAAATGCCAAAAATCCTTCAAGCATGTGGACATGTGCCATGTTTTCATAATTACTATTATTACTTATATTTTACAGTATATTTACATATGTTCTCAAAACCTGAATCAGTATGGATTAATACTGTATATGGTCATAGCTTTAACTATTTTGGATTTCACTCTGTGATGCTGTTAAAGGTACTATATGAAATGTTGATTATCAAAGCACAGTGTTGTAGAATAATTTTCCACTAAAGCAAGAAAATTTACAAATTGTGAGAGGTATGTGAGACAGACATTTCTGTTTTAGTACTTCTTAAATGAACTTTAGGTTTACCGTATATACTCAGATATAAATCGGGTCTTGAAACCTGAAAAATCATTCATAAAATCAGACCCCGACTTATACACCCGTTCTTCTTTTTGCCTCCTCCAATCTTACATCAGTTTCTCAGACGCATCAAATTTTGTTGTAGCAGCACAGTTACCAATTTCTTTCGCCACTTCAAAGACGTTTAATTTAAAACCAGCTTTGTATTTTCTTCTGATCGAGCGCTCCATCGTAGATAAGGGATGCTCTTACGGTAAAGGTGTATGAGGGTGTGAGATACAAAAAACACAAATCCGTGCAAACATCACTTCAGAATAGTTTGGGTATTACCATGTGGTCAAGTAGGCACAATATAGAGAGAGAGAGAGAAAGAAAGAGGCTAGGAGCATGCACTGATACAGCACATTGCCTCACCCACATAGAAAAAAAAGGCAGTGTGCTCCGTAGTTACTCTCTCAAGTGGGCGTTAGCCTATCATAATCTCTTGGACCAATAGCATGAGTTTTCTGCATTCGACTTATAGGACCGACATTATAAAATACCAGAAATTATACTGTAAAATCAAGTCCCGACTTACCTGCGAGAGAACTTATCCGCGAGTATATACGGTATATAAACTACGGCTTTAAATTCAAGATGAATGGACATGTTCAAGAAAGTAACAATTATTTGAATGTGTCTAAACTTCTTAACATTAGCAAGCATAAATAGTTAAAGTATATTTCTTATATATAACTATTTGTGTAAGTGTTAGGTATAGTGAAAACCTGCAGCCAAAATGGACAGAAAGACCCATGTTAAAAACAGTAAGGTGTTAAAACTTGAATATGACTCTAGTTATAATATGTTAATGTGCTTATGCTAATAAAATGTTCAATAATAGCATTATCACTTTGTTCATTTATACATATATGATTTGCATTATAAACTTTTGAAAACACAGATTTATGAAATGTGTAATCTGTTATTACCATTTAACCATGAACTTTTCTAGATGTTTTCAAAAAGTCCTTCAATTGTGATTTATTGATGTGTGTGTACCATTCTACTCAACCTTATTCTTTTTGTCTTCTACAGTGTAACCCAGTAATGATTGATGCGAAAGAAGTTTCTGCTGCACACAGGGCTCGCTACTTCTGGGGTAACCTTCCTGGTATGAACAGGTTGGTGAGAGAACGGTGAGGGGATACAGAGTTAGTGCCCCATAACACACCACTCTTAGGCAAAATAATTGCTTTACTGTATGCAGTCTAATAGGTACCTTTACTTATACTTTTAATTTACTTCTGACACTGCTTTAGCCTTTTCCAACTGTATTTGATAAGCTAGGTGAGCTAGTCTGCATAAAAGGGTGTGAAAATCACATTAATGAATAAACACTGCAGTGGCTTTATAAACCACTGTGTATGTATGTGACTTCATAATTTACAGGTTCAAGCGCTAACTCTAGAAACAGATAATATGCTTAATGCAATTCATCGTCATTTTGGGAAGCTGAACTTTTCCTAGTCGGGGTGCTAAACGTTTCCAGAACCTACTGACACTCACACAGGGCCAATTTGCAGTCATTAATTAACTGAACACACACATACACATCCTTAAGTACAGTATATGTAAGTAAATTATATCCATACTAAGGGATGTGGGAAGAAAACTGAAGTACCCAAAGAAAATGTATAAACTCCAAATCTAGTCTCATAAATATGGTAAGGCTATCTACTATCAGGAGAAATTATTCAAGCTGGCACTCCAACTCTCTGTCTCAAGTGAGAGATGGCAGAGGTTGGAGATTGGTTACAGCCACCAATTCTGCCACATAAAGCAGATATCTGTCAGCCAGTGTCAGATTTGGCTGCCTAGCCTGTAATGTATCTTTCCTGCTCAGCAGGTCTGATTCTGTCAGTCTGACTGTGCACTCTGCTGGTTATACTAACCATTGTGTCACCATGCCAGAAGGAAAGACAAAATAAAAAAACAGCCAATATTAAAATTTATTTAAACACAAGATTAATAAGTGAGACACATGGAAACCATACTCATGGGTTTCAAGATTTACTTGTAAGGTCAAAAGCATGCCAAGTCCAACTGGCCATGCAGTCTTCCTTAGGCATTCTGGAAGTTAGCAGGCAGCGGTTTTTAAGCAAATATCAAAGGAATGTCGCTACTGTAACAAAGCAGACTGAACTTTACAATTTACTTTTTTTTTATTTCATTGATTTTATTGTAATCATTCCATACAGATAGATCAATTTTTACAAAAAATAGGATTGAAAACAAATCAGCCCAACCCCCACCCCTGAGAAAGAGAGAATGGCCAACGGAGTAAAACTTAAAGCTGGTCAAAATACCTAAATTGATGAGTTTAATAGGCGGATAAAAAAAAGGAAAATGGGAAGAGAATCTATTTCCTCAGTGCTTTAAGAGCTTATTCTAAAATATTATTGATTAGATCCTGCAAGGTTTTGAAAAAGTTCTTCACAGATCCTCTAACTGAGAATTTAATTTTTTCCAATTTCAAATACGGTGGTATAAAACATCAGTTACCCACTGACTTAAAAGAGGAGGGTTAGGATTATTCCAGTTTAGCAGAATAAGTCTGCGTGCCAATAGTGTAGTAAAGGCAATCACAATTTGTTTGTCCTTCTCTGGGTTAGAAGGGATTGTGACACCAAGGCTGTCTGAAAGGCACTTAAAAATTTTTGTCCAGAATGGTGTTCATTTGGTGAAGGCCCAAAACATGTGACCCATTGAGGCTGGGGCTTGATTGTAGCGTTCGCAGCTTGGATCTTGTCCTGGAAACATTTTGGACAGTTTTAAGCGAGACAGATGTGCTCGATATATAATTTTAAATTGAATAATTAAAAAATATGGGCATATGGAGCTCGAGTGAATTCTCTGCATTGCTACTTTCCACTCCTTTTCTGATATATTGATTA
Organism: Polypterus senegalus; assembly: GCF_016835505.1. Taxonomy (NCBI): domain Eukaryota; kingdom Metazoa; phylum Chordata; class Cladistia; order Polypteriformes; family Polypteridae; genus Polypterus; species Polypterus senegalus. Next base: position 233,857,959 of record NC_053156.1, on the reverse strand, counting down.
AGAGATCTTTTTCCCAGTGTCCTCTTGGATCTTTGAAAGAAAGGGACTGTAAAAAATATATATATATATTTTTTTTTATATATTGCAGAAATGCTGTCTGAGTCCTCAAGACTAATCAATATTTTTTTGTAGCATAGAGGGAGGTCGGAGGTGAGGAAAACTGAGCAGGTTCCGTTTGACAAAGTTTCTAATTTGAAGATAGTGAAAGAAATGTATTGCTAGAAAGTTAAATTTGGAATGTAATTGTTCATATGATGCAAAGATGTTGTCTATATAAAGATCTCTAAGCAAGTTAATCCCAAATGTTTTCCAGATATTAAAAACTGCATATGTTTGCAAGGGTTGAAAAAGGTGGTTCTCATGCAGAGGTGCCACAGATAAAAGATTCCCCATCTTAAAATTATTTCTACATTGGTTCCATATTCTGAGTGACTGAAGCACATAAGGGTTATTAGTATATTGGAGATAACTTGCATTTATTGGGGCACAGAGCAGGGAATATAAAGAAGTACCGCAGGATTTTATTTCTATTGCTGACCAAGCCTGTGTATGTTCTCTGTCTATTTGTGTCCAGGTTTTTATAGCTTGTATGTTTGCTGCCCAGTAATAAAACTGAAAGTTGGGTAGAGCCATGCCACCTTCTGCCTTTGGCCTTTGAAGGGTCGCTTTTTGGATACATAGGTTGTTTTGAGTTTCAAATAAATGAGGTTATGGAATCTAATTGCTTAAAAAATTATTTATTGATGTATATTGGAATGTTTTGAAATAAAAAGAGAAGCTTGGGAAGGATATTCATCTTAACAACGTTAATTCTTCCAGCTAGAGTGGGATGAAGGGTTGGCCATTTATGCAAGTCTTGCTTAATTTTTTACGTACAGACAGTGAAATTTTATTGATAAAGAGCTTTATATTTACTTGTGATATTTACCCCTAGGTGTTTAAACTCATCTGCAATGATAAAAGGGAAGGTGTCCAATCTGATATTGTATGCTTCAGAATTCACTGTGAAGAGCACACTTTTATTCAAATTAATTCTGAGACCAGAGATCTTTTGGAATTCTGTAAGTGCTGTTAAGACTGCAGGCACAGTATTTTGTGGGTCTGATATATACAGTACCATATCATCTGCATATAGAGAACTTTTCTGTTGAAGTCCTTCTCTGATAATCCCCTTTATCTGATAAGCATTTCGACAGTGAACTGCCAGTGGTTCAATGGCGATTGCAAATAGCAGTGGTGACAAGGTCATCCTTGTCTGGTACCACGTTCTAGTTTAATTTATCTACACTAGAGACATTGCGCAAATCTGGCAGTTTAACTAAAATGTTCAAGTCAGTCAAGGTCATATAGATTATAAGTAAAACAAGAAACAAATGAATTATCCATGCATCTATTATCCAACCCACTATAATCTAACTACAGGGTCACGGGGGTCTGCTGGAGCCAATCCCAGCCAACACAGGGCACAAGGCAGGAAACAAACCCCGGGCAGGGATCCAGCCCACCACAGGACACACACACCAAGCACACACTATGGACAATTTAGAATCACCAATGCACTTAACCTGCATGTCTTTGGGCTGTGGGAGGAAACCCACCCAGACATGAGGAGAACATGCAAACTCCACACAGGGAGGACCCAGGAAGCAAACCCAGGTCTCCTAACTGCGAGGCAGCAGTGCTACCCACTGCGCCACCATATCGCCCCAAATGAATTAAGTAATATTCAAATAATCAGGCAGTACCTGTAAATCTTACAGAAGGATTTTTCTTTATTTTAACTATTTTATATATTTTAGAATATAGTAAAGACATCAGAAAAATAAAATAACAAATATGGAATTTTGGAGTCACAAAAAGGTGTTAAATCAATACATTGTTTCAGATTCTTCAGAGTATCCACACTTTGCCTTTGGTGACAGTTGGCATCATGAGTTAGCCACCTGGGATGCTTTTCCAAAAATTTTGAAGGGTTTTGTATAGGCTAAGTATCTGCTTGCTAATTTTCTTTCACTGTCTGGCCCAGCTCATCCCAAGCCATCTCTGCTGGTTGTGATGGAAAAGGGTGTGTCGTGAGCCCCAGACACCATCACAAACACACAGAGAGTCCCGGGTTCAAATTATGGCTGGTTTATTCACCATAAAAACCTCCAAAATGTTGAAAACACAAAGTATAAGTAATCTCTCTTCTCACCACCTCACTGCCCTCTTCCTTCTCCAGTCGAGTGTTGCTCCACGTCCTCCCAGCTCTGACTCACCTGGAAAAGGGAGTGTGATCCTTTTTATTGAAGACCCGGGAGTACTCCTGGTGCCAGGGCCACTGGCTGATGGAGGTACTTCTGGGTCATATGAAAGTCCTATATTCTGGAGAGTTCATATCCCTGCAGTGCCCCCCTAATGGCACCCACAGACCCCAGCAGGGCTGTGTTGCCAGACTACAACACCTGTCATTACCTGCTGGTTCCCAAATGGCAGCTGATAAGGAGGGCTGCTGCCATCTAGCACCTGGGGGAAATAAACATCCCCAGAGACAGTCCTTCCGTCCTCTTCTTCTATCATGGCCAAGGAAGGTAAGATGAGTCCATGTCTGGTCAGGATGCCTGTCCATTTATTTGGTGAGGAACCATTCATTCTGGCCAGGATGTCCATCTACCCCTCAAGGCTGTCTAATCCAGGTGCGACCCTTTTCCGTTTCTTGGCTGAGATGCCTTTATGTTCCAATGGGCCTCCCGTCCGGGTAAGGGACTTTCTGGACTCCTAGTCGGGATGCTTGTCCATCCTGTGTGCCTCCTATATGGTTTAGTTTGGGAAACTGTGAAAGCCAGGTCATCTGCTGCAACGCTTTATCGCTCGTAGTTCTTAAACAGTCTGTAGGTGTGTTTGCATACAACTCCTTTAAAAAAACACCTGTATTATTATAATCATGGGAATTACTTACCAGAACTTACTGCCCCTGAAACTGCTAACTATGGATCGTGGCACAGGCAGTGTTTCCTAAAGCAATATGGTGAGAAAAATCATTTTACTCTTTGTTAGCATTTCATTTTGGTTTGCTTTCAGGTGACAATATTGACCTTTAGTTTGGATTTTCCTCATCATCAGGGTGAATAATTACAATATTGGAAAAACTTGAAAAATAGTGATTATTTCATATTTGCTACTGATCTGTGAAAAAGATTTAATGCATAATCTGCTGATTTATGTTAAGATTTGTTCAGTTTTTATTAGATCAATGTAATTACTGTAAATAACACCACCACACAACATTATTGACAGTTAACATTGTAGGCAGAGACAGTTTTAAACAGAAAAACATCCAGGTTATGTGCTTTTTGTGAATTATTTTTTAGACCTCTAGTGGCAACAATCAATGACAAACTGGACCTTCAGGACTGTCTAGAACATGGCAGGACAGCTAAGGTAAGCAGTTCTTAGTCCTTAAGAATCCTAGAGTAAATTATGTGAATTTTCTTTTTTCTCTTAAATGAATAGGAATTTACACAGTTTACTTGAGGTCTAGTGGAACAAACTGCTAACACATTTGTAGAATGTGTTAAGTTTGACTCTGAATAAATGATTGGCCTGCATTTCATTGGTTACATAGGTTGCATTTTAGTTGAAAGTTTGTAGAGCTTGATAACACTAAAGCCAGTAACAACATTACTGAATTACAGACTGTACTGTGCATACTGTGTACATACTGTACATAAACCTATAATTATGTGGTTACTGTATAACATAGCAATCTTGGAAAAAGTTCTTTGGCTGTATTTACAATAGCATTATGATGTGACCTGACTCCAGTCTTTTTACATATACCTTTAAATTTATTTGCTTAACTGGCAGTTTTGTCCAACTTAAAACAGAGGTCCACATAATCGAGTAAACATTAGTCTGTGGGACTGTTTAAAACAAGTGTTATAGGACCCAGTTACAAAATTGATCATCACAAGTGAAAAGCTCAGAACAAAGTACAAGCTAGTTACAATTTCTAGATTACAAAAACTTATCAGTTAGACAGAAATTCATCAATCTGAAAAATATTGAGGGACTCAGAATTTTGCTTGAAGGTGAGCGGCTTGTTCCACCAGCTAGGAGCTACACATTGAAAAGAGTCTGGATTGAGAGGTGATCCTATGAAGAGATGGCGTCACCATACGCATTTCATCAGAAGACCCGAGTGGTTGAGAACAAGCCTTAGACCTCACAATTGTTTCCATATACAGTACATACTGTATATAGGTGCTGAACCTTATAGGCACGCACCAAGGATTTGAACTTAATACGTTACAGGAAGCCAGTGTAGTGGTTTGAAAAGAGCAGTGATGTGTGTAAACTTCGGCTAGTTGAATGTGTTGCTGCATTTTGAATCATCTGCAGTGGCTTGGTGACACATGCCTATACTTCTGCCAGCGGAGTTGCAGCAATCCAGACATGACAAAGCCAAAGCTTATACCAGGATTTGTGCTGTATATTTTGTTAGATATTGCGGAAGTTGTATAGAATGAATCTGCAAGACCCAGAGACAATTGCAACATGGTTAGTGAAGGACAGTTGGCCATCGGTCACCACCCCATGGTTGTGAACAGACTTAGCAGGTGTTAGTGATAATGAGGCGAGCTGAACAGAAATGAGGTGCTGAATATGAATTGGTGAAAACAAGAAGGTCTGTCTTTACCAGGTAGAGCTGAAAATAGTGGTCCTTCATCCAGGTTTCAATATCAGTGAGACAGGCAAAGTTTTTTCTGATACTGTGTGTTACTGTGGAGGAAACCAGCATAACACTGATAAGAGAAACCATGGGACTGGATGAAAAGGCCTTAATAGCAGGTGTTTAGCAAGAAGAGGAGAGGGTCTAACAATGGTCTTTGGGACAGCACCTTGTTTGCATGCTGCACCCTTGACATCTGTCCTCTCCATGTAACTTTTTTCATAATGACATGCTTTTGTTTTCATTCTCTCCTCCTCTGCTACCTCCAAGGGGTCCAGAGTGTGTTCTATAACTGAGCCTGTCCTTTTGATTAGCTTGTTGGTTTGGTGGGACTCACCTGAAGTGATGTTACCAGCCCAGCACACCATAGCATATAAAATCACACTGGCCATCACAAAGTTGTAGAAAATGTGAAGGATGTCACTACCCACATTAGTGAGTAGACAGGGTAGCAAGGAGGATCTGATTGTTGACCATGTCAAAGACAAAGAATATTTAGCAGGATGAGGACAGATGACAAATTTGACACTGAAGTGTTTTTTTTTTAGATCGGATACAGTCTGTTTTGCAGTACTGAATTCCTTTTCAATTCTTATTGCCCATATTTGATCTGAATTTAAATAGATCTGAGTTTCACTCAAGGTAGTGAAATTAGTTATTTTATTTTTGTGCATCATGCAACAAGGAAGGAGAGAACAAATGCACAGATATTGCAGTGTTATTCATTTTATTTGAAAGATCACCAGTTATTGGAATTCATTAAAGCAGTGAGCAGTCCCACCACTGTCAACTTATTTTATCCAATTCTTCACTGAATAGAGGTGGAGAAAATTATGACAGAAAATGCTACGGCATACACAGTGATGTCATAGCCTTTCTGTGCTGACTCACCATATTTAGAAAACAAGCTCTACTTTGAAAACATAGACAATTGAAAAATATCAGCAGAACAAATGTGAGGGGTCAGTGTTTACAGCTTACCTACATTTGCACACACAGCACAAACATTCCCGATAAGCTATGTATTTATTTAAATGCTCAGATTACATCTGAGCCATGTAATGTAAACACCGCAGACAGCAGGTTGGATTTCTTTGCTAATTATGATTTGAGCAGAAAATCCTGGTAGTGCAAACTCTGTCTTGGGAAAATGTTCAGAAAGAAAGAATATATAACAAAATAAAGACTGCTTGATCTATTCATTTCCTGCTCATTAACCTTTATTTATTTGTTTTTGCCGTTCAGTAGTATAACCCAAAAAAAGTCTTCAGTTTCAAAAAACGTCTACAGTAACTTTTTTTTAATTTTAGGAGAAGGCTTTGTATGGTAGCTGTTCATGAAAAGATATGTTTTTGTCATTGACTGATAAACAGAAAATGCTGATCAGAAAAGCTCAACTCAGTGAAAGTGTGCATTTTACAGAGCTGTACATTCTCAGGTCGAAAAACAGGGTATATTATTTTGTTCTTGGGTAACTAGTAGCATGAATTTTCTTCATCTCAGTGTTTCCTTTCAGTGGATGTGTAAATTGGTATTTTACTGATATTTTAGTCAACTCAGACACTACAGGTTTATCATTTTATATACATGTATACTGTATATATTTATATATACACACACACAATATGAAACAGTACTCGATCTAAACACAAAGTTGGTTTCTGAAAGTGGGACATGGTCCTGAATCACTGTAGAAGAAATTTGCCTACTATAAAAGAACTGTTTTTTCTTTCAGTTCAGCAAAGTGAGAACCATCACCACTAGATCTAATTCTATCAAGCAGGGCAAGGACCAGCACTTCCCCGTCTACATGAATGAGAAGGAGGATATTCTGTGGTGCACTGAAATGGAAAGGTAAAAAGCTGTTTTTGTAAACTGAAAAAGTACTTCGATTGGACCCAGAAAAATTCAGACTGCAGATTATTAAATAAAAGCTCCGTAAACAAAATGTTTATGGCATATTTGTACTGTACATTTTCTTCATGTTTACTTTTAGTATTTCAATCTTGCTATGCAACAATGATCATGACATTAACTTGTTTATATATATATATATATATATATATATATATATATATATATATATATATATATATATATATACAGTATATGTTTTGATCAACACGTGGAAAATATTACATTTCAGAGATTAAGTAATGATAAACTGAAATGGCAAAAACAGAAAGCTTAATAATCTAATGAAAGCCAGTTCACAAAATTAAATCAGAAAGTATGTTTCCCTTAAACTTTGAACACCAGATCTTCAACCATTATCGTCAGGTATCCTGATAATGAATGTTCTGAATATTTTTATAATATTTTAAAAACTGCTGTCATAAACAAAATTATTATACAGTTGTTCATACATTGCTTTATTTATTTTAATAATGCAGAACTTTGTATTTCTTACCATTTTACCTAAAAACAAAGTTCATATACCGACACTGCATCCTTTGTATTGTGTATTGCAAAGACTTTTTCCAAAAACAGAGATGCAGCATTATGTTGGTGACTTTCGTCTTTATCCATGGAATGCAGGCATGTTAAACATTCAGTGAGTCAGAAGGGGTACCTTCATCAGCAGTCTTGTATTCTCGATATCCTATAGGAAATATGTGGAATGCAAAAAGTTTCCTAGAAAAAAGCATTTTTAAAAGAGGATTTATGAATATTATTTTAAAACAAAATAACTCTGTTTAATTTGCTGGTGCTTTCCTGGCTGTGCTGGATGTCTTCAGAAGCACTTCCTGTATTAGTAGTGTTGTTTTAAAATGTTCAACACGATGCTTCACTTTGATAAATGATATGTATAGTATGATTTCTACAAAACAAAATTTGAATATGGCTAGTGTGTATATCGAGGTCTTAGTTCGATACCTTTTTGTTTTCTGTGTGGAGTGTGCATGTTGTCCATGTATGAGCATGCGTTTTCTTTGGTATTCTGGTTTTCCTCCCATATCACCAAATGTACCCATTTATCTTTGAATATTTCTTAGGCTTCCTTGAGTACCTTCCCATTCACAGTGGGTTTATCATTAATATTTCATTTGTTTTTATGCCTTTTTTTGCATATCTTTGTTACACAGAAATAGCCAGCTAATTTGTCAAAGGCTATGTTTTCTACAAAATATTAAGTTTTCACAAGGCAAAGTAAGCCTCCATCTATCTTGCAATTCATTTTAATATCAACACAAGGATATGCAGTGTTTGTTGCCTTTTTAATTATTTTTTAGCATCTTTTGTAAATTTCCATTTTTATATTAAACAACATACCTATATAATTCTTAACCCTGCTCACTACAGTTAAGGGTCATGGTAGGGATTTAATACTGTATATCCTAGCAGCACTGGGTGCAAAGTAGGAACTAGCCGTAGCAGAACACCAGTCAATCACATACCCCTGTCATGGACACACTCACAGTTTGGAATTGTTAATTGACTTTAACTTAAACATCTTCAGAAAATGGAAGGGAAAATGTGGGGACTCCACATATACAGCCACCGAGCTCAAGATGTTCAGTACTGGGGCAGCAGTGTTAACCATTGCTCCATTGTGTCACCGTCAGTAAAAAATGATAAACCATTTTTACTTAAAACCTTTTTAAAACTTTCATGTTGCTCTCATTGCAGCAGATTTTCTTATAATTGAGTAATTCTTTTAAAATGTTGGAAGCTGAAGCTGACAGGTAAATTGAAGTGCTAGATTCTCAAATACATCAACACACTTTTCACCTTGGTTGTTCAGAATAATTGTTGCATACATCTTTTAGTTCTACTTCGTGATTAATACTGGCTATTTAAGGTATTCTCATATCATAAATTAACAAGCATAAATATTAAATATATTGCTAAGCAAATACAGAATGACCTCACAAATCTTTTCATCAGCATGGGAAGGAGTTGCCAGTGTAATAATGTCCAATTTATCAAGATATGTATTGCGTGGACCCTAGTCTGAATCCCAACTGGCTGTAATGCTACTTGTGCTACGTTTACTTAATTTTCATGAGTCTACTTGGTCTCCTGCAGGAACTCCACCTTTTCATGAGGTGCAAAGTTAAGGTATTTGGCAATGCGATGTCATGGGTGCTCACATATGGATAATTAATTAACAGGGGCCTTGTGCCAAAAGTTTAATATCCATTTAAACTGGCTGTGGTTAAAGTTTCCTGTCTGTATTCTATTGCTGGATATGTGAAGCTTCTAAAGACAACTGGTTGCACCTTAGCCTTTTTAAGTGTTTCATAGAAAGGAAAATAAATACTTACAGTCTCCATTATTTCTTGCCTACAATCAATAATTAATGAATTATGATGATTATGTATTGATTAGAACCAGTTTAAAAATGAAGGTGCTTTTTCATAACGTCTTGTAGTTTTGGACTTAATGGCTTCCAAAAAGAAAATTGATTTTCATTCAAACACATCTTTTTAGAAGGTTTCATCAAGAATATAGGCAGGTTTAACTTTAGATGCTAAATCTTTTTTAGACTTAAGCCTCTGTTTTTTTTTCCATCTGACTTCAAGTCAACTTTATTGGCTGAAATGGCAATTTAGAGGACACATCTATTGTCCCTGCTATGCTATTGCTAATAATATTTTAATTCCTTTTCTCTACCAACACCCCATGCCCCTTCTTTCCTTGTGTGCCTCTATCTTACTTTTCTAGGGTGTTTGGTTTCCCAGTCCATTACACAGATGTTTCCAATATGAGTCGCCTGGCCAGGCAGAGACTTCTGGGAAGATCCTGGAGCGTCCCAGTGATCCGCCACCTATTTGCACCACTGAAAGAGTACTTTGCCTGTGTCTAGAGCCTGATCCACGCGTGGAAAAGAAAAAAAGGATAATTGAAAATACACAAGAACTGATATTTAACAAGGAAAAAAATATAAAAAATTTTACTCTGATTTACAACAAGAAAAAAAAACATTTAAAGTAGATGTTTTACATAACTTCTTGTATTTTAAATGTCATTCTTTTATCCTATTTAATTTTTTAAATATGTCATTTCAATTTGTAGCTATATTATCCAGTGTTTTTTTTTTTTATTTTATATTGATTTTATGTGTGCAAGCTGTACTTGAGACAAGGCTTTCTCTGTTCTTTTACAGCACTGAGAGACAATTTGTTTGAAGATAAGGATTGAGAATTAGAAAACAACGTGAATGATTTATCATGCATATATACATATATGTATATTGATGTATATATATATATATACATATTTATATATATATATATAGCTACAGTATATGTGTGTGTATGTGTATGTATGTGGGAGATTGTGTGCTTGTGTGTGTGTGTGTGCTAATTTTTAAAACATTTTAACCTGGTTTTGATTGACAGGAGCACAAGCCAGGGGGCCACAAACAATATGCCCAAACCTGCTATACAATTCCAGTTGCTGAGCCTTACTTTACCAGCACCATTACTGGTAACAAATCTCAAGTGTACACTCGTTACAGTATTTTCATGGTTTAATTTTAAAGAAAACCTTGAAAGAAACACAGTCAACAAGCCAACTATACCTCTTGTTTACAGTTAATATACAAAACATAAAGGTACTACTGTACATTAACTATTGGTGCTTTTAAATGAAAAAAATGATTGAAAACATCAGCTTCCACATGGCCTTAAAAACCTCAACAGGCAGGGTTATGATAATGGACATCATGCTAGAAAAACTTTATAAAGTTAAAAAAAGACAATGAAAGAATGCAATAATTTGCAATTAGTTACAAAAAGTAAAATCAGAATCAAGGTGCATATAATGGTCTGCCATAGCTGTGGATTTTTTTTTTCTTTGTCTATCACAACTTTTATACACAACATACTGGTGCTTTTCAAACTACTCTGGCCTTGTGAACTCAGGCCCAACACCTGTGGCAGCACAGAAAAAAAAGTCAAACCAAGTGAAAGCCAGCTATTTGTGAGGCGATGTTTTTGATCTAAGGCTGCAGTAAACTTCAATTTTGATTTACTGAGACATGTCATTTTACTGTACATCTCTTGGAGGGAGCGGAGGGGAGGGCATTCTAACCTCAGTTCAGTGCCCCCCTCCTTTCCCTCATTTTTTATTCAATCAGGTGCAGATTTCAACATGGTGCAGCTTCACATTGCAGTTCTGCCTTTTCTAAGAGTATATGCTTTTGGATTGTTGGTTTTTTTTTTTTCCTCTTTAGCTCGTCGATATATATCATTTTGTGTTATTTTTTTCCTTTTGTCCTCTTTTTAGTATATTCTGTTCAGCATTTATGATGTGAACTTTGTGATCCCTTTCCTCCCCCACTTCTTAGGGGTACACCTACAGTAGGCTTGTACTCAAATGATGTGAACGGGGGAATTACTAAATATTTTTGTAATCAGGAAAGAAAATGACTGATTTTACTTTTTACTGTTTGGTTTGTGGTTTGAGGAGTAGGGGTCATCTATGGTGCGTTGTTTAACAGCAAATCCAAGAATTCATGCTGCAAAAAAAGAAAACAATAAAACTGATAACACAGAATCCCCTATTCCTCATGCCTTGTTATATTACAGTATATTTTTTGGAAAACGTCTACTATTAAGATATGTCTTTTTAAGACCAAATTAAAAGTGCAGCATGTGGTTCAGAAGCTATGAGAAAGGAGCTTTCAAAACAAGCTGGCGAGTTCACATTGGTTTGGGGGGCCAGACACTGTTGCAGCTTTCAGAATTTCTCAAGATTGTGTTTCTTTATTGAGAATCAAATTAACACTGCAGTTTAAAGGAAAGCAAGGAAATATTACGTGTCACCCCATGTCCCTGAATGAATTGACGGGGCCGGGGAAAGTAACGCTATGTTATTTAACTTTTTCCTTTTTATCCCCAATGGGACAGTATAATCTGTAAAGTTTTCAGTCTTGTTGTCCAATGTTACAAGAAGAGAATCTAACTGACAAGAGTGCACCACCGTCTAAGGCCCACCATATTCTGTGGGTTTATGTGATATTTGCTGCGTCAGCTCCTTTCTCGCTGCTCTCTGTCCCCAACTTAGAAGTCCAGAATTTTGTACATAGAAAGGTTTGCCTGTTGTTGTTTGTTTATGTCTTTTTAAATTAGTTCTGAGATGTACAAATATGATTCTTTACTAATATATATCACAAAACTAGTAAACCTTAGATAAAAAAACAGATGAATTTGTATTGAAATAAGCTATGAAGCAGTGGGATAGGGCAGCTGTGGAACATTTCCTAGCCTGCCTTTTTATATTTATAAATTTGTTTTATGTTTGATTTTAAGAGTGGCTTGTATTGAATTGTCAAGTGATCTTAACAATAACTTGTTGACAGCTTTAAGATGGAGAAGGTGACCTTTATCACACAGCCCTAGATGCGGTAATTTGTGTTTTTTTTTTTAATTTTTTTTTTTTTTAAGAGGGGCAGTAGGTGTTTCAATAAGGTGCTAAACATTTTATCAAAAAAAAAAAAGAAAATATATTGTTAGGAGAAAATCATTTTGTCTTGACAATGACTGTTTTTAAGTTCGTAGTAAGGAAAAAGAAGCACTATTATTTTACTCTTATATGAATATATTAACAAAGCATTTTAACTTTTTACTTGAAAAAAATTAAACTATGACAGATTCATGTGTTTTAGCCTAGGCATTGCTGTAGTTGGTGCTTATCTGTGGGAAAATCATGTATTCATATTGAAGATTTAAAGGAAATTAGAAACCATTTGGTAATAACTTTTACTGTTACATATGTACTTGCTTGATCCCTGGCAGCAGTGTCTATTTACCCACATTCCATGCAACAGAGAAACACAGTGATTCTTTTTTGTTTGTTTTAGATTAATTTTCATTTGATTGTCATTTTGAAACGTCGCTTCAATATTTATTGACAACAATAATGTACATTTCACAGTTCTAAGACTCTGCAGGTAAATTTCTCTATTTCTTCTCTTGGTGAAACTGTTGTACTTCTGTGTGACTATTGATCGTGACATAGCTGTGTATGGATTATACTGTTCTGAAGGTCAAGTGCGTTCAGCCAATGTAGCAGTCAGTCAGACTCAGTCCACCTTCATCCCATTTTTTTTCAGTGCCCAGAAAGAAGAAAAAGCTCCTTTCTTATGTACTTGTGCTGGAAAACACTTGAATAAATGTATTGTTTTTGTGCAAAAAAAAAAACAAAAAAAAAAACAAGCTTCTGTCATCTTTAACTTGTCACATTTGTTTGGTTCAATTCAGAATTCCAAAGTTGTAAACTGAATTGTGGTATGAAGCAGTACAGATCCTCTCCAAGCCCCTTTTGCTAAATATGATAAGCATGCATTTCACAAAGTAAGTGCTGTTAAATCAACATAACAATTATTCTTTTACATATAGTATGTGAGGCCTGCTGGCTCTAGCATAGTGACTCCTCGTTGTTTATTTTTTAAGATATTTTGTTACCTAGTACATGGTGAGCCACATAGGCCCAAGTTCTTTATTGTAACCAGTCCACTTTGACTCCTTCTGTCACATTTGCAGAGCTCAGACGGGGGCTTTTCAATGGTCTTAATCTTCCACAGTTGTTTTTCTAAGATATTTAGTGAACCCAGCGTTCCTTCAAGAATGTCAATGTCTTCTGTCATTCTGACACACCTGTTGAGGGCTAAGTAGGAGAATGAATTTTCAAATAAGACGTCATGAATAGTGGTCATGCTATTAAACAGCTACTCTGTCCAAAACTAGTTAACAGGAGAACTGCAGTGTGCTAGCGAAATAAGAAATTCTCTTTTGAGGACCATCACATTAATGCTTAGCTTCACAACACAGGTTCATTTTTAGTATTCACAAGACAAAGCTGGGGTTATATTACAGCCAGAAGTGAACCTCAGGTTGAGAGACTTGGCACAGTGAAGACCTGTATCCTCAGTGGCTCCGCCAGGAATGATTCTAGTGGCATTAATGTAAAACATACCGTAACTAACCATACATTTTGGAGACTGCTGTGGCACACTACTGTGTGAGAACAGAGCATACATACTTGGAAAGCATACAGATGACTGAAGTTACCAGAAATTGTAATAAACAGATGTTCAACATCCATTAGCCATGTTTTCAAGAATCTCCAGTTCAGCAGCTTTTTATAAGGACAGAATGATAAATGCAGAATCTTTGTAAGTTTTAAAGTTACAGTGACATTACATTAAATGTGTTGTATAGAAAAGACTTGATTTTTCAAATTCCATATTTGTTTTTTTATAGTATTTAGATGATTTTTTTTAAAATGACTACTGAAGAAGCTTTAACAGTAACTTCAGTGTGGTAAGTACTGTAAGTGGATCATACATTAGAGGGATGTGACAAGACTAATATAAAACCTAAACTAGTCCACCTATATATCAACAATAATACATGTAAGTAAATCAAGTAGAGAAATTTCATTCATCTTATCATTAGAATGATTTGCACAAATAATTAAGAATGAAAAATGCATTCCACTCACCATCTAATGAAAAGCAGTTCTTATTTATACACATTTCTAGCCACAACTGAGAAAGGATCAGCTCAGTCAATGGAGAGCAGCAATGACTGCAGCTTTCACTGTAGCTTGTTGTTCTGTCAGCTAGGCAGCTTGTCTCCTAGTTTCTGCATTCAGACTGAGAATAATGAATATTCTTATTAAATAGATGTGACTAAAAGCACCCCTTCGGAGAAAACTCATAATAAAGACCTTTGATCAATTTAATACCTTTATTGAATTTTAAATTCACAGATTGCTTGCAGAAACAGGAAAAAAGACTAAGAATAGTGACTAATTACAAACAAATCACAGACATTGCAGCTGCCACCACTTCTAAGCTGAGCAGATCCGAACACGGAATTACCAAGTGGTTACAGGTGTTACCTGCAAGATGGATTCACTGACAAAAGCAGGATTCAGCCATGGTCCTTAAATACATTTGAGGTTCATGATTTTGTTAGCAAAACACCATTAACAGTTTGTCTTGATTTGTTTAGGTGACTTTGTTTTACTGTCAGTCTTTGAAGTCAGGCATCTAATGAGCTTATTGTTTACTTCTGTTACAAATTTAAAAGACATACATAAAATCCACTAATCAAAAGAAATGGATCCATTTTCATCTTTCATCTTCTGCTTTGACGTTATTTATGTGAATGTTTGTCCTCCCATAGACATGTATGTTAAGTTTGCCCCCAGACTGGCCTAATGAGTGAGGGTGGGATCATGTATGAGGGTATCCTGTGGACTAACATCCCGTCCTTGCTCTATTCGCTGCAGGGGTAGGCTCTGGCTTCATGTAGTACAGTACTCGAAAAACTAAATTAAGCAAACGGATGAATGTTTAAGTTTTGCTCCTAATGAAGAATGACCAAATGCCAATGTAAATAGCTTTGCATTCTCCAGAGGTGTCCCCTGTGTGCATTCATCATCAAAAGATTACCTGTAAAAGAAAGCCCTCAAAACGTTAAGGTGTGGCCACAGGCTGGTTCAGTGTGGCAATGCATCATGGCTGTTTGTGGAGTTCTCATGATCTCCCAGTGGGTTTCCACCCACAATGCAGAGACATGCAGGTTAAGCTAACTGATGACTCTAAACTGGACTGGTCACATTGTGATTGAGTGTTTCTGAGATGGGCTGGCAACCCACCCAGACTTGGCCCCTGACTTTAGCCTGGTGACATGAAGATAAGCTTTGGGTCCCTGTGAATGGACAGAAATCTTAAAGAGAGGTGTACACTTGTCTTTTATACAGGGCTCACATTTCTTGTATTTTCATTTAGTTAAAGAAAAAAACGGTGTTTCTGATTATAGGCCAAAAACAATACAAAACGAAACTAGCAGACATTACTTAAAGGCAGAAGCTGGCAATGACTGGCATCATAGATGTAAGGTGTAGTTTTAGACCAAGCTGGAAAACTCCCATGTTAGGAACTGTTTTTAAGATGAAAAACTGTTGATACAATATAATTTATCACAAGTTCTTCATGCATTTTTATGTTTTTGTATACTAAACTTTATTTCTAGAGAGTTCAAACAATAATGAAATTAATCGAGATTGATTATTACCAATTCTGACCATGTCCACTTACGGTGCTCAGCTTTATTCCTGTAGACAGCTGGCTATGCTGATTTTGATATCGCTTGTGTGTGTGTTCGTGTTCGTGTGTGTGTGCGCAAGGATCCTCCATTGAGAGCATGGCAGCCTGGCATGCCGTTTAAAGCAATAAGAAATGACAAAAGCTAACTGCAGCTCTCAATTTACAAAGACCGGTCTTGGAACACTCCACAGGTAAAAAACATTTTCCTTTAAAATCAAACCTAAAGAAACATACTTGCTACTGGAACTTTGAAAGACCTGCGTTGTGGTTTTCGTTATTATGACATACATTTACATGCATAATTATACTCTTTAAAATGCACTTGATATTAAAAAGTACTCATTTACTACACTGAATTGTTGTAGATCTATTCTGTATGTGCTATCCTGTTTCCCAGTACTAGTAATAGCTTTTTATATTCTGAACCATCTACCAAGTAAGAATCTTTTTAATTATTTCATTGTTCAAAAACAAATAAGGCACAAAGTAATAGAACAAGTAGAAAACATTTCCTACCCTAACACTGCAATAAAAAAATTATCTGCAATAAAAAATGTTATTTTAACTTTAAATTGGCTAATTAAGGATTGTAGAGTCTAATGTAGAAGCTGGCGTTTTATAGCTCAGCTCTGGAGCAGAACCTTGTTCTAGCAAAACAAACGACATCATGATAGGAATCAAGAACATAAAATTATAATGTCAAACGTTATTAAATCAGGGAATGTATATTTCATGATGAGCCGTCTGAGCTCGTGCAGTTGTCCCCACATTAACCTCCCTTCATGTCCCTTCACCAGAGATTTTTGTTTTAAAGTTTCTGTCTTTTGCATGTACTGTACGTAAAACGCGACATAGTGTGCAATAACAATTTCAGAATGAAGCTCAGCATTAGATAATTTTATTTGTTCTGACCTGTCAAAGAAGTATTGTTATGCTTAGCAAGTAATATGAATTTTCACTTTTTATTCTTAGTCGAAATGTAATACAACTCCAAATATTATTGACATGGATGAGACATAACTTAAGAGATCCATTAGGGTGCAAGGTTACATGCAATAAACGTTAAGTGCATAAAATGGAGGGCTGCATGAACTTTGCTCCACTCCTTATTTTTATTTATTTATTTATTTAAATGGAAATCTGCAGTGTATACAATGGAAGTAAATTGTGCATGCTGAGCCACATATTTCGCCGTTTCTCCTTTTATTCTTCCCCCTTGCCTTTGCATCAGTTACCTCATGACTGGGTGTAGTGAAAGTCGTTACCTTTTTGTACAGGATAAACATTGTTGTGCTATCAACTGACAAAAGTATAGTAAAGCTCTTATGCAGAAGCAAAACTACTTGGTTGTTTTGTTTTTCCTAGTCTGGCACAAGTTCTTGTGACCTGTTAGCGTTTGTGAAAGTATAGACATGTAAAAAGGGTTAATCAGCTTAGTTTAATTCAGTAAAAAGTGAAGGAAGTTGAAGTGGACTTTGCAGCAGCTTACGTTAGCCACACAGCCCCTAGAACATGCTTAGCACTGCTGGCATCATCTGAGTCCAAATAATTTATTAAGGTGCTAAGGTTTTAGCTTTTTAATTTAATTTTGTTTTATTTTAGCAACATTTTAAATATACTGTTTGTATTCATATTAATTTTTATGAAATATACTTAAGAAAATGGTGCATACATTTTAATGAACATGTGGTGCACAGTGTAGTTTCTAGGCTTTTTCTCTCTCTTTCCTGTCTGAATCATTGACATCATTTGCTCCAGCAATGCTGACCAGGACAAGCAGGTCAATATACATTAATGGACAGATACACCGTACTGTTTCTGCCAATTCCTCAAGTGTTTGTCCTGGCTACAGTTTTAGTCGGTGATTCTGATCTTGTAGACACACAAGGATTTGTGTTGGCACAGACAATTCTTTCTGAGCCGAAGCCCTTGGCATTTCCTAATGAGCGAGCAGCACATCTTCTGTGTCTGATAGTGTTCCTTTAGGTCTCCGAAGGCACTGTGTAAGATTTTGTTTCAATACCTTTTGTGTTTATTTTGTTCAATAAGCTCATGATGTTCTGATATTTTATTTTTTGTTTTGTTTTGTTTTTTGCATCAGTGTGCAAAGTCTATTTATCTATTTGTTGTTCTTTGTCTTTCAATATGTGACTTGATCTAATTTTCTATGTTATTAAACTGATAATTTTAATTCATTCATGTTATGCCTTTCATTTATAACATTCTACTTCTTCTTTGTGTCTTTGCTCATAGGATTAGAAGACTTTTATTTCATAAAAACTCTCTTTAACAGTTATTTATTTAGCAATGAATATATTTAAACGCAACTAATATTTCTAACTGATAGCACTGTTATTCTGTTAATACTCATCTTTAACTTTAAACATTCCCTCAAAAGCACTTGCAGACATACTTAGTCTTTTTCCATTGGAAACTGAGACAGTCAGTTAGCTGTCAACATCAAAGTTGCAGGGGAAACCATTGACTGCCAGACATTCTGACTTCCATGGTTAGAAAGATTCATGCTTTGGATGAACGAGCCATGAACATTTTGGAAACTACTGGAGTCCTCTGCATTTGTCTAAGTTAAATTTGCTGCTCTAAACTTGCTTTGTATTTTAAGCATTTTGATGAAATGTTACTGCCTCACTGCTCCGGGGTCTGAGTTTCAATGCCGGCTCGCTCACTTTGAGGGGGAATTTGAACTTTTTCTCCATGTCTGCCCTCTATGGGTAAAGAAGAAAACAAAATTAGACCAACTTTGATGGTGTGTGCGCTTGTAATATCCTGACAAGTATCAGGGAAGATAAGAAGATAGAAGTCTGCTGAAATTTGATTTCTGCAGTATCTCTGTGCCTGCCAGGGATTCAGGTAAAAATGTTATCGACCACTCTTTGATTTTACTTCTGGCCTCTGTCTTGGGCTCTTTTGGGGGCTTCCTCCACCGAATACATTGTTGAGAAAACATTTTGAACCTTTTAGAATATTAATCTGTCCCTCCATTAACTTTACCTTGGTCTTCATCTAAGTCTCCATAACTGGTTAAGAGTATCTGTCTAAGCAAATAACAAAAAAAAATGCAGCATTGATCATTGATCCTGTGACAGGAACATGGTCAGAACATCTGGCCAAAAAATGGCTTCTTCGGGACTTTCCTTGTGAATAGGATTTAACATGGCAGAAACTGTTGATAGTCTTGATCCAGATAGTTTTAAGCTGCATTAGAACACGTCTAGCACAATTTGAGGAAGACTCTGTTTTGTATAAAGCTGACTACACTCACAAGCTGACAATCTGGTTGTGCGGTCACGTTCACATTCTGTGTGTAGTTGCAAAGGCCCTGCTGTAGATAGCTTGATATCATCTCTTTTCTTCCTATTCAGTTTACAAATCTCATCAGGGATTCAGTGTTCTCTCAAACCTTTCAAGGATTCCAGAAGCTGTTCTTTTCACACGGCCACACTTCATGATTGCTTAGTGGGATGGATGGATGGATGGATAGACAGATAGATAGATAGATAGATACAGTACTTTATTAATCCCAAGGGGAAATTCACATACTCCAGCAGCAGCATACTGATAAGGAACAATATTACATTAAAGAGTGATAACAATGAAGGTATAACAGACGGACAATAATTTTGTATAATATTAACGTTTACCCTCCCCCTTGGTTGGAATTGAAGAGTTGCATACTATGGGGGAGGAATGATCTCCTCAGTCTGTCAGTGGAGCAGGACAGTGACAGCAGTCTGTCGCTGAAGCTGCTCCTCTATCTGGTGATGATCCTGTTCAGTGGATGCAGTGGATTCTCCATGATTGACAGGAGCCTGCTCATTGCCTGTCGCTCTGCCACAGATGTCAAACTGTCCAGCTCCATGCCTACAATAGAGCCTGTCTTCCTCACTAGTTTGTCCAGGCGTGAGGCGTCCTTCATCTTTAAGCTGCCTCCCCAGCACACCACCGCGTAGAAGAGGGCGCTCGCCGCAACCGTCTGGTAGAACATCTGCAGCATCTTATTACAGATGTTGAAGGACGCCAGCCTTCTAAGGAAGTATAGTCTGCTCTGACCTTTCTTACACAGAGCATCAGTATTGGCAGTCCAGTCCAGTTTATCATCCAGCTGCACTCCCAGGTATTCTGTAGTTCTAATGTAACTTTTCATTTTCAGCAGCTCCACTTGCCCATCATTCGCTCATAGAAAATCCTTCATTTTGTTGGTCTGCACACCACTCATCTCCAGTGTTTTATTTCTGCAGGAATCATCAACACTGATGGATGCCTTTTTAAAAGTGGCCTGCAGATCCTTTGCCATAACTCTGTAAAATATTATTATTATTATTATTATTATTTTGGTTTCCTTAAACGGTCATCATGGACTCATGTAGTTATTTATTTGCTTATTAATTTTAACATTAGCGTGCTGCTCCTGGAAAGATTGAGATGTTTTCACAGCACAGTAGTTGGTGTAAATTAATATATTACCATAATTCCAGCCACATTAACTTACTAATAAATAAAAGCAAGTTTTATATACAGGCATATTTTGTGCAACCTTTCTCTGAAAGAATCTCTGAAAGGACAGAGATAAAACCTGGGCATTGGTTCAAGAGCTCCGAGTGTGCCCTTCTATTTCAACAGTAACCCATAAGCTTCCCGTCAAGGACCACCGGAGGTAAACACTCCTGTGCAGTGCACTGGTTTTAGATTCACTCACGTAGGTACACTCCTGGAATGTTGAACGTGTCTTCCATTTGTATACTGTTTGCTGGAGGATCGACTACATGATACGATAACATCACAGTCAAAAATAATGACCTATTTCTCCTAATGTCTGCATTGTTAAAAGATAAAATCTGCAATTTTCACAAAATAAGACATCTGGAGCGCTTACTACCTAATCTGAGGGGAGGGTAGCAAGTGAAAAACACGTCTGGTCATTATGAACACCCGATGGGCCACCAAAGCACCAGCCGTGTTTCAGTGTTAAAGGTATTTCCAGAGTACTAGGGTGTTGTACCAAGTTAGCCATTATGAATGTAGAGAAAAGCCGAGCAAAATGACACCTTTTATTGGCTAACTAAAAATATTACAATATGCAAGCTTTCAAAGCAACTCAGGCCCCTTCTTCAGGCAAGATGTGAGTTATGCATCAGGCACAACAGCTCGGAACACAAAACAGGAAATCCAAGTGGGATCCAAATACTTTAAAGCCACAGCGATATTCACTTGGTTGCTTTCACCGTGCAAACATCCCATTTGTATCTATCTATGAAGCTGTCCTCAAGGCCTAGATGACCACCATGAATCCAACAGGAAGTTTGGACTCGGATTAGTTTCTGCGATAAATCTTCATTAAGCAGGCAAAAAACACAGGAAAACGTAGCCTGTCCCTGAGAATGGAAGAGCGAAGGACAAGCAGCCAGTAAAGGGAGGAGACCTTAACTGTGAAGGTGTGCCAGGCGCAAGGGTACTACTACTACTACTACTAGGATGGCGCAGAGCACGGGAAGTTACTGAGACAGCAATCAGAAAAGAGGCAGAGCTGCACTGGCACTTGGAAAGGTGTTGCATGTGACAGTATAGGATGTCCTGCAGGTAAGTTCTGTGCTCCATAAGCGCATTAGGCAGGTGGCAGAGAACTAGCGCAAGAGTAAAAGATGGCCAAAGTTGCAGTATGCAATGCTCCCCCATGACACAGCTAGGCAAATAGCTTAGCAACTCAGTGGTCATGCCAGGCCCCATCTTAAAAGATGGAAGTAGTTAAGCAAGCAGCAGATGGGGGCATCTAGCTTTCTGACCCAAGAGAAACTGAGAAATCAGAAAGAATTTTTCACTTACTATGTTGGGTAAAGATTTCAAACAGTTATCAGAAGAAACCATACATCCCCACTCAGGTACGTTTATTGGTTTAATAATCAATATTACAGCCATGACTCACCTGAAGAGAAGTTTAACAACAAAGCACAGGAAAACCTTTGTTTCCTTTTATCTAGATTTAACAGATCAATTCAATGAAAACGTCAAACCAGTGAATACAACTGCACTTTACTCAACAACGTCCCATTTAAAACCAGGACCCTCAAAGCAGCTGCAGTGTCAGGCTCTGTGTCTGTATGGTTAGCCATTGCTAACACATGCGTGGTCAGGATCCTGAGCACTAGACTTGGGCAGCACTGCCTCCACTTCCACGGGGATTCCAGCCACCGTTTCACCTTTATCTTTTAGTTCGTCTGTCCTGCTGACGAATATTCGGCAACACATCCATGTTTCGCAGTCAGAGGACAGGCAGGATGCTGTGCACGATGTTTCTTTTCCTGAAGGCTTTTCCAGGTAAGTAAGTTCAGGCTGGATGGTGATAGAATGGACCCCTGCTTTGTGAAAGATCTCTTGAAGCTGCTGGTTGATGCTCTCGAAAGCGAGTGAGTCTGCACATTTTACATGCAATGAAGCAACACTGCGCCCAGATGACAGCTCCCAGATATGAAGCTCGTGAATCCCTTGCACTCCAGGAACACTGCTGAGATCTTCACCTGAAACAGTAAGGACCATTAATGCTGTCTTCCGTCATCAGCTGGTATTTTATTAACAGAGTTAATTTAGAAATGGGAGCGTTAAGATCATATTTCAATACAAAATTTTACAAAATCATGAAGGTTTCTCGCCATTTGTGTGTTTATAGTGAGATATAGACACTCACAGGCCAACCGAGAGACCCCATGCAAGGTCGATGTACGGCCAGCTGCATTAAGGGACACAAGAGGCTCACCCTTCATTCTAGAAGTCCGATGCATTAATAACCAGGGCTCAGGAAGAAATGAAAAGGTTTTTAGCAACGCTCACACAACACCTGCGATGGCAAAGTAAGGAAGGCTTCACCCACTGCCCCACAAACTGGAAGCTTTATCCTCGTAAGCACCCTGATGTTGATGGATCCCAAACATGTGAACTCTGTTATATTGTATTGCTGTGGTGGTGCTGTGTGATGTTGAGTGTTGGTTTGCATGTCCTCCCCATGACAGCAGAGGTTTTTGTCAATTTTAATCCCAGAAATGTACTTGTTAGGTTAATGAGCAAGCACTGTGCAGTGCTGCTGGGCTACGTTTAGGCTTCCTCCACACCCAACTCTGGTTTACATCCGAGACAGCAGGGTGCTGCAGTGGTTCAAGCTGATGCCTCAAATCCCACCCCAGTCACAGTCTCTCTGGACTTCCCTCCATTGCACTCCATATTTCCTACCATCTTCTGTGTTGTTAACTGATGACTCTAAAGGAACCTAAATGAGAGAAGCAAAGAGCAAACAGCCTCTAAAATGACCTCAACACCTGGTGAGAGACCAAAGCGAAGGCGCAAAGCATAGTACGCTATGGACAACATTTTGCGTATTGTCGTTGAATCAGACTCTGATTTTGATGCAAGTGATCTGGACATGGAGGTTGAAAACGAAAGTGAGGTACCCTAGCTGATTGCGGTGCTGAACATGTTTGTGTAACAGATGTGCCTATGGCAACGTACACCTGGGAGGACCGCCACTTACAATGACAAGAGGTACAAACCAGATTGCGTCACACTGTGGCTGCCACCGCCACGTGAAGATAGCCAGGCAGCAAGCCTGCTGCAGATTCCTGCCATCCTACACAGCCAGCAAAAACAGCAAACAGACAGCGATAGCTGCGACAGAACAAAGCAACATGTTAATTTTTGTGTGAAACCATTGTGTTGTGTGCTTTTTCAGAAGACTGAGTTGTTTGGAAAAAAATATTCAGCCCTCAAAGAGTTAATAAAAGGATAGCTGTTTTTAAATAATATTGTCACAGCCTACAGCATGTTTTTATTATTAACACCAATAATTTTTGTCTAGGGGGTGCACTGTCAGCACAAATCCTACAATGGAACTGTCTAATCGTAATGAGCCCTGAAAAGCTGGTTTTGTCTGTGGGCATCGCTGCCATTTATGTCTTTAATTAGCATGTTAGGTGCTTGTGGGTATATGGGCTGTCTCGAAAATGCAAAGGCGACTACTCACTGAGCTGTTTAACCAGAATTCTATCAGGCACTTTCAGCATTAAGATGGCGGTTGCATCTTTGATGAGAGGAACAGCATTTTTCATTATAATGAAGACCATCAAAAATGAAAGGCAGGGATCCACATAGCACTTCCAGTTGCATGGCATTTCTGGTGACAGGGGTGAAAAATAGAAGATGAGAGCACTCACTAGCACCACCAAGGAACCAAGCAAATCCCCAATTATGTTCAGTAAAACTCCTAGGAAGACAGAAGCGGGACATTACACTTGATAATGGTAACATTCAGAAAAGAGACCACTGGCACCAGGAAAACAGCTCTGCACACCCAGGCGTGATTTCCTACCTCGGATGTTGAATGATGACACTGGGGGCTCTTTCTTAGTTGCCTGTTCTGCATCAGATGCATCGTCAACTGTTAAGAAGTCACCTGAATAACACAGAAGGAGACGTGAATGCATGAAATGCCAGTGTGAACACATGCAACCACACCACTAACTGCATTTGGAAAGATCCACATTAATAACCAAGCAAGGGTATGCAAAGAAGCAGGTCCAGGTTCAAGTTCCAGCTCTGCCACACAATTACTTCCCTTCAGTCAGAGAAAAGGCGACTTGAGCTCAAGTGGCTCCAGATCACACCATGGACACTGTATAGCCCAGGGCCATGAAACCTGTCACTTTGATTGGAAGAATATTTTCAGATTTGGTTACACTGCAAGAAAGCACCTGCTCGTTGCAAGATTACGGTTCTATTTCTCCAGTGTATCAACCAAATGAATATTAAAAAACTAGCGGGCCCAGGCCACAATAAATAATGGTCTTCTAGTCTTGGATCATTGTATCGAAATTTATTCAACAGTGGAACTGAAGGCCACAATTTCTATGATGTCTGTCGTGAGCCTCTCACTCGAGGTGTTTGTCGTTGTGATGATACGGGTTCGGCTCCCTGCTCCCACTTCCTTTTTAGGAGAACTTGAGCCCGACAACATCGGTAATGTAACTGGATAAGCTGGACAATGAGGACACCAATCGCAGAAGTGTTTTTATTTAAAACAGTCCAAACCAAAAAGTATTCTAAACAATAGTGCAGTGTTCAAAACGGTTCAATGAATAAATAAAACAGACTGAAAATGTGCAGGTTAAAATCCCAATAAATAAATCCTTTAAAACCAAGGTTAAATTTTTGGTTGGAACCAGTCCCTTCATTAAAGAAAAACACGGTGCCTTCTTCAGTTGGCAGCTCCCCTGCTTCTCCTGTACCAGGGGAGTCGCCCTACCTGCAGCTGACTTCTCCTACGCTCACACTGGCGTTTCCACCTCCGAAGTCTCCGACTTCCGCTGCCCTCTAAAGCCTTACTCGGCAAACTCAGCAGGAGTGACCCAATCCATCTGCCCCCCAGTTGCCAGCCAAACACCCCGCTTGGGCTCACTTCCCAGCTGCCTTCCACTACCAGTGAACTTGCTCTTCCTGCTTGTTCACTCGCTCACACCCACACCGGCTCTCAGCTTCCAGTTTCCTCTTCTTCCTCCATTCTCTTTTCTGATCTTTTTCATCCCTCTGCACTCGCGCTCCTACTATATATAATGGGGACGTGGCACAGGTGTGGTGATTAGCAGCTCCCGGCATCAATGACGGACATGGGCAATCCCACACCTGTGCACTTCAGTGTGGAAACACTCAAACCCGCATTGCGCCAGGGAACCACTCAGGCCACACTACCATACCCCCTCTTTAAGCCGCAGATGCATCGATTACTATATCACAGTTGTATCCACCCTAATAAAAGGAATAATGTTTATGTGTCTTTCAGTGTGCTTGTCCAGTTGCTGTGTCTCTGTCATTCGAAAAGATGCCCCACCACAAGCATTTTAGCAATAAAATGCACTGCATTTGTCTTTCCAAAAGATAGTGTTTCACAATTACTACCACTGCTTTTATGAATTCCATACTGTTGTGGTGCGGGTTGGCTCAGCACTACCGGAAACCATCTTGGAAGCTTCCTGAACCCATACCACCCGATAACGTAACCAAGGAATGGGCCACAGCAAGAGAGGACACACATCTACACTAATGTATAAAAGGTGCGTACGCATAGAAATGTTGCGTAAGAACGTTTCCACATTCAAATACCGATGTATAAAACCTAAACTTGGTGTAAAGCCAAACACATTTCCACGGCACCTCATACCCTGTCATACGCAAGTTCTCCGCTCAGTTTTGCAGACTGGCAGCATCCAGCGTCAAAGCAGTACTACTGTTCCTGTGTGGTTATCCTTTCCTTTCCTGACGTAACTTTATAAATACACTAAAAATTAATTGCAAATTGTTTATTAGTGTAATGCATCTGATTGTAATTAACCTGTAACAATATAATATAATATAATATAATATAATATAATACAGAAACACTTTCATCCTAAGAACTATAAACGCACTCAATCAATTGCTCCTTGTAGAACTGTTTGTACTTATAAGTACAATTACCTCCCTGTAAACTTGCACTACAGTTATAATATTACACAACCTTTATAAAGCGCGTATTTACATATGATGAAGATATAATTTTTAAGATGAAATGTAGCAAAATATGTTTATTGTATTATACAGATAAAACTTTAACTTCATTTAAATAATCTATATTCTTCACTGGGACTAGCATGAAGGATAGAATAATTAAATATGTACTACGAAGATATTTCAATGTTCCTTAAATGTTTTGAAGAATCGGCGCTCTAAGCTTACAGATGGCTTAACGTCTATTACAGAGCTGATTGTGTGGCGATCGGTTACTTGGAGAAAGAAAAGCAAGGACTGCAGGGGCGGCCACGCCAATATATACTGAATATAAAACAGAAAGAGAAAATAACACAGCTAAAAACGCAGCGGCAAATTTCGACAAAAGTTAAACGCTTGTGTCATGAGCACGAGGCGGCTATGCATTTGTCCGCAACGGACGTGGCCATCCACAGTGCATAAGATACCATAATGACATTGGCAGGCGAAGGGGCCACCGATTCTTTCTCTGCCCAGGGCCGCCACAAGCCTAGAGCCGCCCATGAGTACTGCTGCAATAAATAATTTCATCGAAGGTCGTGCACAATCACTGCGCCGTGAAACCCATGTTTAATAACGTGCTTTAACTCCTATCATCATGAAAATGATATCACGTATACATCTCAGTATTTTAGTTATTCAGAGAACTGTAATATCACAAATGTAATGGATTCTGTGTCCTGTCGGAGGAAGAGAGCCGGTTTAAGAAGCAAGTAGTGATTCACACACATAGATCACATACGAGTAGAAGATCAAATACAAAACAAAGCATTTAACTTGCTACTTTACTTACGATGTGATTTGAGAAACTGGTTAATTAAACGATTTTAAGATGAAGTTTATGATGTTCTACTTTAATGACAAAATAAACTACGTGATTCAAGTGGAAAGTTTGAGATTGAAGTTGACATTTTGTGCTTTTTCCTCACTGTGTGCCTTTTTTTTTCTCTGTACCCTAATAAGCTTTCATATGACACTCAGATGGTGGGCTACGACTCGCTTTTTCATGGCGACTTTGATATCTGATAACTTCTTTTTTTATTTCCGGCACTGTGCGACTTTGTGAACTTGAGCTTTCAAGTTTCTCCAACACGCTATGTCACTCGATCAGCTTCCTTTTGTTGATTATACCACGGTTTAAATCAACAAACAGTATATTTTTCCTTTGCCTCCACTTGGTATTTGCTGAAATTCTTATATTTTCCCCATGCTTTTCTCATTGTCTTTTCACAGTAGGCTGAGCCTAAGGGCTATTTATATTGATTTGCATATTCAAAGAGGCATAATTCTGGGAGGAATTTGGACGGGACAGCATGCGCGTGCACGAGCGTTACTTTTCACGCTGACTGGGATTTATGTAGCGGAAGAACGCAGAAGTTGGAGTACACACAGATTCCTGCATTTGGATTTTTCTGTGCGTAAACACATTTCGGCTTTTGTGCTTACGTCATGTTATAGTGCGAATTCTACGCATGGCGTTATGCATGAGGCCCCTGGAGTACCAGGCACAGTTTTGAGAGTTGAACTGATTAGGTCATCTCTTGTCTAGTTCTGATTGTGTGCAGAATTCAGCAACTTTCTGCAGAGTCAATAGCTACAGATCTCCAAACTTCATGTGGCCTCCAGATTAGCCCAAGAACAGTGCATAAAGAGTTTCATGGAATGGGTTTCCATGGCTGAGCAGCTGTATCCAAGCCTTACATCACCAAGTGCAATGCAAAGCGTCGGATGCAGTGTTATAAAGCACACTGCCACTGGACTCTAGAGCAGTTGAGACGTGTCCTCTGGAGTGAGGAATCACGCTTCTCTGTCTGGCAATCCAATGGATGAGTCTGGGTTTGGAGGTTGCCAGGACAACGCTACTTGCCCGACTTGTATTGTGCCAAGTGTAATGTTTGGTGAAGATGGGGGGATTATGGTATGGGGTTGTTTTTCAGGGGCTGGGCTTGGCCACTTAGTTCCAGTGAAAGGAACTCTTAATGCTTCAGCATACAAAGCCATTTGGGACAATTTCATGCTCCCAACTTTGTGGAACAGTTTGGGGATGGCCCCTTCCTGTTCCGGTATGACTGCACACCAACCAGTGCACAAAGCAAGGTCTATAAAGAAATGGATGAGCGAGTTTGGTGTGGAGGAACTTGACTGGCCTACACAGAGCCCTGTCCTCAACCCAACAGAACACCTTTGGTGATGAATTAGAGTGGAGACGTCGACATCAGTGCCTGACCTCACAAATGCTGTCCTGGAAGAATGGTCAAACATTCTCATAAACACACTCCTAAACCTTATGGAAAGCCTTCCCAGAAGAAGTGAAGCTGTTTTAGCTACAAAGGGTGGGCCAACTCCATATTAAAGCCTATGTATTAAGAATGGGATGTCATTAAAGTTCATGTGTGTGTAAAGGCAGGCATCCCGATACTTTTGGCAATATAATGGAATAAACTATCAAGTAGGATGGCATTGACAGTTGAACTTTAAGGACCTTCAAACCTCAACCTGACGATATTTTGGAAAATTTGGTGAAAATGTTTGGTAGGAAGATTTGTTGGATGTTTTTCAATAAAATGGTGATTTGTGCTCATTTTCTTCACTAGAGCCCTCCCCTCCTCCACAGAACATTTCCACTAAGCCTACTTCTTCATATCACAGAAAGCATAGGTTTACTGTCCAGTCAGAAAATTTGAACTATTAAATAAACACAATTAAATATTTATTTCCAGTGAAACTGGATACAACTGCTGGTGAGTACCGATGGTTCAGCACAACCAACTGTAATTTAAACCTCACCTGTTTCACTGTGTTTTCTGCTCTGTCGGTTCATCTTGATAAAACTGAACACGTGTTTTTTACTGAAACCAAATGGCCTGAAGACAATCAACTCCACAGCATTTACTAGCACTCCCAGGGACCCCACAACCAGTATCAAAAATGGCTCATCAATCTTCTGTGCCACAATGAGTCGCATGGTAGACTGCACAAAAATAGTGAAGCACAGAGACGAGAGGAAGACGGCATTGCATAGCACACCCACCACCTCAAACAGTGTCAATCCATAAGTGATGTGGCAGGAGGGACCATATCGGCAGGCATACGGGGTTAAAATGGCCAAAAGTAGAGACAGAAGGTTTGAGAGCAAGCTGAATGAGTCTGATATCAGTGTGACAGAGTTTCCTATGTATCCCAAAATTACTTCAGTTAAAAAGAAGAGACCATTGTCTACCAGCATGAAGGTGAGTTGCCACTTCTTCCAGGTTAGTCGAGACATGTTTAGACTTTCCAACTAAGAGGGGAATCTGAGAACAGAATGGAAAGCAGCTGATTAGAAAGAATGTCTAAAAACAGAACATGGTTCAATTAAACAGAGAAAAACTTTAATATTAGTTCTATGTATTTCTAGAATCCCAGATACCAATACTTGATACAGCATTTACATGCTGTTTATTCAAAATAAACACATTAGGAAATTAGAATTCGACATTCAACTTTTGTATTGTAATGTAAATTAATCTATTTAGCATTGTTTACATCCCCACTAAATTTAGCCACTATTAGAGTACCTTAACAAAAATATACAGCACAAATATATGTTTCCAGGGTTTTCCAGGCGCTCTTGATAAAGCATTGTTACTATTATTATTAGTACTATAATGAAAAACCTTTCCTACAGCCACCCCAAATGCCGTGTGTTATGCACTTAGTCTTACATACTGTATGGCAGCTCAGACAGGCGGGGATTAATAAAGATCAGGCATCATACAATGCATTACTGTTTAGGACCTAATGAATCCATAGACTTCCTGCATACATGAAAAAATGTAGGCACCTGTGGTCAATGTGCATGTCTTAGGAATCTCCTACATAAAAATAAGTTCACACAGTCTCTGCAGGATACACATTTCTACACAATTACAATTTATTTGTCAGATTTTACCAACTGGCAGATCTGGGCAGAAATCAGAGCTTACAAATATTTCCTGTAAATTTCAGATTTCCCCCCAGATTATAAAAATATTTAAGACATGAAGTTTATTACCATTTCCATAACACATGTCATGGTGAAATGTTAAGGGGTGGAGTGGTGGCTCTGAGGCTAAGGATCTGCGCTGGCGTCCAAAAGGTTGCCGGTTTGAATCCTCGTTGCTGCCAAAGGAGATCCTACTCAGCAATGCCGTTAACCTTTGAATGCGCCAGGGGGGCTGTACAATGGCACTCTGACCCCAAGGAGTAAATGAAAAAGATGCATTTCACTGTGTGTTGTCCTGTATGACTATGTATGTGACAACTAAATAGCAATAAACACGTCATCGTGAAATGTTAACTATTTTTTGCATTGTTATCTTGATGAAATATCCAGTCTCTTTTCCAGTTCAATTTCTTCAGCAACTCATGTAGATTTATTTCTGGAATTTGATGATATTTAGCTGAATACCAAATTATTTCCTTTGCTGCTGCAAAATACCAAGTATAACCATTTCACCTCATGCTTAAAGTTTGGAAAGGACTTTTCTTTCTTCAAATGGTTAAGCTTTGTTTATTTTTATGGATAAGTCCAAGAAAATCCATGCAAAGCACTAATTCTGAAAGCCCATGTACATCTGTCTGTCTCTCTGCAAGAAACAACTCAGCCTGCCATGGGCCAATTTTGTAGAGACGGGCACACTTACTCTTCAAAGACATTTGTTTAGACAGTTCAATTTTTGTTCAGATATCTCAAACAGATCAAGCTGTATGAAGTTTTAAAGTGTCAGAATTTCCCAGCTCATCCAACTTAAAACGGGGAAATGTTCTGTGCAACTTCAACTAGGAACTAGTTTACTGTTTCAGTTCTACCTTGTGAGCGGTTACTTGAATGTTTATATTTTGTACGTTTTCTCTTTATAGACTGTGGTGTTTATTCTTCCCCAAAGAAGACAGCACAAACAAAAACAAAGTTTTGGGGACCGTCCCCATATATTGTCGCCCAGACAATAAAGAATGTAAATGATTCAGAGTTTCAAAAGTAAAACAGTGAACACCTTTCTTTGACAAAAATGGCGGCTTTATACAGAACAGGATTATGGTACAGGAAATGGTTGGCAGGAAGTGACGTTGGAAACAGGAACCGGAAACAACGTCATCATGACTGGACGGAAGTGAGGTGGATTGATGGAGCCGGAAGTGACATCATCATGGTTGGCCGGAAGTGACGTCGTCGTGGCCATTTTGGAACCTGGAAGTGGAGGAACTATTTTTCTTCAGGTGTTCTGTTGACCAAAAGAGATTTGGGTAAGTACCACGTGATAACCCTCTATCTCGCGATGTTTCACTCACCTTTAGGCTCTTTGACTGCCTCCTAATCGCACATGTGTGACAAGACCTATTCTTTTGACAGCCACTCAGGTGCCCAGTGCAAGTTAGTGAGTGATGCCAGGCACAGTATGCGTTCAAACAGCTCTAACAGTAGCACCTTCTCCTGCTGCTCTAGGTAAGGTAACTAATATAGGACCAAAAATAAGTGACTAAATGGAAGGGACAACAATTATGGAAGCATATACAAGACTGAACAGACTGGACAATATTATCTGCAGATTATTATTGCAAAAAACTAACATTATCAACCCACAACTATAAAAAAAATTTCATCTTCTTACTCACTATGTACCATTTGTATTCCCATTACACAATAAATCAGCTCCTTTCTAAATTCTTATATATATAATGTTAATAAATTACTGTGTTTTAACAATAATACTAATAGTTAGATTAGTTAGAGTGCATTTTCTGCTAGTATTGGTCATTTTGTATTAATAGAGTGACTCCAGTGTTGTCTTGGCTGTATGCTTTGCGTCATTATTGTGCTAAAAGGCGAACTGTTGCCGCATTATGAGGTCACATGCACTCAGGAGAAGGTTTTCTTCAAGCTCCTCTCTGTGTTTTACTGCATTCATTCTTCCCTCACTTCTGACCAGTCTGCCTTTCCCTGCCCCTGAGAAGCAACCCCATAGTGTGATGCTGCTAGCACCATGCTTCACCATAGGGATGTATTAAGTAGATGATAGATAGATAGATAGATAGATAGATAGATAGATAGATAGATAGATAGATAGATAGATAATAGATAGATTTCCCCTTTATTAATCCCAAGGGGAAATTCAACAGTGCCTGGTCTTTGCCAGACATAGTGCTTGAAGTTCTGCTCAAAGAGTTCATTTTTTGTCTTATAAGACCAAAGCCTTTTAAATGCTGTTGTTGGCTGTCATATATATTTTACTCAAGAGTGGCTTCTGTCTAGCAACTTTACCATAAAAACCAGATTGATGGACTGCTGTTCAGCTGGTCAACCTTCTAACAGGTCTCTCCATTTCAGCAGATGACTTATGCAAGTCTGTTAGAGAGTGACCATTGGGTTCTTGGTTGTCTCCTTAAATGAAACCCTTTTTGCGCAGTTACTCAGATTCCAAAGACAGGGGACTCTAGGGAGACTCCAGGTGGTTCCAAACTTTTCAATTTCACAACCATTTAGGCCACTGTGCTCCAGCGAACACTCCACACTTCAAAAATGGTTTTATAGCCTTGTCCTGATCTATGCCTTACCACAGTTTTATTGTGGTGGTCTATAGAGACTTCCTTGGCCTTCATGTCTTTTTTGACATGCAGTGCGAAATGTTGGACCACTACACAGATGTGTGCCTTACAAAGCTATATCCAATCAATTCAATTTGCCACGGGTCGGACTCCAATCAGGTTCTAGACATACCAAGTATAATAATGCATGTGACAACAAATATACAGTGCCACAGCAAAGAGTCTGAATACTGACATACTTGAAAGATTATAGCTTTGAGTTTTAATAAGTTTATTGGTGAAGAAAATTGGCAAATTTATCAATTTAAAATTGAACCAACAATATATTAAACTGGAGAGAAAGTGAGGTGTGAATAATTTCTGAATGCACTGTACTTTCAGTATTTATGTTACATTAATAATAACCTCACAGCTTCACTGGACATTATAACAATTCAGTGAATCTCCAACACTGTACTTCATTGGCAAAGCCCCCCACCTGCTCTTTATCATGGGCTGAAGCAGCCAATAATTTTTACTTGGCGATTTCAACTGAAGTTTCATGTCTCTATCAGGAACTCCTTTTTAAAATATGTTTAAAAAATGTGAATTACAGTTAGTCACAGCCCCTCCACAACCAACAACTGTTAGACTGCTATCTGTAAAAACTATTGAGCCATCATCAGCTTATCTGGGCTACACTTTTTTAACTACACTGGCATATAAAGTAGTGTTAAAAAACATATTTAATGTAGTTTAATAACAGATGTGAATGCATTCTATTATCACTTTTCTTTTTGAGTATGACTCCCTGTTATAAAAATATTTTATAAATAAAAAAATAATACTGTAACTCTTTGAGGAAGTAGCAAAAGAAATTTACAATGCTCCAAGTTTTAAATCAGGGAAATCCCTGAACTGAACGCACCTAAATATTGCACAATGCACACATTTTCTAACTTGATAAGAACCTGTAAAGGTGTTAATGATCAATAAATTCAACTATTTTTGTAGCACAAAGACATTAAAAAGTTTGCTCATTTTCACACAGCAAAAAGAAGTGGGAACTGAACCCAGCCACAGGGGATACAAACCCAGTCACAGAAGATGCACAAACCAGTATGTTTCTTTGTGTCGCTCCCAAGCCCAGATAACTGGGGAGGGTTACGTCAGGAAGGGCATCCGGTGTGAGATTTTGCCAGATCAATATGTGGACAACAATACCAATTTCCATACCGGATCAGTCGAGGCCTGGGTTAACAACGGCCACCACCAAGTACTGTTAGACAACAGGGTGCAGGCGTAAATTGGGCTACTGTTGGTCAAAGAAGGGGGGGAGACATATGCAGAGGCAGGAGGAGAGGAGGAAGGTAAAGAGAATGAAACTGAGGGTAGGAAGTTTGAATATTGGCAGTATGACTGGTAAGGGGGGAGAGTTAGCTGATGTGATGAAGAGAAGGAAGGTTGACATATTGTGCATGCAAGAGACTAAATGGAAGGAGAGTCAGGCCAGGTGGATTGGTGTTGGATTCAAATTGTTCTATCACGACGTGGATGGGAGGAGAAATGGGGAAGGGGTTAATCTGAAAGAACAGTATGTCAAGAGTGTATTGGAGGTGAAATGAGTGCCACAGTGATGATTATGTAGCTGGAAATTGAAGGTGTGATGGTGAATGTTGTTAATAAATATGCCCTGCAAGTTGGGTATGTAATGGATGAGAAAGAAGATTTCTGGAGTGAGTTGGATAAAATAATGGAAAATGTACCCAAGGGAGAGAGAGTGGTGATTGGAGTGGATTTCAATGAACATGTTGGCGAAGGGACCAGAGGGGACGAGGAGGTGATGGGTAGATATGGTGTGAAGGAGAGGAATGAAGAAGGTTAGATGATAGTGGATTTGGCAAAAAGGATGGACATGGCTGTGGTAAATACGTATTTTAAGAAGAGGGAGGAACATAGGGTGACGTGCAAGAGTGGAGGAACATCCACACAAGTAGATTACATCCTATACAGGAGGGTCAATCTGAAGGAGATTGGCAGTGGCAGTGGAAAGTGTAGTTAGGCAGCATAGGATGGTGGTCTGTAGGATGATGCTGGAGATCAAGAAGAGGAGTACAGTGAGGGCAAAGCCAAGGATCAAATGGTGGAGGTTGAAAAAGGAAGACTGCAAGGTTGAGTTTAGGGAGGAGGTAAGACAGGCACTGGGTGGCAGTGAAGAGTGACCAGATAGTTGGGCAACTACAGAAGTAGTAGTAAGGGTGACAGCAAGAAGAGTGTTTGGCATAACATCTGGACAGAGGAAGAAGGAAAAGGAAACCTAATGGTAGAATGAGAGAGGAAGAGGTTGGCAAAGAAGAAGTGGGATAGTCAGAGAGATGCAGAAAGTAGACAAGAGTACAAGGAGATAAGGCACAAGGTGAAGAGAGAGGTGGTGAAGGCTAAAGAAAAGGCATATGATGAGTTGTATGAGAGGTTGGACACTAAAGGACCTGTACCAATTGGCTAGACAGAGGGACCAAGCTGGGAAAGATGTGCAGCAGGTTAGGGTGATAAAGGATAAAGATGGAAACGTACTCACAAGCGAGGAGAGTGTATAGAACAGATGGAAACAGTACATTTGAGTGGCTAATGAATGAAGAGAATGAGAGAGAGAGAAGGTTGGATGATGTGGAGATAGTGAATCAGAAAGTGCAACGGACTGGCAAGGAGGAAGTAAGGACAGCTATGAAGAGAATGAAGAATGGAGATGCCATTGGTACAGATGACATACCTGTGGAAGCATGGAGGTGTTTAGGAGAGATGGCAGTGGAGTTTTTAACCAGATTGTTTAATGGAATCTTGGAAAGTGAGAGGATGCCTGAGGAGTGGAGGAGGAGTGTACTAGTGCCGATATTTAAGAATAAGGGGATGTGCAGGACTGTAGTAACTATAGGGGGGTAAAATTGATGAGCCACAGCATGAAGTTATGAGAAAGAGTATGGGAAGCTAGGTTAAGAAGTGAGGTGATGATTAGTGAGCAGCAGTATGGTTTCATGCCGGAAAAGAGCACCAGATGCAATGTCTGCTCTGAGGGTGTGGATGGAGAAGTATAGAGATGGCCAGAAGGAGTTGCATTGCGTCTTTGTGGGCCTGGAGAAAGCATATGACAGGGTGCCTCGAGAGTCGTTGTGGTAATGTATGAGAAAGTCAGGAGTGGCAGGGAAGTATGTAAGAGTTGTACAAGATATGTACGAGGGAAGTGTGACAGTCGTAAGGTCTGCGGTAGGAGTCACAGATGCATACAGTGTGGAGGAGGGACCAGCTCTGAGCCCTTTCTTTTTTGCAATAGTGATGGACAGGTCAACAGACAAGATTAGACTAGAGTCCTCTTGGACTATGATGTATGCTGATGACGTTGTGATCTGTAGCAAGAGTAAGGAACAGGTTGAGGAGACCCTGGAGAGGTGGAGATATGTTGTAGAGAGGAGAACAACGAAGATCAGTAGGAACAAGACAGAATCTCATGTTTGTAAAGGAGAGGAATGGTGAGGATGTAGGGAGTAGAGTTGATGATGGTGGATGAGTTTAAATATTTGGGATCAACATTACAGAAAAACGGGGATTGTGGAAAAAAGGTGAAAAAGAGAGTGCAGGCACAGTGGAATGGGTGGAAGAGTTTTGGGTGTGTCAGGGGTAATTTGTGACAGACGGGTATCAACAAGAGTGAAAGAGAAGGTCTACAGGCTGGTAGTGAGACCAGCTATGTTATATGGGTTGGAAGCGGTGGCACTGCCCAAAAAACAGGAGACAGAACTAGAGTTGGCAGAGTTAAAGATGCTAAGATTAGCACTGGGTGTGACGAGGATGGACAGGATTAGAAATGAGTACATTAGAGGGTCAGCTCAGGATGGACGGTTTGGATACACAGCTAGAGAGGCAAGACTGGATTGGTTTGGACATGTACAGAGGAGAGATGCTGAGTAAATTGGGAAAAGGATGCTAAGGATTGATCTGCATGGTAAGAGGAAAAGAGGAAGGCCTAAGAGAAGGTTTATGGATGTGGTAAGATAGGACATGCAGGTGATGGGAGTAACACCAAGATACAGAGGACAGGAAGAGATGGAAAAAGATGATCCGCTGTGGCAACCCCTAATGTGAGCAGCTGAAAGAAGAAGAAAGACAAATGGGAAATGAATATACATTTTTGTGGTTTAAAGTCCAGTGTTTCAAAGAGTACACTGCACTGCCTGGCGGTGAATGTATGCATTTTGCTTTGCTCTGAAAGTACTGACTATAGTTGTGTGTGTGTCTTTTAATTTGTTAATTTTTGTCTTTAGTATACAGTAAATGTTTAACAGCATGATGCATATTTTGGTATAATGTTTATGCATTTCTGTATAATATTCAGCATACTTTGTATATTTTGTATTAAATGATTATGGTATATGTGTGTGTTTCTATAAACTGTATATGCACTGCAATATGTTGTCTATAAGTTTTAGAATGTATCTTGTTTTGAATATTATGTGTATTTTTATGTTTACATACCTGTTTCTGGCAACTCTAAATTTGTCATGTATGAGTGAATGAGTTTGCGAACATATGTGACCTGCAATAGAACATGTGTCTCATGTTGAGCTGCACAAAATGACAAGTTCTGTCTTCAGCACCCTGCAACCCTAACCTTGGGTTAGGTTTAGAAAATGGCTGGATGGTTGGTTTATGCTCTTTAGTATACTGTGTGTGAGTTTACATAGTACAAGTCTTTTGGTGTACAGTATAATGATTTTATATACAATACTCTGAATGCAATTTAGTATACTGTATATGCATTACAGAATTATGCATATGTCTGTATCTTATTGAATTTTAATATCCTCTGTGTATTTCATGCTTAGGTACAAGTGTTTTGGTGGCACAAACTGAAAATTTAAACTCAAGTATCTCTATGTATTTACAGGATAGTTTGTATGTGCATTTAAATTCAGTAAGAAAAGTGTGCAAGTACACTGTGAATGTAAGTGCAGAGTGACTGCATTTTGGTGCACTGCAACATAAGAACCTAACACCATCCATCCACCTTCTTAGCCCTCTTACCCAGAGCAGGGTTGCATGGAAATTGGAGTCTATCCTGGCAATCATATAGGGCACAAGACAGGAACAACACCTGGGCAGGACACCAGTCCATCTCAGGGCAAACACACACATGCTAGGGACAGTTTAGGAAAGCCAATTTGTCTTACCTGCATGCCTTTGGCCTGTGGGGGGATAGTGGAGCACCCGGAGAAAACCCATGATGGCAAAATGCAGGACAAAAACCCCAGTCTCTTTACTGTAAGGCAGCGGCACTGCCACTGCACCACCATGCCACCCTTAATAACAACATAATAATTTCAAGGCCAATTCAGGTCCATGGTACTCAGATTCTATCATGGCAGCACTGGATGCAACCCAGACAACAGCCTTGATTTAGGTGACAGTCGGTGCGTTGGACTATAGTGCATGTTTCAGTAATGATAGCAGTGCAAATTATTATGGGGGTATTTAAATTATAAAGCTGTCTGTAATCACTTTACATATTATGCTAAAACACTTCATAGAATATGAGACTATATTTTACTGCTGGCTACACTATTTTGTTTACAATTACCAAGTGAAAAGTAAATATAAAGATCTTTTTCAAAAAACTTTTGCTATGAGCATGGAAAAAATTAAACATGCTGTGAACAGATGGTCTACCATCCACGTCACATTAGCAGGTAGAATCAATACTGCCAAGATGAACATCCTTCCCAAGCTTCTTTTTCTATTTTAGAGCATCCCTATATACATTAAGAAATTGTTCTTTGAGAAATCAGACTCAATTATAACCCATTTTATTTGGAATTCAAAACATCCACACATACATAATGTGAAGTGACTCTACAATGACCTAAAGCAGATAGGGGCATTGCATTAACTAACTTTCAGTTTTATTACTGGGAAGTAAATATACAGGCTATAAAGTCCTGGAAATTGATATAAATTGATGAATATATACAAGCCTAATCTGCAACAGAAATAAAATATTGCTGTACTTCTTTATATGCCCTGCTTTGTGCCCCAGTAACTTCAAATAATTGTCAATACACTAATAATCCAATTGTCCATCAATCACTCAGAATACGGAACCAATGCAGAAAGCACGATAAGGCAGAGAAGCTCTTATCTGTTGCATCACTACACGATAATCAACTTTTTCTACCCTCTCAAACTTACAAAGTATTTAATGTTTGGAAATCGTCCGGGATGAAAACACTTAAAGGATTTGTATATAGATATTGCCTTTGCATTGTATGAACAATTATGCTTCAAATTTAACTTCCCATCAACACAATTTTCCACTACTTTCAAATCAGAATCTTTGCTAAAAGGAACCTGCCCAATTTTTTGCATCTCCCACCTATTTCTAATCTGGAGGAATTACTGATCAGTCTTGAAGATTCAGACAGCATCTCAATCTTATATATATAATTCTTTTTACATTTGAAATGGAAATTACGTATGAACACAGAACATATTATAATACAGGAACTAATCACTTTGTTTGTGGACGCCATTTTTATATTGTCTTACGAATTGTTATTATTTGTGTGAGAGTTATTTTACTGATATTGAAAAGAAATAAATACAAACACGTCGATCTATCCCATAGAAGTGCACCCCGCATCGCCCACTCCCAGCCTTCCTCTCTGGACTCCAGCACTGAGCTGTCCACCGCCAGGCGCGTTCTGACAGAGAAGTTTTATTTATTCGTCCACATGACTGTCGCGGAAACTGCCACATTGTAACTTTTTTTTAATTGCCAGTACTTGATAGTAGAAATGATGAAGAAAACAGCTTTGTGTCTTTCAACTTTTTAACTGCGCTCCTGGGAGAGTGGAAATCGTTGCGAATGACAGTAATCGGCACAATCGAAGCAAGACTCTCTTTGTAAATTTCACTGCGTGACTATTTACTGTCCCTTAAGGTTTGGGTCACTAAAACCCCGCAACATTCAAAGTTGCTTTTGTGATGAATTCTTTTAACAACATGTGGGGTTTACATCTAAGAAGATGTACCAACCTCTTCATGTAAAGCATTGGACTTGGGAATTGTTTGGACCTTCTGCCCGTTAAGCACGGAATGGCAGCGTCCACATTTCTCAGAATAATTTTTCTCTTAAATCACAGGCACATAGTGCAAGGTTGTCAGGCAGAAATTTGCAGGATCGCATAGAAAATGTTATTTCTATACCATACTGGTCGTGTAGCGCCTTTCACAAGGGATCTCCTCCCGAGAGATGATCCAAATACATTTAAGCTGCTGTTAGTACTACTTACCTGTTGTGTTAGAACGCCTTTAAAATGTACTTTACCCCTAAGCACTCCAGTACTGCTCATGTATCTTTATTTCTTAAATGTTAATGTTTTACTGTTTAATAATTTATATACTGCATTTTATTTTTTTACCTTGCACCCAGTGAGCGAAGCCACTGGGTAATCAGCTAGTAATATATAAAAACATTTTAAAGTCCCTTTGTCTCAAAGATCCCAAGGGTACAATGGGGAAAGGATCTTTCACTTAACACCTCTGAAAGGAAGTGGAAGGCAGCCATACATAGAATACATTCCAGCTCCATATGCGCAAAGCACTCAATCATCCAACTTAAAATCTTTTATTGTGCACGTTTATCATATTTAAATTTGGCCAAAATGTATTCAGGCCAAGACTCAACCTGTGAATGTTGAAATTTCGCTCCAGGCTCACTAGCCACATGTTTTGGGTGTGCACCAAATTAACATCATTCTGGACAAAAATCTTTGCATGCCTATAAAGCAGCCTTGGTGTCACAATCACTCCTAATCCATTAACAGCTGTTTTTTAGTGTACTCCAAGATGGTCTTAAAATGGAGAAGGACAAGCAGACTGTAACTGCCTTTACTTCACTATTAGCACATAGACTTATCTTGCTCAACCACTTTTAAGTCAGTGGGTAACTGATAGGGTGGCAGAGTGGTAGCGCTGCTGCCTTGCAGTAAGGAGACCTGGGTTCGCTTCCCGGGTCCTCCCTGCGTGGAGTAGCATGTTTTCCCCGTGTCTGTGTGGGTTTCCTCACACAGTCCGAAGACATGCAGGTTAGCTGCATTGGCGATATTAAATTGTCCCTAGTGTGTGGGCCCTGTGATTGGCTCCAGCAGACCCCCGTGACCCTGTTTTAGGCTATAGTGGGTTGAATAATGGATGGATGGGTAACTGATGTCCTATACTATTTGAAATTGGAAAAAATGAAATTCTCACTTCGTGCATTTGTTCAAAACTTTTTTAAAATATGAGATCTAATTAATAACATTTTAGAATAAGCGTTTATATCAGGCAAGATAACATTCTCCTTTCTTTGTTGTTTTAAAGATTTCCTCTTGGAGTTGGCTCTCCTCTCTTTCTGTAGGGGTGGGGGCTGAATTCTGGTTTGTCAAGTTTGATTTAATTGTATGTAATTGTATTTTATTTGTTGTACAAGTTCGACTTTGTTGTGTGGAATGTTATGTTCTTCAAATAAAATCAATAAAATTACAAAGCGAATAAATAATTTGCACCGCTACACAATTGGAAGGTGATTTATATTGACACTTTAAAGTTTGTGATAAAGACAGGACGCTTTTAACTTAACGGCAAATTTTTTAATGGTGTTAGTACGTTAATGGTCAAGAAAGTTAACGACACGATCCATGACTGATGTTATTTTTTCTGTTATATGATTAGAATATTAAGACAGAGCAGGGTATTTATTAGGATATAAAAAGATGTTTTCAGAAAATGGAAAGCTGCACGCGACACATTCCATCGATCGTACATTTAATATGACACTTATTAAATTATAAATTGTCGGCATCGTGAGATTCCGAGTTAATAGACGATAAGCAACTTTAACTAAACTCTTAAAAACAGCTGAAAGTCCTTTTCCCGGGCCTACCGCTATGCACTTTCTCTACAGCAGGTGGCGCTCCTCTTGTTGCTCATATTGGGATGTTCGGCGCCCTCACGATTTGGCGTCCAGCAAAAAATGCTTGACGTCCTGTAAAAACTCCAAAAACGACCGTTTTCGTATACTGTACAGTGCACTAGTAATCACCCTCGTCTTCCACAGAATGATTTATGTTTTAAATAAAAGACAAGATATTTTTATATTGGCAGAGCTGACTTGAATTTGCAGAATATCGTTTAATGCATATCGGAATTTCAATTCACAAATCTTATCTTATTCATTAGTCAGTTCCAAACATATGCATATAATCCGCACTTTAATGCCGTATGTGCCATAATTACATTTACATCCATTTAAATTACGTGTCATGGTGTTATTTATTTATTT
Source organism: Polypterus senegalus (assembly GCF_016835505.1). NCBI lineage: Eukaryota > Metazoa > Chordata > Cladistia > Polypteriformes > Polypteridae > Polypterus > Polypterus senegalus. The sequence goes on along the minus strand of NC_053156.1, from coordinate 233,815,686 downwards.
ATGTCGTGGAATGTGATTTTTTTTTATTTTCTATAAATGCCACATTTTTAAAAAGAATAGCGATTCTACAACAGTGCAATTTTTTTTAAATCAACGCTCAGTATTGGCAGGTTGTGTACACTGTAATAATGTGCACAACTTAAAAGAACGAATTCGACGAAATGACGCGTTGATTCATTTTGAAAACGGAGACGAGTTCACCTAATGATGCACGGCGTAGTCCAAGGTTTCTTTATTCATTTCCTCCCCTCGTTTAACCTGCCAGATACGACACGGGCCCTTAAAAGAAAGATACAATAATTGATACCAAGATTCACATTCCGTTGACACTGGAAATGACTTTATATATGTATTGCTCTGACAGCGAACAGCTAAGGTGTCGCTCTGACTCCACCAGTATCAGCATTACTTATTCCACTTTAACGTACCATGGGAACACAAAGACTTACTCAGCCCTGGCTTTCTTGTACGTAGGTTTCAGTAAAAAATAAAATGTTAACTATAGAAACTGTCCCCTCCTCCACAGCTCACTCTCTTTCTCCTGCAGGGCATATCGGCATGTGAGCTACTGAGAACGCGCCATGAACAGACTAGTACTCTGACACATGCAGGGCCCAGGTAGCCGGTTCAGCCTCCGGGAATTAGATGACTCTTTTAATTAACCTACTGTGTAAAAACCATTTCATTTGGACGGCACCTATAATAAAATCCATAATTAATTTACAGCTCAATAATACTTAGTTTGTATATCACGTATTACTTACAGTCAACTGCAGAATGCCCCAGAATTCTTTGTGTCTCATGCAAATGACTGTTGATTTTCTTTCAACTAAGGTAGCAGGCATTTTGTTTCTGCATCTGAAAGAGATTGATGTGAAGTCCGTTATTGAACTATTATAATTGTATGTGTTCAACATATTAAAAGTTGATCTTTGAGACATTGTACCCCAGTTTTTCTCTTAAGTAGGAAAATTAATTATTTGGTGTTGATAAAGCCCATTGATAGATTTGTGGCTACCTCAAAATTCAATATCTAAAGTCTTAAGTATTTTTGAGTTACTTCAAGTAATTTCCTTTGGGATTAATACATTTTTCTGATTCTGATTTTTCTCTTTTTCTGATTTCACCCATTAGCTATACCCACTCTATATAAAAATACAGGCTGGATTCTTTTCCAAATGAATCTTACTGAGTATAATTACTCAAAACATTATTCAATTAGATTTTTTTTAAATGTAGTTATTACTTGAATTATCTGTGGAGAATTGCTATATACTAACAACAAACTTTAAGCATAAAAACAACTTTCAGCATAAAAAATATACCAGAGTATACTTTAGAATGTAAACTAATTAGCATAATACCATGAGAATTATGGGAGTTCTCAAAGTACTAATATATTATGAAATATCATCATTTTGGAGTAAGGTTAGTGTTTCAATGTCATTTGATATGTTTTCATATAGAAGCAAAAAATCAATGGATCAAAGTAAATATAAATAGGTAAAATAACTATAAATGGGTTAGAAGAACCATATTCCTCTGAATCTTCACCGTAGACCAAGGTTTTAGTTTGAAGAATTTTTGAGTTTTTGCAGTGACAAAATTAGACGTTGTTAGGCAGTAAAATGTAAGTATTTGGGGACAGATTTTCCTCTGTCTTGTTATTTGTGGGTTTAGATTAAATCAATGGTGTTTCATTTTATGTGGGAGGGCAGGTATGAGAGGACAAGAAGGTTTATATGGAACAATGTGTGGAAAATGGAGATGGGGATATCATAGACATTTGGCTAGAGATGGGCTGTGTTTTTACACCTTTGTGCAAGGCTTTGAATTTGGACTTTGTACACAAATTTAAATTTGTTTGGCTCTGTGGTTCACATCCTTAAAGCGGACTCTGATAGTGTGTCAAATTTGAAACCAAAAGCAGAAGAGAGACCAGTAAGCTATGAATGAATATGCAGCAAAATTAAAAACCAAGTACAGGGAATCTGCAGATGTTACTTTGTAAACAGAAAGACTAGTACAAGGCTGTCAGGCGTACAATGGAGGAGGTGGCAGACTCTGACAATAAAGTTTAAAGTGGGGTTAAGGACAACAGTACAGCCAAAAAGGCTGGAAAAATATTTTAAAGGATTTAAGCTGGATGATGGTGTGGGGGAAATTGGCAAGGTTGACACATAAAAGGATATGTCCAAGACCAGACTGTGGCCGGGTGGAGATAATCAGACTTGTGTTTTGGGAGCACAGGTGGACACCAGAAGTGTGGGCGAATGTGAAAGAATTATTGATGATAGTAACAGATTCCATTTTTGTCATATCTGTTTATTTTGAAAAGGAGGGACTAGCTGGAAATGGCAGAGTTTCACAGGAGGCCTTTTTGATATGGCTTGTTATTTGTCTATCAAAGAGGTACATTTGGAATGCCAGGTGTATCCTGATAAGGAGGTTTGTGACCTATAGATTGTGCCACGTGTAAAGCAACTTCAAAAGGAAAATAAGGAGACAGAATGAGAAGTGGGGTTTCACAGCTGCTGCTGCTGCTAAGGAGAGATGAAAGAGCTAGTGGGTATTAGGGAATGAGGAATAAGACTAATGGGAATTGATTTTAAAAATCCAAAACGTAAGTCCAATGTATTGGAGGGATGATGGTTTCAATTAAGAGATGGAAAACATATTTATTTATATATATATAATATATATAAAAGGAACACTTTTTAATCAGAGTATAGCATCAAGTCAATGAAACTTCTGGGATATTGATTTGGTCAGTTAAGTAGCACAGGGGGTTGTTAATCAGTTTCAGCTGCTTTGCTGTTAATGAAATTAACAACAGGTGCACTAGAGGGGCAACAATGAGATGACCCCCAAACAGGAATGGTTTAACAGGTGGAAGCCACTGACATTTTTCCCTCCTCATCTTTTCTGACTGTTTTTTTTCACTAGTTTTGCATTTCGCTATGGTCAGTGTAACTACTGGTAGTATGAGGCGAAACCTGGACCCTACAGAGGTTGCACAGGAAATCCAACTTCTCCAGGATGGCACATCAATGTGTGTCATTGCCAGAAGGTTTGCAGTGTCTCCCAGCACTGTCTCAAGGGCATGGAGGAGATTCCAGGAGACAGGCAGTTAGTCTAGGAGAGCTGGACAGGACCATAGAAGGTCCTTAACCCATCAGCAGGACTGGTATCTGCTCCTTTGGACAAGGACAAACAGGATGAGCATTTCCAGAGCTCTACAAAATGACCTCCAGCAGGCCACTGGTGTGAATGTCTCTGACCAAACAATCAGAAACAGACTTCTTGAGGGTGGTCTGAGGGCCCAACGTCCTCTAGTGGGCCCTATGCTCACAACCCAGCGCAGTGGAGCTCGATCGGCATTTACCATAGAATACCAGAATTGTCAGGTCCACCAATGGCACCCTGTGTTTTTCACAGATGAGAGCAGGTTCACCCTGAGCACATGTGACAGACGTTGAAGGGTCTGCAGAAGCCATGGAGAATGTTATGCTGTCTGTAACATCATTCGGCATGACCAGTTTGGTGGTGGGTCAGTGATGGTCTGGGGAGGCATATCCATGGAGGGACGCACAGACTTCTACAAGCTAGACAAAGACACCTTGACTGCCATTAGGTATCAGGATGAAATCCTTGGACCCATTGTCAGAACCTACGCTGGTGCAGTAGGTCCTGGTTTCCTCCTAATGCACGACAATGCCCGGCCTCATGTGGCAAGAGTATGCAGGCAGTACCTGGAGGATGAAGGAATTGAAACAATTGAATGGCCTTCACGATCCCCTGACTTAAACCCAATAGAACATCTGTGGGACATTATGTTTCGGTCCATTAGGCGCCGCCAGATTGCTCCTCAGACTGTACAACAGCTCAGGGATGCCCTCATACAGATCTGGGAGGAAATGCCACAAGACACCATCCGTCGTCTCATTAGGAGCATGCCCCGACGTTGTCAAGCATGCATACAAGCTCGCGGGGCCACACAAGATACTGAAAAGCATTTTGAGTAGCAGAAATTAAGTTTTTGAAAAAATGGACTAGCCTGCCACATCTTCATTTCACTCTGACTTTAGGGTGTCTACACAATTGAGCCCTCTGTAGGCAGAAAACTTTTATTTCCATTAAAAGACTTGGCATCCTTTTGTTCTTAAGACATTGCCCTGTCGTTATTTGTATAGATATCCAACCAACTTCATATTGAGATCTGATGTATCTAATGTGTTTCTTTAAAGTGTCCCTTTAATTTTTGTGAGCAGTGTATATATATCAGGTGTAAGAATGTACAAAGTGCAGGGTGATTTAGGTCTCTGGGAACTGAAGAATCTTCACATTTTCTGAGCGAGTCCAGATCTTGAGCATTGGAACAGTTAAGAACAAATCATCAGGACATTTATACTACATCCATAAAAACATACCTGTTGGTAAGACCACCCATAGCTTTTGTCAGTGTGTATTTTTACTTTTCATGAAGAAAAATGCAGATTCTTTATTTAATGTAAGTATTACTAGCAAGTTTGTAGATTAAGTGCAGTGCTTTTAAAACTAACCTAATCCAAGTCATATAATGTAGCACTGAAATTTTTACTTTTAATATAAATCTTATGGACTATGGCCCTTTTTACACAACACTTTCTTTCATTGTAGAGACATTATGCATTTCTCATGTCAGAGTTTCTGGGGGTCTGCTGGTACTGTCACCATTCATTAAGGTGTGTCTGTAAATTTTTGTAATCTTTGTCCTTTCCTTATATAAGACTAGGGGGCTTCGCTTGCCCACCCCCAGGTTTGGTATACCGGATATACAATTAAAAGAGATTGTTATTTTCATGGAAATTATTACATATGCATTATTTTCACTTTTACAGGCAGTCCCCGGGTTATGTACGAGATAGGGACTGTAGGTTTGTACTTAAGTTGAATTTGTACGTAAGTTGGAACAGGTACATTATTTTAATAATTGCTATTGTTGACCGACTGTAACCAAGTGCTCTGCCAATGAATGGTGGAGTTTCACCTCTCTCTGACCTTTTTATTATTTCTACTTTATTTTCCATGGTGATGGTTTTTCTCTTCTTTACTGTATCACCAGCACTTGCATCAGATTTGTGTTTCAGAGACATTCTTGAAGGGTGAAGACAAAAGGTTAAAATGAGCTCTTCTGCACAGCACTGTACACACTATCACAGCAGGAAGGCACCAGTCGTCAACACGTCTGATGTACTGACAAGAGACAACATCCTGCTATACACGTAACAGTACAAGCAGGCTTACTATTGAAAATGACTGAGGTTCGGCGAGGGGGGGTTCATCACTCGCCTACCACACAGTCACCTCCACTACAAGATGCTGCCTGCTGCGTCCGCCCACCGAGAACGAACTCAGTATGGCCAAAAGCGGGTAGTGAATCACCCAACCCCAATTCAACAGGCAGCCATCCGAGGCACACTACAATGCTACCCCCCAGCCACCCTGTTCACCCACAACTGGGTCACCGCTTGCAGCATTACCAGCTGTGTGTGCTGGGCGGGCAGTAAAACGCCCCCCTCCGCTCTATCCAGCCTGCATCCAGTCAGGAACAGTAGCTGCGGCGGCATAGTGCACGGGCAGCGAACCATCGTCCTGCACATGAGCAATAGCTGTGCCCCCGGTGACTATGGACCACGGGTCACCGCTTGCCGCTGGGAGCCACCTGAGGGACACTACACTGCGCGAGCAGCTGCGTTGCAGCTGCTGTCTTGTTCATAAGTTGTAGGTCGGATGTCCATAACCTGGGGACTAACTGTACTTTAAAACTTTTGTAAAAACAATACTTGTCCTTTATTTGCAGCCCCGGGCGTGGTTAAATCTTTCTCACAGGACGTATAACGCTGCTCGCGTTGTGAAGGGGCAGTTGAACGCACACTAAGGAGAAGCGGTCAGATAATCTGCTGGCTTCCTGCTGCTGGCGAGATGCGTGTTCTGCTTGTTGCTTGTTGTTGTTTTAAGAGCTGGGAGCACATGATGTCTGTCTGCCAAAAGCATTCCAACAACTGCTTGGTCAGATGTCTGTGAACTTGTTTTAAATGTTGTCACACAGTCTTGTCTTCACGTGACGTTAAAGTGTCTCTCGCGGGACATCAAATTGTCTTCCGAGAAGATCACATCTCCTCTATAATAGAGAGACATGTTATGCACAGTACCTTCAGGATTGTGGCAACCTATTCTTTATTTCTTTTTTCCTCCTTTAAAGAAATTTGTGTCCAATAAATTTAAGAAATACTTAAAAAGAGCTATTATTTTATGGCGTTATTTCAGTGCCACTATTCTGAGCGCACGTAAAAAAATATTGCAAGTGCAAGTGTTGCATTTTGAGGAGAAATTTATTTTGAGCGTACAAAAGCTGAATTTGAGTGAACAAAATTCATTGCTGCGTGCAAAAAATGTATTTCAGTGTTTGCACTTATCCATATACACACACACAATAGCACCCCCTCTCGCTCAGTTTTTCATTTGCGCTTGCTCGCAATGTGTTGCTTGCGCTCACAACATTCTCTGCTGCAAGCGCTCAACTCTCTGTACACCGTTATAAGTGTGCCACAAAACCAACCAATCACAGACTTGGTTTCAAAAATTCTGATTGGCTCTTACGGTCTCCAATCAGCTCGCTAGCTGCTGCATTCCGGAAACAGTCCGAAATGTAGCTAAATCCAGCTAAACTCAATTAAACCCCAATTTGTGGATAATATCTTTAATTATTTTATTTTAAAATATATTATTTGTTAAGACTATCGTTGGTGTAGTATAATGTAGTTGCATTATACAACCATGCCAACTGACTGTTTCCGGAATGCAGCAGCTAGCGAGCTGATTGGAGACCGTAAGAGCCAATCAGAATTTTTGAAACCAAGTCTGTGATTGGTTGGTTTTGTGGCACACTTATAACGGTGTACAGAGAGTTGAGCGCTTGCAGCAGAGAATGTTGTGAGCAAGCAACACATTGCGATCAAGCGCAAATGAAAAAACTGAGCGAGAGGGGGTGCTATTGTGTGTGTGTATATGGATAAGTGCAAACACTGAAATACATTTTTTGCACGCAGCAATTAATTTTGTTCACTCAAATTCAGCTTTTGTACGCTCAAAATAAATTTCTCCTCAAAATGCAACACTTGCACTTGCAATATTTTTTTACGTGCGCTCAGAATAGTGGCACTGAAATAACGCCATATTATTTCCTCACCACACAGAATGAACAGTTTTCCCCAAATTTTTAAACTTCTTGAAAAAGTGTATACCTCTCCCATTTGGACAGAGGCAGTGGTGCTGTAAGAATTATGCTTTTGGACTTCTCTAGTGCCTTCAACACCATCCAACCTCTGCTCCTTAGAGACAAGCTGACAGAGATGGGAGTAGACTTAAACCTGGTGGCATGGATCGTGGACTATCTTGCAGACAGACTCAGTATGTGCGTCTTGGGAACTGCAGGTCTGACATTGTGGTCAGCAACACAGGGGCGCCGCAGGGGACTATACTTTCTCCAGTCCTGTTCAGACTATATACATCAGACTTCCAATACGACTCGGAGTCCTGCCACGTGCAAAAGTTCGCTGATGACACTGCTATTGTGGGCTGCATCAGGAGTGGGCAGAGGGAGGAGTACAGGAAGATAATCAAAGACTTTGTTAAATGGTGTGACTCAAACCACTTACACCTTAACACCAGCAAGACCAAGGAACTGGTGGTGGATTTTAGGAGGCCCAGGCCCCTCATGGACCCCGTGATCATCAGAGGTGACTGTGTGCAGAGGGTAGAAACCTATAAATATCTGGGAGTGCAGCTGGATGACAAATTGGACTGGACTGCCAATACTGATGCTCTATGTAAGAAAGGTCAGAGCCGACTCTACTTTCCTAGAAGGTTGGCGTCCTTCAACATCTGCAATAAGATGCTGCAGATGTTCTATCAGACGGTTGTGGCGAGTGCCCTCTTCTACGTGGTGGTGTGCTGGGGAGGCAGCATAAAGATGAAAGACGCCTCACGCCTGGACAAACTTGTTAAGAAGGCAGGCTCTATTGTAGGAGTAAAGCTGGACAGTTTAACATCTGTGGCAGAGCGACGGGCATTAAGCAAACTCCTGTCAATCATGAAAAATCCACTGCATCCACTGAACAGGATCATCTCCAGGCAGAGGAGTAGCTTCAGTGACAAGACTGCTATCACTGTCCTGCTCCACTGACAGACTGAGGAGATCGTTCCTCCCCCAAACTATGCGACTCTTCAATTCCACCCGGGGGAGTAAATGCTAACATTACTCAAAGTTATTGTCTGTTTTTACATGCATTTTTATTACTTTTTAATTTAATATTGTTTGTTTTTTTTTTTGTATCAGTATACTGCTGCTGGATTATGTGAATTTCCCCTTGGGATTCATAAAGTACCAAAGTACGTACCTACCTACCTACCTACCTAATCTTACCTTATCTAATGCTGTCACCAAAATGCATGACCTAAAAATGATCTTATAAAAATCAAACAAGCCAAAAAAATCCTTTAAGATAAATAACAAGTCATTTGACTATTAAGTTAAATTGTAATTACATTTGCATACAACATACACCAAAAAAATCACATTCTTGTAATATAATGTCCATTTAGATATCAGCATTTACAAGGTCAGTGTGAAAACCTAACCCTGAACTTATATAAGGGCAGGAGGTAACAGGAGAATCCAAAATATGAATGTGAACAAAACTCCTGCTCATTTGGCAGATGTGAACTTTGTAAAAGTAAAATTGTCTGTGTAAAAAAGAGAGAGATTTATTTATAAAAAACAACTCTGATTGCACTGATACTGGTAAAAATAAATTCTCGGCTAAAAGTATAAATCAGATGCTCTGAGATCAGTGTCAGTTCCATCACATAGGCTTTGCAACCCAAATTTGTTTAAATTCAGTGCATTATAATAGCTGCTTTGAAATGCTTTGCTCATTTCAATTAAAAATAACTTAGAAAGAAGCATAAGTCACTGTTTTTATGCTAGTGTATTGTTTGTGCAAGCTGCTCTTCTTGTTATGAAAACATTTATAAGCTTTGCCAAAATTTTCAATTGTCATTTATTAAAGTGTGATTTATATTCAATTGATGTAATTATATATATATATATATTTTGGTATTAAAAAATATATAAACAATACAATGTTGTTAAAATCACATACTACATTTTTAAAAGTACAGGCAGAAAGCTTTAACCATCCGTTTATTGGAGCAGCATTCAATGAATTGCTGGCACATTATGGTGTTATGTATTGGGCATATGGAGGAATCGTACACTACTGTATTGCATATACCAGTTGAAGTATTACAGCCTAATGTATTTAGTTTGATAAATGTGAACACCAGATGAGATCATTTACTACAGGACACTTAAGGCATTATAACTCAACTGCAGAATGCTGTAAAATCATTACAATGCTTACTTAGCATGCCAATCAAGTGTTCAAAGTAAAGGTACATGTAACTTTACTTATATGAATTATTCAACAAATAAGTAAAAAAAAAAGCTTGCAAGTATTTGTTTTATTCATTGTTAAGAAATGGTTCAATATTCATTGTGCATATTTTTGTTATACTGTGCATACGTGCTATAAAAAGTATGTTGATGATACAGTAATTTTTATTAATGAGGTCATTTATTAACACAAACAGCTGTGCCATAATTTGATACAAATTTGGAATAGCCATACCATGATATTTATTTCACCAACAACCTCATTGTGTCAACTGAATAAGGAAGTGTTATTTGTTAGCACTGTATTAAAATGTATAATTTTCCAAAGTAGAGTGTGAAGAGTTATATATATATTGGAAACCTACTTCATTTATAATGTAAAAAGTTAATTTAATAACAAGCAAACCTTTAACAGTTCTAGTATTTAGCACCTTATAGACAAATGTCTTTTTGCCACGTCTGTTTTCTAGTTGGGGTAACCAGGCACTACCCTTTGATCCCACTGTCTTTTCAGCACATCATTTTCCTTTCAGCACAAGATGGTTCACTATTATACGAAGATGTCCTGCATGATCTTCATCTTGATCATCCAGTCTCTCCTCTTCTTAGTTGAATTTGTGTTGGGGTACCTTGGAAACTCAGTTGCCCTTATTGCAGACTCATATAAAACACTCTTTGGAGCACTTGCCATATGCCCAGAATTTGTGGTAATACACAACATGAACAAACAATCTTCAGAACTATTTACCTATGGACTCAGACGGACCAAAGTGATTTGTAAACTGTGCAGCAACTCTTTCTTCGTGGGGCTTTGTTTTAGTGTCATCACGCTAGCTATTACAGCTCTCTTTCAACCGAAAAAAAATTTGAATCCACTACTGGGTTTGATTGTTGGGGCAAGCGGAACTGGCATCAACGTTCTGACAGCCATCATGGTCCAGTACAGCTGGTCCAGCAAGAAAGAGTCATACAACCCCAGGAAATCACAAAAACTGAATAGGATGGACTGTAAAAGAGGTGAGTTTAAAACTGTTGTTTAGTTTGGGGGTTTGAACGTAGTAACTACTGAATTAAAAAAAGAGTGTAGAATGAAATGTATAATAAATAGCATTACTGTGGAGTGTGAAGGTTCTCACCATGTTCATTGGACTCTTCTGCAGGAAATGTGGCTTCTTCTACACAGGACAAAGTTATTAAGTCAGGTTTATTGGGGATTCAGATTTCTTTAGGTGAGTTATGTGTTTTTTTCCTCCGTCCCATAATTTGAAAGGGCTCATTTAACGGTCTTGGCTTGTGCTCAGTACTGGCAAACTTAAGCTTAGCATCCTATTTTATTAAACAGCAAACTGAGGTTAAACAATGAGTAAATAAATGTTATATATATGGCAGTGGTTCTCAACCTGTAGGGCGGGCCAAAGATGTGAAAAAAAGAAAACAAGAATCAAAAATATGAACAAAAATCTGTTGAAACCAAAACAAATTAACTTAAACTACATTCTGATACTGGAACAATAAATATAGAGTTAGATAAATGTCAATAAAAGTTAAGTAGGTATAATAAAATATGCATCTACATTTCAAAAAAATGTTAGGGGGGGTGCGATTAAAACTGTTATGAAAACCCGGGTCGCAAATACTTAAAGGTTGAGAAACACTGATATGTGGGTAAATCAAAAAGTGAAGGCAATTTGAAAATTACACCGTACCCACTACCCACTACTGATGACAGTACAACATATTCATGGAGGCTTATGGATAGTTCAAACACACAGTGCAGTGTTAGTCTAGTTAAAGCCACAGTCAAATAAACATGGATGCCATGCTGCAGGACTGCATCATTGTTGAAGAACACACAGTAGTGAGATTTCTTTGAGCACAGTGAGTGAAACCTGCTGAAATTCACTGAAAGTTGTTGGCACGTGCTGTTTGGGTACCCATCTTGCCCAAACATTACGGTGCCTCATCATACACTATGACATATGCAGATACATATCTAAAATCCAATTGTTCAGCAACAATGGACAACATAATCTCTCAGTCTAATCTGATGAAGGCACTCACCATGTCGATGCAGGCTTGTGTGTGCTTCTTGTAGCCCACCCAGAAGTTGCCACACAGGCTCGTTAATCCGTGCAGCTCCCTGGCCACGGAGACCAACAAAGATGTGCTCCGGTGTTCCATGATTATGGCCCTGAATTAAAACAGGGGGACTCCCACCAAGTGTTCCAGGGGACGTAGTGTGCACCCCATGGCTGCTCCCCTGGAATCCACAGGACATATATAAATTGTAAAATGAAGTTGAAGGATTAACAGTCAGAAGTACATGGCTTGGTGCAATGTGTTCTACGATACGATAGGGGACCCATATTGGGCAGATGTGGAAAAGCAAATATTGTATGAAAATGCCTGTTTTGTTCTGAATGACGAGGATCATATCCCTTGTCTTTCTCATTCTTTATAATATAGAATATTGTGGTTGTTGCACAAAATCACACACCAATTTTGCCAGTAAAAGACTCAGGGGTGATCACCTCATTTTAAATACATTAGAAGATTTAGGCCAATACGCAGTGCATGCATTGGCACTGGAAAGAGCAATGCAGTAAATGCAAAAGCATTGTGTCTCTGATATTGACAGAGCATGGCATTTCAATATTTTAAAAAATACATGTTAAAAATGCATAATTTCTTTTTAGATTAGATTAAATTAAATAGAGAAAATGTTATTAAACCCATGGGGAAATTTAAATGCATACAGCAGCAGAAACATATAAAGCAACGATACAGACTCACAAGACTGTATTAATGGCCAATCAGTCAAAAATAAATAAATACACTTAACAAGTAGATTAGGGGGCGGCATGGTGGCGCAGTGGTAGCACTGCTGTCTCGCAGTTAGGAGACCCGAGTTCACTTCTCAGGTCCTCCCTGCGTGGAGCTTGCATGTTCTCCCCGTGTCTGCGTGGGTTTACTCCAAGTACTCCGGTTTCCTCCCACAGTCCAAAGACATGCAGGTTAGGTGGATTGGCGATTCTAAATTGCTTGATGTGTGTGCGTGTCCTGCGGTGGCTTTGCGCCCTTACTTGGATTGGTTCCTGCCTTGCGCCCTGTGTTGGTTGGGATTGGCTCCAGCAGACCCCTGTGTTTGGATTCAACGGGTTGGAAAATGGATGGATGGAAGTAGATTAGGAAGAAGGATTGAATTTATAGCAGTGGCCACAAAAACGCCCTCTTTTGGCACTTCCTAGCACACCGTGGTGGAATGAGCATCATTTGCTAAATGTACTCCAAAGAGAGTGCCACCTGTTGGGGATAGAGGTGATTTTTCATGATGGCATCCAATTTTGCCATTACCCTCTTTTCTACAAAGACTTCCTACGTGTTCAGGGTTCAACCTGTGATGGAGCAGACTCATGTATTGTGCTTCTTTGGAGCTCAAGTTGCTTCCCCAGGAGAGTGCAGCATAGAACACCACACTGGCAACTATGGACTGGTAGAACATTTCCAACACCCTGTTGCACACATCAAGAGACCTGAGTCTCCTTAGCAGGTACAGTCTGCCTTGGCCCTTCTTGTATAGCGCCACTGTGTTGTCAGGCCAGTCCAGTTTGTTATTTATGTGAACCCGCAGGCACTGCCCCCTAAAATGGTGACTAGTCTCAGATGCTTCTTGGCACATCAGAAGTCCACCAAGAGTTGTTTTGTCTTCACTACAAGACAAAGCCCCCCACAACCTTCCTGCACCCTTACTCATTGCCATTATAAATGCAATCTGTGTTGAACGAGTCATCTGAGAATTTCTTTAGATGGCAAGCTCTGGTATTGTGGCAAAGTCTGTTGCATAGAGGGTAAACAGGAAGGGAGACAGGGCAGTTTCATGAGATCCACCAGTATTACACAGAATCATTTCTGACGTGCTGTCCGTCAGCCTCACAAACTGCTGTCTGTTGGTCAGGTAGTCTATGATCCAGTAGGTTGTAGAAGCATCAAGATTTAAAGCCTTGAGCTTTTTCTCCAGTTGATGAGGCAGAGTAGTGTTGAAAGCACTGGAAAAAGTCAAAGAACATTATCCTGATTGTACAAATAGGAGCAGGCTCTGTGGATCATGTAGATGAGAGCATCCTTCACATCTATATACTGTATGCTTGACAGGCAAACTACAGAGGATCCAAATGTTCTAAAACCATGGGGTCAAAGCTGTTTTAGGACCAACCTATCAAAGGTCTTCATATGATGTATGAAGTAACAGCAACTGGTCCGAAGTCCTTGGAATCACTTTAATGTCCTTTCTTTGACACTAGGCTTATAACAGGATGTTTTCTACAGCAGGGCAGCCTTCTGCAAATTCAGGTAAAGGAAGAACAGGTGCTGAAGGACCACACAGTGCTGGCTGCCACAAATTTTCAGCACCCTGGGGCTGACTCCATCTGGCTCTGAAGCCCTGTTTATGCAGAGTTTTCACAGCTCTGTCCTCACTTGATCAGCAGAGACTGTTCATATTGAGTTTCCACAGTTTACTTTAATTTGTTTAAATAGACTGCTTGGTAATATACAATATTATCACATTGGGTGAATTACTGCAGTATATCATATACACTTGCAATATAAAATTCAGTTTCTCACTGATTAGCATATTAGTGAAGTGTTAAACACTGCTACAGTAAAATGGGTTTTATTCCTAACAGGTTCTGAAAATGACTAGATTGGATGATGGGTGAATAGAATTTATCCCCTATTATCTGGACAATTGTAATTTACTCATTTACAAATATTGCGGATGTTATTTCATTTCATTGTAGCCAGTACAAAGAGAACTGTCTGTTGTAGACTGCTGTTGTTTCATTTTATGAAAAAAGTCTGCATGGCTTGTTCAGTAGCTGAAGTGAAATTTTAACCAGGAGCCTCTTTTCTCATTTTCTCATGTCTTCAAAACAATTGGAGATTTTATCATTTCAAACAAGTCCTAATATGGTGCTCTGTTTTGTTAATTAGGTGCTGAGGTAGTAAGTGACATAAACAATGAAAAGGTGGAGAAGAAAGGAAAAGCATTCCATACAAAACGTAAGGATCTTGTTCTTGTCACAAATTTCTACTCCCTTTACCATATTTACAAGAATTGGCCATGTTGCAATGGGTGATTTCTTAGCTTTGGACGTATTAATGTTTTTCTTTTTATTCCTAGGATTTTTGTTACACATGTTTGGAGATACACTCATTTCAGCTGCAGTAATAGTGAGTTCTGGTATATTCTACTTTTCGCCTCTGGACCCAAAAGCCCAATGTAATTGGAAGTGTTATGTGGATCCTGCCGTCATACTCATTACAGTTGTCATTAGAGTAATGCTCCTCTATCCTGCCCTTAAAGTATATGTAACCAACTTGATGCAGATGGCACCTGAAGGAGTTCAAGTGGATAAGATTTGTAAGTAGTTAGAAGTATTTTAAAACTAATTTTGAATACTCAAGGATGATTACATGACCAGGCACACAGCAAACAATTTGGATAACTACTACTAAGCAATCCATGTAAAGTATAACTCTTAGACTGGTGAAAGCCACCCTCCTTAGACTAGATAGATAGATAGATAGATACTTTATTAATCCCAAGAGGAAATTCACATAATCCAGCAGCAGTATACTGATACAAAGAAACAATATTAAATTAAATAGTAATAAAAATGAAAAAAATTTAAATAAAATTAATGTTAGCATTTACTCCCCCGGGTGGAATTGAAGAGTCGCATAGTGTGGGGGAGGAACGATCTCTTTAGTCTGTCAGTGGAGCAGGACAGTGACAAAAGTCTGTCACTGAAGCTACTCCTCTGCCTGGAGATGACACTGTTCAGTGGATGCAGTGGATTCTCCATGATTGACAGGAGTTTGCTTAATGCCCGTCGCTCTGCCACAGATGTTAAACTGTCCAACTTTACTCCTACAATAGAGACTGCCTTCTTAACAAGTTTGTCCAGGCGTGAGGTTTCTTTCATCTTTATGCTGCCACCCCAGCACACCACCGCGTAGAAGAGGACACTCGCCACAACCGTCTGGTAGAAAATCTGCAGCATCTTACTGCAGATGTTGAAGGATGCCAACCTTCTCAGAAAGTATAGTCTCCTAATTTCACGGTGTTGTCACTTCTTGCTCATAACAGCTTGTAGTGCATGGTTGCTTAGCTGCTTTTTTATTTAATGTAGTTTAAATTCCAGGAACCTCATGTACTGTATAAACAGTGCATATGCACAAAAATGTTGCATATGCCTGTATCCACGCTAACTTCAAGATATATAAAATATAAACTTGCGTGTGCACTTTTCTGCTCGGTTTTGCTCACTGGCGGCACCCAGCGTCAAAGCAGTGCTACTGTTCCTATGTCATTTACCTTTCTTTTTCATATTCACATCCATGACAAAAGGCATTATCAAATACAATGAAATGAACTGCATATCGTTCACACATTTAATTCACTGATTGTAATCAATCTGTAACAATATAATGTTGCATGGAATGGCCAAACTATTCCAACTAACATGGCTGCTTTAACATTTTTACCAGGCATCTCATATGGAAGAATTAGAATGCAGCGTGTATTTATAAATGATGATGACTTAGTTGATGTCGATTTCCATGCCAAGTACCTATCTATACCAAAGAGAAATAAGTATTCAAGAAGCTGTTAAGAGCACTGAATACCAAATACGGGTTGTCCAGCAGCAAATACAGTACTTAACTATATTGGCAACTGACACAAAGTAAATATCCTTACACATCATACAGACTGGTAAAAACAAGAAAATGCATGTAAATGTAAATACATAATTAGGAACGATTGCCAATGATGTAAACCATTAAATATGTATAATATATATAATATACACATATACATGTATTATGATCTTTGATTTGTGAGGTAATGAATCAAAAGCTTCGCCTTTCATTACGTAAAACAGTCCGAGAGAGAAAAAAAGCAGTGTTGACTGAGTGGCAGGCACAGATGAGAGTAAGGAAAGCACGGAGTTGAACTTAATTCATACAGTGGGTACTCAGAAATATGCAGAGGAGATATAAAACAAAAATGTTACTTTGAGGTGGCAGTGCTATTCATTAAATTGATACATTTTGGAAAAAAAATTTCTTTTACTAATATATTATTATTGTGAGAAAATATACCAGGTTTTGGATTTTATATAGAAATTGTGCACATACAGTACATGCTTATGTGATCTCCCATCTTTAAGGTGTTTGGAGAACATATCAGGACATATCGAATATCTCATTGTGTGTCAAAATAATCTCAATTTCAATTTAAGGTCATATTACAAAGCCCTACAATAATTATTCAAAAGACACCTTAGTGTGCAACAAATAAATTATAATTAAAAAACAGTAATACAAACACTAACCCAATGACCCAAAATAGTCTATGGTTATTACAGTCACATTTGATTCAATTTAATCTTGTATATGAAATTATATGTGGACAACTAAAAAGAATTTCACATAACATTCTGAAACCCAGTTGGTTCAATGTAAGTTTATACGGGGACATAGCCTATCCCAGCAGCTCTGGATGCATGGCAGGAAACAGTCCTAGATAGACAGACTGCAAGTTCATCACTGAGACCAGTCATGTACACATCCAACTCACTCAGGGCTATTGGGAATCACCAAGCCTCACCTGCACATCCTTGGAGTAAGAAAGGACTACCCCAAGGAAAACCATAGACAAAGTAAAACGGACAATGACCAGACAATGACCAGATGCAAGGTTCAAGCCAATGGGGCCAGGATCAATCAGTCAATAGCACTACTCAATGTCCTCCTGTGCCACACTAAATATAAAATAGGAGCAAAACAACACAGCAAAATAAATATAGGATTTGCATACATATAAGCACATTTTTTAATATTAAGAAACATAGTGATCTATATACTTTTTCAGCAGTGCTCTGAAGGATGAATCTAATAAGCTTCCAATTGATGAAAAATTTTGAAATGTTAATGAGATCAGACTAACATAAGAATTCATGTAACAGAATTATAAAAGTATCAAGCAGTTTATTCTGGCATATTGACTTTATTGAGTAATACCTGCAATTTACTAAACATTTATTACTATAGTTTGTGCCAACAATCATAGATATACATTTTAACTCCCCACATCACCCCACAGGAGAAAAACAAAAGAATTCAGAGTCATTAAAGAAAAAAATGAGTTAACAATCAAACTCAATGGGTTTACATTTCATTAGTATAAGCATAGTGAAAGTCTGACTGACCTAGGCCACCATGCTTCACACTTGCTTTCAAATCAGCAGCAGTACTGTGCTGCATATCCTGTGTGTATGACTACTGTTAATGCAAAAGGTCTCAAATAAGCTAATGTTGTGCTTGCGAGCCCGGAGATTAGCTTGGTCAAGTCAGCAGTAGCACCAAGTGCCAGTGTACAATAAGGAAAAGAAGTAGAAAATGGAAAATGATTAGTAATAAGCACACTTTTAGTTTAAAAATAAAACAGTAATTTTTGCATTAAGAATAAATGTGTGCTAAGGTAAAGGATCTGTAGTTCAGTTGTAATACCTTGTAATACAATGATAAAATCTGCTGAACATAAAAATATTGTAGCATCAACAGCTCACTAAACAAAGCAATGAGAAAAACATTTCTATTGGTATTAAATTCTGAGCTATAAAGGATATCCCATACACCAGGCTCCTGCTGTTGCCTGCACTTCAAAACCTGAATATTATCATGGATGAAAATGTATGTTTTCCTTTGATTACAAGCACAGTACGGAGGAGTTGGTAGTAATACACTAATGATCAAATATGAACTAAATGTAAACACAGAACTTGAACAACAATGTTTGCCAGTAAATGAGAAAAATTTAAGCAAGCTCCACACACAATGCCCCCAAAAATAAATTAAAAAATACTATCCTCCTTTCTATTTGGGTGCATTTGAAAGAGAGTTGAAGTGGGGCAACAATGTTTATAAGGTTATTAGAACAGCACAATTGAATGACAACGCCTAAAATATATAATCTGACAGATGCAACATCTACATTCAGTATTTTTATCATTTATTTTAATAAAAGGGTGCCTTGTGTGTCTGCCTGCTTGCTATGTCTCTGATATTCCAACAGATGGCACACCACAAACATTACAGTAACACTGCATTTACGAATCCAAATGGAATATAACAGAGACATACTGTATGCATTACCTAGTGCACTGCAAACATTAATGCTAAGGTCTACATTGATTACTTAGGCGGGTAGTACTGCTAGTGCATATGCATCTTTTTTAACAAAGGTGATTTTTTTTTGATTTTTCAGGTGCAGACCTGATGAAGATCACTGGTGTGCAGGGAATTCATGAGCTTCATGTATGGGCATTGGAGACGGACTGTAACATTGCCACTCTACATGTAAAGTGTGCAGACTCAGTTGCATATGAGAAATTGTGCTGTCAGACAAGAGAAATCTTTCACAAAGCTGGGGTCCATTCCATCACCATCCAGCCTGAAATGACCCATCAGGAAGAGCCAACAGAGGCTGTCCTCTCCTGTACAGCCCCCTGCCAGTTTAAGACATGTCAATCAATGATGTGCTGTGCGCTTTTCTCTGAACGTGGCAAAGGCCACAGCGAGGATAGCAGCTATCCAGCAGATGTTTCTCTTCCTAAGTCCAACATCCTGGGAAATGATGGCATAAATGTCACTCAGCTCTAGGGGGTTTACTGCCTTTCTGTACCCTAGGGGGTTTACTGCCTTTCTGTACTCTAGCTTCAACCACCTTTTTCCTTGAGGTCTGTGAAAAGAAAGACCCTCAATTTGCATTCTGAATCTGTAATATTATTGGTTCACAAGTCAAAGTGAATTAAAATTTGTATGTTTATATGATTTCAGATCACTTTAAATGTCTGTTACATGGAGATTACCTTCTTTTGAGCAAAACATGACACAATTGCAGTATATGTAATCTTGCCACATTCTCATTGAACCTTACGGTTAATTCACTGAACAATGGGAGCTTTCCAGTCTGAAAATTAATTGGTCTGTTCATATTTTTTTTTTCTTGTGCATAGCTGTCCAACATACAATACTGTATATACTTACAGGTTTGTTGTGTCTAATTAAATTTTCCACTTAAGCATTTTTTAAATAAAATGTTTTACAAGTGTAAAGGGTTTTTATTATTATGTGCACAGAGTACAGTAAAATTATTACTTACTTGTGCTCTAGCTTCATGATGAATGAGTACAACTAACTAGACATTTACAATGATCAGTTCATAAATATTAAGGCAATGCAGTCATTATTTTCCTGTTTAAGCACAGCAAGCTTGCAGAACCCATGGGGCGCACATACCCTACTATGTTATTGGTTATAGATGTTAACAGTGTCGTACCAAAACAGAACCAAAAGTAAAGTTACCCTTCTGTAACACCACCAGCTTTAGTCTTGATGTTAATGTCACATACATATCTTGTGTGGAATCATTTTAATTCAGTGGAGCCATTTACAACTAAATAGTGAAAAATCAGGAAGCAACAAAAACTAGGAGACTGTAATATCATGTAATGCTTCAGGAAAACCTGTAATCCTTTGAGTTGAAATGACAACAGTTCTCAGAGAAAAGCTGGTGTCTCTGTGGAAGTTCTTTCCTTATATTGGGTTGTTAAATTGATTTAATGAGTGGGATCAAAAACACTTAAAAACCCAACACGGAGAAATGGTTCCACAACTAGCCTTTGCAGTAAAAGCCGAAAGCTCACACCACCCATGGTACAATTCCCATGGACATAACAACCTAATTTTAGCAATTCTTGGCCAGGGGTCAAGCTGGAACATTTATAGGAAAAGCTGGCACAGATCTAGAAAGATGTAAGTAAGGTCCCTTGCTGTAAGAGCCCCAGATCAGCAGGATGGTTCCCACCCACCCATTGGGGTTGGGATTGAAGCCTGGCTGTTGTGACAGAACACTTTCCTATGAGACGTACTTGAGATGTTTTCAAGTCATGTGTGCTTCCAGCAGGTGAAGATCAGAGAAACAGGCTTTACATCTAGTTTGCCTCACTTGACCCACCAGCCTTGGTCAAGTCTTCAGAAAAGTATGTATCAGCAGTGCATTTGTGTAATGTGTAAAACTTGCCTGCACTGTATGATGCTTTGTGTTTGTTTATGTGGATGCCTGGATTTCTGGATTGCCACTCAACATGTAGGAATGAAAGGCATCCCTGTGCAAATAAGTTGTGTTTAACGGGTGTATGGGAAAGAACCAGGATGAGGGAAAAACAAACATGTAGGATGACTGCTGAAAGTTGGTGTGGGGATGAAATAAAGCCAGGTTATAAAGCATTACAGTAGCTGTTTCAAATGGAGGATTACATTGTAAAGTAGCCCCTGAGAATGGGAACGGAAGCGTGCTTCTGAAGTTCAGTGTGGTCTAATCAGGTATTTGTCTCCTTGGGAAAGGAACTGATAGGAACTGCAGAATCTAGTTTGAAGGAGGCTACAGAGTCCTAGACTCTGCATATGTTACAAGTGTTACTGGGGACTGGTGTTATACATCTTAAAAGGGTTGCACTATGTGCCTTGTTCACTAAACTGCATTGTACTTTATATACAACTATACCAAGTTAGTGTGTGCTTTATAATCTGAGGGATTTTTATTTGGCCTTTTCACTGAAACAAATATTGTAGACATAACTATACTACATTTTATGCATATCAAGACACATCACAAGGTATTTGCAGCCGAGTCAAGTTCATAGTGGACAGGAATGAACCCACCCTAGGAAGTCTGTGTGCAATACCTATGTGTTATTAACTAGAGTTTCCTTCAAGCCAAAAAAAATTTTGAGGCCTCCAAAAGTTGCTCCTCAAGCAGGCCAGGCTCACCTGATTTCTGCTATGCCCATGTGTATACTTACTGGCTTCAGCTGGAGCAGACCCAAAAAATAGCTATAAATAAATATGGCAAAAGCCTAACAAGAGGAAGCATACCCATCAACCCTCGGCTTAATTATAGAAAGTGCAGCAAAGACTTTTTATAAAAAAAGTAAAGAAGACTCATTATAAATCAGAGTTAATAACAAAAAAGGAAACAGCACAAATGTTCCAAAGAGCAAAAAAAAAAAAACAGGCACAAGGAGTTGACTGAAAGGTAATCAGTCAACTTCTTAACAAATGATACCCACTCCTGGTAATGTCAGGGGGTCCCGCCTCTTTGTGTTTCATCCACAAAGGACATGAAAGATAAAAACATGTATACAAGCAAAATAAAATACACGATAACTCAAAAACAACAAAATACATAAATCTATAATTCCATAACACTGTGCAGAAGCAACCTAAACTACCAGGCCTGCCATATGCAGGGGTTCTGCCTGACAAGCTTCAGCACCAGTAGCTTTGAAAAGACAAGGCAGGTGGGAAACATGATAGGCCCAGTGTGACAAGTACAGTGTCAGGTCCAGTAACAGTCCTAGAAGCTATCCAGGAAAGCATGATCACTGGAGGCTGTGGGACCATTGAGAACTGGGAAGTATTGCATTCAGAACTCATGGATTAGAAGCAAGGTGGTAAAGGTAACAACAATTACAATATGACCTGACACAGAGGCACATGTTTGTCCACCATGGCTATGTAGGATGTTGAGGACATGAAAGTGGTGGTTCAGATAAACTTCCACATTGAACAACAATGGTGGACCTAGCAGACATAGGTGGCAGATATACAGTAAAAGACCACTGCATATAGGAGGTGGAAGTTTTAGAGAACACCAGGGTGTATTTGGCCCATTTGGTGCCCATAACAAAACTGAGAAACAAAAATGTGTACTCTTCTGCTCCACTACTCAGTTTGGTTCCATTTTATGGGTGTTTCATAAAGTACACAGTTTTTGAATTGCGTGGGATTTTTTTGCTTGAAGGTTGTCAGCACTGTTCTATTATCACTCCGATTAGAAGACCATTTGTTGTTTTTCCGTTTAATAGCCATGGAGTGGTTTAGTATCGAGCAACACATTCTTATTGTGAAAACTATTTACAAAAAAGGGGAGTGCTACGCAGAGACTGTCTGCAACCTTCGATCTTTGGATGTGACAATGCCCCTACCGCAACAACAGTTTCAAGGTTGGTACAGAAAATCGAAAAATCTGGGTCAGATGCAACCAGAAAATCGCTCGGTCAAAACCGTAATGTTCAAATGCAACAAAACATTGAGGTAGGACAGGACAGTGTGATTGTGAGTCCCGTGAAGTCGTTTGGCCCCTTCTTTTTTGAAGATGATGATGGATATTCAGTTACTGTAAATGGCAACCGTTATCAGGACATGATCACTAACTTTTTGTGACCTGCTCTGGAAGAAATGGAGGATGACGGAATTGATGAAATGTGGACGGGACTATCTGCCATGCATCCCGGGAGACAATCATCTTGCTTCATGAAAAATTTCCTGAGTGTCTGATCTCGCTTCATGCCGGCGGCCAACAATGGCCTCAGAGGTCATGTGACCTCACACCTTGTGACTTCTTTTTATGGGGATATGTGAAGTCACAAGTTTACGTGAACAAACCTCAAACGATTGCCAAACTGAAGAGGGAAATTCAACGGGTAATCGGCAGAATTGACAGAGACGTCTGCGAAAGAGTTATCATTAATTTCAATGATCGGGTAACTGCCTGCAGAGGTTATTTTTGGTAAAGGAAGTTCTTCCAGCTACTAAATTCAAGAGTTTCCGTGATTTTTCCAGCCTGGACAGTAATGAGAAGGCAAGCAAAATGACACCTTTTATCGGCTCACTGAACCGATTATAATATTCAAGCTTTTGAGGCTGCTGAGGTCCCTTCTTCAGGCAGATTGTAATCATGATTGCAAGATTACATGATCATTGATTACTACCTGCCTGAAGAAAGGGCCTCAGTTGCCTCGAAAGTTTGCATATTGTAATCGGTTCAGTTAGCTAATGAGATGTTTCATTTTGCTTGACTTCTCATTGCCTCCATAATTGCTAACACAGAACACTGGACTGGGACTGTTTAAACAGTCTGTTCTGTTTTGACAAGAAGTACAGCACAGTTGTTTACGTGTTATTAGTTTATGCCAATTGATTTTGCCTGTTAAATTTTAACTTTGTTGAAAATCAGACAATATTTTTATGAGTAATAATGCAGAAATCCAGGTA
Organism: Polypterus senegalus; assembly: GCF_016835505.1. Classification (NCBI taxonomy): domain Eukaryota; kingdom Metazoa; phylum Chordata; class Cladistia; order Polypteriformes; family Polypteridae; genus Polypterus; species Polypterus senegalus. The sequence goes on along the minus strand of NC_053156.1, from coordinate 233,792,000 downwards.
TTTCCAAAGGCTTCACAAATTTGTTTTACAGCTCGGTATCAGTCAACTCATGGTAACCTCTGTATTTGTGTGGGGATTCACCTGTCAGGCAGATTCTGATATCATTGCTGATCACTGACATTCTTTTTCAGATGCATTTGCATAAATTGTGAAGCACCTATTGCCATTTTTGGCCACGTTCTGTAACTTTGCCTGCCTTTTTTATTAGCTTGATTCAGTTTACCTGTTGCAAACTTGTAAAAAAGCATTGGGCGTAGTGGAGTAGAAAAGTTGTGAAAGAGGGCAATTGTTATGTGTTTGTGTTTTTTATAGTATAATTTTTTAACAATGTCTTTTTTATAACTGTTTTTGTTTCTATACAGAGGAGTGTTTATGAGTTTATAACCCAATTTAAAAATGTCACATTCGATTTAAGTGAGCAAGTCTTAATGGCAACAGATTGGCCAAGCGATGGTGGTATTTCAAAGGCTATGTTGGATTCGGTTGATGGCATCAATTGATCGAGTGGCCAGGTTTCACCTCTACTATAACATCATATTGCCAACAGCTGTATATGCCAGTCAGATGTGGAGGACAACACAGAACATCATTTGACAAATCAATGCATTCCTTTAATGGCATCACCTACCGCAATCACATCACGAATGAGGAAATCCTGAGATGCAGCAACTAACTGAAACTATCAGACATCATTACTGTCAAGTGAATGTGTCTCACCGGCTATGTACTCTGGCTACCCGACCATCAGAATGCCAAAATGGCACTACACTAGAAGCCTAGAAATGAAATAAGGAAGAAAGGCTGTCTGCTCAAGACCTGACAAGCAACTTGCAAACAGGACCTCACAACCATTGACATCGATTTAGACGAGGCTGCAAAAGTCAAGTCAGACCGAATTCATTGGGGAAATCTTGCTCTCCAAAGCTCAGAATGGCACAGGTGAGATTAAGTTTAAGTGAGTCAGTCTAAGCCTTAATGGTTTTTCTCATTCGTCTCAGTTCTTTAAGATACTGAAAGTTTATTTTGGATGCCATATGTGTATTGCATATTACAAATACAGTGTATTGTATGTTACTCCCAAAAAAAAAACTTGATTACTTTCTTTAAACTTTACTGAAACATTATACCAATAGACGTGGAACAGAATTATAAAAGTATCAAGGAATTTATTCAAATATGTTTTATGTGTATATGTTTGCTTTGCATAATTATCTTTTTTCATCACTTCTGTACACCATTGCAGACACTGTTTGTTAACATTAAAGATCTCTTAACAGATAGAGGGCATGGTAAAAGTATTGGAATTAATGCTATAAACAAAAATAAGCTGTTTATAAATAAATTATTTGAATATTCTCAGGGGTGGCACAGTGGGTAGCGCTGCTGCCTTGCAGTTAGGAGACCCGGGTTCGCTTCCCAGGACCTCCCTGTGTGGAGTTTGCATGTTCTCCCCGTGTCTGTGTGAGTTTCCTCCCACAGTCTAAAGACATGCAAGTTAGGTGCATTGGCAAATTGGCCTAAATTGTCCTTAGTGTGTGTGTGCCCTCTGGTGAGCTGGCGCCCTGCCCTGGGTTTGTTTCCCCCAGTGACCCTGTAGTTAGGATATAGCGGGCTGGATAATTGATGGATGAATATTCTCTGATCCAGGTTCTAATCCAGTCTAGGGCAATGGGTGCCAGAAACTACACTGGCAGGAAACGATCCTGGACAAGGCACTAGTTCAGGGTAGAGACCACCCAATCTTCTTTTCCCTACTTTATTAGTTTGAAAAGAATACATAGCAATAAATGTACTGCAGAACAACTAAGCATACAACAAGTGAATACAGTATTTCATATCAAATTTAAATTTGGCCCTAATGCCATTCCCAGCCCTCCATGAGAATTATGAAATTGGATAATCATGATGAACTGGTGTCTCAAAGATTCTGAGACATCTGGAGAGTATAAGATAAATCAGATGGGTCAGTCAAAAAAAGGCTGGTGTACCAGCCCATAACAGTTTAATAAGTTATTGGGAAAAACTAAGAAAATAAAAGTACTCATGGGTGCAAAAAGAGCTTGCTACTGATTAAAGAAATGCTACTGTTAAGATGAAGCTGCATCTTCCTCAGATGCTGGTCCTCAAAAAATGCCCACTTCTGGTCGCTTTACGATCTTTACAATGTTGACACAAGAAGTGCAGGGCTTTGTGTGTCAAAACAGAAACTAAGTCAGTCAACCTCTTCTGAACTGCAGGAGAAAAAGGAGAAGATGCTGGTAACAGCACCACCTCACTACTTGGGGTGTTATTAACTTAAATTTGTGGAGCTGCATAGATGTCACCCTAGTGCATGTGGTTTAACAGAGGTCTGGCATGCTTAATTTAGGACAACTTTAAAAAACTCTTGCCAAATTCTAAGGGTGTATGATCTGTTCATTGAATTGAATATCTGATTTTCTCTCATTTTAAATAGAGCAGGGCATCCTTTTTCCACTGTGCTGTAAAGAGTGGACTGTAATTTATCCGTTTGAATAAGATGAGTGAGCGACCAATGTACCATAACATATCACAACAGATTTTTCACTGTGCAAAATTATTCTATCTGGTGGTAATATTCTAATTAAAGCTATAGGTGGATAAGGAGTAGTAGTGCTCCCAATACTGCCTGACGGCTAGGGCAGTCTTTTTCCCCAGTTTGGTCTGTGTGTGGATATCTGAAAACATCACTGTCAATTAGAATCTTGGCTTGGGCACATTCTACATAACCTAAATCAAGATTAGGTAGGTAGGTAGGTAGGTACGTACGAACGTACATAGGTACGTACGTACGTACTTTGGTACTTTATGAATCCCAAGGGGAAATTCACATAATCCAGCAGCAGTATACTGATACAACAAAACAATATTAAATTAAAAAGTAATAAAAATGCATGTTAAAACAGACAATAACTTTGAATAATGTTAGCAGTTACTCCTCGGGTGGAACTGAAGAGTCGCATAGTGTGGGGGAGGAACAATCTCCTCAGTCTGTCAGTGGAGCAAGACAGTGACAAAAGTCTGTCGCTGAAGCCGCTCCTCTGCCTGGAGATGATACTGTTCAGTGGATGCAGTGGATTCTCCATGATTGACAGGGGCCAGCTCAGCGCCCGTTGCTCTGCTACAGATGTTAAACTGTCTAGCTTTATTCCTAAATTAGAGCCTGCCCTCCTAACAAGTTTGTTCAGGCGTGAGGCGTCCTTCTTCTTTATGCTCCCTCCCCAGCACACCACCGCGTAGAAGAGGGCACTCACCACAACCGTCTGGTAGAACATCTGCAGCATCTTATTGCAGATGTTGAAGGACACCAACCTTCTAAGGAAGTATAGTCGGCTCTGACCTTTCTTACATAGAGCATCAGTATTGGCAGTTCAGTCCAATTTGTCATCCAGCTGCACTCCCAGTTATTTATAGGTCTGTACCCTCTGCACACAGTCACCTCTGATGATCACGGGGTCCATGAGGGGCCTGGGCCTCCTAAAATCCACCACCAGCTCCTTGGTCTTGCTGGTGTTCAGGTGTAAGTGGTTTGAGTCACACCATTTAACAAAGTCTTTGATTAGCTTCCTGTACTCCTCCTCCTGCCCACTCCTGATGCAGCCCACGATAGAAGTGTCATCAACGAACTTTTGCACGTGGCCATTGTATTGGAAGTCTGATGCATATAGGCTGAACAGGACCGGAGAAAGTACAGTCCCCTGCGGTGCTCCTGTGTTGCTGACCACAATGTCAGACCTGCAGTTCCCAAGACGCACATACTGAGGTCTGTCTGTAAGATAGTCCACGATCCATGCCACCAGGTGTGAGTCTACTCTCATCTCAGTCAGCTTATCCCTAAGGAGCAGAGGTTGGATGGTGTTGAAGGCGCTAGAGAAGTCCAAAACATAATTCTTACAGCACCACTGCCTCTGTCCAGGTGGGAGAGGGATTGGTGTAGCATGTAGATGATGGCATCCTCCGCTCCCACCTTCTCCTGGTATGCGAACTGCAGAGGGTCGAGAGCATGTGGCCTCAGGTGGTGAAGCAGCAGCCGCTCCATGGTCTTCATCACATGTGATGTCAGAGCAACAGGCCGGAAGTCAATCAGCTCACTAGGATGTGATACCTTTGGGACTGGGGTGATACAAGATGTTTTCCAAAGCCTCAGGACTCTCCCCTGTTCCAGGCTCAGGTTGCACATGCGCTGTAGAGGACTCCCCAGTTCCAATGCACAGGCCTTCAGCAGTCATGGTGGTACACCATCTGGGCCCGCTGCTTTGCTGGCACGAAGTCTCCTCAGCTCTCTGCTCACCTATGCTGCTGTAATTGTGGGTGGGGATGTCTCGCCTATGCTGGTATCAGCAGAAGGATGGTTGGAGGATGCAGTACTCCAAGGTGAGAGTGAGTTAGGGTGGTCAAACCTGTTACTGAAGTTGTTCATTTGGTTTGCTCTCTCCACGTCTCTCTCGATGGTGGCACCCTGCTTCGAGCTGCAGCCAGTGATGATCTTCATCCCATCCCACACTTCCTTCATGCTGTTATTCTGCAACTTCTGCTCCAGCTTTCTCCTGTACTGCTCCTTCGCCGCCCTGAGCTAGACTTTGTGTTCCTTCTGCACGCGCTTGAGCTCATGCTGATCACCGCCTTTAAAAGCCCTTTTCTTCTGGTTCAAAAGGCCCTTGATGTCACTTGTAATCCATGGCTTGTTGTTAGCATAGCAGCATACTGTTCTTACTGGAACTACAATGTCCATACAGAAGTTGATGTAATCATTTGTGCAGTCAACAGCCTCTTCAATGTTCTCACTATGTGACCCCTGTAGCATATCCCAGTCTGTAGTTCCAAAGCAGTCTCTCAGAGCCTGCTCTGCCTCAGGGGACCACTTCCTGAATGAGTGTGTGGTTGTAGGTAGCTCCCTCACTCTTGGTTTGTAGTGAGGCTGAAGCAGAACCAGGTTATGATCTGCTTTCCCAAGCACAGGCAGCGGGGTGGCACTGTATGCGTCTTTAATGTTTGCATACAGTAGGTCAATGGTCCTATTTCCCCAGTTGTTACAGTCCACATACTGGGAGAAGGCAGGTAATGTTTTATCCAACGTTACATGGTTAAAGTCTCCAGCTATTAGCACAAGGCAAGCACCTCAGGGTGCTGCGTTTGTAACTTAGCAACTGCGGAATGGATGATGTCACCTGCTATATGGAATGTAAACAATAACAACAATAAGATGTCCAAACTCTCTTGGCAAGTAATAGGGATGCAGACTTACGGCCAACAGTTTGATGTCCCTGCAGCAAGTGAAGATTTTAATGTTTATATGTCCAGAGTTGCATTTCTTGTTGTGATGATGGATGTATTGCGCCAATTTCTAATTTCCATTCTTTATCTGATGTTTTGATTGGGAAATCCCTTTCCCACTGCTGCCTCAAGTTATCAACGGTGGAAAAGAGTAGTAGAGAGCAGAAATACTGCTTCTAACTTCATTATTGAAAGACAGTATAGTAACTATCACCAATATTGAAGGAAGATTAAGGAAGCCTGGTAAGGATCTTTAACAAAATTTCTGACTTGCATATAACAAAATAGAGGGGTCACTGAAGCATTAAATTTGAGATGTAGATGTTCAAATGATACAAGTGTATTATCAACATAGAAATCTCTAAAGGTCCCAGTGGCAAGTTTTAAAAACTTCCTAACTTAAGGATGAATATAAGAGCTGACTTTCCTGAATGGACACAAACAACAAAATCATCTTGGACCTAGTGCATGTGCTAAATGGATACCATATTCTGAATAGATGTTAATAACGGGATTGCTGCTTGATTGATCGTAGTTTGTAGTAGTAGTTGCACAAAGTGAAGCATATAAAGAGGAGTTGGAAGAGTATTTACTTACAACTTTAAAAGAGCCGTTACAGCTTCATTTCTTCTTGCTTCCCTCCAAAGTCTAAGAATACTTCCAACGTACCAAATATACTTGGTAATGATTAATATGGATTGGTAATAAAAAGAATTTAAAGAGATTACTTTGGTGCTAATTGTTATTTTTATTGCTCTTCATATCCTTGTATGACTTGTTTTTTTTTTTTTCTTGACACTTTTATGGCATTTGCTTTTTTTTTCCCCAGCATCTTTGATGTTTGCCTGTATATTTTCTCATATGGGTCAAAGCTTCCAAGTTGTCCAAATTGCAAAAAGTACTACTGTCATCTTTAGTCCAGTGCAAATGTTATTCCATTTTGTGCAAAAAAGAAGTGATGTGTAAAATAAAAACTGATCCAAATAACTGAATTAGTTATATGAAAATAATGCCTAGAAGACAATGCTACCTCTATAGTCTTTTCATCTGCATGACAATACAAGAGGAAATCAAATAGTCACCAGCATGTCACGGCGGCAATGTGGCGAAGTGGTAGCGCTGCTGCCTCACAGTTATGAGACCTAGGTTTGCTTCTCAGGTCCTCCCTGCATGGAGTTTGCATGTTCTCCCCGTGTTTGCATGGGGTTACTCTGGTTTCCTCCCACAGTCCAAAGACATGTAGGTTAGGCGCATTAGTGATCCTAAAGTGTCCCTAGTGTGTGAATGTGTGTGTGTGCCATGTGGTGGGCTGGCACCCTGCCCAGGGATTTGTTGCTGCCTTGCGCCCTGTGTTGGCTGGGATTGGCATGGATTTATCCCCATGACCCAGTGTTAGGATATAATGGGTTGGATAATGACTGACCATCATGTCACTCATTACAGAGATTCCTGTCACTCCATATTCTTCATACTGTATGGAGATAAAACTAACCAAGCTGTGCAATTTCAGAGGAGTTTCATTTTGAAAAATGGTAGAGGATGAAACATATCAGTCTGAACCTGGTTCTATTTGGTCACTGGAATCACCGGAAGGCCAGTATTAGTCTGCTTTATACTAAGTATCAATCCATTTTCTAAAAGATTTTATTCTGTCAGAAAACTGATGGCAACATTCACTACTGGAATGATATCAGAAACCATTTTCTTCAGGAAGGCTATTTATTACAAGGTATTCTCACTCTTAACAGCCAGTTTAGATCTGTCAGTCAGCCTAACCTGATTATTTTGGGATGGCCAGAAAACCTCACAGACAGTTGAAAACGTGACAGTTCCACATAGACAATGATACGTGCCAAGGCTGGAAGTGTTGTATCTGGAGCTGAGCTAACCACTGTGCCACTATGACACCTGGAAAAATGGATCTATTTCCTGAACACACCTTTATCCAGTTTTAAAGTTTGAGGATCTAGAGCCTATTCATATAACACTGGCAACAAGTAAAATGTGTATTGAAAATGATGCCCATCACAATGCCAGCTTCTGCTCCTTAACCACCTTTGACGTTACCATGTACTTTGAAAACACCAGCCTTCTGAATTAGATGGGTTCCATTCCTACCCAACACCACCTCATAAAAAACAAACAGACTCAAAGGAAAAATCTATTCTTTCAGCATCTACTGCATTACAGCAAAACAAAAAATGGAAGTGTCGTAAATACAATACACATTTCTGTCTGCACACCCAAACATCAAAAAACTCAGAGTAAACTTGCAAGTTCCTCAGCACTTCGAACAAACCTCTTATCTTACAAATTTAGTCTACTGTAAAGCAAAACCAATCTTAAACCCAACCCAAATAACAACTGAAATTCTTGTGTCCAACCAACATGCAGCACTTCGCATTCTCTGGCACCATAAGCAATAAGAATTTGGTAAACAGAGTACATCCATCCATCCATTTTCCAACCCGCTGAATCCGAATACAGGGTCACGGGGGTCTGCTGGAGTCAATCCCAGCCAACACAGAGCACAAGGCAGGAACCAATCCTGGGCAGGGTGCCAACCCACTACAGAGTACATAATATTGCTAAATCAAAAAATGGAAACACATGGCAAATCACGCAAACACCTCCAGAAAAGGCTAAGCCTCAAAAGTCTTTCCTAGTGAAGGACAAAGAAACATTGTATTCCCCAAGCAGGCTAACTAAGGCCCGTTTAGATGTGTTTACAAGTGGGAATGTTCTGTTTTATGTATTCATGTTAAAAGTTGACCACTAGGTGTCACTGTGAAGACGTAACTAAACACAATTTGAACTGCAGAGAACTGATTTAAATTCTGAATATTTTACATAAGTATCCTTGTCAACCAACACAAATCTATTCATTATGAGGATCTGGTCTTCCATATTTTTCATAGTGGCTAGGCTGGTCTGCACAGATCTCACATGCAGTACATGCTGCCCTCACACATTTACCAGCAGGTACTATTTAACTTTGAATACTTTAATTGAAATCACAACACAATATAAATAAAAGAGGCACACTTGTAGCTTTATCTTCTTGCATACATCAAATTCTATGTTTGATAAGTGGGTCTCTTTCAGTTATTGGTGCACAGGAAACACTCAAGAATTAGTTTAGCTTTAGGCACACCTTAGCTGTTTTCACTTTTCTAAGAATTATGACAGAAAACATGATGCACATTGATTTCATTGAGTGCTCATGACAGATCTCTTGGCAGACCACCTGCCTTAAATAAAATAAATGTAGAATGGAACCACTGCAAGAAAGCAGAACTCATCTCAATTAAAACCAATCCAGTTTAAAGTAACCAGGTATTTTTTAGCACCCGAAATGACAATACAATTATACTTTTGTCTGCCATGTTGAGCGCTGTTGTCTTTTTTTGTTACTTTTTTTTTTTTCAAAATTCACATGAAAAAAGCTTTTCTGTAATTTCCATAATGACTCTTGTGTCATTTGTTTCTGCTTTTAGTTGACTGGTTAGAAACATACTTTCAAACTCCTCCTGATATGTGTCCATGCATCAGTTACTTTATTTATGTTGTCACACATGCATGTTGGTGGATCACCTTATCAAATCAGACTAAGTATGTGAACCACTCCGGGATAAGAAGGGGTGCTGTTGTTAACAGTCTTGTCTCTCCTCTTTGTGGCTCCAATAATGCCTCATGAAGGTGACTGGCTACATAAGAAGGAGGTGTCTCATTCTTGACCTGAGCATTACGGATTACCACAGACAGACACTTTTTAAACAGCCATTTCAGACTAACGTTCCTTTTTGCTTTTCTTTTGTTTCTTACACCATCAAGCGCTTATTTATTTGGGTTTTGTTGTTTGCAATTAAATGCAGTAGCCGGGTTAGCACCCCAGCTATTCATTGGACTCTGCTAGTCACTCAAGTTCCACTATGTATTAGAACATTAGAACAATCTAGATGAGAACAGGATATTCAGCCCAGCAAAGCTTGTCAGTCCTATGCACTTGATTCTTCTAAAAAAACATCAAGTCTAATTTTGAAAGTCCCTAAAGTCTTACTGTCTACCACACTACTTGGTAGCTTGTTCCAAGTGTCTATGGTTCTTTGTATAAAGAAAACTTCTTAATGTTTGTGCGAAATTTACGTTTAACAAGTTTCCATCTGTGTCCCCATGTTCTCAATGAATGCATTGTAATATAACTGTCTCGATCCACTGTACTAATTCCCTTCATAATGGTAAACACGTTAATCATGTCGCCTCTTATTCTTCTTTTGCTTAAACTGAAAAGGCTCTTTTAATCTTTCTTCATAATGTATCTCCTGTAGCCCTGGAATCAGCCAAGTCGCTCTTCTCTGGATCTTTTCTAGTGCTGCTGTGTCCTTTTTGTAGGCTGGAGACCAAAACTGCACCCAGTACTCAAGATGAGGCCTCACCAGTGCTGTACAAAGGTTGAGCATAACCTCCTTGGACTTGTACTCCACACATCGTGCTATATAACCAAACATTCTGTTTGCCTTCTTAAAGGCTTCTGAACACTGTAGGGAAGTCGATAGCTTAGAGTCAACTACGACTCCTAAATGCTTCTCATAAGGCGTACTCTCGATTTTCTGACCACCCATTGTGTATTCAAACCTAACATGTTTAGTTCCTATGTGTAATACTTTACATTTACTGACATTAAATTTCATCTACCACAAATCTGCCCAAGCCTGTATGCGGTCCAAGTCCTTCTGTAATGATTTAATGGATATCAAATTATCTGCCAATCCATCTATTTTGGTATCATCTGCAAACTTAACCAGCTTGTTACTTATATTTTTATCTAAATTATTTACAGTATATATATATTAAAAATAGCAGCGGCACAAGCACTGACCCCTGTGGAACACCACTCTTAACAGCAGCCAATTCTAATAAGGTTCCTCGCACCATCACCCTCTGCTTCCTATGTCTGAGCCAATTCTGCACCCATCTAAAATATCACCCTGAACTTCCACTTCCTTTAGTTTGATGCCAAACCTCTCATGTGGCACCTTATCAAATGCTCTCTGAAAGTCAAGACTCTGTAGATAATATCTTATGCTCCACTTTGATCATATCCTTTTGTTGCTTCCTCATAGAATTCCAGCATGTTAGTAAAACATGACCTTCCTCTTCTGAACCCATGCTGACTGTTCAGAATAACTTCTGTCCTTGCCATGTGCTACTCAATCTTATCCTTAATAATTCCTTCCATTAATTTTCCTGTGATGCGTGTTAAGCTTACTGGCCTATAGTTGTTTGAATCTGCCCATTCACCCTTTTTATATAACAGGATAATATTTGCCATTTTCCAATCCTTTGGAATCTCCCCAGTGAGCAGTGACTTCCTAAAAATACTGTATGTGTCAAGGATTTATATACACTACTCACAAAAATTAAAGGAACACTTTTTTTTATTGGGCCTGGCATGAAATCAATTAAACCTGTCTGATAATTTTCTGGTTGGTTAAGCAGCTGAGGTCATTGTTAATCACTTTCAGCTGTATTGGTGTTCATGGACTTAACGACAGGTGCACTAAAGTGGCAACAATTAGAAAACCCTCAAAACAGGACTGGTTTTACATGTGGAGGTCATTTCAAGTTTCTCCCTCTTGATCTTTTTTGGCTGGTTTTCCACTCGTGCTAGTTTTGGCTTGAGTAATTATCTCTACTGGCAGTATGAGGCGATTCCTTAACCCTACAGAAGTTGCACAGGTTGTCCAACTTCTCCAGGATGGCACATCCACACGTGCTGCAGCAAGAAGGTTTAATGTGTCTCCCAGCACAATCTCCAGAACATGGAGGAGATTTCAGGAGACTGGCTGTTATTCTCGGAGAGCTGGACAGGGCCGTAGAAGGTCCTCAACCCATCAGCAGGACCGATACCTGCTCCTTTGTGCAAGGCGGAACAGGCTGAGCACTGCTCGTGCCCTACAGAATGACCACCAGAGGGCCACTGGTGTGAATGTCTCTACCCAAACAATCAGGAACAGACTTCATGAAGATGGCCTGAGGGCCCGACGTCCTGTAGTGGGCCCTGTGCTCACTGCCCAGCACCGTGGAGCTCGACTGGCATTTGCTCAAGAACACCAGAATTGGCAAGTCCGCCACTGGCGCCCTGTACTTTTACAGACGAGAGCAGGTTCACCCTGAGCAGCTGTAATAGACGTGAAAGAGTCTGGAGAAGACAAGGAGAACGATATGCTGCCTGCAACGTCGTTCAACATGACAGGTTTGGTGGTGGGTCAGTGATGGTCTGGGGAGGCATATCCATGGAGGGACGCACAGACATCTACTACGTAGGAAATGGTGCTCTGACTGCCATAAGGTATCGAGATGAAATCCTTGGACCCATTGTCAGACCCTACGCTGGTGCAGTAGGTCCTGGTTTCCTCCTAATGCACGACAATGCCCGGCCTCATGTGGCAAGAGTATGCAGGCAGTACCTGGAGGATGAAGGAATTGAAACAATTGAATGGCCTTCACGATCTCCTGACTTAAACCCAATAGAACATCTGTGGGACATTATGTTTGGTCCATTAGGCGCCGCCAGGTTGCTCCTCAGACTGTACAACAGCTCAGGGATGCCCTCATACAGATCTGGGAGGAAATGCCACAAGACACCATCCGTCGTCTCATTAGGAGCATGCCCGACGTTGTCAAGCATGCATACAAGCTCGTGGGGGCCACACAAGATACTGAAAAGCATTTTGAGTAGCAGAAATTAAGTTTTTGAAAAAATGGACTAGCCTGCCACATCTTCATTTCACTCTGATTTTAGGGTGTCTACACAATTGAGCCCTCTGTAGGCAGAAAACTTTTATTTCCATTAAAAGACTTGGCATCCTTTTGTTCCTAAGACATTGCCCTATTTGTATAGATATCCAACTTCATATTGAGATCTGATGTATCTAATGTGTTTCTTTAAAGTGTTCCTTTAATTTTTGTGAGCAGTGTATGTACTCACTAACCTCCTTAAGAACTTGAGGGTAAATATTATCTGGTCCTGGTAATTTGTTTGATTTCAGCTTATTAAATCTGAACAGCACTTCTCCCTCTACAATTTCCAAATCCTTCAGTGCGTCCTTAGTAGACCCACTTACCGCTTGGAAGTTATCCACTTGCTCACTTGTGAAGACCTCAGAAAAATGCAAGTTTAGAGCATCCGCTATCTCACTGCATCCATTAATTTCCCTTTATTTCTGATGCACTTCACCTCCTCCTTGACTGTTCTTTTACTACTAAAATAGACAAAGAATTTCTTACAGTCGTCCTTTGCCTTGTCTGCATTCAATATCAGAAATGTTCAAATTGTAAGAGTATTTTTAATCATTTAAGGAATCTATGCATTTTAGTTTTAGACACATATGACCAACATGTCTCAAACCTTCGACCATTTCATTGAACATCCAACACGCTAACCACTTGACCAATACTGCATAATTTTCATATATATGTGTGTTGGCTTAAAGCATTATATATATGTATAATCGCTAAAAGTATAATACAAGGAAATTTAAATTTGACATAATTAACATACAGATCCTGGGTTCAAACTGTTGAAGTATTGCATTGTCACCAGAGATCAGAATTTATCCAAAGTTGGAAGGAAATTAGTCTGGTAAAAGTGGGTAAAAAATTAATTGCAAAATTTGACCCAGAGAAGCAGAGAGGACAAGTTGAATTAAATTTGTGTAATAATAATAATAATAATAATAATAATAATAATAATAATAATAATAATAATAATAATAGTAAAGACTGGACTAGTGTGAACAAAAGGCGAAACAACAATGAAGATGCTATGTTTTTAAAAGACAACAAACTTGTAGTAGTGTGGACATAGACTTTAATAGTAAACACTATGCAAAACATTACCTTATCTTCACCCAATTTATTGTCTGAGCCACATGGAAATTGCCAAAGACAACAGTAGTCTCTTCAGTAGTCTTCTGCTAAATATACTGTACAGGAACAGGAATCCAATGGGTGAGAGAATCCATTCATTTGTCCTTTTAATAAACAGAACAGAAAGTGAAGCTACTTACTCCTTCTTGCTCATCCTAAGGACTACACTACCATTTTAAACGAGGTGCAGTTTATGATTCATAGGTAAGCACTTAAAAAGTTCCACTTCTTTGTGGCTCACATCCCAAAGGTCTTCCAGTTTGTTACTACTAAGGTCTAAAATCTGACAGCATTCTTTTCAAAACTAAATTCTTCCATAATCTTAGGTCGCTGGCTTCATCCCACATCATTTTTTTTTTTTGCTATTAAAAGTAGCTTCAACTGGAACACAGCATAACCCATTATTAAATAAAGCAGCCAGTATGCTAAACCTTGGTTTTTTATCAAGTGTATATAGAGAATACACCAGTACTACTGATGGGTTAAAGTAAGTTATCTTCTTGTGCTTGAACAACATATCAAATGAGGACTATTCACATCAAGACTCTTACAGGAAAAAAGTATTTATTGAATAGGGATTCATTTAATGATGGTGCAGTGGTTATCAGTGTTGATGTAGATCTTCAGAGTCCTGGGTTTGAATCCAGTGGACACTGTTCCTGACAGGCTTGGGGGGTATTTTCTGTACGTCACTTAAATCATCCGAGATCAGATGCCTCATCTTGGATGAGTTAATGCCAGTGAAACTCATCCGGGATAAGTTGGCTTTTCAAACGCAGCCGTGTTGTAGATTAGTCTAGCTGGATCTAATCATCCTAGATGAATGCGCACACCCGCGCTGAGTGAAAAGCCCATATATATCGAGTCTAGAAAACATGAACAGCAAGTCTTTGATAGGCTGCAACAAAATGACGAAAGAACGGGCGCATTTTTTCACACAAGCGGAGCAGGACCTTTTACTTGAAGGATATGAAGAATTTCAAGATTTAATATGCACAAGGGGTAACACTGCAAAAGCAGCCCAAACCAGAAAAGACGGCTGGCAAAAAGTGGCGACAAATTAAATGCTAAGTAGTGTGCATTGTACTTACTGAATGCAGCGTTTCATTTCCTATGTGTCAGATTAACTATTTAATATATTATAATTCCAGATCAAATGTGAGCACAAGGAGAACATGGGAGCAGGTTAAAGCGAAGTACAAGAAAAACTGGTAAATACTGGTATATAACTATTTAAAGAATTGTTGACATGAAGAATCATATATAATGTAAAAAACATTCATTTTAAAGCTAATAAGAAGGCTGACAAGCAAAAAACAGGTGGAGGTCCACGCGATCTAGACTTAACCCCTGCAGAAGAGTTAGCTCTCCAGCAAAATGCTCATCGCCCTGTTTCTGAGGGCATTCCAGGGGGAAGCTCCTCCTCAGAACCAGTGGCAGGATGCAGTGGTCCCTTCATTTCAGGTAAAGGATGGTCATTGCATATATTTGTCCTCAATGTGTGCCATAGGTATGTTCCATATAGCCCTCTTTTTTTGTTGGGTCAGTTGCAGGGAATGTCATATCCCTAGAACCTGTGTCTGACCAACAAGATATTGACAAAGTTCAAATATTTGATGAAGACACTGTGTCCGATTATTTATCAGGAGGAGAGGTACATTTTCCAAATAATGTTTGGTCAAACTCCACTCTGATCAGTCCCATGTGCCCCAATCACATTTGGAAATCCTGGGTAATGAGAATGTTAGGCTGGTTGTGAGACTCTTTATGGAACTGTGGGTGTTTTTGCCTGTGTACCTGCAATGGCATGAAATGCCTCTTTTATTGTCTGACATGCAGGTGTCCAGGAAACACTATGAAAACCCGAAGGAAATATTTCAGAACCAAACAGACTTTATGAATTGCCTGGCAAACTGTACTTTTAGATAGATTTTCTGCATCGTCTACGGTATATAACAAAGTGCCGCTTGCAAAAAACCTCAAAACAATGCATACTGTCTGTGTGGTTGTGAGAGCCTGACTTTGCCTAGTTTGACTTCGAATATAAGGTGCTAATAAATCTTTGAGGTACAATATTCCCCCTCGGCTAAAGCAGTATCTTTCGAAATGAATTTCCTACGGGAGCAATAAAGGATCTTGCCGATCACACAAAACCCTCTCTATAATTTGCGCACCGATATCAATTGGTTGCTCATTCATGAATGGTGAAGCCATGACTGAATGAATTGCATGTACAGAAACTGAATAAGTGGGTGAGCTAATCCTTGTTTACATGCTATGACAACACGTCCATCAAGAGTTTCAAAAAGCCGACAGATCCAGGATCATGCCAAATCGTCAACAATTACATCCTGCTAAACGAATAATCCACGTATGAAAAATACCCCCCTGTTCTCTCTGTGTCCTTGTATGTTTTTCTCCACTTGTTCCTTTTTTGGATGCTTGCATCCCAAAAGCAGACATGCTAGGTTATTTTTCAACCTTTATTAAGTAACTTACTGAGGGCCGCACAGTGAGTTGGAAGCAGCAATTGAGCCAACAAACTTTTGGTTTAAAGTCCAATGCTCTAATTGGCAGGCCACACATATACTGGCTTGCTTGGCACACATCTGGGTATGTTGGCTGTGGGCACAAATGGTGATTATAATCCAGCCACCTCATATACTGTATAATAAAATTTAACACCATTTGTTAAATCAGATATCAAATATTGCAGCATGACGACACATCAGTTAGCACTAAAGCCTCACAGCTCCATGAAACTGGGTTCCCTTTTCTGTGTTATGTTTGTATTCACCCCCCTGTTTATGCTTAGTTTTTTCAGCAGGTAATTTGACTTTTCTCCCTATCCCAAATATAGTTTTAAATGAAACTATTAACATTGTTATATTTGTAAAATTATTATTAGAACATCTAGGACAGGGGTAGGCAGCGTCAGGCCTGGAGGGCCACAGTGGCTGCAGGTTTTCATTCCAGCACAACTGTTTAATTGCCAATCTTAGACTTTATTTAATTTTACGGCTTGTCAGCGTGCAATGGTAAGTTTTTATTATCATAGATTTTCTTCCTTGCCAAGGATATCATCTAAATGATTTGAATCCTAAAACAGAAATGTTTCAGTTTGTCACATTTTTCTGTTAAGTGTTTTACTAAACAAATAGTGCATGATGAATTCACACAGGTGTAAGTGAAACAATTTAGATGGAGAACTGCTGGCTCCTTTGTCATTTTCATCTTATTACTAATTAGGAACTATTAAAAACAATAAATGCAGCTGTTTAAAACTGAAATAAGCAATTAAGAGTGGGGGAGCCTAAGAAGCAACACCACTAAAATGAAGCATCAATATGTCACTTGAGCAATAAGTGCTTCATCAGCAATAATTGGCCTCTCATTAAGAAACTGGTTTGGAAGAAAAATTTGCAGCCACTGTGGCACTCCAGGCCCAATACTGCCTACTCCTGATCTAGGATCTCCTTTGCCCAGCAAGGACAATCAGTGCCTCCTGCTGTGACACAACTAGTGCCAAGCATATTGGAACCAGGTTATGATTGGTATATGACTGTTGACATTGATAAAAGGCTAACATTTTCATCACAGACAGCCACTCCAACCCTTAGACTGGACATACTCATGTGGTCCAGCAGTCTGAAGGCTGTACTGATCTTAGAGTTGACCTGAGACAATGTAGTCTGTAAGGAGCATGAACAGAAACATCTAAGATATTCTGATTTGGCCACAGATGGTATGTAGCAGAAAATGAAAGGTGCAGATTCTTCCAGTAGAGGGATGGATACAGAGAATTTATGGCTACTTCCATGGTCAGACTGTTAACAGAGCTGCAAGTGCGAGGCCAGGACCAGTGGCAAGCAATAAAACAGCCAAACAGATACTGGTCATGGATGAAGAGGACTGATGGCAGCTGCAGCCTAAAATGATCTATGGGTGCTCAGTTGTGGAAGAGGGTGCACCTGAGATGCCAGGGTGCACTGTTGAGTCCTCTATATGCACTGGGCTTAAATCAATGAAACATCTAAGAAGGGGTGCCTCACCTGATGACCAGTTGGAACTTTAATATACAGATATTGTGAGTGAATATGGCTGTGGGAGTGTGCCCTGCAGTGCTAGTTCAGTTTTCCTTTGTGCCCAGCGCTGTCTAATATGACCTAGAATTGAATGCAGCAAGTCCATGAACAAAATGGATGAATAGAAATATTAAATTTATCTATACAGTTTTCATTTTAAAGAGATTTGATTGCCAAAGAAAACATAAGCTGTTTTAAATAATCAGTTGCAAATATTTTCTCCTGTTGCTATGATTGTTTTAATGACTTTGACATATTCAGGATCTGGAAGTGAAGTGTAATTATTTCCTTTGAAGAAATGACATAGTTTCTTACAAAAAAACTGCAAGTGAAGGTGAACAGTAATACTTCTGATTAAGGCTGTTGTCAACAAAACAACTGAATACATGACCAGTCATGATACTCCGAAAACCAGCACAAGCCATGTTTCATCAGGTACCACTAACAGGCTTTGAAATTGTGAGAGTGGCTAACTAACCCAGCTTATCTTTCGGACGAAGTTGTAAATGAGTTTCAACTCTTATCAAACATTGAGGCTTGTGCCGCCCATGTGTCACCAGGAAGTCACAGAAGCTCACCTGAAGGAGGGTAGGGACACCTTTGTCACGTATATTAAAACGAGCGTCTGGCTCCGATCGCGCAGCACAGACCTGTTCCTACGGAGGTCAGTAGATTTGCTCACTGCTGTTTTATTGCTGGCGCTCGCAGGGCAACTGATGTAGCTGCGAACATTTCATTCACCAAACGTCCAGCCAGAACTCGCAGTCTTTGGCAACGTATTGGAGGTCCAAGCTGCCCATTGTCACCATTTCGGGTTCTTTAATAACACACTGATCACTTACCATATCGTAAAACAGTCCCAGGGGCCGGCATCACGAGACGGCATCTCAGTTCACAGTCAAGTGCCTAAAGTTCACATCCCTCCATCTGAAGAAACCGCCAGTCGCGCCGCTAGTTGAGGAGGACCCTGGACCACCTCAGATATTAAAGGTATCCTAGGCATCATTGTCAGCACACTTCAGTGTACTCTTTTGGTCACTTTCTTTGGTTAAAATTGGAGTCACTTGATTTGGAAAGCGGCGTCAGAAGTTCCCAAAAATGGGTCGCTACAGTGGAAAGACATGTCGTCTCATCTTTATGATGTTCTTCTTGGGTTCATTCTTTCTGGCCGAGCTGGTGTCGGGATACCTTGGAAATTCAATCGCCTTGATGTCGGACTCCTTCAACATGCTGTCGGACTTAATTTCTGTGACAGTTGGCATGTCGGCTCTGCGTCTTGGTCGCCTGGAGCGGACCGGCCGGTTCACTTATGGACTGCCCCGGGCCGAGGTCGTGGGCGCGCTGTGTAACGCCGTTTTCCTCACGGCGCTCTGCTTCACCATATTCGTGCAGGCTATCATGCGGTTGGTGGAGCCGGAGAAGATCGAAAACGCGGAGCTCGTGCTGATTGTGGGGGCCCTGGGGCTTGGCATCAATCTCTTTGGACTCATTCTTTTTCAGGATTTTTGCTTCTGCAAAAGTCAGATGGAAGACGTTGAGGAGGAACCCGCGGGAAGCGACAAGGATTGCGAAGCAGGTGAGAGCAGTGCAATTCATGGATGAGTTTGGTTAGAAAAAATGAATGGAGGAATGAAAGTATGCATAGTTCATAATGCCTTTAGTATAGATAATTAGAATATTACTGCAGAATATTCAAAAACGAGAGTCAATTTTCATATGACTACTCCAAAATGTCAAAATTGTATTTAATAAAGTAATCTTTGAATTAGCGCGTCTTAATTCTGTAATCACTTTACTTTTTTATGATCCTAAACCACACAAAGTCAAAAAGTTAAAACACAAACCAACAAAAGCACAATGTGAAAAACAGAGAAAAAATAAACCCAAGGCAGAAGGAACACATCCTGTAAAAAGTGCACAAGAAACAGCACTTCCCAAAAAATTGGTACACACACAGAGGAGTAAAAAGAAAAAGACTATATAAAATTATGCAGAAGTTAAATCAGACAAAACATTAACACATCAAAAACATCCATACAGATTTAGATGCAAAAAATCAAAAACAAAGGAATAAGAGTAAATGAATGGGATTGTGCAAAGGTAAGAACACAAGTCAAATAAAACTAATAAACCTATTTACAAAAAAGCTGTACCCAGGAATGCATGCTTTTTGTTTGTTTGCAATTTTTAAATAGCTTGTATTTTTTTCATTTTGGGAATTTTGATTTCTGATTTGTTTTTTTATCCGTGCATTTTGTAACCTGTTGTACAGTTCAAGATCACAGTGAGCCCTCGCCAATCCCAGCAGTGTTGGGCCCAGGGTGAGGGGCATCAGAACACTGCAGGTTACAAGGGTAGCCTGGAGCTCCAGAACACAACTCCACACAGCCAGAGGGAGAATGTGCAGAACACACTCAGGTGGTACTCTGGAACTGGGATTTGAGCCCAGGAGTCAGGATCTTGTAAGACAAGAGTATTCACCACCACGCCACCCCAATTTATTTATGTATTTTTTTAAAAATAATTTTTAATCTATGCTTTTTATGTGACTAGGTAATGGATTTAATTGTCAGAATAGAAAATATTTATGAAATTGAAAAGAAAAAATTTTAGTACAATTTCACTTTACTCAACATTTACTAATCAATATCCCCCCTCCCCTTTCCCTCAGCTGAGGTGAAACCATAGTGTATTCTAAAGTGCTATTAACTTTTCAATTTCCAAAAATGTAGCTGGCTTTAAAAGATAAGAAACTTCCTGAAAACTTTACAAAACTTTACAAAAATACATAAGGTATTTTTTTCACAATCTTATAGAAATATATTGACTAAATCATGAGTATACATTAGAGCATTAATTAAAAGTATATATTATGGACCTTATGCCACTTACTGCCACATAAATTCCTCAAAATGTAAGCTGATTGCTAATTAAAGTTGAATTTCTATGACAAATGGTACTATAGATCTGATAGTTGATGTGACCGCACATCTGTGCTTGTTGGTCTTGTTTTGTAGTTTTGTCATTGTTACTTTTTTGTGAATGGTCCCAAAAATTAAAAACAAGAAACTCAACCTTCATATTTGAGAAAGTATCAGTTACTTATACAGTATTTGCTGTTAACTATTATGCATTTCCAATGTACCATTTGAAAGGGATGAGATTGGTTTGGAAATTCATATGCTTCAACTTTGAGGTTTTGTCACTGGGAAAAGATGATTTAGTTGTGAATTAATAAATATTTGGCCGCTGAATAGAGGAAACTATCAAGAAATTTTTAACAATCACCAGATTTTTCTTTAGTTAAAATGTTCAGTTGATTTAATAATTAAAGACTGTGACATTTCCTTCAGTGTATTTTTCTTTTCTACGTTCTATTTTGGAATATTATTAAGGAATCATCAAAGTAGTGAGTTTTAGTTTCTAATGTTTTTAATGGAGAACCTATGGAGAGAATTGGCCGTTAATCAGCATTATCCATTCAGTGTTTTCTTCTAATAAAAAGCTCTAGAGTTATTTTAACAATCAAAATGTAATCAGTCATGTAACAACCTCATGAGCATTAGAGCCTGGGAGAAAAATCCACGAGAGAAATAAAGTTGGATAAAGCTTACTTGCTATAATAATAACACTGCAGGAAAATAACAGAAGAGTTTATGAATTGAATATAAAAATTAAAAGAAAAGAAAAGATTGAAAGGGAATAGTTTAGGACAGGGTTTTCAACCTGGGGACCCACTGTGGCTGCTGTAGGTTTTTGTTCCAACCCGATTCCTAATCAGTGACAATACCAGGTAAAATGGATCTCATTTAATTACCAGGTATTTTTTTCTCTTATTCTACATTCTGAAAAGCATAGCAGCATGATTTTACATTTATAAGGCATTTAGAAATATTTCTGTTTTTGTTTTTTAAATGCTTAATTCTGTTTGGTTGATTTTATTATATTTTCCCCTTTCTCTGTGCAGTTTCCTCCCTTCATTGTATCTTAATAATGACAATTAGAAACGAGCAGCAATGCTGAATCGTGAAAGGCTGCAACTACTTCAGTGTCAGACCCACTAATTAGTAAATAATGGAATAACTGAATAATTAGAACACCTGAAAAAGTAGATGAAAATATTGTTAAAAAGAAAACAAAATACAGTATTCCCATATAACTGCTTAATACATTTTATTACATTTTTTCCCAAACTTGTTTTCTAATTTCTATATTGTTCTCAAAACACAGAATTTGGGAAATAACAGTTCATTTAATTAGCCCAGGAGTCCAATTAAAAACAGAAGCTGGTTGGAACAAAAACCTGCAGCCACAGTGGATCCCCAGGACCGAGGTTGAAAACCCCTGATTGAGGACATCAGTTTTCCAACCCTTTAAGCCCTCGATTCCCTCTTGGAAGTTTAGAATCTTAAATTTGGTTTTAAGATCTTTGTTACTAATAGACACTGAAGAGATCAAATGTTTTCTGTGTTTATGTTTCATATTAATATATTTTTTACATTTATAAAGTATATAGGACAAGATCTCTCCAAATTATCTTGATATCAATTACAATATAGTAATTGAAAGTAAAATTAAATTTTTACACATTTTTGTTTATTTCACCTTATTGACTACAAGCATGGATTTTTTTTCAAACATGTCTGTTTTAAGACCTGCACAGCCAAACCTTTGACTAAATCAAAAAAGTATCAGCAACTCTTACTTGTCCCAGTCCTAATTTTTGCTTATTCTGACTTTGTAAAGTCCTACTGCACTCAAAAGATGCTTGAATTTACTTAATTTTGTTGTGATGCCTATTATTCATATAAACTAATTAAGAAATTCTCTACCAAATACAGTATGTTTATCTAAATGCTTCTTAATCAAACTAAACTGATTTAAAGAAGAAGTAAAAAACCTTATATAAAATAATAAGGTTTAATTATTACAATTAGTTCAAGCAGCATACACCAGGCCACTGATGTTAACATCATTAAACCAACTTACTTTGATCCTTTTATTTAATTATAAATATTATTACTTTCATTTTGTATTGAACCAAATTAAGTAAAGTAAATCTGAATATCTAATAAGTATGCAAAACCAAATATATAAGAAATGGTAATCCATATTAGACAAGCTTCATTTTCTACAAAATGATGGAACTGTCAGCATTTCAACAGGGGATGAAACTGATAAAAGAGTTAACTACCTGTCAGCTCATGCAGAAGTAAAACATGCTCTTATGATGCAGAAGGTGTAATAGATCTGCCATTACTGAAGACAGACTGGGCAAATGCTACTTCCATAGAAAACAAAACTCACAGAATTCAGTAAGATTAACTTTACATACAATCTTTAACTGTCGGTCTCACAGTTAAGCCTTTTTTTTCCCCAAGACAATTGCTGAAATCCTGCACACTATTTTATGACTAAATATTAACACTGTGATTCAACATAAACAACATGTTGCAATGGATAACCTTATTTAATTTATATTAGAAATAGATGTGTACAGCCTAAAATATTTACTTTTGTGTTAATACTAAATTAACAGTGGCAATAAATCTCAAACTAATTTTTTTTGATTAAGTATGGAAATCAGATGTTGTATCCGCTATAAGGCTTTATCTATAGGCTATCTAGCATATGTTTCTACCATGAATCATATTATTATTATTGGAATCAAGGGGTGAAAAAAGTACAAATATAGCATTATATTTATTACTCAGATCATTCTGCCTGGTTTTCTGATCATTTAGTTCTGTTTCCTTATATCATGCTCATGTTTTTACTACATTATTTAACACATTATTATACAAATATTAGTATATGTAAAATTCTGGACAGTCACCACCCTTCGCACTACCCCAGTTTTAACTTATTTAAAAAAACACACACACATAAAACATACCAGTTGCAATATAGATTTATGCACTAAAGATATATATATATATATATATATATATATATATATATATATATATATATATATATATATATGCACTAAAGATGTTTTTAGGTACATCTGTTTGAAAAGTGAAAAACTAAAAATCACTGTATTTAATCCTTAACAGGATTTTATATGCTGTAGATTATGCCTGATTAAAGCAGTTTAAAATCAATAAAAGATTTGTTTTTCCATGTCTGCCTCATTCTTTCTTCAAGTACTTTGGTTTCCCTCTTCATTCCAAGTCCCTTGTGTTGGAGTCATTGGTCATCCTACATTTAGACCCCATATCTGATACCTATAGGCCTGTATAAATGAGTGTAGCCGTTTACATGAATGTGCCCAGTGAGAGAGCAGTACCTCATCCAGGGCACCTGCTGGCACCACCCATGCTGAATACGGAGTTGACAATTTTTTTTTTCTTAAACAGTTTATTTCAAGGCATTTTTGTCAATTAAATTACAGTATATATGCCATTACAATACTGTGTTAAGTCAAAGAAGCATTAGTGAATGTTAGGATCCATTTTCTGTAATAATGCTTGCTTGCTGTTATAAACAGTACAGTAAGTTTTTAGTTCTGTATTTTTTAATTTGTTCCATCCAGGTTTATAAACTCATCTACAAAATTAATTTGTTTTAAAGATAGTGTAGGTGTAGCCAGGTAACACTGAGCATGCAATAAAATAGTTTCTAAAAGAAAATCTTTATAGGTGATTACTGTAAAAACAGAAAAATCACCATTAGTTTTCAGAAGAAATTAGAAATAATAACTTAACAATAATACGTTCATACATAAATACATTTCTTTGAAACATTTTTCCAAAAACTTTGATTCAAACATCATAAATGTTTATTTAGGGGAAAATAGCTGAAAGTATATATGCATGAGTAATCATTAAACAACTTACCAAAAATGAGAGGAAGGAAAGCCTAATACTCATGAAACACAAATAGTAAATGTAAACTGAAAATACAACATATGTACTTTTTAAAAAAAATAAGAACAAAAGTGTTTTTGGTTGTCTCCAGGGAGGGTATTATTGGCTTGGTTGTTTTTGGTGATATGGTCATATTTTGTTTTTATTTTTCTCCTTGATGATAGACTTTAAGTGCAAAGCACAAACCTGCATTTATGAATTACATTCTTTTGCCTTAGCTTGCCAGATGGATATTGGACAGGTTTGTGTGAAAAAATGTATTTCAAACTTCAAATGCTTTTCTGCAGTGAATTGGCATTTTGTCCAGGGCTGGCTCATGTTACTTTTGGCTTCCTGTAACCCTGTAATGGGAAAGAGAGCTCAGGAAGTGAATGGCTAGATGGGTAATATATTTATTAATGCGCATTAAATTTTACATCCAGTAACACCTCTCACTATTCACCTGATGCTGAGGGACTGGATCTGAGTACCTGCGACTCTATCATGGAAAAAAGGGTCAGACAGAATGTATATTCTGTTAAGTTTGTCTCATATCTGCATGGAGTGGATATTTAACAGAAGCTCTTTTAAGTACTGCCATGCAGCTTGTTTCTATTGCATTTTTAAGCATTTAAGGAGCAAGCAAGAATAACACGCCCAGTCTGGTCTTATTTGTTAGAATATTATATTTGATGCTGTTATATATAAAAGATACTTTGCTGATGTATATCTTATAAAACAATAACATCTTTTGTGTTAATCAGTCATTTCAAAGAGGATTAACAGTGTTCCAGTTCAGACAAAGAAGAAAGAGAACAGTCCAACAGCAGCATTAAACATACGAGGTAAGAAGTCTTATGTTTAAGACAGCTGTTTGTACATCTGTGTCCCTGTTGGATTTTGGACTGTAGCTTTCTATTAATTATTCTGTCTGCTTTTTTGTTCCCAGGCGTTGTGCTTCACTTGATGGGGGATGCACTTGGTTCACTTGTAGTGGTGGTGACTGCAGTAATCTTCTTTGTGTTGCCATTGGGTCCTGAAGATAGTTGTAATTGGGAGTGCTACATTGATCCAAGCCTCACAATTGCCATGGTTATCATCATTTTGTCAAGTGTCTTCCCTCTCATTAGAGAGGCTGTCTCCATTCTGCTTCACATGGTACCTGAGGGCCTTCATGTGGATGAGATCAGTGAGTAGTTATGAGAGTCGTTTTGCATTTGAAAGCTCCCATGAATTATCATGTACTTTGATAGATATCTGCCAGTAAATAACATTAGACCTTTGTGTGTGTGTGTGTGTGTGTGTGTATGTGTGAGTGTGTGTGTATTCTTCCTTAAGAGCAGTCCATATATTGATAAGAACAGGCTTGATATCGAAATTTCCTCACCTACAATATTTTCTTAAAAATAATGATCCATTTTTCAACAGTGGCAGTGATTCTCTTTGTCAAACGCATTTGTCATTTAGCTTTTATTAAGTAGGCTACATGACCATGTTCATTTTCTGCTCCTTTCTTCAGAACACCCAAATGTTCCTCTTTTCCATAACCTGAGTAAATGTTTGAGAAAAATCCAGTGCAATCACAGCAGGTGATTTTGTCAGCACATATAATGGTTGTGCATTGATTGGTCCAGTCCCACCCTCCAGAAATGACCCTCTATCTGCCGCAGCCAGGTGTTACATGGGTGACCCCTTGGCCTGGTCCAACCACTCGGTTCCCCAACAATGAGGATCTTACAAGCTGGCCATAGTGCCATAACTGACGCTTCCTCACAATGCTGGTAATGTGCCTCATTTGGAACTCCATGAACAACCACTCACCCCTTTCCAGTGACCTCATGACCCCCCCATGCTCTCCCAACCTGTCTACTGACTTCATAGGAAGAGTCACCAGAGACGATTGTTCCAACACTGCTTTTATATAGGCGGAGAGTTTGTAAGTAAATACAAAATTTGGAACACACGTAGGAATTGTTTGTATCAACGTTCAAGACTTGATTAACTTACATTGCTGCCAAGAAGTTGTATGTTCTTAACTTATTAACTGTTCCATGGAAAAAGCCCTTTTTTAACTCTGATAATTACACTATTTTTCATTTAAGGGTAACCCAAAGTTTTTTTGTTTTTTTACCCTGTGGCATTTTACCACTTACCTTTGCATCATTTTGGTTTATTCACTGGACATCCATCCATCCATTTTCCAACCCTCTGAATCTGAACACAGGGTCACGGGGGTCTGCTGGAGCCAATCCCAGCCAACACAGGGCACAAGGCAGGAACCAATCCCGGGCAGGGTGCCAACCCACCGCAGGACACACACAAACACACGCACACACCAGGGCCAATTTAGAATCGCCAATCCATCTAACCTGCATGTCTTTGGACTGTGGGAGGAAACATGGAGCGCCCAGAGGAAACCCACGCAGACACGGGGAGAGCATGCAAACTCCACGCAGGGAGGACCCGGGAAGCGAACGCGGGTCTCCTAACTGTGAGGCAGCAGCAGCGCTACCACTGCGCCACCGTGCCGCCCCCCAGTAGAAAGTGTCTAGAGAAAATCACTCTTATGTTAAATCAAATGCTCCATGGTAGAAGAAATGTTTGGAGATTTGATTCCTGTCTCTGTTTGTTAAATAATGTTTGCTTTTTGCTTCAGGTGCAGCCCTCAGGAAGGTTCCTGGAGTTCAAGGAATGCATGAGCTGCATATCTGGAAACTGGCAGCTGGACGCAATGTTGCCACTTTGCATGTAAAATGTGCAGACGCAGTTGCATTTGAGTCCTTGAACCACCAAATACGAGAGATTTTTCATAACATTGGGGTTCATTCAACAACCATTCAGCCTGAACTGACTTACCAAGAAAAGCCCCTTGGGAGGGCCCTTTCCTGTACAGCTTCCTGCCTTTCCCGTGGTTGTGAGCAACAGATGTGCTGTAGTATATTCAATGAACATGATGAGAAGGATCACATGGGGCTAGAAAGCTGTTCCTCACACAACAGGCCACCTAGATTCAGCGTACTGTACCCAGATAACAAAGGTGTCATCAACAGTACCTTCATCTAGGGGGCAGGGAGATGGTGAAAATCAAAGATTCTCTGAATTTTTACCATTAATTTCTATGTTCTTTTTATACATTTATTGGCATTTCATAATAAGGCGGAATGGAATGTTCCACAAAGGAAAGGAGAGTGGGGGAAGGTCATTGAAAAATGACACAATTATCAATAAATTAAAATGCAGTGGGTAAAACCAGAAGACATGAGGAGATGCTCTCTCCTACACTATCATCACCAGTCGCCATTGTCTATACTCTGGTCAGGAAGAAACAAACAACATGAAACCCAAAGACACTGACTAATTTCTCTTCAATGTAGTTTTGTCAAAAGAGGATCTGAGAAAATGTCTTGCCTAGATTCTCATTTCTAAAAAAAATATTTCTTAATAGTTGAAATGGTGTTATAGAATAATTTATGGTCCTCTTGATTTAGTCAGCTTTGCTGATAGGTGCTCTATAAATCAATGGAAATCGTCATTGTTCATGGTGCTAAGGTGATCATTGCAGACAAATTCATTTTAATGCTCATGATAAATGTACACTCTAATTGGTTATTATTCTTATTTCAGCAGGTGCTTTAACCTAAGGTGACTAAGAAGGGTGTTGTAAATATGTAGCTGGTTGCCCATGTGTCAGAGGAAGCAGCAGATTGTTGTTCTAAGAGACAACTGAAGGTTCTACTTGTATTTAGAGAGTTGTTGTGGGTTCATTTATGGTTTTTCATGATTCTGTAAACATGAGGTCTTTGTTATACAGTATTCATATTTACTCGGATTAGCAGAGTCTTTTAGTTCAAATGATGTTGGCCAAGGATGAGAGTAGGTTATTTACTGGATTTGTACTGGAGTTGAACAAGACAGTTTTGATGTTGAGAGGGTTTTTGTTTGGTATTTCCTGTTGTTGTGGAGGTGACTGGGACAATTCTAAGAAATTGAAAATTTTGTTGATGCAGAGGAATATTTTGCAGACAAATGTTTTTTCTAATTGTCAATGAAAACAAATATTTCCGATTACTTGTACAATTGATATGTGCATTGTTTTGTGTGCATATGTTTCATATGAAAAATGTGGTGTAAAACTAAATGGGGAATGTCCATTGTTGCACAGGGAGCCATTGCTGATAGATATCAGGCTGTACATTGTGAGCTCCAATGTATGATCACCATTACATGAGTCATTTTCTATTTGGTAACAAGAGACGGTGTACCGTTTCTGACAATTATAAATGAGTCTTTTCAGGTTCAGAGATATAATAGCTACTACTCTTTTCCCTAGAGTACAGTATTTAGAAACTAGTGTTATTTGGTGAAATTCATCAAAACATTTTTCTCAATGAATTTGTTGAGTTCACCAGTGACCTTATTCGCTAAATTTTTCACAGAAAATGTGCCATGTGGCCAGCTTAGACAAACTTATTTTTCCCAGGACCCCATGTTGCTTTGTGAGTCCAGCATTTCATCACAGAGCTGTAGCAGCCATGTTGGATGAGGGTGTCACTGCCCAATTGGTATTCCAGCCAGATTTTCACCCCTCATGCATTAAAAAACAATAAGAAAACTTTTGTATTTTCATTTAAGGGGTACAATAGCTGACCATAATGAGAATATTATGAAAATGCTTAGTTTTTAAGCATAGACTCATTGTACATTGTGAATTCAATGCTGGAGTAAGCAGTGCTTACTGTACTGCCACACAGCTCAGGTCACATTTTTGCCACAAAAGCATAGTTGACAACACTTCTCTATACCCTGAGACATTTAAAAGACAATTGCACCATTATAATCTACTGAAAACTATTTCAGCTTCTTCTTCCCTATTGACTTCAGTGCAGTTTACTGAATTTACTGAACATTTTCCCTGAACAGAAGGCGAAGTGAATTCAGTTGGTTTCACTTATCACTAGAGGAAACAATTGTGGTTCCTAAATAGTTTATATTGCATCATTACACAACACTTGCTCATATGGGGTCAGTTTGAAGATACCAATCAACATAACAGGCTTTGCTTTGAGATGTTTGAAAACCCGATGCAAACTTGTGGAGAATGTGCAGTGTCCACACAATGTAAAAGTCAGCATTCAAACCAAGGATTCTGTGAGGCAGCAGATATAAAGCACTGCAATAGAAAAAATAATGAGTCATTTAATGTTTGGGTGAACTAAACAGTAGATGATTTAAAATTAATTTTCAAGGCAGCACAGCTGTTCATAGAAATATGATACGTTTAATTAATTCATATTTAAGGAAGAGCCGTCATCAAAACGTTATTTCCTTGATAAAATGTAAATGTGACAAGAACTTCATAAAATGAAGCAACTGAAGTAAAGAAAGCTTCTTTCATGTCGATTTTGATTTATAGTTACTAAAAATGTTGTAGCGCAGCAGAAAAGTAGTCATTAGACACCAGTTAGTACTCACGTATCAGTGATGCTAACCTGACTGGTCATCTGAAAGTCACTGAGCTTCTTGAATTGGTGTTCAAAGTGTCGATATTGACAGGTAGCTGATTCTACATAACACCTTGTTTGGTTTGTCAGGAGCCAGGCTGGGGTGTCAGTTGGTGCTCAAAATGTCAATAGAAGTACCATGCCAGTTCAGGAGCCAATGAGTTTTTTTGGTGCTTGGTATATGGGGATGTAAATATGGCGATGCCTGTTGGTGCTCAAAGCAACATTGGAGACACTGGTGCTCTCCTGGTAATTGAGGTGTTGATTACTAGTAGCTTACATCTTTGACTCTAAATAATCATTATGATTATTTCCATTGATTTCTGTCTACACTTAAATAAATGTATTTACAGAAAAATGTAAAATATTGCAATATTTTTATAAAAATAAACATTTTATTTATATAATCAATCTTGTTTTTATTTCATGTTTATGTAATTGCATTGAGTTATGGTCCTTACTTCAATTACCCGTGTAGATGGAATCTCAGGTTTCAGTTCAGAAAGCTGCAATAATGCTATGTTGCTCTTTACTTCTGTGTGAGCTAACTGTATGGAGGAAGAAAGTCTCTAAAGCCATCATTCCTTTAGTCACTCTGCACTGAATTCAACGTCTTGCAATGAGGCCCCTTTCATTCTGAATTCAGCAATTTGCCCAGAGAACTTCTCTTTGCTTACAGTAGAACTTTAGTAACTGGACTTTAGGGGGCTTTTGAGAAATGTACACACTTGCTTTAAAGTGCTCTTTGATATAAGTTCAAGATATTTCCGAGCCCATTGTTCAAAATGACACTGAAATGACCAAGGTGCAATGTAGGCGTACACGAAGGCAGAGTGAGATGCTATCTCTCCTGCATTTTACACAACCTACAAGTATAATGCCAATGACTTTATGATTTTATTACTTTAGATCTTAAATATGTGAAAATCTGTAATTAGCCGGTGCCGTAAAGAGCAATTGAAGCACTGGCAACACTTTGTTTACTCAGTATGAAAGCTGCAGTGAATGCATAATGATGACGTCAAAAATGGCCTCTGCTTTTACAGTTATGAAGCACACAGACCTGTAATGCACCTTCTGGACTTTTTAGCCTGACTAACTACAGGTTTCCAAGAAAACTATAAACATTCAAAATCTCCCTGTTGATGGGATTTTGTACCCTCAGAATTGAACTTGTTTTTTTCTTCTTCCTTTCCTGTATTTTTTCGAGGTCTGGGAGTTTCTTTAACACTGAAATAAGGTGGTGACAACAAAAGACAGTGAAACAGCAGATATAGACTTGTCAAAAGTATAGAGTTAATGGAGGTAGGAAAGAAGAGTTTATATTTGATTACGTATTCTGTGAATTTATTTTCTTTGAAGCATATTATTTTACTTCTGGAAGAGAACGTCCAGACTTTAAGAGTTCTGTTCAAGCTACTGAGAGGTCTACTAAAGTATATTATAATGATTCAACTATTCATTTATGAAAAGGCTACATTTCAAGATTTAAGCATAAATACAGAAAAACATTTAGATCTGTTCTCTCCTAATAAGTATAACCATGATGATGTTTTGTGCTTATGTTGCTTCTTTTTTATGCTACATTTGTAAAAACTGTAGTGGGTTAGGCTTATAAGTGTGAGTATATTCAAAAATGATAAACTGAGCTGAAATTAATAAAACCTCATTATAACTCCTGGAATGGTGGCTTGCAAATTTTTAATACTGGGGGTCTATGATTGCCTCCCTTTTGCATTTTTGAATCCATTTGTAAATGGGCTGGCAGCAACACCCTGCAAAAACAAAACAATATAACAATCCACCTCAACATTTTCTGAACAGACAGGAAAGCTTTAAATAGTAAAATAAGTAAATAAACATATGGCAATATAAAACGTGCATTAGTAAAACTATAGTAAACACTTGTATGCTTTAAGGTCCTATTTTACAAGTTCAGGTGCTATTATGTTGGGTTTGAAACTCAATGCTTTTTTCTACTTTACCAAACCACAACGTTTATGATCATATGGAAAATAAGTTCATCACTGAGAAAAATTAAACCTTCAATGGCAGGGGCTTCAGTGAGTAGCAGCAAAGTACCAGCCGGAAGACAAACATGATGAGGGGAATGATTAATAGGCTTGTACTTTAATTTCTATTGTGTCTCTGCTTTTAGCTACCCCAAGAAAGCCACCTGGACAATTTCTGCCTCCTGAAAGGCTGCTGCCTCACTCCAACTCAGAAACAGAATCTTGCAAGATTTCCAAAACCAACAACACTCAGTCTACATACTGATCAGCCACAAGATTAAAACTGCTGACAGGAGAAGTGAATAACATCGATTACCTCATTACAATGGTACCTGTCAAGGCATGGGATATATAAGGCAGTAAGGGGACAGTCGGTTCTTGAAGGTGATGTGTTGGAAGCTGGACAAATGGACAAGAGTAAGGATCTGACTGAGTTTGACAAAGGCCAAACTATAATGGCTAGACACAAATATGCAGTGGTTAGTACATTCAAAAAGTGGCCAAGAAAGGACAACTAGCAACAGAGACATGGGCTCTAGATGTCAGTAGAACTATTGTAGAACAAATTGCAGAAAGATGTAATGCTGGCCATGAGAGAAAGGTGACAGAACACACAGTGCATCTCAGCTTGCTTTGTATGGGGCTACATGCTGACCTCTGCTCACTTCTGAAAAAGCCCACAGTGGGCAAGTGAGCTTCGGAACTGGACCATGGTGCAATGGAAGAAGGTGGCTTGGTCTGATGAATCAAATTTTATTTTAGATCATGTGGATGGTCAGGTGCTTGTGCATCTTTTACTTTTGGAAGAGATGGCGGCAGGATGCACTATGGGAAGAAGATGAGCCAGAGGAGGCAGTGTGATGCTCTAGGCAATTTTCTGTTGTGAAACCTTGGGTTCTGGCATTCATATTGACCTTACTTTAACATATATTACCTACCTAAATTGTTGTAGACCATGTACACTAAATTATGGCAACAATACTCCCTGCTGGCTGTGACATCTTTCAGCAGGATTATGCATCCTGCCACACTGCTAAATTGTACATGAAAAAGAGTTAAAGGTATTGACTTGGACTCCAAATTTCCCACATCTCAATCAGATTGAGCATCTATGGGATGTGCTGGAAAAACAAGTAATTCATGGAGGCACTATCTTGCAACATACATGACTTAAAGGAATGCTAATCTCTTGGAACCAGATACCACAGGACACCTTCAGAGGTCTTGCGAAGTCCATGCCTTGACAGGTCAGAGCTGCTTTGGTGGCACAAGCAGGACCTACCACATGTTAGGTAGGTGGTTTTAAAGTTGTGGCTGATCGGTGCATGAGATGCCAGAACACAAGCTGAGTCCAAAGGAAAATCAATGTCTTTCTGTGGTGGAAAGAGAACACCAAAAACATCATTAATAGAATTGAGGTGATGCACCAGAAACCCTATAATAGGACTAAACATTCTATATCAGTTTCAAAAATGTACTTAAATTCAGTAAAGAAGATGAATAGAAAAAAATGATTTTGTGTTCTTTGTATGAGGGGATCCAAAAGAACAGTCAGACAGGCAAGGTCTTTTACAATAGGGAAAAACTGAACAAACCAAAGGGCAATTAACCAAAGGCTAATAACCAACCAAGTAATCAAAAAAGCAACCAAACAAGACTTTGAACGAAGCAAAAGGAAAAATAGATTGTGATTTACAATGAGTTTAACTTTTGAAAAAAGAATAGATACTAAAACCCACAAATCAATCATATATACGAAACTCTTACATAGTCCGGCTGCTATGACATCACAAGCAACATCACCTGTAGAACGTGTAGAGTTACAACAACAGGGATACAAAATGACACACTATATCTTTTAAGATAATGTCGTCCTTATTTTATATTCCTGAAGCTGTGCAGGCAGAACACAATGTTTTGCAAGTAGAGACCAGTATTGCAGGCAGCAGAGGTCCACAAGGATAAATGGAGTGTCCTAGTTTAGGAATAGTATGTACTGTGCATTTACAGAGAGTTCTCTAGAAGTGATCGATTACTCCAGGAGGGCACAAATAGAAATAGTGAAGCTAGAAACATGTAATAATTTAACAGAGGCCCCCACGTCTGACAGGTGGCAGCAAGGAGGCTCACTACAGTATGCAGAACCTTCTATTATGCATTGTGTTGACCAGGCTACTTTGGGGTAGCCTAAATCTTTTAAGTTTGTTTAGGGTTAGGATTACAGAGTTCACTAGGAGGCATTCTAAGAGGAAAAAAATAGTTTCTGGGGATCAACTAAGACCCAAATGAAAATACATGCTCAGAAAAGATTAGGAGTGATGTTGTTGTGTTTTTCTATACAAGCACAAAACATGACATGCCTCCAAAAATCCACACAAAAGGAGGCACCTAAGCTTAATTCAGCTCTGTGCCCCTGGAAATTGTCTCACTCCAGGCAGCCTTACCCCGGGCTAAGGCTGTTAAAGCTAATAAATAACCAGAAAAGGAGAAAAGGACAACCAGAAAACCTCAAGTCCAATACAAAACTGCACAAAGAGCGCAAAAGCAAGACAAAAAAAGAACAGGGCAAAAATACCCACAGTGAAGAAAAGTATGGTGCACAATCCAGAAACAGCATCTTTAACAAAGCAAGGGTGAAAAAGCCAGGAAATCCAAAAATCAAAAATGAAGCGAGAACTCAAAAACCAAAAGCTAACTACAATGCCGAACCTAGAACAGCAGCTTTACCTTAGACACTCACTGCCTCACTAGGCTACACATACAGGAGAAAATGTAGATAAACAAATAAAATACATATGTAAATCATATTATACAAAATACAACATAAGCAATATGCATCACAATATCACAGAAAAGCATAATTTTACACAGACACCAAACAAAATCAAAAGCTGAAAGTCTAACACAGTATACACAATTACATTTAAACAATAACAGAAAGATTAAATAAACCAAATTTTACTTTGGCTAAAGAAGCAATCGTGTTTGAAACAAAACAGATTTAAAACATTTAAGTACAAAATTAGATTCATTATTAGAAAAAATTGCCAAAGTTGAAAAAAAGGACCTATGACAACTAGCAGAAATGTTTTGAGTCTAACTTGATTTCTTGTCTATATTTCACATTGATGTTTGACATTTGTTGTCTTCGATCCTGCGTGAAGCTGTGAACTAATGCGTCACATGACCTCCACTTCAAGCGACCAACAATAAGCACAGCAACCTGGAAGTAACATTTGCAGCTACAGCTATGCAAAGAAAGTCACAAAATAGCAATAACTATCTAAAAAAAGGAAATGTAAAATGGTCCAGAATAATTAACATTGTTAACCAAATTTAAATAAACATGCACAACTTCCAGAAATGAAAGAAATTAGATCACGGATGTGCAAAAGGTGGATTTCTCTGACCTAAACCATAGATTCCAACTTTCCAAATTCATTTTGGCTGTGCATTTCACAAATGCAGTAAATATTAGCCTTCGTAAGTGGGATGTTCATGTAATCAAGCTTACTATATTCTTTCCCTCTGAATTTCAAACTGCATTGCAGTAACTTGCACCCTGGTGAGGATGCCTCTTCGCTTGCTTCATTTTGAATCACTTACTTTCTGCAGTAAGATTTGGGTCTATCTGAGTTGTACTGATGAAAATGCAGTTTAGCCTCTAGACAGACTTAGCCACATTTTCATCCTTTTTCTCTTGCTCTTGTTCAACACATTAACTGCAAAAAACCTCTCATTAACTAAACATCACAACTTGACTAATTATGCTGCTCTCACAATGTGCAGTGTGGCAATCAGGAGATACCCAGGATTCAATGTAATTATAAAGTGATTCTTGAATCACTTCGATTTTGGACTTATATACAGGATCTCCTTTTTCGTAAGTGTGATCACTTGCTGAAATCCATTACTATGATGATGCACTATATTATTTGTTTTATTTATCATTTTTATCTGAAATACTGTGAATATTAGTTCATAGGCTCATTGTCACACACATGCACAATGGGGGCTTCTTCAATCTGTCAAGGCACTGAGGACATAAGCACTGCCACCTGGGGATGATAAGGGGGTGCTGTTGATCACAATTTCATCTTTCCAACCACAGCTCAGAAAGAGTGCAGCCAGACCACACTTGCCCCTGGCCCAACCAATCTCTCAAGTCACGCACCTTCCAGGACCACAGAAAATGGGAGTTTTTAAGCTTTTCCTCCATGCCCTATAGACTACAAAATAAAGACCCAGTGCATGCAAGATAATTTAAAAAATATACAGAAATGATTAACTTTAGAATACAATTTAGATTAGAAAATGCTTATAATTCATAGGGTGGCATGGTGGCGCAGTAGGTAGCACTGCTGCCTCGCAGTAAGGAGACCTGGGTTCGCTTCCCGGGTCTTCCCCGCATGGAGTTTGCATGTTCTCCACGTGACTGCGTGGGTTTCCTCCCACAGGCCAAAGACATGCAGGTTAGGTGCATTGGCAATCCTAAATTGTCCCTAGTATGTGCTTGGTGTGTGAGTGTGTGCCCTGCTGTGGGCTGGTGCCCTGCATGGGGATTTGTTCCTGCCTTGCGCCCTGTTTTGGTTGGGATTGGCTCCAGCAGACCCCTGTGTTAGGATATAGTGGGATGGATAATGACTGACTGACATATATACCATGTTTCTGTAGAAATAATTTTGACATGAAAAATACCAAACTTATCCTTTAACAATAATAAACTTTCCAACCATCCAACCATGCCAGGAGTGTGGAAAACACAGGAAGAATTCCAAAAACTGTGATTCTATCATGGTTCAGTTCAGTCACAGTAAACCTCATTGCAGAGGCGTTACAAAGAGAGACTTGTACTTTAAAATGTTACTCATTGTTGAAATTTTGAACTTGGTGTTGCAGTGCAAAAACATGAAATCTAAGCAAGTGAAAAGTATTTATATTATGACATTAAATCTTATTCTCCTTATTGTAGGAATTATTGATTAATTAATAAATATGTATTTACGATTATTTTGCTTACTTTAAGAAGTCTCGTCAAGAACATTTTGCTTACCCCATTAGCAGATTTGTTTGCTAAATAAAAACAAAACACTCCCATTTAAAGTTTTTTTGTCTAGTATTTGCATATGCATTTTTTGCAGTATGGATAAAACACGTTTGGGGCTTTATTTTGTATTGTTATTTTCAGTGGTGATTTCATGTTGTAATTATTTTTTAATGTCTTTTTGGTTTTGTTATCACAGTTCCATTTTGGCCTTGCATCAAGTGTTGTTAAGTGGCTACTCTTGTGTTGCCCACAAAAGCGCATGAGATGTTGTCATTATAGGGATTATTTAAGGGTGGCAGCATGGGTTTTCCTATGTCCAATTTTTTGGATGCAGAATGTACAGAATCTTGAGGATCTTTAATAGTTATTTAGGGAAAGAATTTTAAAGTAGTTAGGAATCTTTTGTTTTGAATTTTTACCCTTTGTGTTTTGAAGATCAGGCCTTTTGAATTTCTTGTTCTGACCTTCATTCCTTTTTTGTCTTAACCCTTCTCAGAGTTTTATGTCCTGGTCCTTGCAACAAAAATTATTCTGTCAGCTTGACAATCAGCTGATAACACGCATAAGACATGTTAAAACATTTTCAAACGGATTTTCAAATAAGATTATCACCATTGCAGATTTTTCTTGTCATGTTGTTTGAAAGTTATTTTCCTTTATTCTGCTTTCAGAGTGTGTTTCATATTAAATTCATGAAAAAAGAACCTACATGAGCATGTTATCTGAAACTAGTGAGATTTCATTATTTTATCATATGCAGTAAATTATTAGTAACTTGATTACGTTTCACTACTTAAGAATGCCCATGAAGGCTGAACTGTCTTCTGGCTTTGGAAATCTCAAAAAGAAATTTTTTCCAGCATCCATGCTTGCTGAAATTTTTGTTCTCTTCTCCTTTCTGACCGCCTACTCATAGCATACGTTATCATATTTGACATTAAAGTTTATCAATTTAACTATTAGAATTTTATTTGATTTCAATTATAACCTAATTTTTTACTCACTTGTTTTAGGGATGCTTCTTCTGTTTATTAACTTTAATTTTTCTTTCACTCTTTGTAAAGCACTTTAAGCTGAACTTCCATTTGAAAATGTTCCTTAAGAGATAAATTTTGTTTTGTTGTCGAAGTCAGGGTTGTCTTTAAACTTTAAGCAGTCCTTACACATTGCTTCACAGATTAATATGACTATTAATAATCTTATGTTTTTGAGTGTTAAGTACATACAAAGTAGTGTTCAGAATAACTCTACAGTTGTGATTTAAATACATATACAGCAACACTTACTAAGAACTTAAATTCATTCTACATGTAGGCGGCCACAATCTGACTGGAGATCTTCATAATTTACATCCAAACAAAGAAAGAGTGGACATACTTGATCACAATGTTCAGTTTGTTTAATAGTATGAAAATCTGAGCAGTCAGTGTCACTTATACAGAAATATAGCAAAGCAACTACAAAAGATCAATTTTGACTGTGCAGTTTCTTTCAAGCAGACAAAGCAGTCATTAAAAGTCTGTAAATGCAGTCACGATAGTCCAGGTTGTTTATGGTAAAAACTTGCAGCGGCATGTTTACTGAAATTGAATTTTCCAAATGAGCCATGCTGAGCCCTGTATTGCACTTACGAATCACACAATAAAATGTAATGACTCTGCTCAGACTTACCCTGACCTCCCTTGTCTCCTTGATCAAGGATAATGTAATGAAAGATAATGCACTTTCTAACCTGTAATCTGATATGACTCAGGACAGTGGGCTGCACCCCCTGTAAACAAAAAAGCGCTGTGCATAAGTTCAAGTTCAAGATCATGTCTTCAACTGAATTAACATTTGGTATTCTTTCTTAACTGACGCTGAAGGGCCGATAGAGATCCTCCCCCAAGTATGGCTCTTTGTCAATGTCATATGCTTCGATCCTAACGTTGTCAGACCATACTGACGATGCTGATGCACAACCTTATTACTTGTGATCAGCTCATTATATTATAACTCAGGGTCTCTGTTTTGATTTACTGTTATGGATCTGGGTTTGTATTCTTTAGGCTCTAGAGGCTACTGTCCACTAAAATTAAACTTATCACCCTACCAGTGTTACTTAGAGCTCTTTTTATACCACCATTATTTACCAATGGGCATTAGATTGTCAGTGTAATGGGCTAGAATTCAGTATCCTAAAGAAAAGGCATTTCTGTGTGTTGCTTAGTGTAATGGGCTATAAACCAGTGTTTTAAAGAAAAGGTAGAATTTTACTGCTACAGGTTATTACTGATGGCTATCTACAGGACATAAATATTTACCTGTCTTGCTAAAGAGTCACCTGCTTTGAATAGTCATACTGCTTTGACTTAGCATCTCATCTATACACAATGTGGGGATACAGAACTGTCTGCTTCCTTGGAAAATTGGCTTCTAATCAAGTACTCAAAGTAAATGTGTTTACACTATTTGTTATGCAGAGGAAATTGGCTTGCACCATTGTTTTCACTGATTGCCATGTTGACCTATGCAGAAACTGAAGCATATATATATTTCTGGGAAAAGGAGAATAAAAGAGAGAACAGAGAAGTATAGTCTGAAACTTGGGACTGCTGCCTGTTTCTTTTCTGCTTTTCACCATATCCCTGTGGCTACACCCTGTAGCAACAGTGGCTTGTACCTGGTCCAGGTTCCCCTAGGCCTGAGCCCGGTAACATCTGCAATCAGGGTGCCATTGAAATCAGTGCAAGTCTTTTGAACTGGAGGGGGCAATCTTGTTAGTGGTCCCTATTAGATGTCTAGTGCCAAGTATCTAGCAAAAGAGTTTTTGTGACACTAGAGATGTACTTTTAATTTTGGAACCCATGCAGATCGGTAGGGTAGCTTTTCTAAATGAGAGTACTAAGGTAGAATGGTTAGCACTGGTAAATTGTGATGGGTAACTGACACTGTCATTTGCATCACTTGCTGCATGTTCCTTCTCTTGCTCTCTCTGTCTTTCTCTCACTAACTGTTATCTGTGTCTGTCGTACTGTTCTCAGTGTCACTTGTTTTGTGTTTGTCTTCATTGGTTGACCTTTTATTATTTTCATATTTTTCTGTTGTGTGTGCAGTTGCTTTATTCATCGGTCAATCTGTCTCTCTCCCCCTCGTCGCTTGGTGCACTTTACATTGCAGCTTTTACCAGAGCAAGTAATTTTAGTAACTTTATTGTTGTACCATCTATACACAGCATTTCAAAATATAGTAGCACAAAAAACATTCAATACAGGTAAACAAATATACTATAAACAGATAATAAATAATAGGCAAGTGAATAGATAATAGATGGAGTTATTGGCTGGCTTGAGGGTGTGAGAGGAATCAAAATCGAGGTAAAGAGAGCTCTGTTCATAATAAAATGAGCTGAAAACAAATTATGGTTTGATAAAAATGTAAGATTGACTGTTTTCCTGGACAGCAGTACACTGTGATTTTGATTACATGACTACTGCAGAGAATCTGTTCCCAGATTCTTACAGTTTGGTGCCGCCGTAAGTGGCAGCCTTTTCAGCAGCTACGTGTACGACTTTATATTTCTACCTTTTTTCTCTATCTCACTGATCATTCCTACCTTTCTTTTATGTGGACTTGTTTCCTGGACACTTTTTACTACTTGGACATTGAGTTTTACATGCTGAGACTTATCTATTCAGGTAGTCAACTTCAAGCGCTGAGAACAATGGCCCATGCCGGTGTGGTTCCCTGTTTACCTGACGAAGTAAGAAGGTTGTATCGTGGCAGCAGAGCCAGCGCTAAGCTAAAGGCTAAGCGGCTAGCGAGGAAGTGCCTTCTGTGATCCTGGGAAATGTGAACTCACTACCAAATAAGACAGATGAACAGGCTGCGCTGGTGAAAAATGTCAGGACCTACAGAGAATGCAGTTTGTTTGTTTTTCTGAAATGTGGCTAACAACTAGCATCCCAGATGCTAACGTGGAGCTTCCCAGGTTTAGCGCAGTTAGAGACGTAAATACCTGCGGGAAGCGGAAAGGAGGGGGACTTGCTGTATATGTGAATACAAGGTGGTGCAACACTGGACATGTAAACGTCAAAATCTCCACTTGCTGCAGGGACATCGAACTGCTGGCCGTAAGTCTGCATCCTTATTACATGCCCAGAGAGTTTGGACATGTCATTGTTGTTATTGTTTACATCCCTCCTTGGGCGGACGTGGAAATAGTGGGTGACATCATCCACGCCGCTGTTGCTTAACTACAAACACAGCACTATGAGGTGCTTGTGCTAATCGCTGAAAACTTTAACCATGTGAGGCTGGACAAAACATTACCTGCCTTCTTCCAGTATGTGGATTGTAACACTCGGGGAAATAGGACTATTGACCTACTGTATGCAAACGTTAAAGACGCATGCAGCGCCACCCCGCTGCCTGCGCTTGGGAAAGGAGATCATAACCTGATTCTGCTTCAGCCTCAATACAAACCAAAAGTGAGGGCGCTACCTACAAATACACGCTCATTCAGGAAGTGGTCCCCTGAGGCAGTGCAGGCTCTGAGAGACTGCTTTGGAACTACAGACTGGGATATATTGCTTGAGTCACATAGTGAGAACATTGAGGAGGTTGTTGACTGCATTACTGACTACATCAACTTCTGTATGGACATTGTAGTTCCAGCAAGAACAGTACGCTGATATGCTAACAACAAGCCATGGATTACAAGTGACATCAAGGGCCTTTTGAACCAGAAAAAAAATAGCTTTTAAAGGCGGTGATCAGCATGAGCTCAAGCGCATGCAGAGGGAACTCCAAGTCTAGCTCAGGGAGACGAAGGAACAGTACAGGAGAAAGCTGGAGCAGAAGTTGCAGAATAACAGCATGAAGGAAGTGTGGGATGGGATGAAGATCATCACTGGCTGCAGCTCAAAGTGGGGTGCCACCATCGAGAGGGACGTGGAGAGAGCAAACCTGATTAACAACGTTTTTAACAGGTTTGACCACCCTAACCCACTCTCACCCAAGAGTACTGCACCCTCCACCCATCCTTCTGGTGATACCAGCATAGCAGAGAGTTTCCCCCCACCCACAGCAGCCCAGGTTAGCTGAGGAGACTTTGTGCCAGCAGAGCAGTGGGTTCAGATGGTGTATCGCCACGACTGCTGAAGGCCTGTGCATTGGAACTGCGGTGTCCTCTACAGCATATCTTCAACTTGAGCCTGGAACAGGGGAGAGTCCCGAGGCTTTGGAAAACATCTTGCATCACCCCAGTTCCAAAGGTATCACATCCTGGTGAGTTGAATGACTTCAAGCCTGTCGCCCTGACATCACAAGTGATGAAGACCATGGAGCAGCTGCTACTTCACCACCTGAGGCCACAGGTCTGCCATGCCCTCAACCCTCTGCAGTTCGCATGCCAGGAGAAGGTGGGAGCGGAGGATGCCATCATCTATATGCTACACTGATCCCTCTCAAACTATTATGTTTCTGGAATTTTCTAGCACCTTCAACGCCATCCAACCTCTGCTGCTCAGGGACAAGCTGACAGAGATGGGAGTAGATTCATACCTGGTGGCATGGATCATGGGCTATCTTATAGACAGACCTCAGTATGTGCGTCTCGGGAACTGCAAGTCTGACATTGTGGTCAGCAGCACAGGGGACTGTACTTTCTCTGGTCCTGTTCAGCCTATATACATAGGAATTCCAATACAATTTGGAGTCCTGCCATGTGCAAAAGTTTGCTGACAACACTGCTATTGTAGGCTGCATCAGAAGTGGGCAAGAGAAGGAGTATAGGAACCTAATCAAAGACTTTGTTAAATGGTGCGACTCAAACC
Source organism: Polypterus senegalus (assembly GCF_016835505.1). Lineage (NCBI taxonomy): Eukaryota > Metazoa > Chordata > Cladistia > Polypteriformes > Polypteridae > Polypterus > Polypterus senegalus. The sequence goes on along the minus strand of NC_053156.1, from coordinate 233,749,464 downwards.
ACCTACAACTGAACACCAGCAAAATCATGGAGCTGGTGGTGGATTTTAGGAGGCCTAGGCCCCTCATGGACCCCGTGATCATCAGAGGTGACTGTGTGCAGAGGGTGCAGACCTATAAATACCTGGGAATGCAGCTGGATGATAAATTGGACTGGATTGCCAATACTGATGCTTTGTGCAAGAGAGGACAGAACCGACTATACTTCCTTAGAAGGCTGGCGTCCTTCAACATCTGCAATAAGATGCTGCAGATGTTCTATCAGACGGTTGTGGTGAGCACCCTCTTCTATGCAGTGGTGTGCTGGGGAGACAGCATAAAGAAGAGGGATGCCTCACGCCTGGACAAACTGATGAGGAAGGCAGGCTCTGTTGTAGGCACGGAGCTGGACAGGTTGACTGTGGCAGCGCGACGGGCACTGAGCAGGCTCCTGTCAATCATGGAGAATCCACTGTATCCACTGAACAGTATTATCGCCAGGCAGAGGAGCAGCTTCAGCGACAGACTGCTGTCACTGTCCTGCTCCACTGACAGACTGAGGAGATCATTCCTCCCCCACACTATGCGACTCTTCAATTCTACTCGGGGGGGTTAAACGTTAACATTAAACAAAGTTATTGTCTGTTTTGCCTGCATTTTTATCACTCTTTAATTTAATATTGTTTTGTTTTTTTTATCAGTGTGCTGCTGCTGGAGTATGTGAATTTCCCCTTGGGGATTAATACAGTATCTTTCTTTCTTTCTTTCTTTCTTTCTTTCTTTCTTTCTTTCTTTCTTTCTTTCTTTCTTATTCAGGTTTGTTAATAGTGAGCTCAGCAGTTTGATGTCTATGCACGTATTTGCCTGTTTTATTTGTTCTACAATGAAGGCCGTTGACAGTTATATATTAAGCCAACAGTGTATCAGTGGTATTGTTGAAGTAACCCTTTATACATTGGTTGGCCAAGATGCAAAAAGTTGTTGATACCTAGCTTTTTATTTTTATTTTTTTTGTTTTAATTTAGTTTTTGATCTTTTGTTGCACATATCAGTATATCCAGTGCTATTAACTTTTCTGAATGCTTACAGGAACCAGGTGTTTGCTGTTGTAAATCAAAAATACTCTGAGGATTATTTGTATGAGTATGTATTTGGACACCAAATTTGTTCTTATTTCCATAAAGGAGGGATCTTATATTTTAATGCATGAGGTTTAATGCATGAGGTCCATTCACAGACAATTTGGAAGTGACAGAAACAAAGGTAAAAAATTAAGACCTAGGATTAAAGGCCAACATCAATGGACTGAGTACATTCAATATAAGGTAAACTTAAACCTTTAAAGAAATATAACTTTGTTTTCTCATTATGAGACTGTCATAATCAATGTTACCCACATTAAAATCAGTTAAGCTGCCTGCATTTCACTAACACGAAGTGGAGAAAGCTCCAAGATTGAATCCCATCTGGTGACTTTACATTGATGTGAATGGTAGCCAAGGCTTTGCTCATTATGGGAGAAAGAAAAATTGAATGGCCTGAGCTCATGTAGAAATGCGGTCTGTCTCTTTGCAAGACAAAATCATATGATGACCAACCCATACAGACCAAATGACTTTTCCTTTAACTTATTTAGATGAGGTACTTGTTTTTCATTCACAGGAAGAAAGGCCATGACCTTTCTGGATATGACGTGACAGCATTAAAAGTACATCTAAGGTTTACGTCCTCCTTTGGGTTTGTGGATATCAAAACCTTTTTTGCTTTGCATACTTTTTCCTAAAATTATTTTTTTCTAATTCCTTTTGATGGTAAATCTCATTCTTTCTATAGTACAGATTTGCATCACATACAATCATATACTATATAAATACTAGTAATGGCGCACTGCATGAATACACTTGACTTGGGCATTCATAGTTTTCATGCTCTTTCTCTGTACATTTAGCATTCATTTGCTCAGAGGTTGATGCGCTTGCTGCTTCTTGAGCAGCTCTTCTTTTCTCCACCCCAGCAGCCCGCTTCTTCTCTTCTTTTGCCGCCATCTTTTCGCATTAAAATTGATTAAGTCAGTGTTTGAGTTGCAATTGCTTAGTACATTTTTCTTAATTATTCACTTAAGCTGGCACTTCAATCTGCCTCAAGAAAGATTTAAGATATAAAGAGGTAGGTGAAGTGACGGTGAAGGTGGTAAAGAATGAGAACGGAGCCTGTACACATTCGCCGCACGGCCGCCCTGCTGGCCGCTACTGAGAGTTAATTCTACAATAAAATAAAATAAAAATAAAAACAGGAATAACTTTGGTGGTCAATCGTCACCTCGAAAGTGGATAGTAGAGGTCACTAGGTCTATGTGTACCAAATTTCAGGTCAATAGCTCAATGGGTTTGCATGCTACAGGTGGTTTAAAATCCTAGACAGACAAACAAGTAGAGAGCCATGATAGCATATTATATAAGAATATTGATACTTAATGGTTTTTAGTGTAAGTACATGCTATATCTTAAATATTAAATGTTATTTTTGGTAAAAAAGAACCTTCTGTCTTAAGTTAACAACATCAGATATAAACCAAGAGGGTATTCTTTTACAGAAACACCCTGAATCACACTGGGATACCAGTTAAAAGAGTAGCTAACAGATTTCATGTAGTTGTCTATGGGATGTGGGGAGAAAACATGATTATCTGGTGAAAAGCCAGACAGGTAGGGAGAGAACATGTACATTTCACATGAACAACATCTAAACATTCTTCAAACCAGGCAGAAGTGCTAAACTGTCCTGCTCCTCCTCTTCAGTTCCATCCCAGTAATTGACCACTACAGTGCAAACATATTCTGACAGTCATATCATGCAAAACAATCAACAAATAAACGAGTGAGCTAAAGAGGTTATAAAAATATGAAGAACAAAAATCAATAGTGTCCACATAATGTTTTTGCTTGTCTTTTATTGTTTCTTGGTTAAACTTTAATGATATTATATAATCTCATTCTCTGAAATTTTACATTCCTAAAAGCATCTTCATATTTTAAATTATTTTAAACATTCACTATATTTAAGGCTGAAAAAGGTCTTCATTACAATCAGAACCCACTACCAACCCGATACCATCCACACGTTGTTCCGAAATCAAACTCACACATAAACTGACACAAGTAAGCAGGTCACCCAACCGGTTCAATGAGTTCATGAATAACGACTGCAGTCTGTTGTCACTGTGCCAAGCCTATATGACACCACAAACTGTTCACAGGAGTGCTGGTCACAAGGAAAGCAGTAAAGATCAAAATCATAAAGTCTGACTTCTTTTGTGATTTAGTGAAAGTTTTTGATGTGACAGTGCTGGAACTTCCACATAACAAATCTATCAAGTCAAAATGTCATCCATCTGGAATGGGCCTCCCATAAGCAACACAGTGTTGGGTCAAAATGCAATGTTTACAGGGTGGAGAGAAGCCTGTAGATGCAAACTAAAGAAGGAAAAAGATGAATAACTGGATTGTTTTTTTTATTTTAAACAATGCACTGCTATTGGGCAAAAAACAATTGAGAATTGAAATGTCCATCTACTCAGACTTCTGCACAGTCACCAGCAGTCAAGCTAGGCTTGTGAAATTCAAAACATCTGTATCTAAGCCAAATAGGAAAAGCCACCAAAAAGGAGGAGGCAATGCCCATGATGAGTGCAGCAATAAACAAAATCATTATAATTGGCCACAAGATGCACCTCATAAACACAACAATGCTTTTATAACATATAATATAAACATTTAGTTTATTATAGTGTTGCGTGGAATATTACTGTTTGATTACTAAGGAAAAAAAAAAACACCAAACAATTTTTATAGAGTAATTACACTGTAGGAAGGACTGACAGTTTTAAGTTTTTCCATCAATCCATCCATTAATGCATTTGTTGATTTACTGTGGCAGCAGGCCTTTGCAGAGAAGATGTTTTTTTTTATTTTTAGGTGATTGATTAATGAGAGTATTTCGAACATGCCACAGGTGTTCCTATTATGCTCTTGATTTCTTTTTAAACCATATAAAGATGATATTAACTATGAAAACCGCTAGGGAATATAAAAATGTACTTTTCACAAACAGCGTGAATTAATTTCTGTTTAGCAAAATGTACAGCAGCCAACAATCTGATAATGCTAGATTATAATATACAGTACTAAATTTTAAACTTATTCTTAATTAAAACACTTTATACAGTTGCTATTTACAAGACAGTTGGAATATAACACAAACAAAATAGTTCTAAGAAAAAATATATGTGTGTACGCTATTACAATAGTGTGCTTCAGTTCAACTCAGTTTCAAACAGTGCATTTCCATACTGTAAACTGAGAGTTCTGTGTCAGGATCTGTTCAAGTGGCAGAGATCACAACTACTTAAAGATATAATCCTTCAAATCATCAAACATAGCAAAAGTTGACACATGGAAAGATTTATTTAACTAGAATGTCAAAACCCAAACCAAAAGCAGAGAGCACAGCTGCACAAAAGTAAAGTTCAAAATCCCCAAAAATGTTTTTATACTATAAAAAGGTATTCTTTAAGTCTTTCTTTTAATGGTTTTAAAGTTAGGATGCCAGATTATATGCATTGCCATCAGATGGATGGAATAATGTAAGTACAGGTATAGATTATAAAATCTGCACAGTTCAATACACAGTATGGGACTGACTTTTTCTGGCATTGCTATTAATAATGTCAGCGTTACTTTAACACATTGCTCCAACTTTAGCACTAGAGCGGTAATATAGGTGTTGGCTTGCCCATGCCCACTTTATTATATTGGTGAAACGTTCAGACCAGTAGGATAATGAATTCTAGGACACAAAAGTAATATTCACACTCACTCAACTCAACATCCCCTCTCCAGACACATTTTAGACGATGATCATTCCATATAATAACTGAAAAACTCAGTTTTAGAAACTGCTAATCATTGATGTCGGGTGGAAATTCTGATCCCCTTCTTTGACAGATTGAAGTGTCCCGGATTTTTAAATGTAAGGCATTATTGCTCCACAGGGCTTAACAAAACAAAGAAACAAACTAACTTACTGCCTATGAAAGGAGGAATCAGTGGCTCCATACTTTGTCCTGATGGTCATTTTCGTAAGAACATCTTGTTTTTATCATTTTTGCAACAACTTTTATGGCAAATTTTGTTCACTGCTCCATTATATAGTAGCATTGGATTTTGCTATAACTAAACATGGGACTATAATATCTCCGTACTTGTATCGTGCACACATACTTGTGGGTTACCTTCAGGGCTCTGTCATGTTGAGTAATTCCCCCCCATGGAGAAAAGGGGTGCTATTACTGGCTGCCTCCCTGCAGCCTGATGGACTTGACGCAGATGACGCCTAACGTGACTTCCGCCCCCCTCCAGGCAATCGCCCATATATTATAACCACAAGGAGGAAGTGGCCATCACTTGAGGGACCATTCAGCAGAAGAGATGGAACTCCTACAAATTATGAAGCAAATTCGACATTATTATGGTGATAGACGATTTATGATCTGTTTTTGTCCTTTGAGTTTGTGCTCTAAAAGTAGAGGTGACCCAACTCTTGAACCCAGGTCTGTATTCTATTTCCAAAACATTTAGTCTTTGTGTACCTGAGTCTCTAGTTATTAGTTATAATTGGCATAAAGAAGCATATAAGAATGCCTGATACACTTGTTTTGCTATATGGATACAACAACCCTTGTTTCTGGTGGACTTCTCCATTTTCCTTGACTTTTTTGACAATACCTTGGAGTTTCTGCTAAAAGAAGCATTTTACCTAATATTTAAATGTTAATATAAGCATTTTTATTTGTTTACTATTAAATGTATATGTGTTACTAGCATTTATTAGCTATTACAGTGAAATACATTATACTGTCTTTTTAAATTTACTGCTAAGTTGTTAGGAATGGGAATTTATTTAATTTTTGGTTTTCTTATTCTATCACTCCTTTTAGGAGCTATCTTAGCCTTAGAATTCAAATTCGTTATTATTTTTTTTGTTTAATTATGACTCTAGTTTTGATTCTGTTTATTTATTTTAGTAATTTTCATCGCCATGTTTTCATTACAAACACCACCATCTTCTCTTCCTGTTACTAAGGTATCACTGCAGGTTGTTAGGATTGTATCCTTGGAGGCTGTGACCTTTCAGGGTATGATGTGATGGCATAAAATGTTATCTAAGGTTCAGTTCCTCCTTTAAATTTGCAGATACCTAAACCCTTTTTGCTTTGCGTACTTTTTCCTAAAAGTAGTATTTTTTCAATTCCTTTTGATGGTAAATCTCGTTCCTTTTACAGTATGGATTTACATCACATAAAATCATGTACTATATAAATATTAATGATACTTAATATAGCAGAAAGTACACGCTATATCGTAAATATTAAAAGTTAATTGTGGTAGAAAAAGAACCTTCTGCCGTAAGCAACATGTGAGCAATATTGGCATGGTCTTTTACAGACTGCCATAAAATGACAGCAACTATACACAAAACAGAATACAAAATGGCATCAATAAAAGACAACTTTGTGTGAATTGTTCCTAAAACTCAGTGTGAACAATTAGAGAGCTCACTGAGTGTCACATTTCTAAACCAATCCAATGCCTCATGAAGGCAGCACTCAAAGTAGGTATGATGCTTTTGAACTGCACAGATCAGAGGTGCTCTCATTTTAACACGTTCTACTGTATATCCATAGACCACACTGCTTATCTAAACTTTATTTGTAATAGTTAAAATAACAAAAAGATATTGCAGCAGACAGAGAATCACTTGTCAAACGTGGAGCCCAGTAGCTGCAGTGGTCTACGTGTGTGTGTATGTGTCTGTTTGTCTGTCACCATTATCGCAGTGGTCATTACAACATAAAAATCAATTCAGTTACCTTGTGCTCCTGAGCACTCGAACTGAAAACAGCAATTTTACCTTTTTATTTTATCTTAGCATCAAGGCTTTTGTTCAATATCCTTTTGCTCTCTACCTGAAACCTTAGTGGCAGTTTAAAATGCATGGACAGGAGAAATTGGAGGAAGGCGTTTTAGGAAGAAGCCCTGTGGGTGTAGCCTTTGTAGCACAGGATTTCACTACTATTCACTACACACTTTTTAACGGGTTGTCCCCAGACGTGTACTCTTGATTGCGAATCACATTAAGCCCCTTGAGACTAATAATAAAATAATCTCTCTAATATAAAAAAAATCCTGGGGGGAGACTAGGGAGACGAAACGTGATCTTCTTGGGAGACAATTTGACGTCCTGCGAGAAACACTTTAACGTCATGTGAAGACAATTTGATGTCCCGTGAGAGACACGTTAACGTCACGTGAGACAGGGCAGTGAGACAGCATTTAAAACAAGTTCATGGACATCTAACTAAGCAGTTGTTGGAATGCTTTTGGCAGACAGACATCATGTGCTCCCAGCTATAAAAACAAGAACAAGCGACAAACAAAACACACAGCTTACCAGCAGCAGCAGCAGGAAGCCATCAGATGATCCGACCGCTTCTCGTTAGTGTGCGTTCAGCCCCCCCTTTTTTCACAACACGAGTGGAAGAGACACAAAGTGGCAAAAGGACAGCTGCTGTACAGGCTTTCAAATGATCAATGCAAAGCATGATAAGGAGAAAATGCAGCTCAACAGCAGCAACAAGCCAACAAATGATTTGACTGCAACTCCTCAGCGTGCGTTCAGGTTCCCATTCACAACACAAGCGGCAGAGACACGAAGTGGCAAAAGGACAGCTGCTCTATAGGCTTAAATGATCAACGTGCCGTGCAACAAAAAGAACACGCAGCTCGCCAGCAGAAAGACAGCAGATGATCCGACGGCATCTCCTTAGCGTGTGTTCAGCCCCCTTTCACAACACGAGCAGTGTTATGCGTCCTGCGAGAATGATTTAACCACACCCGGGGCCGGAAATAAAAGACAAGTATTATTTTTACATAAGTGAAAATAATGCATATGTAACAATTCCCATGAAAATAACAATCTGTTTAAATTGTATATCCGGTAAACCAAACCCAGGGGTGGGTGAGCAAAGCGAGCAGGAGGCATAGCTCCCTAGTAAGTTTAAAAATAATCATAAAAATTGCCAGAAATTTAACAGATTGGATTAGAAATATCAAAGACATGGATTCATCACGATCATGTACTATGTTTCCAGACTTCAACTGCCAGCCATATTGGAGATGAACACACTCTAGCTTGGTCCGCAATAGAAACAAAATCCTGCAGTACCTCTTTACTGCTTTGTACCCTGCTTTGTGTAGCAGTAGATACAAGGTATTGTCAGTATACTAACAACCCAATTGTCCTTCATTCACTCAGAATATGGAACAAATGTAGGAAGCACTTCAAGTTAGACAATATTTTATCTGTGGTACCTCTACATGATAACCATTTTTTACACCATCTCAACCATACTCAGTTTTTAACGTTTGGAAAATGAATGGAATAAAATCATTTAAAGATTTGTATATAGGGTGGTGCAGTGGGTAGTGCTGCTGCCTTGCAGTTAGGAGACCCGGGTTCGCTTCCCGGGTCCTCCCTGTGTGGAGTTTGCATGTTCTCTATCTGTGTCTGCGTGGGTTTCATCCGGGCGCTCTGGTTTCCTCCCACAGTCCAAAGACATGCCAGTTAGGTGGATTGGCAATTCTAAATTGGCCCTAGTGTGTGTTTGTGTGTGTCCTGCAGTGGGTTGGCACCCTGCCCGGGATTGGTTCCTGCCTTGTGCCCTGGGATTGGCTCCAGCAGACCCCTGTGACCCTGTGTTTGGATTCAGCGGGTTAGAAAATGGATGGATGGATAATGTTTTTGCATCCTACCATTAATCACTCTCCAAGTCTAACTTCTCATCAACACAATTTTTCCACTATCTCCAAATTACAAACTTTGCTAAACAAAATCTGTCCAATTTTCCTCACCTCCCACCTATTTTTATTCCAGATAAACAATAGCTCAGTCATGACAAATGTAAGAACAACAGAAGTCATCAAAAAGGTGAGTCTGGCTATAGAGCAGAGTGCTAGACATTCACAACAATGTGAGTCTGTAGCATTAATATTTCAATCTGGTTTGTTCACTTACTTCTTCATCAAGACTTTTTCAATCACCTGTATGAAACACAAATATTACATAATTTTTTAAAGAATAATATAGCTACAAGACTCACCTTTTGTACTCAGTTAAAATATAATAGGGATATACTGAACAAATTGCAAACACATTTTGTTAATCATGATCTCATTTCAAAACATTAAAAAAGTCACTTAAGACGAGGTAAATAAACTGTATTGATTAATTTTTTTGAGTACTTTATTCCTTACCTGGCATCCAGTGTGAAGTGATTTAGTTAAGTGGCCTTTCATCCTGCCCTTCTGAAAATACAACAACAACATCTATACTAATAAAAGACAAAGCCCTCACTGACTCACTGACTGACTCACTGACTGACTGACTGACTCATCACTAATTCTCCAACTTCCCGTATTGGTAGAAGGCTGAAATTTGGCAGGCTCATTTCTACCAGCTTCCTTACAAAAGTTGGGCAGGTTTCATTTCGAAATTCTACGCGTAATGGTCATAACTGGAAGCTATTTTTCTGCATATACTGTAATAATGGAGTTGAGCTCGAAAGCCGTGGAGGGGCGGAGTTTCGTGTGACATCATCACGCCTCCCACGTAATCACGCAGTATGTAGAAAACCAGTAAGAACTCCAAAAACAGATGAAGAAAACATACATTATATAATTAAGAAGGCAGCAAAACAATTAGAAGCGAGCGAGTGACATATAAAACCATATTCAGCGGCTCACATGAACTGGCGAGTCGCAGACAAAAAGCAACAGTTCCAAAGAGTGCTGAACAAAAACTGAATTACACTGCTACGCTCAAATAGACAAACTACACGCTGTGGCGCAATAGTAGAGCCTTCGCCTCTAGCGGCGGCGTCCCGCGAGGGGATGTACTGAGTATGTACGTTGCTTCCCGATTCATTTTAGCCTCACATCCCCTTGGTTTGAGACGTATGAAAAAATATGCGGTTAACGCAGAAAGTTTGAATTGCGCGATCACATTTGAAAAAATATATCTTTTCAACTTCTATTTAGTCAACACTTAGCATATTCATATGTAAGGCTGCTGCGCAACTCACCACGCCTCCCATGTAATTGACTGGCTTCCCATATAAGGCCATTCTTCGCTGCGGTGTCTTTATTGGTTTCCTTGCTTCAACAAGGAAGCAACTTTCTCACAGCTTCTGCACTGTTTTATAAACGAACGACATATACGAAAGTCATTTATCCTTGCTTCGCCAACGAGGCAACCTTTTTATTTAATCCACGGGTTCTGTGCTGTTTTATTGTTCATTTGTTACGATTATTATACTTATTGTGTACGTATTTTACACTTAGTTTACTGTTCAAGTACCCATTTCCTTTATTTAATCCGCGGCTTTTCTGCTGTTGTTTTGTTCGTTTATTACAATTATACTTATTTCATTCACTTTCTTTCAGGCAAAGAATGTTACGTTATTTTTAAAATTTTTCCTTTTCTTTTTCATAACTTCTTTAACACACTACTTCTCCGCTGCGAAGCGCGGGTATTCTGCTAGTTTATTTATATAGCACATTTTCATACAAAAAGTAGCTCAAAGTGCTTTACATAATGAAGAAAAGAAAAATAAAAGACAAAATAAGAAATTAAAATAAGACAACATTAGTTAACATAGAAAAGGAGTAAGGTCCGATGGCTAGGGTGGACAAAAAAACAGAAAAACAAACTCCAGACGGCTGGAGAAAAAAAAAATCTGCAGGGGTTCCAGGCCACGGGACCACCCAGCCCACTCTGAGCATTCTACCTAACATAAATAAAATAGTCCTCTTTGTAGTTACCCTCATACCCTACTATAAAGAATTTTTTTATCTCTGCTAAAGCTTACATTTACACTGACAATGATACACCCCTAGAATCTGCACAGTTCTGAAAAAGAATTATTGCTTTATATTTGCTTTCCACATAATATTTGTGTATGGCCGTTGTTTTCTTTCTGTAAATAGCTCTACTGCCATAATGGTAATAAACCTCTTCTTTGGTCCCAGTATGGTCCCAACATGTATATTTGGGTCCTCAGATCATCACAGTTTCACAATGTTGCGATGAGTCCTGCTGCTGAAAACACTGAATGCTTCTTTTGTGAGGACAGTTGTGCTGAGGTGATTTTGGTGGCTACTTATGGTGCTATCTACAAATACTGAAGAGGTGCGGTATGTAACATAATGCTAATTTAGCTAACTAAATAACTTCATTTAGTCAGTTAGTGTAACTAGCAAGTGAAGTATAGCTACATTACACAAACTGCATGCTGTAATGTACAGTAGCTGTATCTAACATTAATTATAGATTCAACATGTCTTTCACACATAAAATAATTATGCTTTTTCCAATTCTAGAAAAAAAACAAAACAAAACTGTAAATCATATACTGTATTTGAGGAGCAAGAGAATAAACTCGAGCAATATTTAGATTTTTCTCTTTCTGAAACTTTCTGCCGTGCCTATTCAGTACACTGTGAATTTAATTTATCTGTTTAAGATCATAACTATGTCAGCAATTGAGGGAACAAAAACTGCCATTTGCCTCATCCAAAGTACATTCTGCTTGTTATTTCCCCATCAATGTTTTTTGGCCTTGTCAAGAGCCGGTTTGGTGAATCAGACATGCATCACTACAGTAAAGCACTATGACTGATTAGGGGGCTATTTCATTTGATCAACTGCACCAAACAACTGACATAATCTAACCATGTTATCATCTCCAACATTGTGTGGATTGTTCGGTCTGGAAGAAATGATCATCTCAGCAATTAAATAGTGTTCTATCCGGACGTAGCAATCAATAAAAGTTATTAGAGGGGGTTTAAGATATTTTCAATGGTCTTCATTGTTGAGATTTTCTCCCTCTCTGGTATTGCACATTTCATTTGTTGAAAGCAAGAACTTCATTTTAATCTACCTTAAAGGATCATCCTGATTTAATGACAAAGTAGTTCCTGCAGCTTAAAGGCTAAAAACCCAGAATGGCACTTAGGAGTGAACATATTGTAGTGAAGTAATACCTGCAAGAATGAGTTTTAACTTATTGTGGTCTATATATAGGTGAGCACAAGAACTGTAGGTATGAATGCACAATACAAGAAACAGAGGGGCTTAGCGACACCTTAGTGGAACAGAATGTAGCTTGCAATGTCAAGTACTGTACATCCCACCCCTGTCAGAGAAGAAGGAAGAACATCATCATGGAGCAAAGTTCCCTGTAACTGTGCTGTATTGATCATTAAGGCAGGGATACCTGACAGAGCTGAGGGCAAACAGCAAATGTGAGAAGTAGTGCTACTGCCTGAACTGTACTGAACTGGGTGTGTCAAGGTTTATGGATGCTCAGCCTAGATAGAAAGAGATAAAACTTAAAGATGGATCACCAAAAGACAGACAGACATAAACATGGATGGATCTTTGAGGCTGTGCTGTCCTTCTGACTAAACAGGCTGCTGGAGGAACTGGGCCTTTAAGACACATGGAGGTGTTAGGGATGCAGGGACACAAACCCATACTGCGTATCACTAATGCAAATATTACATAACATTCTCAAACCTGCTTACTCCACCTCTTTGTAATGGATTGTGCTTATCCTGGCAGCATCACGAGAAACCCTCTAATGCACAAAATCTGGAATCGGCAGTTAAACTAACACACAGATCTTTGGGGTATGGGAGGAAAAATGGGCTATCTGGAATACAACCCACAATAACCTGCAGTTTCCTACACAGACTCAACACTGGATCCATGAGACAGGAGCATTCATCAATGTGTTTTCATGCCACCGCCGGCCTTCTGTTAACATTGTTGCCCATTTACAGTATATGCCACAGCAGCGGTCTGAGTAAAATCTGATTAGATGAATTTTTAAAATTGTTTAATTTTACTATATTAATACATACACACTACAATTGGCAAACCACCCAAAGTACTCAATCTAACAATCACATTCATGCACATTTTTTAGTTCCAAAAATTCCAAAATCTGTAGGGTTGAATTATAGTTAAGCAGAAAAATGTATAATGCCATTTTACAATAACATCAGTTAACATCATGGAGAGTGGACTGTATTGTATCTCAGGAAAGTTTATTTTTACAGTAGCCATAAATTAACTGTCACCCTTACCATAAAATGAAGGCAGTCTGGTCACACTAGGTGTCAATAAATTTAAAAGCAGATTTTGTCTCTTTACAGCCCCCCAAGTTGTAGATTTACACCAAGGGTCATAAAGGGTTCAAGCATTCATCCTTACAGTAAATGCTGGTGAGAAAAAGCCCAGGCCTGTACCTTTCTGCAATAATAATACATTTTTATGCAACTGGATCATGTCCTGCTCTGCAAAGCTGCTGAATTTGTGTTTAATGCATTCTTCTGCTCATTGATTTTCAAATCCACTTAATCCAGTTGCACTTTTGAGAAACTTTCTGAAATCTGACCTGAGTTTGGTTAGCTGAATGCTCATTGTGTCAACGAGTATGATCTAAACTTGTATAATTTGAAACAGATCCAAACCCAGTTAACATCGTATGGCAAGTCATTTTTAACGATTATTACCACACTTTCAACTAGTCATTATTATAATTTAGTGAGTTAAATTTCAGTTTTAGATACATAATATTTGCAACATACTTATGACTAGTTGTTGTTTGTATGTTGGAAATATCTACAATTTGACTAGTCAAAAATCCATGCTATACTTATAGATTTAGGAATATGTCTTATTAACGTTTCTGGAGCTTCCAACTAAAGATACCTTTAATTACATCTTTAGCATTTACTATTAGGGTGGCACAAACAGTGGTTAGTGCTGCTGCCTCAGATATCATTCAGATATCCTGACTTTGAATGTTACAATTAACTACAATGTTCTCAGCCATCTGACCCCGCAACATTTGCATTCCTGTCTGACAAGGAATCAACCCAGCCTGTCTCACGGTCTAGTTATGTACTCACTTGATTGTGGTCCACTTTGGAAACCCCACACGTTCTCCAACACACATACTTTTGGGATAATGGAGGAAAACCAGAGTATATGAAGAAACTGCAAGTGTGGCAGCTCCACAAAGACGATGGCTAGAACCCATGAAGCAGCAGCAGCACTAATGTGCTTCCTTATCAGAAATATTGAAGCAATCTTAAATTTCAACACTCACTGGTCTTAATTATATCTTAGATAACTTAAATACAATTTTGACATGTCATAATTTGGAATCATCGGGTAGAAGGGTTCTTTCATCAGATTGGCCAGCCCAGCACTGACTAAAGCTGTAGCATGGCCATTGGGGGTAGGCAGCTAGTTGGCCGAGGTCTCCAGGACTCTGACTGTTTCTGGTTTGTCTGACTCCTTTTCTACAATCTAGAAGTGATTCTACAATTAACTAACGGGCAGATATTGTTGTTTTTCATTTATATTAATTAGTTTGATGTGTTTTATTTACTCCATTTTTTGATACCCACTGCACACCCAACCTACCTGGAAGGGGGCCTCTCTCTGAATTGCCTTTTTAAAGATTTCTTCCATTATTTTTTTCCTACATGTTTATGTTTTTGGGGGGAGTTTTTTTTTTCTTGTTTTCTTAGGGAGTCGAGGCTGGGGGATGTCAAAAATACACAGAGCCTATTAATGCCCATTGACGCATTCCTTATGAAATTATGGGCTATACAAGAAGCAGACCGTAGTTATTGTTGTTATGATTAAGCAAAGGCAGGCATTAAATGTGAAATAAGTTTACCATAAATATATTAAGCATAACTGTGATTCTAATTTTGATGAGGTAAAATGTAACTACAGTTCTCTCTATGTGAATGCTCCACAGAAGATAATTGGAAAAATCCATCACTTTTTAAAGATTTATTTATAATCAGAATTGCGACTTGTCAAATAGAAACAAATTTTCTTGTTTTTCCCCAGTTTTTGACCCGTGCTAGTGCATAGTCTGCTGATTTGGACATTTCTCTATAACTCTCAGTCCAGAGCTTCTTCCAACTTGGCTAAGATGAAGCGCAGTCTTTGTCACTGAGTGGTCTTCACGTTGGACAGCAAGGAATTAGAAATGAAATTAAATCGAAATAGAATTGAATTTTTACCATTATATATTAAAATGCTGTTGCATTTATTTTTATTCATTCTTTTTTGTTAAATAAGGACAAAAAAACTGCATGTTATATGCTTTAGTATTATATATTTATATTTATATGTAATAAAATCTGAAAAAGTCCCAGTTAAGCACATTCACATTTCTAATTACACCACAATAAAATGTGAAAAGTCAAGGAACTTACATACTTTTTATGGACACTTCGTGCTGTATTTAATTGTTCTTATCATTGAAAAAGACTTCGTCCTAGAGTACAAAAATATTCAGTCAGTCAGTCATTTTCTGCTTAGTCCTGAAAAGAGTCGTGGGGTACAAAAATATTCTCCTTTTTTTTTTTTTAAACCAACTATTTAATTCCTAAAGAATACTTAACAACAAGTCCACTTTGTCAAACAAACACTGTAAGTTCATATACCCTATATATTTTAACACAGTAATCACCAATAGCAAACATTTTTGTTTTTTGCAGTTTCAGGTCACAAGGCACTCCATCACAGACCACACTTACACACGCTGTTACATCCTTTAGAATGTGGGTGTAAATTGAGTAACCTGGATGCAGAAAGAATGTGCAAACTCTGAGTAGGCCTGGATGAGAAGAAATGTAATGCAATGTAAAAGGAGATAACCATGCTATCACTTCCAATTAATAAAAATGCAACAAAATCCTTCATTATAGTCTAGCAGGCTGTTAAACTAAGCTGTTAAAAATAACTAAAGTGGTGTCAGAGCTTATTACAAAAAAAATCAGAGGATAATATAAATAAGGTAGATAAATAATGCATTCATGAATGTCTGCTTGCTTAACTTTTGTCATTATCACATTATCACTAGGATGACCAAACATATTTTCCAGAGCCGTTCTGTATATTAACTCCAGTTTAGGTGCACCATTTATTGTTAAAAAATGCACATTAGCCATTTAGATGTGACTTTCAAAGTTCAGTAGCTCATGCCATGCTCATTGTTTTAATTACACTCAAAAAGGCTTGAATACCACAAAGAATACCTAAACCTAAAGAATACCTAAAGCCTTTTAAAGCATTTTAAATTAGGAACCACATTAATGCATCTATGTGAAAAACTATTTGCCCCCTTCCTGATTTCTTATTCTTTTGCATGTTTGTCACACAAAATGTTTCTGATCATCAAACACATTTAACCATTAGTCAAATATAACACAAGTAAACACAAAATGCAGTTTTTAAATGATGGTTTTTATTATTTAAGGAGAAAAAAATCCAAACCTACATGGCCCTGTGTGAAAAAGTAATTGCCCCCTTGTTAAAAATAACCTAACTGTGGTGTATCACACCTGAGTTCAATTTCCGTAGCCACCCCCAGGCCTGATTACTGCCACACCTGTTTCAATCAAGAAATCACTTAAATAGGAGCTGCCTGACACAGAGAAGTAGACCAAAAGCACCTCAAAAGCTAGACATCATGCCAAGATCCAAAGAAATTCAGGAACAAATGAGAACAGAAGTAATTGAGATCTATCAGTCTGGTAAAGGTTATAGTAATTTCTAAAGCTTTGGGACTCCAGCGAACCACAGTGAGAGCCATTATCCACAAATGGCAAAAACATGGAACAGTGGTGAACCTTCCCAGGAGTGGCCGACCGACCAAAATTACCCCAAGAGCGCAGAGACGACTCATCCGAGAGGTCACAAAAGACCCCAGGACAACGTCTAAAGAACTGCAGGCCTCACTTGCCTCAATTAAGGTCAGTGTTCACGACTCCACCATAAGAAAGAGACTGGGCAAAACGGCCTGCATGGCAGATTTCCAAGACGCAAACCACTTTTAAGCAAAAAGAACATTAGGGCTTGTCTCAATTTTGCTAAGAAACATCTCAATGATTGCCAAGACTTTTGGGAAAATACCTTGTGGACTGATGAGACAAAAGTTGAACTTTTTGGAAGGCAAATGTCCCATTACATCTGGCGTAAAAGGAACACAGCATTTCAGAAAAAGAACATCATACCAACAGTAAAATATGGTGTTGGTAGTGTGATGGTCTGGGGTTGTTTTGCTGCTTCAGGACCTGGAAGGCTTGCTGTGATAGATGGAACCATGAATTCTACTGTCTACCAAAAAATCCTGAAGGAGAATGTCCGGCCATCTGTTCGTTAACTCAAGCTGAATCGATCTTGGGTGCTGCAACAGGACAATGACCCAAAACACACCAGCAAATCCACCTCTAAATGGCTGAAGAAAAACAAAATAAGGACTTTGGAGTGGCCTAGTCAAAGTCCTGACCTGAATCCAATTGAGATGCTATGGCATGACCTTAAAAAGGCGGTTCATGGTAGAAAACCCTCAAATAAAGCTGAATTACAACAATTCTGCAAAGATGAGTGGGCCAAAATTCCTCCAGAGCTGTAAAAGACTCATTGCAAGTTATCGCAAACGCTTGATTGCAGTTATTGCTGCTAAGGGTGGCCCAACCAGTTATTAAGTTCAGGAGGCAATTACTTTTTCACACAGGGCCATGTAGGTTTGGATTTTTTTTCTCCCTAAATAATAAAACCATCATTTAAAAACTGCATTTTGTGTTTACTTGTGTTATATTTGACTAATGGTTAAATGTGTTTGATGATCAGAAATGTGTGTTGTATGTGTGACAAACATGCAAAAGAATAAGAAATCAGGAAGGGGGCAAATAGTTTTTCACACCACTGTATCTATCTATCTATCTATCTACAAAATGCAAAGCTGACAGTCTCTTTTAGTCACTCTTTTAGTAAGCAGTAGGGTGGACAGACGACTGATGTGATCATACTCTGAAATGGAAGGAGAAAGTTCAGTGAAGCCCTAGAAAGCTGCAATTCTCAATGGTTACCAAGTGCTGTTTTTAGTTGTTAACTACTGACAGTATTAGATGCATACTGGCTCTTACATGGCCAAAATTAATAGAGGTCATTTTAATAAATTAAATAAAAGGAAATACTAAAAAAAATCTCAACAACAAAAGTTTGAACAATACAAAAAAGATCTAAAACCAAGAATGAAGTTCAAGATAACAAATGATCTTCTCCGGGCAGCTAACATGGAACTTTTATCAATTCTTGTGCTTCTTGACCTCAGCTCTGCATTTGACAACATATCCCGTCAGATACTTTTAAAAACAACTAACTAGTTTTGGAGTCTGTGGCCTTGTCCTCCAGTGGTTTTCTTCCTACCTCACATTTTTTTTCAAATAAACAGCTTAAAATCTGAGGATGCAGTCGTTACTCATGGAGTTCCGCAGGGTTCTGTTTTGGGGCCGCTTCCTTATCTCATTTATATCTTCCCAATAGGTAAAATCTTCCAGCACCATGGTATTAAGGTTCATTTTTACGCTGATGACGCACAGATCTATCTATCCTCTAAATCCACTTTTGTTTTTCATCCTGATGCTCTTATGGCATGTCTCCAAGACACAAAGACATGGATGACTTGCAATTTTCTCAAACTAAACAGCAATAAAACTGAGGTGCTCCTTATTGGCTCTAAATCTACACTTGCTAAGGTTAACCATTCTTCTATTTTAGTTAACAATATTAACACAAACATCTGTTCCCAAGTTAAGAGCCTGGGCATCATTCTAGACAGTACTCTCTCTTTTTCTTCCCATATAAGTAGAATTTCTTGGTCTGCCTTCTTCCATCTCCGAAACATTTCTAGACTTCGTCCTGTTCTTACGCAACACAGTACTGAAGTATTGGTTAATGCCTGAGTTACCTCACGTATAGATTGCTGTGATGCTATTCTATCTGGCATCTCACAAAAACTTACAACTTTAATAACCTGCTGTTCTAAATCCACTGAACATATTACATCTACTCTCTGTCAACTTCACTGGCTCCCTGTTAACTACAGAATACAATACAAAATACGGCTCTGAACATTTAAAGCTCTCCACAACCTCACTGATCTCCTACAGACCGACACTCCTCTCGCTCACTCAGATCCTCATCTGCAGGTCTACTTTCTGTACCACACATCAGACTCACTGCTCTGAGCACCATTGAGCGTCTCTCCTGGTGCTCCTCTACTCGGGAATTCTCTTCTCATATTCGTCAGCTCGATTCAATAACACATTTTAAAACTGACCTCAAAACTTATCTTTTCAAACTGGCATACCAATTGTGAATTTTGCACTGTTACTGCCAGTTATCTTTGTTTGTTTGCTAATTATTGCTTTTTGATTTATCATTCTCTTGTTTTTATTTTACTAATGTTGTTTAATTTTATTGTAAAGTGACCTTGAGTGCTAAGAAAAGAGCCTATTAAATTAAAATGTATTATTACTATAACAAAGTTAAATAATGATTAAAAAAGAATAACAAAATATCATAGAAAAAAAACTAATCCAGAAAGATAATCCAAAGATCAACCAAGCCCCCAAAATCAAAAATCAAAACCAGAAGATAAAATCCAAAATTATGTGAAAAAAATCACAAAATGACATAAAAATAGGGTTACAGATCAGGATTCCTTATTTAATTGGAAGTTGTTTATTTGGATAAAGGTCTAGGTCTCTCAAATGCAGAAACTTGTTGCTCAACATGATTCAAAGTATTAACACTCTGAACATTATTTTTGTTGGCGTTGTTTGTCTAGAACAGGGAAATTTAGCTGGGCTGTGTCTCCCACCCTTGCTTGCCCAGCACATTGGGTGAAATGAAAAGGTCATCATCTCAGGCAGCATTATGGTAAGGGCATTGTCAGGTACCTTTTTCTAACATTACAAAATAATTAAACAAAAGCATTAAGTGTGAAACTTAAGAATTTCATACACACCCAGAGACTGTTTTATATACTACGTTTTGAAAGTTCTAGAAATATTTTCATTTTAAAAGTTTTATAATGCAGTTTGGAACACTTTGCAACACACTGCCGCACTGGGAGTGTCCCAGAATCAAGTCAACACATGCGCATTTCCAAGTCCTATTTCAGTACGTGGTATTGCTGTTTATTTTCCTGGTTTTTACATATAGCCGTATATACTGTGTATGGGGCAGAAGGTTGTCCGTCAATTATTATTATTGTTATTATTATTTATGTTGTAACCTATGATTTTTTCTCCATTCCCCCCAATGTTTACGATGGGCTAATGCTCATGTACATTGCATTATGTATTTACTGATTATGTCATTTTTAAAAATGTTGTTAATTTCTAGAATGTGTTTAAGATATCAGTCACAATGTCTGTTAAATGTCTCCTCAGATTGTATTGTACATGCTCAGGGCCAAGGTATTTAGAGTAGAGGCATGCAAGAGGAGAGATGAAGTCAAGTTTTGTCTGTCAAAGACATACGGATTAGGCCATTGGCACTGCTAAAGTGTGCGTGTGCATGCGTGTGTGTGTGTGTGTGTGTGTGTGTGTGTGTTCTCCATGTGATGGGCTGGTGTCATGTCCACGTGCTGTTTCTGCCTTATACCAAATAACTGCTGAATAGGCTACAGATGCCCAAAGACCCTGTCCTGGATAAGCAGGTTAGAAAAATGTAATGTTAGATTACAAATGTTATTGATTTTAATGCATAGTGTGTGTTTAATTGTTATAAGACAAATTTTTTTTTTTTTTCATTTTAAAAATGTATACTTTTTTTCATCTGCTGTTCAGAGAATGCAGTGTTTTGTGGAGCCTGTACAGCAATACATATTGTATGTTAACCAATAGTTTCATCTCATGTCTGTTTGTGATATATAGGGTTTGGGGCAAATAGGTTGCAAATATGTACCTAGCATCAGGTGGCATTGTTTAACACATTAGCCATGCTGTTGTGTATACTGCTAAATGTAGGATTGTTAGGACTTTATCACACCCTGCACAATTTATCACCCCCATTACAGTTTTGGTCTGGAGCCATGGTTGGTCCAGTATTTGTTTTAATTTGCTCACATTAGACTCAAGAATTAATTATGGAACATATAAGTAATGCATTGTATAATAAGAATCATGCAGTGCTATGTCCATATTAATAGGGTGGTAAACAAAATGCTTCCAGCATTGAATCTGCTTCATCGAATTCAGAATTGCAGTGGTTGGAGACTGTCATAGCAGCACTGGGGGCAAGTGCAGAAATCCCCCCAGAATGGGTGCTAATCGATTGCAGGGCATTGTCACATATGCCACAGTAAACTGAAGTCATCAAATAACCTAACCTTCAGATGTCTGATTTGACAGAAATTCCACATATTCAAGGTAAGAATTTACAAACTCCATGCCGGCAGTTCCTGGATTGGAACTCAAATATTTTGAACTTGAAATGCAGCAGCTCTAACCATTGTGCGTCCATGCCATTGGATGATAAGAGAGTATTTGTTTAGTTTGAATCTTTGAATGTTATATAGCTGAATTGAGGCCTTCCAGGTGCATTATAACGAAACAAGGAAAAAAAGAAGAAATAAAGGCATTAAAGGGTATCAGGGATAAATTTAGAAGTGGAAGCTGTGAAAAGCTATTAAAAGGAAGATAAACTTTAATGTTTGTTTATGCATGAGGTGTCAAAATATATATTTGTCAAAAATGAAGTCTGAAATATATAAAACAACAAAATAATCACGTGAAACAGCATTTTAGCTGAAAGATCGCTCAAATACTGTGCTGTAGCACTTGCCAATAGCACTGCCGCTGTGCACCAGGCTCAGGAGTGTGGAGGTCATCTACTTAATTCCTATTGCCACCATAAACTGAGATAAATGCACTCTACATACATAATTATATAATTACTATACACTGCTGTGAAAAAAAGTTGTACTTTATTAGAATAGGTACAAAAAATATTATTTGTTCATTATGGTGCCTTTATCTAACATAAAATTTTGGTTCAAGCCCTGAAAATATTAACTGTTAAAATTTGCTACAATAACAGAGAAAGAGTTTAACAAAAATGGCCACATGTAAGTATTCTTATTAGCTCAGTTAAGACCCACCGTTTAATAAAAGCTTTTTTAATTTGTAGGTATAGTGAGAAAAAATATCAAACTAAAATCTAAACCTGAAGATACCAATATTTAATACATTTTCCAAGAAATCTTTTTAAGAACAGCTTCTGTCCGAATGGTAGTAAATGGTTTCTAACCTGGCAGTGATCCAGGATTTAATATTAATGTTTATCTGATAAATCTTTGGCAAGATTAAGGTGTTCAAAGGCTCGAGGGTCTAACTTAAAGTATTTTTTGCAGCTGGAATTATCCTTGCTGACTAAGTGTTGATAGCATACAGTAATTCTTAGAGACTTAAATAGCACAATATCTTATATTCCTCTCTACTATCAGTTCTTATCATTAAGGGAAACCTAATTCATAAAGTTAATGAGCCAATTAAGGAGACATGACTACTGTTACAGACATGTCTAATATAAAGAATTAAAGTATTTTATTGACTAAACATAATATGAACCGTCCTGCAAGTAACAACCCTATTTATGGCCACTACCAAATAAACACTAGGCTTTACAAAGCTTTAGACTAAATAGTGCAGGCAGTGAGAAACTCCAATTAAAATATTAGAAGTTCTCCAAGGCCAGCCCGTCTAGGACTCACTCTGGCATGTCCATGGTAGCTCTAATTCAGAAGTGCAGGAGTTCCAGGGGCTACAAGTCTCAATTTCCTGACAAAGCTAGGAATGCACTACTGATTCATTTTGGCATTTGGTTTTTGTTTTTCACACATTTGTTAATTGAATATTATATTTTGTGGCTATTTTATTTACCTAATGAAATCTCATTTGAGATGTAAACAGTATGGCTGCAGTAAAGACAGACTTCTCTGAATAATAATAGATGTTACCCAAAGCAACATAGAAATGGTGACTTGACTCAATCAGGAAAACACTAATAAAGAATATGAACACTATTAGGAACAACATGAATTCATGAATTGATACCAGACATGAAATTCTCTAGGTGCAAAACTGAGGCTTACAACACTATTGGTCATGACAGGAGTTGTTATATGTCATTTGGGACCCTGAAAGTAATTCGTCATGCACACTCAGAAATAGTATTGGGCCAGGATTTGAAAGCTTCTTCTACTTAACAGACCACTGAGTTTGAGACTAAGAGGTGAACTTTGTCAAGGTCTAAACCAGGAGGAGTGAGAAAAGCCAAGAGTGGAGATGGAGACTAACTTAAGGAACCTGAGCAGGGAGCATTGGAAGGCTAGGTGGACAAGTGCTTATTTCATGCATAGGAATTCTGGGGCATTAGGTTTTTATTATTTCATCACTGCACTGTATATTTAGTTTTGTGTATGTAAATGTCCCTTGATAAATACTGTCATATTTTCACACTGCTGGCCAGTCTTTATATGGGTTTTGGTTGACTTATGAGTACCCATACAGTCCACAATAGATAATTAGAAGACACATTATAAAGTCCAGGAGTTTTTACATCGTATTCCTGGGATTTTAAGTTAATGTATAAATAAACTTAAGTTAGTGTCAAATCTGGTCATAATTGGCTTCGTAAACTTTTAAAAATGCAATAAAGTAAGCTCAAACAAGTGTTAAAGTGAAGTACTTTATTTTTATTTATAAATTTACAAAAATGTTTACAATAATATTACTCATACAAAAGATTGCAGATATACAAGGGAAAATTCCTAAAACGAATTAAAAGATATCTGATCAGAGAAAAGAAAGACATGATTAGCCTAATTTTGTCAAAAAATCTATGCCAGGGTTCAATCACTGTGTTTCCATAGAAGAAAGACCATCTTAAATGTGCATTTTACAGGCCAGTTTTGTTGTTGAATAATGATTTTAAGATCCTGGTGAATGTTTCAGCTAAAAGATTAGAAAAAGTGCTCGTTGCCATAATATCACAAGATCAGACTGGATTTGCACAAGAAAGGCATCAAACTAATTAGTGTTGGCAAAGAAGTCTTGTTCAGACTCACTTTTATCATCAGTAACTATCACTAGTTTACTAGAAACCTGATTATGCATAACTCACTTCAAATATGGAACAAATGCCGGAAACACTTTAGTAGAAAGAAGATATTCTCTGCTACTCCAGTGCATAATAATATTATAATTTAACCTTCCTTAACATGCACAGTATTTAAGTCACTGAAGTTGTTCTGTATTTGAACTTTTACAGATCTATGGATGAATCAGTTGTACACTCAGCAATACACAACTTTTAATGTATGGGTTGGAAGCACCTTTGGGGGGATCTTACCTATCTTCCCTAATCTTCCACCAGTATCTATGTTTAAATATAATTTATGTAGTAATAATAAATACATGAATAGTAATTTCATGCTTTATCAAGTTATTTCAAAGTGCACACCCCTACAATGACAGGAAAAGGGTCTCTCAAACAATTTCTTACACAAGGAATGGAATTCATTGGATCATAAAATTCACTTTTTTCAATTTGTGCAAAATATGGCATAATTCAGCTTAATATTGTGTGTAACACCTGTCTTTCAAGATTAAAATTCTAAAATCTAGCAGGGACAGAATTCTGACCTTTAAAAATTCTGGATGAGATATTGGAAAAATGCTATCCAAGCAATCTTTAAATACTAAATGGTTTCTTCTCATTTGTCAAACTATGAACCATGTCATCATATATGATCTACGGTGGGCTGGCGCCCTGCCCGGGGTTTGTTTCCTGCCTTGTGCCCTGTGTTTGCTGGGATTGGCTCCAGCAGACCCCCCATGACACTGTAGTTCAGATATAGCGGGTTGGATAATGGATGGATGCATCATATATGATAAATGTTGCACTGAGCTTGTTTGGTCAAAATTTTCCGGAAGAACATCTGCTCATATGTCAGATAATGCTTGGCTCACACTTGCTTCTGATCCCATAATAACAGTATCTTGAATAACATGGGATAAACATATGCAACAATTAATCATCAGTGATCATCATGTTCTACATCATCTTATCTTTCTTAATAGGAACAATCCAACCTTATCTCAATAACACAATGACAATTATATCTTATTTAAATATTCAAAAACTTTAACTTTATTTAGAAGGAATGCTGCAAAACATGTTCATATGAATATGAAAGAATTTATTATTGCTGTTCTAAAAACAGCCTGTCGGACCTCTGATTCAGTTGTAAAGTGTTAAATGTTTACTTTGGTATTAATATATGTTCATTGTCCAAATATTTATATTATATAAAAAAAATACAAGTAACTAAAATGAAATGCAATATCATTTACCTGCTATATATCCACATGGGGCGTCTTAAGCACATGTTCAGTATAAACATAACCATTGAATTCCCTCTTACCTTTAACCTTGTTTTCTTAAACAAATGATACATCTTTCTTATCTGTTTGTATTCTCCTTCAACAAAATTCTTTTTACATTCATTTTCCTAGTCTATAAAACCTTTACCTCTATCCACACACAGTTTCAGTTGTAACAACAAAAGAACAGAAACTCCCATTTATTGTAATTTAAGCCTTAAGGCCAAGAACCCCAATATAACTGCCATCATTTTTATTACTATTAGCCCTTTTGTGTGTTAAAAATTTCACTATATTTTGTACATAAGACAATATTGATCCTATGAACGTGTGAAGCTATGTCATTTTTCTGACTTTTACACCCCTGTCATGGAAAGAGATTCTGGATGACACCGGGATGCTACAGGGCCTATCCAGCAATTACATTCTGATTGGCTACAACCTCATGATCCAACATCTGGGATCCTAACCGGATATAACCGGGCTACAAAAAATACATAGCTCTCGTTGATTTAAATATTTGATAGATCGCTTACAGGCTAGACAAACACTATTTTACAATATGGCATCAGATCTCTATGTGTGTGTTTGTACTTA
Source organism: Polypterus senegalus (assembly GCF_016835505.1). Classification (NCBI taxonomy): domain Eukaryota; kingdom Metazoa; phylum Chordata; class Cladistia; order Polypteriformes; family Polypteridae; genus Polypterus; species Polypterus senegalus. The sequence goes on along the minus strand of NC_053156.1, from coordinate 233,723,436 downwards.
TTGCTTTAAATGATCTACCTTCATACAATCAGAAATATTTAAATACTAATAAACAACTAACATAAGAAAACAATTATTCTATTCACATATTTACCTTTGTGTACTATTTTTTATTAGTTAATACATATTTAATTATAATTTATTCATTTTATTAATTTATTTATATATTTCTCTACATATTTGCCAGAAATACCATTAACTTTAAAGCAAAGTTAAAAAAAAAAAAGAATAGCTTTTGAGACATTCAAAATATCTGAAAAATTCCATATTCTTCCTATGATTTGATTTTGCTTTAACTGGAAACAGGACAGATGACACCAGCCCATCTTGCTCAGTTTTGGCTTCCTGCTGGTTCAATTCACGGTGCAGTAGCTGGTTGAAGGGGACCAAACCTCAGTAAGTCTCCCGACTTGGTTCCATTTGACCAGCCACAGCAAGGCGTGCGTCTTCGTTCTGCTTAGCTCTTTTTAAGGTAAGTGGTCCCATCAATATACAACAGCTCTTACCTAAAACACAAAGCAAAAAAGGAGGTTCATTAATTTCATAGCATTCACTAGTCTGAAAATGTTTATAGACACACAAGGTATACAAAAGAATGTTTATATCCTTTAAGTATGTTTGCCTTACTTTACCTAATATTAAATTTAACATTTATTGCACTACTATAAAGTGAAGGATTACAAAGTTGAACATCAGACAACATGCTATGTGAATCTGTGAAGCTGAAAGCTGCTGCTTCACTGCTTCTATTATTCCAGTAAGGGGCACACTGAATCTATTACATTATCTCTTGAGAGTGTTTATCAATATAAAAATGCTGCAGACACCGCAAATTCTATTCCGTCCGAATGGGAGAGCTGTGGAGAAAAAAATCTCCTTCTGCTGAGTGAACTCAATGAACATTATAAAGGCAAGAGGCAATGAACATACATAAAAAAATCCTTGAGTCAAACTATTTCACTTTGAACTTTGGTTATTCCCCAGTTTCAAATTTGCAGTTTAGTGTTATTTGATCTGAGCTCTAGACCTCTGGACTTACTTGATAAACAGAAACTTGCAGGTTTTGACTAACATTCACTGAATGACTAAGCATTTAACTTGCTTATACTCAAAGTATAAAAAGTGAAAGTGAACAATTGCAATGTATTGTGATCTTGTAAATGGCAAGTCTCTGCTAAAAGGTTGTATGACAACAGTTATTTAGTTCCACTGGAGAGCAAGACAACTTTATCTCTAGCACTCAGTCTCTACCACAGGTCTTCAAACAAAATTTCCTAATTTTGCAAACTGATCTTTACATTAGAGACTTTTTCCAAATCCTCTTTTGAACTCCTTCCATTAACCACCTAACCTACACTAACTTCTCAACCGCAGTTCACTTCACAGAGGACAGCAACATTCCTCATCAGCCACTTTGAGCTGGAACAGGAGCTGTTGTGTCACTTGAAAATATATCATCAACAATACTTTGAATCTGCTCCATCTGGTAAATACATTATTAAACAACAATTCTTTTGCCTGTGTTAAACTCTTATATACTCTTTTCTTGCAGATGTATCCAGCCATCTACATAGATGAAACAGGGAGACGACTAGTAGACCTTTTTAGAGAACATGTGTGAGCATTTAAAATTAAAGCCCTTACAAAGTCTGCTGTAGAAAATCTCACAGCTCTCAGTCATAGCTCCTCTGATCTTTCTATTTGTGTTCATTCACATGGCTTTAAAGACAACTTTCACAGAAAAACTGAAGAAGCAAAGCTCATTCTCAGGCTGCGATCACAGATTTCTCCAAGTCTTATTGACTAACCAACCTTTTAACCTTCGGATGCTCTTGTTGCCTCACCTTGTCCAAAAACATGCAGGTTAGCTGAATTGGTGATGCTAAATTGACCAGCTGGCGTGCATGTGTTCACCCTATGATGGGCTGGCACCCTGTCCAAGGCTTGGTCCTACCTTTAAACTCTATGATAGCTGAGGATGGCTCCAGATACCCTGGTCTGGATTGAGCAGGTTAGTAAATGACATGACCTTGTCTCCAAATCTCATAATGCAGACAGGGCACCAACTGCAATCAACCAACCAACCAACATTTATTTAGATAGCACATTTTCATACAAAAAAATGTAGCTCAAAGTGCTTTACAAAATGAATAGAAAAATAGAAGACACGTTAAAAAATAAACATAAGTCAACATTAATTAACATAGAATAAGTAAGGTCCGATGGCCAGGGTGGACAGAAAAAAACAAAAAAAAAACTCCAAATCAATCAATCAATACATTTAATAGATTCTATGTGATGGACATCAAACTGCAGTAGCATTAAAAGCAATAACATATGCACCACAACTAGCAACCACACTATATGTGAAACAAGTGGAGTATGGGGAACTTATGAGAGCTAATGGAAGAGCTCAGTAAATACAAGCAAAAACAGGCTGACCAGACATTTTATTTACTCTAATAAACCATAGAAAGCAAAGCATATTTAAATTAAATATTTTACCTGTAATGAAAAAGTAACTTAAAACAAATTACTTATATCTAATTAAATAGTTTTAACTCTTTTTTTTAAAAATATGTATTAATGAATAATAATGATTATTGCAAAATTATAACAGTGTGACTTATGCTTACTTTTTTAATGGTTTCCAGAATTTGATTATGTTTTTTATAAAATAAGACAAATTTGTTCCATTTTTGTCCAGTCTATATTATTATTTGTGAAAATATTTAATACCAATGTCAATACTACCAAGTTAACATTTAAAATATGTGTCAAATTAATAATATTGCTCACTTTAAGTTATCATGAAATACAAGGACACTTCAGAGCACTCCAATGCTCTGTCAGTGCCAACTCTGTCAAAGAACTGAGATGCACTAAGCCCCACCCCCAAGACCTCTTATTGGTCAAAGCTATTTTTTGAGATACACCTTGCAGCCAGGATGATTGGTCAGGTATTGGTTGATTTTAATACCATAAAGGATTTAATCCAAGTTAGAACTGGGTATTAGCACTGGGATATGAATGATTTCATGTGGAAGTTTTTATGTGCCAGCTGGGTAATACAGTTACAATTGGCAACTCATGCTAGCCAGGATCAGCTGGGGATAGTTATGGATAGTGACTCTTCAAGACAATGCTGCAACCCTTTCTTTGACCTCCCTCATAAGGGAGGTTTGCCTCCATTTACTGAGATGCTACTAACAGATTTCCAATGCCTGGAAAACAGTTTTCATTTAGCAAACTTTTCACCTACTTCATACCAATTGTTTATTCTGATCCTTTGCACCCCTTTGAGGTTATTAAATTTTTCTATCTCATTAGATGCAACTGCTTTAGTTTTTTAAAGACAACCACATCATAAAAAGCAAACAGAATAGTTTATTGCACCTTGGTGAATACCAAAATTTGAAAAAGACTCACTTCCAACTTCCAAGCTAACCAGTTTAACAATTTGTGTCAAACGCAATGAGCAAGAAGCACCGAAGTAAAACAGAGTCACAAAGCAAGAGCCCAAGAAGATCAATTTATATATTATTGCAATAATTTTTTATTTTGTGCAATTTAAGAGTTGGTAAGTGGGTGAATCTGTAGTGTAGATTATTCCGTCTAAAATATATAGAAAATGTTTATTTGCATTCAACCATGGTGAGTGAAAATCTTGCTTTATTGCTCATCACTGTTAATCAACAACTTTCACGTTGATCTATGCATAGCATTAATGTTAAATTCAGATTTAGTTTCACATTACAGTGTCCTTTATATAATATGTAAGGTGAACAGAGCTATGTGGAAACTATAAAGAAAAAGTTTTAAAAAAAGTCTATTGCACACTCAATGTGAAAAAGTCAGTTACATTAGAAGAACAGTCAAAGGACTCGGCTCGCGTCTATTGAGCTAGACATCTCCAGTCTTTCTGAAGGAGGGCTCATGTCCATAACATGACAGTCTCACTTTGAATTGATATGCTCTGTCTGCTATTTATAATTCAATGTAATTATTTTCAGACCTCCTTTAATTGGATAAGAAGCATAAATGTCATAAATGCCAAAAATAACAATGGTTGGAACAATCCGGAACAGCTCATTAAAGTTCTTAGACACCTTTGGATTCTTTCAGAATGACAAGTCATTTTCAAACACCCTGCTTGAGCAAATCTACACAATTCAGTTCAGTTAATGGATGTGTGAAACACACAAAAGAGAAACAGATTCAGGTCAACATTGTAACATGGATTTTAACAAAGGTGATTATTTCTATAATTTGCAATAATGTCATTATCAGATATGCCTTATACACAGTCGGAAAGAAAACAGAAAACGCAGCATAATAAAAAGGAGCAACGCTGTAGCACATTATTATTTCTGCCACACAACTTCCAGTTATGACCTAGGAACTTCCTGTAAAGAGCTCAGCTATTCTTTCCCAAAGATGTGCATGTTGGGTTAACTGGTAATTCTAAATTGGCCTTTCATTTGGATGTGAGAGGGCCTTTAGTTGTTTCTGCTTTGGGCCCAATGCCACACATTGTCTCCAGGTGACCCTGATGGATGGGTAGACCACAGATCCCTTAATGGGATAACGGAGTATTGGGTGTATTTGGAAAATGAGTAAAAAAAAATATCTTGAATGTGTCATAGTAGTTTATACCTGAGGTTTTGGGTTCAAATTCTACTGACTCAGTGTTGCAATGAGCAAGTCATCTCACCTGCCTGTGCTCCGATTAGAAAATCAAAAGAAATGTAACCAATTGTATCTCAAATGTTGTAAGTCACCTCAAACAAAGGTGTCAGCCAAATAAGCAGAGAATGATGAAATCGTAGATAGCAAACTTGGTTTTAAATACTACCATAGATAGATCATGGAATCAGCAAAAACTCTCAATACAGATGTCACACAAGACCCTTTTTTTGGTACTCTTCTTATAATAATGAGTAAAGTGGACATTATACTGAAGATGACCATTAAACAGGAGACATGACTGTCATCTTACCACGGGAAACATCCTAACACAAATATAATATTGTTAACGTGGTCACATTGATGTGAAACTTTAATTTCCATGAAATTACTCAAGAACATTTTCTATTAATTCATCTCTCCATTCATTTATTATCTATTTATCATCAACCACGTTAAAACATATGCAGGACTATAAGGAGCAGAAACTATCCCATCAACACTGGACTCAGCTAAATCAATTGAATTACCTACAAATTGCTATTACAACCACTCTCCATCCATCTTCTAATTGTGCACAAATATAAAAATGCAGCAACAGACATTTTGCCAGTTTTGAAGTTTGTTGATCATAAAGAGAATAAAATACTGAACACCACATAATCCTGATAAAGATAAATCGAAACCAGAGTGATCAGTTAATTGAACTTGTAAGAAACACAGACATTGCAATTTAATACGTGAATTCATGAAGTCACAGGTGGAATAATCTTGTTCAGAATGTTAAAACTGTGATTTTGAAACCCAACTTCTTGAAAGTGCTGCACAGATATAACTATTGCTGTTTAAATTTATCATCAAAACCTTAAAGAGTTAGTATAAAATTTTAATCGACTCACAATTGGTTTTCAATCTCAATGTGCATAAAAATTGGCAGACTAACTTGTATAGAATAGCCTCCTGCTCTTTTTAAAAATGCTCTTATAAGTGATTAGATGTGACAGATTCTTTCACTTGGATGCAGAGCTTTTGATGGCATTTCCACAATGTTTGTTTCAAATTAACTCAATATTATATGCAAATCTTTACATTTTATTTGGTAGCAGAAGCAGTAAGCCTATATCTCTGAGAACAAATCCGTGCTCGGATTTACTACAATCCGAGAACCTTCTGGGATGATCTGTTCTGCCACCCCAGCCTTGGAGCCCATTAGCACCTGTGGCCTGTCACTCGGCTCCTAACTGCCAGGAGCTAATCTTCGATGTCTCCAGCTGTGGCTGATACAGAATTCTGTCAGTTCCAGTAATGTGCGGCACGTGCCATAAGAAGTGAACAAAAGCAGCATTTTTAAGGCCCAGTGGGCTACTGGGGGCCATTTGTGCTCTTCATCACAGTCCTGACAAGGTTAGGAATTCAAATACAGCTGCTGGTATCTCAAGGGATGAGCAAACACACTGAGGGAGTATGGCTGCATGTGAAGTGAAGCACTTTTCACAAGAAATCATTTCTAATTCAGGGCTAGGACAAGGAAACTAATGATGAAAGAAACATGAAGAATAACTAGCTGAATTTAGTCACAGCAAACCGGTGGCTTTCCAGTACAAAATTCTTTCAATCAATTTCTCTACTCTTGTTTAAGAATTCAGATTGTACTGTATTAAAATTATAACAATGATGTGTATTATAAAGATTGTATGGCATCTGAAGAGTGAATTTACAATGTGTGGGTCTATTGTTTATCTTATTTTACTGTAACAGTTCAAACATTAGCGAATGCTCAAGATGGATTGAGGAATGCAATACAAAAATTCAGAAATTGAGAAAGGAGAAATCAATTCCATTAACATTTAGCGTCACACTTCAGTTCTCCATCTACAATGCTTACAAAGAATTCAGAATGACTAACTGTATATAAGCTCTTTAGAACATGTATTATCATTTACTGGATTATGTTAATGGTGTGAAGGTAACTGGTATCTGCTTATCATTTCTGCAGTACTTAAATGTTTAATACCAACGTCATTAACGTATTACACTCTTACTATATATATATTTGTGTGCAAGTAACACATAAATTATGAGTATGTACATTTTTACAACATACTTCAATTTTATTCAGTAAATGAATAATTTCCCCTTGGGATTAATTAATTAATTAAAGTATCTATCTATCTATCTATCTATCTATCTATCTATCTATCTATCTATCTATCTATCTACCTAAAATACTGATTGTGTATATAATACAAAAACACAAACAAAATATATTTTATTACATTTTCATTATATTATGTAGAATGTGAGTTAATGTAAAATAATCTAACACTGTAAGGCCACAAGATGGTGCTGTGGATAACACTCTGCCTGACAGTTCCTAAGTCCTGAGTTTGAGTCCCATTTTGTCACCATCTTATGTGGCTTTCGAATGTTCGCCCTGTGTCTGCCTTGATTTTTTTCCAGGTACTCCAGTTTTCCTGTGACATGCTAAAGATGTGTGTGTGTGTGTGTGTGTGTGTGTTTGGTTAACTGTAGACACTGAAGTGTCCCCAAATGAGTAAGTGTTGGTGTATGCATGGGTTTAACCTGTGTTGAACTGGCAACTCAGATCTAGGTGGCACCTTGGACTGTGCTGGACTGGCACCTCCTCCAAGTTCAGCTCCTGTATGACTCTGCCTTACATGGATCCAATGGATTTAGTGGATGGTAAAACAAAACTTAAGCCTGCTGGAGTAAGGAATAACAATAAACTAAAGGTTCTGGTGCTATTTGATGATAATTTGGACTGATACACAACAATTTTCAAAAAATTTAGCAAATGCACATTTTCACAGCATCTGGCAGTATTTTATAGCACTTTATATTTGATAGGAAATGCAAAACGTTAGATAAGCAAAGTGTCTGAAAACATATCTGTGCTAACTAAGAAAATTGGCCAATTTATTAACTTGATATTCTTTTTATCTTGAAACACCTTGGGGTGTCACATTGTTTAATGTTCTGTGTATCCTCCTAATAACACCGAGTGTGATGTGTGACTAACTTGTGTCCCATCCTAGGTTACTCTCTGCTTTATTTTCTGCAGGCTTTGTTTCACTCTGATCCTGTAATGGACAAAGTGGATATTTAATTTCTTCCCATGGACATTTTTACATATTATAGTGATTTGGTAATACTTTTAATGAGACTGAAAATGAATGAAACTGAAACTGAATTTCCCTATTTAATTGGACATCTTGTTTCGATTATAGTATACTTTTATTTGCAAAACATAAAATGCAGAAATATCAGTTCAGAGGTCTACCTTGTCTATTACAGTAAGTCAGTGTAGTTAGACAACTTAAACGTTCATTCATATTATTTGATGCTCATTAAATATACACTGTATTTTTCAATTATTCATAAAGCACAGAACACTACACACTTAGGTTTGTACTTTTTGGTACCAGTTAAGTGAACCAAAGTCAACAGAAGGTTATTAAACATATTTTGTATTATGTAATAGCAAGTGAGAAAAGGCCATTTTTTTATAGCTACTGCCAAATGATGATTTAACAGACACATTATTAGCCTAAGGGTAGTACTGATTTTTCTTTTTTAAATGAGCTCTCATAATTTTTTATGATTACTATGGAAGATGTGGCCATAACAGGGTCAACGTAAAGGGCAGAAGTGACAGGGCTTGTTTTTATTAAACTTTTGGCCCATTGATAATAATACTCACTGACTAAAACAGCCAAAGTAAAGGTTGGCTGATGAGCCAAAAAGGAATATCGAAAACAAAGGAAGAAAAGAGAGAAGAAGCAGTGGGGTACCTAGGCTAACATCAGAGAAGAAGCACATTTCTGTGCCAGTGAATATCTTGATGGCTTTCAAACTATTAACATATGTTCCAGGACATCTTTATTCTTAAGGGTTAAACAGGATTAGGAAAAAGGAGAAACACAGATGGCTTTTGTATCTGAAACCACACACTTCCTTACATTCCATAATTGTTTAATTCATATGGGGATGCAAGGAAGCATGTCATCTCAAGAGACAAGAGATGTGAAGTCCTCACAAAGCAAATAACCATACTCCTTAAAATGGACTTGGATGGAACAGGTTCACCATATTTAGAATAGTAACCCAGACCCTTCCAAAACCTTATCCAACACATCTAATCAAGGTTTTGGTTTTAGCTTTATATTCACATGTTTTAGTCAAATACTACCAGCCATTTGAAAAATATAAAATTGAAGCATCTGGATTTTTAACTTATTAGAATTCTTCACTATGGGTATTGCAAATAGCCTGGTGTTCTGGATTCCACCTTGTGCAGTTGCATCCCAGATAATACTTTTAAAGCATTTTTATACTTGTGTTCAAAATGACTGACACTTAGAGGCACTGTCAACAATCACAATCACCTTTTCCACAAAGCACCGAAGGAAATCGATATATAGTTTTTAATTAATTGCCAGAAAGCCTTTCCTAAGCTGCCTGTGGAGCGTGACCATTGAACGTCATCAAATAGAAGATTCATAGATGGGGCTACTCAACTCTGTACATATAGTGTTGCGGCTGCTGAAGGTTTCCCCTACTAATTACTTAATTCTTTGAACTCCACCTTGCTTCTTCATTTCCCTTTACCTACACTCAGTCTGTAAATTCAGAATTAACCTGAGAAATGAAAACTTAGCACTACACAGATGTTTTTCATTTTAATTAATATTTGGGTGTTATTCCTTTTTCTTAACTACAGGCTTTAACTAATTAAATGGCTAAGGTATAAATTATATTGAAAACAAAGATGTTATGTAGAGCACATAAAAGCCAACATGTTGGTTTATTGAAATTGAACTAGAACACTTGGAAATAGAGAATTATTAAGACATAAATGTCACAGATTACACTTCTGTGAACAAAACGTTATTCACCAGAATGCAGGTTTATAAATGCTATTGGTTTATAAATGCTATTGTTAAAACCCAACTAATGGATCTGAACTCAAAAATAGGAAAATAAGAAGTCTGATTTAAAAATAGGATCTATGGAAAAGCCAAGATGTTCAGGGTCATCAATAATTTAATAGCGATTCTTTGGGTGCCTTTTCTTTTCAAGCTTTACTTTGTAATGTGAACAACACAATATTCTAATACTGTCTTGTCTTTTCTTAACTGCTGTTCTTTCAAAATGCCTTAGGAAAAAGTGCTTAGGTTGAGTAGAGTGGGGTCTTTCAATACCTGGTTTATAAAACTTTGCCCACTTGGACAGTTCAACCCAAATTCCAGCTCTAGATGTGACCCCATGTACCACACAGCTTGCTATCTGCAACTTACTTTCAATTCATGGACTTCTCAGGTTGCACAAGGCTATAAAAAACTTTGGCCTCCAGTATCAAACTGCCTGACATGCCAGCTGTCATCCCTGATATTTATGCCAGGCTGAATTAACATTTGCTGTTGCACCCTTTCCTATTTCATCAAGTATTTCTCTGTATTTCTCTGAGATAGAACTGTAGAAGGAGCACACAAATTTTATAACATCCGCAAGGCTTCACTTGGTGCATTGTTAAGGTTGAGGCCCTCAGTAACATTATGTTTTTCATTAATCACACTCTAATATAATACATCATAATTAGCTAGCTTTTAAAGCAAATAGTAACCTATTTGTTGATTTTGTTAAACCTATTTTTCCTTTACTGAGTGCTGAAGCATAGATAATGATCAATCAGGTTTGGTGGCCAATCAGGTGGAATGTCAGTCTAATATAAATCATATGTGCCCGTAAATCCCCATTCACTCACACCATGACAATTTGGACTTAAAAATGAACTTAAGACGTAAATCTCTGGGAGCAAATTGGAGAACCCAAAGAAAGACAACACAGACATGAACAGAATGAACGAATACCACACAGTAATTGAGAACTGGACCTATGTCAACGGAACTGTAAAGCCCCGAGATTTACTACTGCACCACCTACAACCCTGCATGGTTTTAATCAAAAATTACTTTGCAGCACATTTTATTTTTATTTCCCTTGGCCCTTTTCAATATTTATAGAATGTTGAATGAATTACAAAACCTCTATAATATTTATGTCATATATAATACAAAACATTAATAATATTTGAAGCTATTTGACAAAACAGATTTTTTTCCTATTATTCTGAACTTGCTCTTTATTCTTATAATAATATGATAATAATGGAGTACTGTATAACAAGCTCATTTACTCATATCGACAGGATACTGAGAAAACATTTTCCATCAAAAGTATTGGATTTCATAAAATCCATTAAATAAAACCTATCTAAATGGTTCTGTACAGCAAAACAAAACATATCAATTAATGACTATTAGTTGTTTTCATGAATTTATACTGTTGTGCCACATATTGTGCATCTGGAAATGTTATTGATCTGCTCATCTTGATCTGCAGAACTTTTCCATGAAAGGAAACCATAGAGAATTACCTGCTATGTAGAAATCAGCCCTGAATGGAACAGCACATTCTTGCCCTCACCCACACTCACATTTTCCATACTGTATCCAATAATCACCTAATCTGAATGTCTTTGTAGTGTGTGTGCAACTTGGAGGAGCTGGAGAAGAAGTATTCAAACACACGGGTGAATGTTTGAAATTTACACAGACAGCCGCCAGGCTAATTGAAACGATTTTTAAGTTATGCCTTATTTCCATGTCTTTAGCAATTTTAATCCAAGTTAAGTTAGACCTGTTAAGTCAGCAACAGCACTATCTGGCCTTCTCCTATATTCCCCTGACACAAAAGTTGCCCAATTCTGACAAGTCAATGCACATAGACATCCCTAGCCCCATCTTCAATGAAAACGTACCTTTAGATATTGTGGCTTGAAAACGTCTTCCCTTGTGGCATTTATTTTAGCTTCTCTCAGGTTCTTTTTTCCTCCAAGCTCCACCAGCCTCCTGGCATATCATCCTCACTGGCCATCTCCTGGATTGTGTCCAGCACAGGCCTCTCCACCCGGCCTTTTCTATCTGTGCTACTCCCCCTGCAGAGCGGCCTCCCACCTGTTGGTGTCCTTTACAAACCAGGGCCTCTCCTACACCTCCTGTCCGCCCCAATCACAGTGGTGACAGGGTAGCACAGCCTCTGAAATCACACCGCTCAGCTGTTCGCACTCCACTCGAGACACCCTATACTCATGGCTCCCCATTACGCAGAATGTCACTGGCTCTTTACGAGGGCTCATGGCAACAACTGCACAAAGCCCGGCCTTCTTTCTTTTTATTAGTACGGAGGAAAAATGGTTTAGTGAGCACAGCTGAACAGAACTCAAACTGACTGAAGGCTTCTTTTTTTTTTTTTTCTTTTGCAGCTGTAAATTGACCCCCACCCTTAGGAAACAAATGGGCCAAGGTAGAATGATAGCGCAGAGGCAAGGCGACCAAATGGATAAGTCCTAATTAGGGATCTAGATGAGAAGGGGAAAGCCATACAGACACAGAAAGTTGGACTGTAAATGCAATGAGCTTGACACACCCACTTGTCAGATTGTTATGGAAAAACAGCTACCATTTCCAGCTTCAATTATTAATCCCCAAAAGATGTATTAATCTTGAAAACAAACGTAACATTCAATTCCAGTGAAGATATTGCAGCTCATAAGCCATTGAAAGTGCCAAGTTTATTTCAAGACAATGCCACACAGATTCTTTGGAATGACAGATACGTGTTTTACATGTCAGGTGACATAGTGAGACCAGTCGTTCCAATTGCTGCCTCATCACCTCCTCAATTCAATTTGCCTGACCCCCAAATTTTTAGATAACAGGATTTTTGAATACTTTATCCTCTTTAAATTGTGCCTTAAAAACAGTTGCACATTCTCAGTGGTTAGATGACTACGCTGACCACTAATCCACATGTTGGTGGAGTACAAATGCCTACCCATCCAAACTGACAATGACTCCATTCTCTATTCAAATGCTACAAGCAGGAGTTAGAACAGCATCCCTTGTAGTTTTTGAACAGTGTTTTGTGGTAAATTACCAGCTTACTGTATGTGGCTCGGTTAATGGTAAAGTGCATTTTTGGCATTCATCTTCATTTTGAATCTTTATTATCAGTATAGCAAGTGAATTGAGCTCCCTAATTAACAAAGATGTGAATTTTTGACATATGACATGTTTATCTTAATTGACATTTCTTAAAATGTTATTGTGAAGATAAGGAAGAGGAACGCTGGAAAAACTCAAAGACACAACCATAGAACTTTTTCCTTTTCTTATAGAGAGTTTGTTAATGGAATAATGAAAAATCAATTAGTTAATTGAAAATCTGACAAAAAAAGTTGTAGCGAATGTTCATTCTTACTTCATGTGAAAGTAAATTTTCACACTGGTAGCTGTTCCAGCTCCACTTCAACCAAAATGTCAAACTGTATGCACCCCATAAGTTTTTATCTGATGTTAACCCTGCCTATATCTAAATCTTAACAATTTGTGTGATGTTTTCACGTTCTTCCTGTATATTCTCACGTCTGAAGAAATTTGCTTGGTCAGTTTCCCTTTTGGTTGCGAAGATAGAGGAAGAACAAACAGTGAGTGCCCTGGGATTTAAACTTGAGCAAGGCTGGCACCAGTGAATAGATATCACTAGGAACTGCTTTAACACAAAGGTGAGACAACCACTGGATTGAGAGTGCACAGTACTGCTAAAGGAGAACTTCCCTTCTCTAGTGACCAGCCTAGCCCCTGACTTTCAGGGTGTCTTCATTTTACAGTGGGATCATTCAGTTACCTCACTGCTACATTCACCCCCTTCACTAGAAGTTAAATTGAAACTTGTTCAGTATTTTATTTTTGAGAATGTTTTACCCCTAATGGGCTGCTTTTCCATGTCCTTACTTAAGCAAAACATTTCAGAGTTTTAAGTTAGTTTTAGGTTGTGATTGGGTTAGGGAATAACCAAATGAAAAAGAAATATTGGGGCACCAGTAAAGTTATCTCAAGTCTACTTGGAAGTCAATCACAAGATCATTGGACCCACAGACTACGTACTGTGATGGATACTCTGATGGACAAAAACATTGCAGACTCGAAAACAGCAGCATGAGACAAGGGCTCATCGGTTAATGAAAGAAAATTAAGAAAAGTAAGCATTGGTGATAATGGGAGTGACATGAACTGTGTGTTCTATGTGCCCCAGAAATATGACAGGCAGAGACAGTTGGGTAAGAAAGAATAAGCATGAAGTGCCTCCCTTGGATCCTGGGTGGCCAGCATCTCAGTGCTTGGTATGGACATCTAACCTCTCTCTAATAGTTAGAGTGAAACCACAAAGTGTTGGCAGGAGGCAGAAGATGGGTCATTCTTGGCCCCAGATATAGAAGTAGTGCTTGACCTGTGGTGACTTAGGACGGGGTTTAAAGCCATCTCACATCTACAGGCCAATTAAGAACAGATTAGTTTGAACAAATGCTTTACTTGTGGATGTCATGATTACACAATTAATGCACCATTTTTATTTTGTTGTTGTTTTTTTATATACTTCAGTATTTCTTGAATGACGTTACCTTTACCACTATTTTGTGTATTTGTTTCTTATGGGCTCTACTATTTTGTGTTCATTTTTCACTGCCGCTTTAGTGTTTGTGGTTGTTAGGATGCAGTGTTTTGCTAGGCATGTGGTGCATGTACAGTATATTCATGATATGATCAAAAAATATAATCATAAAGTTAGAAAGCATCAAACACTCATTAAAAATAATGGGACAACCTCCTGAAATACAACCTTATAGTGTACAATCTTTGGCATCACCTCTAAGTTTTGACTACAGGACAGGAAACCTTTTGATCTACAGTGTATAGACTTTGGCAATGTCTGACTTCTCTTCTGTAACATTCCTTAAAGCTCCACCACTCAGTTTAATAGACTGATCCCTCATAGCTTTTATAGAAAGATCCCAACATTCACATCATACATTTGCATCAGATGTACAGAGTCTAAACTCAGCAGTCTACAAAATAAAGTCAATAACTTGTAGTTGCAGGCCTCATAGTTATCAACCACAATTCAACACTTATACATCAAATTACAGTAGCTACCTTGTAGCAGAATATAGGAGTTGTTACCATGCTATACCATCACTGGAACCCCTTAATGGAGACCCTCGATTTCCACACCCCAAATGTTACTTGGGGCTATGGTTATTTTAGTGTCCTTAATCAATGTAAATTAATTTCTGAGTTACAGCCAAGCTCATTTGTTAAAGAAGCCATTTATTAAATTGCGCCAAGTTGGGAAACCCATGACAGTAATCTACTTCTAAAAGTAGGTTACAGAATATTGCAAAGAAAGATAGAAAGAAAACAGAAAACAACTTGTATGTTACAAGTTAATGGTCCCATGATGACCTTTTATTTTGTGTGAGTAATGTTCTTGCTGTGTTATCCTCTTACATTGTAATGACTAAAAATATACAGTAAGTGCACATAGGTCCATAGGTTTATTTCAAGCCTTGGTAGATTCCAGTGCTAAAGAAAACTGTATTAGTTCAGAGCTGGTACACCAGTGCTTTCTGTGCCCTCACCCTGCCAAACATAAAATAACAATTAAAGCAATACATTGAGGTTTAATTTATCAACTTCTTCCTAGTGATTACTTCTGACAGTCTCAATGTATGTGTGGTGTTCCCTTCGGTTGCTCAACACAAAGAAAAACAAAAGAAAGTAGAAATCTGCTAAGATACAATCTTGATTTTCTCAGAACATTACAATTAATTGAAATTAGGAAGACAGACGAGTGGAAAACTTCTTCTAACACCTTGGGCACTGGTAGTACTTGGTGATGCTGTTTTGTACTTACCAGTGTTAATGCAGTCTACCAACCTGTTGAAAATATATGTTTTGAAATGTGTTAATACTAAATGTATTGGCCTAAATTGGTGATATTACTGTACAGTATGTTGTTTTCACCTGATATGGAGACACACATAACTCAGGTACAAGAAGTCCTTACTTGGTTAAGAAGAAATGCATTGTTTGTTACATAACTAAAGCCTGAATTTCATCAGTCCCCAGTTCTCCTTCTAATTTATCAAATTTCCTGCCAGGATTAAATATACAGTAGACAGTTCTAAGGTTCAAGATATTATGAACTGGCCAGTGCTTAATAGTGTAAAGTAGGCTATGTTTATTATGATGAGGGAATCTAGAACTACTGGCTATTACGTCTTCTGTTTGATAAATGATGGTAAAGGCTAATAGGATGTGAACTACCCTCCTTCATCTTTAGTGATTAGTAGAATTTAACTTATTTGAAGTCTGTTAAACACATCAGTGAAAGGCAAGCACAGTGTGTACAATATTTGGTCATTTTTGAAAATGTTGCTATTTCTTATTGGCTTGGTGATAAGAATATTACATCAGATGCTCTGTCCCTTCAGTCTGAGCCCATATTGTCCCCAAAAATTTGTTTTAGTGGAGGTTGTACTGACTGATCCTATTGACATTAAACATTCGGCACCTGGGAAGGTGCCTGAGGCATTATTATTTGCACCTGGCTCATTAAAGTTTTTTATTGGGATCATGATTCATTAGTCATACAAGAAACCATTTCCTGATGCTTCTGGTCTTCCCCGGTATTTTCTGGTATTCTTCTCTTAGACAAGGTACTGACGATTTTATCAAAGACATGCAAAGAATGTTATCAGGTGAAGTCTTTCAGTACTCATGTAGTTGGTAGTCTTTAATTTTTGTCACTGCCACATAGCCCATGGGAGCACATCTTCCAGGGTCCGACAGCTAGTCTCCCTTTGTTGCCTGATCATACCACTATCTCAGTAGCAATTGATAGATTTTCTAAGGCTGTCTATTTTGTACTTTTGAAGAAAATTCATTCTGTGGAAAAGCTGGCCAAAATCTTCATTATGGAAATTTTTTGTTGGATTCCTTATAATAACATTCTCTCCTGTTAACATTATACTATATTAAATAAAAATTAAATTTAATTACACATGGGGAAAAAAATGAAAAAATGTGTTTTGGTTATGAAACCTTTGTGGAATTGATCTTCACCTAATTTTTCCATCTACTCGTTTTCTAAATCTCCGATTCGGATTAGGCCTTTAGAGAGCTGGTGGCTGTCTTGGCAGAACTGGGAGTGAGGTGGGATCTAACAATGAGCAGTTTGCCAGTATATCTCAGGGCTCACTCACACATGCAATACCAAACCTTCAGTACATTGAAGGACACACTCACACTCGTACCCCTTCTTGCTGTTTTGGAGCCAATTGAGAGTAATCAATGCGTTTGGCATGACAGGGAAATCCATACAGATGGGCGAGGACATGTAAAGTCTACAAGAAACGCCTTGTCTTTGAAGCATATTTAAGAAGCTAGGCAGTACTTCTCTGAGGTGGGATGGCACCCTGCCTGGGGTTTGTTTCCTGCCTTGCGCCCTGTGTTGGCTGGGATTGGCTCCAGCAGACCCCTGTAGTTAAGATATAGCGGGTTGGATAATGGAAGGATGGAAGTACTTCTTCACACAAAGAGCTGTAGAAATCTGAAGCAAACTACCAAATCATGTAGTCAAAGCAGAAACCTTGACAACTTTTAAAAATGTACCTGGATAAGATATTGGAACTATTTAGCTATTAGCTAATCAAAGTAGCTTTGGGACTGAATGGTCTTTTGTCAGTTGTCAAGTTTTTTATTTTCATATATGTAAATATACAGAGATGACCAATACCAAGCATAGACAGGAAACAACCTTCTTATTTTGTTGTGAACTTTTTTAAAATGTAATCAGAATTACTCAGTGCTTAACTACCAAAAATGACAGATTCAATATAAAAACTAACATTTTTGAAAGGTGAAACCATCTTCTTGGATTACCATTTCAAGACGTTTTGTTCAAACTGGAATGTGTTGAAGATTATTTATGAATGTAAAGATAAAAAATCCCCGTGCCATGAAAAAAGCCACCGATTCTGCCTTTGAAATTGTCAGTAAGTTTCCATTCAGCTAAAAGTCCAGTTTAAGAGCAACGTTGATCTCTCCAGGAACTCCCTGTGTCTGCCCATCAGAGGAAAAAGATAAGCCCAGCTCTATTTTTATCTCTTTTATGCTTCCAAAATAGCTTCAGCATGAGATCTCTGGGTAAGCCAGTTGAAGTGTGACAGTTTCCTGTGACTGCGCTCCCATGTCCACCCCCCAGCCCCACTTAGGGTTGATTATTGACCACAGGTGCTGACCTTAGAGAAGCCAAAGGAGCACATGTCAAAAACTGCTGTAGCAAAGGTTTAACTTGCACTTTTCCATTGCTTTGGCACTGTTGGCCTGCTTTGGTAGCTGACTGGGCACAAAAAGAACAGTAAAGCAAAGCAGAAGGTATCAGTATGGCTCAGGGAGACGTCAATTTGGGTAATGATATGATAATATAGTAACGTGAAAATAATTGTGCCCTCTAATTTTTGCTTTTCTATTAAGTTCCAATATGGAGACTGAACTGCTAGGGAGTTTGAGATATCATTGAACAACTGCTGGTAATAAATCAGATCCCTGCACCACACAGGGAATTTGCATGTGGTTCTGTCATCAGTGACAAGGAATGGAGCAGAGGGCTTCTGATTATATAAATCGGTATCAAATTGACATGCCCTTTCACAGGCCCACCTAGATTTTCTCTGCATATTAGAGTGGATGCCATGTCTACTGGATTTGTTGGGATGCAGAGCAGTGCCTGACATTGCTTCAGTGGTATAGTATAGTAGCCCTAAACATTTAACTAAAGAGAAATTAAACTCATGTGTACATTTCCACTCTGCTTTTTATTAAATATCTGACTTCATCAAAACAAATATATATGTAGTTTTCTGAACACAATCATTCCATCTCAGCAGTGATTGGCAAGGATTCCTGTTCATATAACCTTGAGCACAAGGCAAAATCCAGCCAACCTGATCTATATTGCATTCGTACATCTTTTGTAAATGGGGAAAGTGAATTACCTGGTGAAGAGCCACACAGATACAGGGGGAGAAAGAAACTCCAAGTAGTTAGTGGCCAGGCTAGAAGTTGAATCATGCCTTTAAAGCCTGGAAAAATGGCCACTAACTACAATTCCATTGTGTTGCCTCCTGACTTATTAAATTACATTTATTGCATTTTGTGGAAGGCTCTTTAATATGATGTGCATTGTACCCAATGTGAGAATTGTGGAGTCCCGTCAGTGGTCCATTTTGAACACTGAAACCTTATTCTGGTACCATGGCATGTGCAGTTAGTTATAATGTATAATATGAATATCTTGACCAGACTAATTGTATCATATCAATTTAAAAATAAAAGCTACACCACCTTGTACTTTTCACAAGCATCTTGCAGAGCACAGATACTTCTGTGGAGGAGAGCAGAAGCCAACAACTCACTCACTATAGTTATGCTGACGCTCTCGTAAACACATTTTATTGTTTGAGTTCATTCTCCTGCTTGAATTTTTAAAGTACACCCAAAATTTACAAGGAGAGAAATTAGTTGTCTTTTCTTTTCTTCATGTAACCCTGTAAAGTCTACTTCATTTGACTAGTATGATCATTCCATGCTGGGCCAACCGTACCGTGCCTTGGCCTGTTTGGTAGATGTAGGCCCGAGCACAATTCAGTAGGATTTGGGAACAGTGTGCTCACTAAATGTGCCAGAAAACAGTAAACAGACACGACATTAATGATGCGACAAGTCAGATACTGCAATTCTCATTTCTTGTAATACCATTTGAGTTAAAAACAAGTTTTTATTGTCACCTTACACTTGAACGTGAATTGTAGATGGCAAGAAAAGCTACAAATTCCTCACTTAGCACCATTTGTCACTGCAAAAATCTTCTTGTATGAGCAGCATGATTAACAGCAAAATGTTGTGCTGACCTCAATAAATCTGTAATAGGGTAGAGCATTATCCTGCTCTACATGAGTCCAAAAGAAACACAAAATAAGTAAAATCATTTTACCATGCATGCTGTCACTCTGTGTTTGGATGTTGCTTTGGTTTTACACAAAGTGGCATGGTCATGATGGACCCAGAATGTTAAGTGAATTGTGAATGCAGGCCAGAGAGGGAGTAAGGAGGGGAATAATTGTGCTTGGGCACGGTATGGAACAAATATGCCTAATATGAATACACCCTTACTCCACTCTTTCATAAACTCATTCTGTAGCTGTAGTTAGTTAGGAACACAAAAAGTAGAAGCAAATCATTTCAAGGGTAAAGGCTAATACAGTAATCCCTCCTCGATTGCGGGGGTTGCGTTCCAGAACCCCCAGCGATAGGTGAAAATCCGCGAAGTAGAAACCATATGTTAGTATGGTTATTTTTATATATTTTAAGCCCTTATAAACTCCCCCACACTGTTAACATTATTAGAGCCCTCTAGACATGAAATAACACCCTTTAGTCAAAAGTTTGAAATGTGCTCCATGACAAGTCAGAGATGACAGTTCTTTCTCACAATTAAAAGAATGCAAACATATCTTACTCTTCAAAGAATGCAGGTCAGGAGCACAGAATGTCAGAGAGAGAGAGAGAGAGAGAGCGCGAGAGAAAAGCAAGCAATCAAAAAATCAATACATGCTTTTGGGCTTTTAAGTATACCGAAGCACCGCAATAAAGCGGCATTTTTTAGAGGAGCGTCCGTATCTTCTAGGCAAACAGCCTCTGTGCAAACAGCCCCTCCGTCAGGCAGAGAGAGTGAGAGAGACAGAGAGAAGCAAACAAAACAAGTGTCACGCGGGAAGCATATCGTATATCATTGACGAGTTTAATTTAATACGTAATGTATGCTCTGATTGGGTAGCTTCTAAGCCATCCGCCAATAGCGTCCCTTGTATGAAATCAACTGGCCAAACAAACTGAGGAAGCATGTACCATAAATTAAAAGACCCATTGTCCGCAGAAATCCACGAACCAGGAAAATCCATGATATATATTTGGATATGCTTACATTTAAAATCTGTGATGGAGTGAAGCCGCGAAAGTCGAAACGCGATATAGTGAGAGATCACTGTTTACTAAAAATTATCTACTTTTCCATTAGTATTTTCGCCTATTTTCTTACAAACTTGGTAATAGTCGCCTAGTAATTTATAACACTGTAACATGTTTTTGAAAAGTATTGGTAACAGTTTAGCTTAGGTACTGCAAAAATGCATCTGTTACTCATTTACTCTTATGTATTGCCAGTAGGAAGTGTTCCATTTTTCTTCATCCACCAGGGCAGTTTTATAGCAGAGACATGGACAGCAGACTTTACATTTAAAAAAAACAAACTTTTATTTCTTTCAAACTTCAGAGATGTTCACTCTTCCATGTTTCCTGCTAGAAGCACCCAGGATGCATCACACATTAACAAAAACAAATTCCTATTCTACTTTTTAGACCAATCACAAATGAGCATTTGCATTCTGGGATTCTGTGCTCAGACACCACAGGAAGCATTTCCGGATCAAGCGGAAGTCTCTAAAAGTTGATATCATGAATCCTTGTAGCATTGGCTGGTGACACCCTTGAACCCAACATGACTGCCCTACAGGACTACAATACCCAGCATACCCTGCGAGGGTACTGAAACTAAGGGATGCTGCCACCTGACATGTCGAGGGAGCAGGTACTCTGGACAATTTGTCTCCCCTAGTTCCTTCATTATGTTGGCCTCCTAGCTGGTTTATGGATCTCTGCTGAGATGTTAATATATAAAACTTGCCTGTTGGCATCTCTTTCCAGTCTTCTGGCTAAGGCAAGGAATATCCTGATTTTTTTTTTGTTTTCTATCATTACCACGGCCAAGTAAGGGACTTGAACCCGTCCTGCCAAGGATGCCAGCCCATCACAGTGTTTATGTGAAGAACCCCTGTTAAATGTCCAAGCTATACTGAATGTAATTTGCAGAATAGGCCTATCCATCTATCCATCATTGTTCCCTCTATGCATTCATTTTTGAACTGGTTTAATCCTGTTCAGGCACATATGTGCAGTAACTGATGCTGGTAGATGCAAAACAGAAAGCAGCCCGAAATGGGGCATACAGGACAAGCGAAGGGTCTTAATCAATCAGTCAGCAGCTAACATGACTAATGAACTGGAGAGTGTTGATCCCAGTTAAGGATTTGACTCATACCTAATTAGCAATGTGGTCTGCTTTACAAATCTAATTTTAATCAAATAGATTGTCACATAGTGAGAAAAAGATATTATGATGCTTCAAAAGTGAAAATTTAAAGTAATTTCAGTTACTTGGAACACAAATGTTTATCAGTCTTTTTTATTTTCTATCAATAACTGGTTGGGACCTCTTCTAAGAGTCAAGTGAAATACCCAGAAAGTGGTGCAAATTTTGACAATAAGGAGGGTAATCAATACAAATTATGATTTTAGTAAATAACAAATCATAAAATAAGTGGCTGAGGCTGTTGTTATACTGATGACCAGAGTGTCAAAGTGTTTAAAACAAGGGCTGGTCTATGCTGACCTCCCATGAGAGCAGGGGAGGAAAAACTATCAAAACTCCTGGGCACAATAGAAATTAATTTTTTTAAGTAAATTTAAGAGTGGGCAGTATACACATTGTTTCAGATTGCTGGATTACATTTTTCTTGTGATAAGGATTTAAAAACATACCAGCATGCTATATCTCAAAACTTGCAAAATCTGCATGTCTGTATTGGATTTAGTGGTTTTGATAAAGTATGTATGTTTAAAGTTGATGCTTTGAAGCAAGAAAAGAGGAGAAGAAAACATGGTGCTTATTGAGCGTTTCTACAGCACCAACAGAGTGAGTGAGTGAATATCTGGTATTGAATCCATGTATGTGCACAATTAATCATGAATATGCTTGATATTTGTTAGAAAATACATTTCAGTTAGAAAGATATTTACAAATATATTATGCTGGTGTTTACTGAGGCAGTCAGGATTTATAATTATACTGTGATATGCATTTTTGGTCACACCACTCACTCCAATGTATCAACTAAAAAAAAGAAATTCAAATAAAATTCCATAATGTCACGGTCAAAGTTAATAAATCCAAAATAAAAAAATACAAGAAACAAATTGTACATTTAAAATACAAAATGTATTGTCAAAGTTCTTACAAACGAACTGAGGATTATCAAAATAAAAAAAAACAGTAATTATTATAAGGCCAAAAAATCTGAAACCATGAAAACAAAAAATCCACAGTGGAGAAGATGAAGATCAAAAGAAAACTACTAATTGTTCAATAGATTGAAAACAAAAGCAGTAGAAAGTACAGTACTAGAAATGAATGCCACTGCAAAGTAGTCTGTGCCAGTGCTGGTCGAAGCCCATTTGGAGCCCCAGGGAGGGTGGACAGATGATGCTCCTCATTGTCCATAGTGGGTAGTTGGTATTATTACACTTTGACAACTTGTGTCTGGGGGGCTTCCCCTTCACTGTCCAGAGTCTGTGTCCCTTAACTTTCAGAAATAGCCCCTTTCAGATGATGTCATCTAATAGATTGACTGGCTCTGTATGTAACTTTTAGGTTAAGTCAATTACAAATTCAGTTGGGTCAGATTTTCAAACAAAGAAATTTAGCTGGGACAGACATTTTTAGCAGCCGTTAAGCAGCAGATAATGACATATTTTAAATCAACACAAATGAATGTATTGAAAAACAAGTAATGCTTATTCATTGTTTCCCTGTAACATTTGGTCGCATCTGACACAGGCACATCAAAAAGTGCATAAAAAACAATGAAAAAGCTGTAACTGGACAGAATATGAAGCAGTAGTAATACCTTTTTCCAGTTTTGAAGTAAAAAAATAAACATTTTGCTCACATCTGACCTACGTACATCTCAAAGTGCATAAGATCAAAAAAGTGCACATTATTAGCACTAGCATTTATTTACCTTTTGAAATAAGATAAATATCTTTGTCATATATCATCCAGTCACATCACAAAGATCATTTAACAGAATAAAAAAGAACTATCAATGCTATCAAAGCTATCAGTGCACAAACCCATGACAAGTGACAACAGTAACTAACACACATGAATACAACGTCTACTGCACACTGAGGGAACATAGGTTTGCTTTAAATCACCACATGTGCGTGTAGAACAAGGTTGCGACACGTATACATTGCTTTTGGATTAAGTTTGAGGTACTGTGAAGATATATAGATGCTGAGTGTCTAAGAGCTACATATTTTGTTTATTTAGTGAAAAAACATGTTTAAAATTTGAAATGGACAAATTGTGAAGTATAAAAAAATGAGCCCTTACATTTATACAGTAATTTACTCACTACTTAATTAAAGCACTTTACAAACGTCACAAGGAGGACCCAGGATGGAAACCCATGACCTCTTTATTGCGAGCCAGTAGCTCTTCCATTGTGCCACCTGTGTCGGTGTACTGTACTGCACAATAGTGTGCTTGAAAGTTTAAAATTACAAACATAGAATTGACAAAATCGAAGAAAATTAACCACAGGATTAATAACAAACTCTACCTTCGACCTAATAAGTCGTTATGTAGTCCCACAAAGCAACCAGTGTTTAATTTGATTGAGTTTTAAAGAAATTTCCAAACTTTGTTCATGTTTTCATCAAATGCAGTCTTTCTTACTTGTTCTTTTCTTTGAGTGTCAACGGCTAATCATCATCCTCGTAACAGCCATGAATCTGCAGGATCTAAGCTTTTGAGCGGAGAGGCCAACCAATCGTATGAAGAGAAGTGCGGAGACAGTGCTTGACAGTAATGAGGCTCTCATTGGAGTAACAATTCGATTCATTTGTGAAAATCCACATTTGTGCCCACTTGATGAAACTGGAACACAACTAAGACTCAGAACACAACTGATTATAGAATCATTTAATATACAGTCGATGCCACAACCAGCTGTCACAGCCGAGGTGAATACCATCACAAAAAAGTGACTGTATCATAGACTACTACCACCACTTCTAGACACACAGCAACACGCTGCATTGTGGGTTTGGTTGAATGTTAGTAGGCTATGCAGATATTGGCATTGATTATCTGTTCTACTGTAGGAATTTCTGAAAGCTGCTAAATGTGTTTTCTCAGTTTTTCTCTGTTTCTGGTTAGACCATGAACTTGGCCAATCAGAGGTTGCATCTGGGTCACATGTGGCCATTTGAATAGACCGGCCTTACGTGCTACAGCTAAACTAATTGTGGCACCTGAAGAATCATACCTAATTGGGATCTTGCCTCTCCACTATTCCAAACATGTAATTAACCAACAATAGGAGATAATAGCTGAACTAAGAGGAACTAATAAAAGGTGAACGACAAAAATTAAACAGTGAACAAAGTAATTGAGGAAAAACAAAGCATTACAAAGCAAAACCCTGTGACTGCTTAATAGAAACGAGCTAATAAAGGATCTTAGCGCTCTACGGCTCTTTACATCTTTCTGAATAGAGATTTAATTTCATTATACTCTGGTGACTA
The DNA here is from genome assembly GCF_016835505.1 of Polypterus senegalus. Lineage (NCBI taxonomy): Eukaryota > Metazoa > Chordata > Cladistia > Polypteriformes > Polypteridae > Polypterus > Polypterus senegalus. Next base: position 233,698,276 of record NC_053156.1, on the reverse strand, counting down.
AAGAGGCCACTGCACTAAGGTGAATTTCCTGTTATACTCCTAGAACCATTCCAAGGCTCTCTTAGCTTTGTTATATGGAGCATTATCAGAGTTAAAGGCCAGCCAAAACATTGTGCATGGCTGCCTAGATAATAAGACTGTCCAGTCTGTAGAGGTTCTTTGACAGGAAGGGATTTACAGGATCGACAGCAGCCCTAGAATACCCAGTGGCATCCAAATATTAATCTACCTGCAACTGTCGGCCTGGTGTGCGTCATGAAAGCACAATCCACATCATTATATACCTACCAAGGTTCGACATTGTTGACAACAAGCATAATTGGATTCATACAATTTCCCCAACATCACTATAAATAATCTGGGACTAGAGTTCATCATAGCAAGTGTTTCCAGTATTTAGTGTTTGTGCCTGTTATGCCTCTGCAATCACACTTTTTGGTTTTCAGTGGCTCAAGTAAATCTCAGTTATATTGTCAGTTGGCATAGTGAAAGGGTTTTATGATTATGTATTCTGATATTCCTCTTTTGAAACCAGGTGTCAACTGACTGTCTGTAGCCTTTTTCATGCTCCGTAAAAATTATGTCAGCCTCCTTCATCCTCTTTCATTAACACTCTGACCATAAGACCAAGGGACCATGCTTGGCTAGATGTTTTTTGGGTGGAGTCAATTGTTTTAATATGACTCTAGCACAATAATCAAGGTCTACACATGCAAGATTGAAACTGAGTGAGAGTTTCCATCATACAACGGTTAACACAATTCAGTTTAGAGATCCCTCTTGCTTTCTGGCCCCTTCAACCACCCAGTGTGTGGCATCTTCCGCATTTCTCAAGGATTCCCAAGGGCAAATGTCACCCATTCCTCTTAGTCAGGAATTCTCCAAAGAAATAAAAGCTGCACCTCTTCACAATCGGCTTCCTTCAGATTGAGTCGTGTGACAGGTGGGCACCTGGACTGCTGCCAGGATCACATATAGTGTGCTGGGCATGCAAGTATCTGCGTTCATGCTGCATGGGTAGAGGCTGGGGAATTAAGACAGACTCTATTTTGGGTTGCTGTAAGCCAGCGCATTGATGTTTCTGTTGTAAGCTAGCAGACTACTGAGCTGCCTCTCAAAAAGTGGATTTAGAACCGAAAGAAAGTAAGCTATGCACTTGGTGCAGCCTTAACTAGCCATTCTTATTCTTGCATGCTAATTTTGTTAGACCATGACGTTAGAATTACATACACAGTCTAGTAATGGCAGAGTGGCCTCAGTAGAAGGAGCTTTGGAGATACATATGTCAGTAACTCAGTAGGTCTGTTGTACCTAAAGTTCTCCACCATAATGTTGTGATACAATTTGTCCATTACCCTAGACTGATAAAAAGACCCAGACCATGACAATTTCATCTATGTGCTGTAAAAATGAAGAAGAGAAATGAACAGATAAAGGTTTAGGGCACCACGAGAGACCCTGTTTAATGTCCAGTGCTGAAAATGAGGACAAAGGAGCACATAGGTGTCACTAGTAAAGTTTAGGCTCTTTGTAGCCTGTAAGGTTGACTTCCTTCCAGAAGGAGATCCTCCTTAGTCAGAAGTCCAGATTTCATGGTCTCTGTAGTGGAGGAGGCGGAAGTGGCAGAGCTGACAAGCTGGGAGAGGAAGTGAGTCTTCGAAAATCTTGCGGAGAAAACGCCTACATTCTAGGGTAGACGGAAATTGTGTCAGAGGTTTTGTCACACCCTAATCCTTCCCCCATTAACATTTCAGACGGAACCAAAATGGTACAACATGGTTGAAGCTCACATGCTTTACAGTTCCTTGTGGAAAGTAAAGTTTTTCTCTATTTTTTTTTTACTTTTCTCTAATTAATAAAGATAAAAGAGAGACAAGATGATCATAATACTAAAATAAAATCAAAACAAATTAGTGCTGAGCAATGCAGAAATTATAAATTTACAAATGTGCAGATCAACAATTAAACAAGCAGTCATATAACTAATTTGCTTAATTTGCAAACAGTTACATGTCCTTTGTATTCATTTCTGGTAACAAAATTGAGGTGATGGGGAGATAGACCATCTCATATACTGTATATCCAGAGATGGCTGAACTTGAGCAAATACTCAAAATACCAAATAGTGCCTCATGGATTCAGACTTTTTGAAGCTAGTGGAGAAGCTAACTTCAGAGTAGAAACACCTACGTGTTTGGTCTACGGACTGGCTTTGTCCTACTTGCTCAAGATACACTATATGAGATGGCTATAACTGTTGCACTGTTCTTTAGTTTTGGTATTTTGCTTTCATATTAGTATTAAGCTTGTCTTCTTTCTCTTTTGTCTTTATAGTATTTGGAAACAGAATTTTTTTAAAGAAGTGGCAGGTATTGTGTTTTTTTGGGTTCTGTATTTTCTCTAATTAATGCCATTGATATCCAGTTGTAACTGTATTGTTAAGGTATGAAAAGTAAACTTTACCATATTTATATGCTTTGCTAAAATCTGTGATTTTAAAAATGGGTCTTAATGTTATTGTTGTAGTTTTCTCTTCAGTAAGGGATTTAATTAAGCTCAAATATATGTGGGTGGATGAGCCTATGGTGTCCTGGATAATGCACTGTCTGTCTGACAAACAGCAAAACGTGAGCCTGACATGGATGTGAGCAACACTGGAGCATGACAAGGAACAGTGAAGTCTCCTCTTCTCTTTACTTTTCACCATAAATGTAACAGCAGGTCATGTCACTTGCAGAAATTCTCAGATGGTTCTGCACTTATGGGGTGTATTGATAAGGGGAATGGGGGTGAGACAGTGTATAAGAGTCAAGTGGAGAACTTTGTTTTTTGGTGCAGAAAAAACTATTTGCATCTTAACATTAGCAAAACCTAAGAAAAGGTTTGGACTTTCACTGCATCAAAGATCCTCTATGTCCGGTCTCTATTCAGGGAGTGGATGTGGAGGTGGGGCACTCCTACAAGTACTTGGGGGTCTACGTCAATGACAGGTTGGACTGGTCTCATAACCAGTGGGTAGTGATATCCTTAACATCTTCTACATCTCTGTAATGGTCAGTACGATTTTCTGTGTCATAGTGTGCTGAGCTGGTAACATCACTTCAAGAGAGGCTCACCGAATCAACAAGCATATTAAAAGGGCAGGCTCAGTTATGGGATGCACTCTACACCCATGGAGGTAGTAGGGAAGGCAAGAATTAAAACAAAACTAGAATCATTATGAACAAAGGTGCACATCCTCTCTCTGACCCACTAACATTGAGGACTTTCTGCCAACAAATCATTCAGCAGATGTAAGTTAAGAAACGCTACTGGGGCTCCTTTATACCAACAGCTATACTCCTGCATAATGCCTCACTGGGACTGTGACCGCCATGTCAGAACTTTTTTTCATTTATATTTTTCTTTCTTTTTAGTTACTTAGTTTAGTTAGAACTGGATTCCAACATTGGTTTAATCTCGACATGCATGGCAGCTGTTGTTTTAGTCCACCTAATTTGAAAAGAAATTCAAGCCCCCTTGTGGCTTAGTTCTACTCTTTCTTCACCATTGCTGAGGTTCTGACAGGCTTGGATCAGCTGAGTCTGATATATTTTCCCCATTAACTGTAAAATTGTACATGTGTTCTTCAGATTTTCTTCTCTATTAAATTTTCTTACGTACTGTGATTTGTTTTGGTAATATGTCTTGGATAAATGTGCCAGCCAAACTGTTATAAAACAATAAATAAATAAATAAATAATAATGAGGGAAACACCCTTCTGTAAATATATATGGTATTTTAAAAGCAGAGTTCAAGGATGAAAGCTTTGCTAGTGTGAGTGTTTCCTGCACTAGCCATCTTTCCTTGCTCTATTAATCGCAGTGACATTAAATGTTGTCCTTCTCCGTGTGCACCAGTTGCTCTCTCTCAGGCTGATACAGCTGTTGTCAGGAGTTCCAGGCCTAATGGGTATAAAAGGTTGGAATTGTGAAGGATTTGAACAGAAAAGGTCGAAGGTGAGCAAAGTTTGCTTTAGAAAGGATGACAGGTGCACCGCACAACATCAGGAGAACAAAAGGCTGTTTTTGAAACATTAGAAATCAAGGCAGGAACAAAAATGACAGTAAGGCAGTGAATTCGTGAAACAAAAGCAGACTGACATTTTGTAGCTTAATTTTATTATTTTTAAGGCCATCATCTTTGAAGGTCACCCTGTCCAGGGTCAGATCCTGCCTTTTGCTCAACACTGCTAGATGGGCTCTGAGGTCTCAGCTGGCTTGTGAGAGTGGATTATCTTTGTAGTGCATGGCAGTGGGCTGGCATCATGACCAGGGTTGATACTGGCATTGCATCAGATACTATGGCAGGATAGAACAGACTCTTTCATAGATGGTATTAGGTATTTTATCATAAATTATTTATTCTTTAATAAAAAGGGTTTTAGATTTTTCTCAATAACTTTAGTTACAAATGAAAATGTAACTCAATAAGTTCAGTTGTAACAGAAATTGTTTTAGGAACATTAACATCATTTTAGGATTTTTATTAAACATTCCGATACAAAGGGAAGAATGGTGGTGCAGTGCTTAGTAGTGATGCATTATAGATCCTGTGTCCTGGGTTTGAACGCTGCACCTGGTTACTCCTTCTGTGGAGTTTGCATGTTCTCCATCTACTTCACCAATATTTTTATATTAGATTAATTCCCAGTTCTGGTTTGGCTGGGTGTGAGTATCAGTAGGTTCTACAAAGGACTGGTACCTTGTCTATGAGTTGTTCCCCTTTGCACCCATTGTTGCCAGAATAGGGTCCCATCTCCAGTGACCCTCATTCAGATTTAGAGAGTTTGAGAAGTTTTCAGTAAGAGAGAGAGAGATACAGAAAGACGTTGGCAGCTTGCTCTGATTACAGCCGCACCAACTACATGGACTGGGACCCGAGTACAGCGGGTGACACCTCAGCACCACACTGGAACAGTGTGAAGATTTTTAACGTGGCCAGTCCTCCATATATAATAGGTAGTTTTATTTTTAAATACAGTGTAACTTTATTGTGTATATTCTGAATATGATTCATTCATTCTAAAAGTCACAGAAGATTGTGACAGTAGGAGGGCTAAAAGGTCAGGCCAGCAGGTCAAAAGATGAGAGAGAGTGACATCAAGATCGGCTCCAATGGCACAGCCACCTAAAATACACCCAAAGCACAGTTGTTCTCGTGTCATTCATCCCGACTCATTCTGTGTATGGAAGTTGGCTTTGTTGATCATGAAGCACACATAGAGACGAGTCAGGGATCATTCATAGTAACCAAGGAGGTTTCTGTCAGACCACATTATTAAACAATGCTTATGGTATATACTAGGTATTTTATCTTTAGCATCTTGCTATCAACATATTGAAACTATTGTTTATAATATCTATTTTTACAACTATATACATGTGTATCCAGCTCAGGGTTGCATGAAGTCAAAATCCAAAAGTCAGTCCTTCCTTCATCCTTATGTTACTATCTACTGTCAGGGATGCCAGGGGCCATGACCTGGCCGGGACGTCATGAAGGACCGGATGTGGGTCTGTGCTTACCCTGGATCACATGGGGGTCGCCTTCCTGGTTGCTCTGGGGGCCACGGGTACAGGGCATGGAAGCTCCACCCTGTAGGGGCCCGTGGTCACCGCCAGGAGGTGCCCCAATGCCTTGGGGACCTGTTACCCCAGCACTTCCGCCACACCAGGATGTGTTGGGGGGAAGACTTTGGAGGATACCCGGAGAGCTGCCGGGAGAACAGCCGACACTTCCGCCACGCTGGGGCGTGGCCAACGGGGGAGTGTCGGAAGCACCTGGAGCTCATCCGGGTCATGTATAAAAGGGGCCGTCTCCCTTCATTCGAGGCTGGAGTCGGGAGGCAGAAGGACAAAGCTCAGGAGAGCTGTGGAGGCGGCCCGAAGAAAAGGCATTGAGTGGCCAGGACTGTGTTTGGGGGTTTGTTTGTGCACTGAACTGGGTCTGTGTGACCAATTTCATAATTGTAAATATTGTAAATAAACGTGTGGTGGTTGAGAAACAACATGTCTGCCTGTCTGTGTCCGGGCCGGGTTCACCCTACTCATTTATTATTTAACCAGATGTTAGCAAGGGAATCCCACTCTCAACAACAACATGGCTACTGCCTTCAGAAAACAGCAGCTTTCACAGTAAAAAAATATGTATATATATATTTATATATATGTACTGTATATATATATATAAAAAAGATTTAAAAAACGAAAAGTAAAACAACTACTGAGATCAATTCTACATAGTGAAAACAGACACAATCATAACACGCGTGGCCAGATTTTATAGCATGATTGTACATCACATGTGGAGCACATGCAGCATAATCACAAAACAGGCACACAAAATGGTGAAACATGACATCACCAAAATAATGGCATATTGTCTACCTTCATCACTCCTACTCTTTTCTCTTTTCAACTACTATGCCGATTCAGTTTCAGTTGTCATGCAGCTAATACCAAGTGAAGTTTATCTGTAGAGTTAAAAACTGTGTTCTGAGATTGTCCAAGGAAGGAGGACAGAAGTGTACGGTAGCTGGCTTATGATCGCTACAGATGGTGTCGGAGATTGGTGATGTGTTGTATGTTGATTAGGACACACAAGTAACACTGTACTGCCTTCTTGTGACAGTAATGGCCATTTAATGAATTTCCTAGCCCACCATAAGCAATATTGGGTGTAAGATAGGAAGCACCCCAAACTGGGTACTAGCATGCTGAAGGGCACACTCACACCCCAGCTTTTAGTCCTCCAAACCCACTCACACACAGGAATTGTGGGAAATTTCAACACAGGGAGTGCAGGGGGTTGGGATATTAGCTGTGCTAACTACTGTGCTGTAATGCCACCCCACCTAAAAGTAAACTCATTTGCTAAGTTCTGTGCCTCCTTGATCTATGTGACTGTAAAGACACAAATACCGGTTACATTTGAAGTGCCGGTATTATCAGTTTCTTTAAGTTTCTTGTTGTTGTGGTCAGATCCCCCTGACAAGCACTGGGCTGGAAAGTCCTTAGCAGGCAGTGACCACCATCCTATCTCAAGAATAGTGGTCAGCTGTGCCAAATGTCTAACTGTCCTTTAGGTCACACAAGGCAAGAATTTACACACTAGGAAGATTGTGTGGCTTTCCAGAAGGTAACCGCATTTCACTTTTCCTCTGGTATTTAGCATGTGTTCTGGAGTGACAGGGATGCTCAAATGACTTTACGATTTGAAACAATAGTAAGCCATTCACAGTTTTTGGGACACCCTGGAGAGGCAGGAGCCCAGGTGGCCAACTGTCTGTTGTTTTCATTTCAATTGAGCTCTTACTTTTTGAATAATAGCCTTGAATGGAAATATCAATAATGACACATTCAGGCTGAATGACATCATAAGTTAGGCTGGAAAATTGCTTAAAGATTTCATTGTTTAACAAAAATGTCAGACGACAATTCATCTTAATGATTATTTCATTCAACAGTATACCACTTGGTGCTGTCAACCAAATCTGCACAGTTCTTTGTGCATGAAGTCTCATGGCTACAGTCACCACAACCAGCCACCTCAGAAACTCTACTAAAACACCATTAAAACATTTTAATCAAGAGCTAGCATGTTATTGGGGTGTAACGCTGTTACCGAACAACTGCAGATATGGCTGGCGAGTGCAGTGAGGTGACGAGGCGACTGCCTCACGCAGCACTTTGGTAAGGCTGTCATTTTTGATCAACAGCTCTTTTTTAATATTACAAAATAATAATTTTTAAAAAAATCAGAGTTAAGTATGACCCTTAAGAATTATAGTAACATTTAATGTTGTAATAATATACAGTACTACTTTTAAAGGGAGAAAGAAAAATATTTTTAATTCAAGAAATATTGCATTAACACGGTTCATACTGCAAGCTTCCGAGAACAGCGCATGTGCATTTTAAAGCTACAGGTCAGCATATGAAACTTCCAACGATGATTTTAACATATTGTATATTGTTGATTATTGATTTATCTTTTTGTAAAATTTTGTTAATGTCTGAAATATTCTTAAGGTATCAGTTACATATTATGATCAGATGCCTTTTATCTGGCAGGACTGCCAAGTTATTAGAAAAGTTTACAGGATGAGTAAAACAAGTTTAATTTCATAAACCACTGAAAAATATATGCATTTTATTATTTTTAATGCCTATTTTGTGCATTTGTTTTAAAAATAACACTTTTCATTTTTTTCACATTCTTCCCTATAATAACATTTCATTTACTGATTTATTTTTAAGTAAATGTTTATATATTATTTTATTACATATGTGAGCATGGGAAGTTTCTCACGGGTCATTGTCATTGGAAACAAAAGGGGAAAGATTAATAAGGTGACACCTGCACTAAACTGCTCTTCTGTTTTCCAGCCTTGGAGTGAAGGAATTCCCACGGGAAGAGCCCTGATGTAAGCATCGTCAGTAGCTCTGCCTCCTGCCCTGTTTAAAGAGTGCACTGTCACTAGTGATTGGCATTTCGATTCAGTTTATTGCTTTGATTCTTTTGAATTACCTGTTTAAGTGAATCAATTCCTTTGCTTTATTTAAATCTAGTATACAGATAGATAGATAGATAGATAGATAGATAGATAGATAGATAGATAGATAGATAGATAGATAGATAGATAGACTTTGATCTGAACACACACTGGAATTATTATAAAGCAATAAAAAAAATCAAAAGAAAGAAAAGATACATACTGACTTGACTGTCAAAATCACAGTGACACATTATGCAGACATATTGCTGTTGGTATAAAGGAGCCCCAGTAGCATTTCTCGACTCTCTTTTTCTGAATGATTTGTTGGCTGAAAGTCCTCCGTGTTAGAGTGTCAGAGAGAGGATGTGTAGTATTGTTCATAATGGCACTCAGTTTTGCTTTAACCCTCTCTTCCACTACTAACTCCATGGAGTCCAGATATTTAATTGAGATATTTAACATAACAATGTAACATGATAATTCATATGCCATTGTCCAGTTTCTATATAAAAAGCATGATAACAAATAAAAGTGCATAACTAAGATAAGACATTAATGAGAATAGAGAACTAACTATTTTACATTACAGCGAGTAATTAACCATATTAAAAAATAGTAAAACGTAATAATTTGAAAGTAAATTATGTTTCATGTTGTGTTAGAGTTTTTCATTGAGTAATATGATTTTGTTCTGTTTGGCTTTGAAATTAACACGCAAATACTTTTTAAACTTACACTTTTACTGTAAAACTTCAGTAAAAACAATTTTTTTTTCCATCAATATAGCATTTAATTTTGATTCTGTGTTTGGACTTTCATCGTGAAAACGCAACATATAACTGCCCGTGATTGAATTTCATTCCTTTCTCTTTATTAAATAAAACGACTTTTTCAAATGTATGGCTCTGAGATTTGTTAATTGTCCTTGCAAAACTATTCTAACAGGAAACTGTTAATGTTTTAATACGAATGGCATATAAAAATCTCCTTTGCTGTCTAATGTTATCCGTGGAAGACTTACTACATTACCTTTCTTGGATACATCCTTCTTTCTATACTAATTCATGTGGTGGAAGACCGGACGGTGTTAACGGTTGTAGATATTCTTCAGGCTATTTTAATTTGATGCTTTCATATTCCGGACAATCACCATCAACTGTTTCAGTATAGTCTATTGATACGCATTTAACCAATTTACTGTTCAACCAATCGAGATTTTTGGCGTTAATTCGTTTGACTTCATCATATCTCGGTGCTCGATTCCTGTGTACTCATTTTTTCTGTTGATAACCCTTCATAATGAAATTCTTCAATAAGATTTGGACATAATGCGTCTTCTTTAATTGGGAACTTAAAGTGAGGAAGGAACTGTGTCTGACAAAAGCATTCACACGAATGAGAGGTGAGAGTACCATGTGCCTGGTGGAATATGGTTGAGAGGAGGGTGTGACTTAAAAAATCGCATGGCCAAAATCTCGCGGGACTTGAAAAAATCTCTTCAAAAAGTCTTGTTTTGTCGCACAATATTTTTATATAATAGAGAGATGTTTTGTTTTGAAGACCAAAAGAATCTTTTGTTAAGATCTTGTTACATAAGATGATTAATAGATGCATTTTTGCAGTACCTAAGCTAAGGTGTTATTGTGATTTTTAATCCAAGGCTGTTTGAAACATATGTAAACCTTTGTCCCAAAACGATTTAAGTGTAGTGACCTAGGATCACAGATCATTGATGATATCTGTCACAGGCTGGATCTTCCCCTGGATATATTTTAGACAATTTTAAATTTGATGTGTGATTGTTGGCAAATTTAAATTGCCCCCCTTTGAATGTACAATGTGATGCAATGGCATCTCAACCTGCTGGGGTATACTGAAGTCCCCATAACCCTGAACTGGATTAAATAATCAAGATAATGGATGGAGCTACCATTTTGTTATAATGAAAACATCATACAAAGAAATGGTTTGGTAAAGGAATGAAAGTCATTGGGCTAAAAGATACCTAAAGACATCAATAATACTGTCAAGCCCAACTAATCCAATTCAGGGTTTGAGGGGGCAAAAGCAACAGATGTAAATACTGTAAATCAAGAAACAACCCTGGAAGAGGTGCCATTTTATTGCAGGGCTGAGCACTGTAATTCTTCAGGAGAAAATGTCTACAGCTGGGTTGAAGTATTTAGAGAGAAATAACAGTTGTGTGTTGCCAATTCCATAGATCACCTGGAAGATAACTTCAGAAGACATCCTTTTGTAACATTCAAGGCCCACCAAGGAGCAAGACTTCATTGTACATGGGACTGACTGTAAGTTATAACTTTGTTCCCTTATTGGGCCAAAACATTGCAAATTTCTTTTGATTTTCTTTTAAATGGTTAGTGAATAGATTCATAATAGATTTTGTGGAATAAAATGTTGAGTACATTTCATTGTTAAAAATGGAAAAGAATTGTGGCCGCCAATACAGTAATGTCAAATGCATTTCTCTGTCGTTTTGACCATTGGCAAGTAACATTGTGGTTGATAACTTTACAACCACTGCTGAATTCATTCATTGTAAGGTGGTTTGATGGTGCTGCTGTCTCACAGCTTTACAGCCGTGAGTTCAACTCCCAGGATGGCACTGTGGAGAATGTGGGTGAGTTTTATTCCAGGTCATCTTGTTTCTTCCTACATCCTAAAGAATTCTACTAAAAAGTGTAATAATTGTCAGACTAGTGAACTATCCTGGGATGGTTCTAACTTTCTGCCTAGTGCTTCCAGAATACACACCAGCTTACTGTGACTCCAAATAAGATAAGTGGGTTAGAAAATGAATGGATGGAATTACATTATGTTGCCAAAGTAGTCCATGTGTAATTTTTTACACTGAAATACATAAAAACATCAAAGAATGTATTATAAAATACTTCACAAGTACTGTTTATTTCAAGGAGAGAAAATTTCACTTTGCATCCCAATGAAACCAAAAGGGTTCCTGTACCCAATAAAATATTGTTAGCTATTTTTGTTAAATCAGATTTCTAAAGTCCTTCATCTTTATTGCATGCCTATTGTTGCCTTGCCACAGTGCTCACTATTTGAATGATACAGCTGCCACAAAATATACTAAAGGTCTTCTGAGTGATGCATCGAATGGAGTACCCTTGCAAGAAGATACCAACCATAGACTGAGTTAATGTAACATTCTCTTGTCATGCTTATTGCTGAGTGACAGGGGGTTATCCAGGCGGCATTAGACACAAAGCAGGAGAACACCCTAGTCTGTCATCCCAGAAAAGTAATGTACAAACACCCACACAGTGCTAATTTACCTGACATGTGGGAGAGAAACTGGAGTATGCGGAGGAAATTCTACACAGCCACAGACAGCAACCCTGGACACTGGATCTATCAGAAAGCAGCACCAACCAGTACATTGCACAGAACTGAATTACATATAAATGTTTACAATGAGGCGACATGGTGGCGCAGTGGGTAGCGCTGCTGCTTCGCAGTTAGGAGACCCGGGTTCACTTCCTGCGTGGAGTTTGCATGTTCTCCCCGTGTCTGCATGGGTTTCCTCCCACAGTCCAAAGACATGCAGGTTAGGTGCATTGGTGATTCTAAATTGTCCCTAGTGTGCATGCTTGGTGTGTGTGTGCGTGCCCTGCGGTGGGCTGGCACCCTACCTGTGGTTTGTTTCCTGCCTTGTGCCCTGTGTTGGCTGCGATTGGCTCCAGCAGACCTCTATGACCCTGTAGTTAGGATATAGTGGGTTGGAGGATGGATGGATGTCAAGCAAATAATCTTTTCAATTCTGAATGCAGTACTAAATAAATTCACCTACACCAGACATTTCTTGGTGTTTGTATCAAAAATGGGCATTGCCAAAAACAGAAGTTTCCTATGTAAATACTTTAAGGTAAATGAATGTTAACAGGGGGCATGTTTGATTTGTTTCAAACATGTATTTAATCACAAACTGTACTGTAAATAGGAATACAGATACAAAACATATGTGGGATATCTATAACTGCATTACTTTTTCTGTGTCTGACAGCTCTTTGTGAAAGGCACTGTATAAAATGAAGATAGCCTGCCCAATCTGTATGTAAGGTAGGCTTTGGTGCTGAAGACCATATTCATATGAAATTACAGCTACTGAGCTTTTCCAGGTATCATATTATTTAAAGCTTCTGATTTATAACCCTCACCTGGCTCTACAGCCCACCATTCACAGATGCACTCTGACATTAGCAGCTGTGTAGTCAGACTCTCCGCTTCTTTAATGCGTCCTCAGGCAGCAGATGGGGAAGGCCTGCTAGTCTCTACTGCATCATCCTTATTTATTAAGAGCAAAATGCTTTCTCAAATAGTTCTTACAGGATGTTACTGCCATTTGGACATTACATTACTAAAGAGAGTAGCTCTCCACCTGGCTGAAATTCAACGATCAGTCACCTTCATTAAAATTACTACCATTTAGCTTCTCTAGCTTTTCCCATTTTCTCCCGGTCACAAACGCCATTACTTCAGTTGTTTCTGCTTGTCCATGACATCCATTGTGAAATCCAGAACTGAATCTGCATCACATGAAATGGACATTCAAATCTAAACCTTACTTTTCTGACACATCTGTATCTGCTCTAACGGTATTGCTGTCTCCACTTTATTTATTTACTCGTTTATAATGTGAAGCACCACTGAGCTTTATCATATACAGTTATAACTTTTTTTTAATTATTATTACCTACAGTATTTGTCTACAGAACTGAAGCAGCAATTCACATCTGGGCATCAACATTCAGCATTAATAAAGGCCCTTGGCGATGACTTTCTGATGTGAAACAACCTCATTGGGGCTGAAAAAGATGCCATGGAGGAAGACTAGCAGCACAGAGTGAAGTACACAGCCTGTCTCTTTTAAAATAGACGAAATTCATTTTTCATTTTTTCCTTCTTAAAACAACATGTGTACACTGTTTTGCAACATTTCTTCACTCTCACAAGGTGCTTTAATACTCCACAGCATTTGTGGGTTAAAAAATAGGATCAGTGTGTTTTAAGGTTTTTTTTTCACATTGGAAACTTAATACTGTACTCTATAGTTCTATTATAAAATGCAAGAACAGGTTAGTTATTTATTTAAATTTGTAAAATATAATTCACTTTAGAACACAATTTCACCTTGTAAATTACTGCATACCATTTTTGAGAAGAAATACCAAACTTATCCATTAAGTGGGGTTGAGAATGTTATTTTACATCAGACTCTGAAGGTCATCTTAAATGTTAGATTTGGTACATAAAAAATATGAAATAAGAGAAAACTTGAAATAGAATGACAATTCTGTTTCCCTTCACGATAATGGCTACACTCTTACACAGACATGCGTGTTTGCTGTGTGTATCCCATTTTGCCAACTGTCTGCCCACTTTCATACAGGCTTTTGTCTCTTCAGGGTTGTGGTAATGCCTATTCTAGTAAAAACAAATGCTAAAAAGTCATTCTGGAAATGAAACACCAGTCTATCCTGGGGCCTATTGTCTCATTTAAAAAGAAAAGCAACCTACCAGCACCTGAACCAGTTAAGAGTTGACTACACATTGGTCCAGTATGATGATGTGAGATGAACTCCCCAATTAATATGGACAATGGATTCAAACCCAGATCCGTGGAGCTGCAAAGTAGAAGTACTCTTAATATTACTAAACATATACAGTGAATAGCATTCTGAAACCCCCTTAACATGATTATTTTACATTTTGAATAAACCAAAGAGGTCATCTGGATAGTGTGGATAACAAATTATCTTTTAAGCTGATGGGAATAAGTGACAGTGGCAGGGGATGTGGGGGAGGAGGTGTGAGCTGTAAAGGACAGACTGTAAAAGGTGACTTTGCCAAGTCAGATGTTACAAACACGTATTTGGATTCTGAAGAGTAGGCACTTCTTTGATATTCAGAAGATCACAAGAAGTAAGAGAAGGTGATACAATACCATTTGGCTCCAGGAAGCTATGTTGTTGTTGTTGTTGCTGTCTGCTTATGCAATCAAAACACATCAAAAACTGGCAAAGAGGATGCTGTTAAAAAGATGAGTTTAGAGCTTTTGCAAAATCACATAAAATGTATTACAGATGATGTTAAACAAACAGCAGGTTTTTTTTTCACTATAAATAACAGTTTTGGAAAGGAAAACTGGACAAGCCTCTTGGTGCCGTAGAGTTTCTGGATCATCTGCAGTGGTGTCACACATGAGACCATATGGTGTCATATATCTCCGAGGACTGTTCCCCGACCCTGGCATGGCATTTGGCTCTTCTCACAATGGGTGTAGTTCTTCCTGCTTCTGTAGAAAGCTGGCTGGCATCTTCGGTCACTTTATTTGGGTGGAGAAGCTCGGCATAACAAACACCCTTTTCCAGCAAACTAGATGGTGCCTGGTTGTCTGCCTGTTTTGAATAAATATTGAAACAGATTACAGTAATCAAAAAAATAATAGTAATAAAACTAAAGCAACTATAACAGCATGTTGACTTTTTTTCCCCATATGCCTTTGCGGGCTTAGTGCTGACTAGAAAAATGTTTGATTGCATCATACTCCAATGGACATGCTGCTGACTCTGACGTTAGCTCCTTTAAACAGAAAGGTAAATCGATGAGCCCTTGCCACAGCTCTCTCAATCTGTCAAGGGCTCAATGCTGACACAGCATTCTGACTTTCATTTCTAATAAAGAACAGATCTGCTTCTTCATGCTAGCACAAGAGGAAAACTATGGTTGTGCCTGCGCTTTCGGAATACAGACAACTAC
Organism: Polypterus senegalus; assembly: GCF_016835505.1. NCBI lineage: Eukaryota > Metazoa > Chordata > Cladistia > Polypteriformes > Polypteridae > Polypterus > Polypterus senegalus. Next base: position 233,682,935 of record NC_053156.1, on the reverse strand, counting down.
TGAACAACAAATTACTCTGTATTTTGCACTTCTAAAAACCACAGCAACATGTCCACAGATAGATGTTGGACAATACTGTATGTATGACTGATTTAATAATAGACAGAAATGCAAATAAAAAGTATAATACTTCAGTTTTCACTTCTGTTGCTGCATAGGGATGCCATTTTGGATTTTGATGTCTGGTCTAGTGAGGCTCTCCTGAATTTCCAAGTAGGAAATCTAACTTGTGGGGGCATTCCAGTTGAAACCTCCTACTGAGAACTCAGACATTCTGACTTCCCAGCATTAGTTAACATTTCATTCGAAAGATAGAACTGTATGACTGAATGCAATGGAATTTAAAATCCTAAATTTGTAAACATGAATATGATTTAAAATAAATGTCTGACGATTGTGTTTAGAGAAAAGAAGGCCAGGAAGGGCAAACCACAATGACCTCTTGCCCACACAGATCTGTTATGTCCAGGATCTGGTGTTTCTTTAAAATGTTACAGATTGTGTACATTGCTGATTATGTATGAAGCTTACCTGGTGGGATTTGGATAAGTGAGACTTTTATTTTAAAATGAGTTCATCAGGAACACGGGGACACAGCTGGAAACTTGCTCAGGGTAAATTTCGCACAAACATTAGGAAGTTTTTGTTTACACAGAGAACCATAGACACGTGAAATAAACCACCAAGTAGTGTGGTAGACAGTAAGACTTTTGGGACTTTCAAAACTTGACTTGGATAGGATAGGACTGGCAAGCTTTGTTGGGCTGAATGGCCTGTTGTCATATAGAGTGTTCTAATGTTCTAAAGCGGATGTGGTTAAAGGAAGTGAAAGGGGTTATTTGAGAAAAAAGACAAATAAAAAGAGGAAAATGTTTTGTTTAAAAAATGTCTAGTGAGTTTCTTTTGGATGCAACAGGATCAATAAGGGCTTCTTTCTTATAAAGAGAGTGAAGTCCGACTGAAGAAAAGGACACCGAAGGACACTAGATTAGCCTGGTGTCTCTTTGGCAAAAGTAGGATGGCCCCTTTTCATTTCAGGGCACATGGCTGTAATTGATTCTGTTGATCTGGGCTTAGCACTGCCTCAAGTCGTAGTATCCCTGAGATTATAGTCAGGAAAGTTAAGATGGAGTCTTATTGAAGCATCAAGACTGAGAAAGAGAAAGAGAGTGAGAGGGAGAGATGGAAGGTGAGAAAATGAGTGCTACTTCTGAAATGAACAAACAGGCACATTAACCCACCAATTCCAAAGATATTAAAGTTAATTCATGACTTTAAATTAGCCTCTTGACAGAGCACCGGTGAGTGGTACACTGTCCTGAGGGCACTGTGTGTAAATAGGAAAAATTCAAGCAGAACAATCAGACGCTCATGTTCTTACTGTTTGAAAACTGTTGTTTTTTAATCCATCTTCTCTTCCATTTGCAACTGCAAAAAAGAATAACATCATTATATTTTTATGTATGAAATATGATTAAAAGTCATACTGTATCAGCAAAATTCTAGCAAAAGAGCAAAATCAAGTATCTTTAGCTTTGGTCTCTAATCCTAAGGTACCATAGTGCCTCACTCTAAGTCATGTTTATGTGTTTAATTTGTCTATGATGTTGCTTTTGTCTGAAAATTCAGACTTAATTTAGCATTCAAGTTGCGCTTGTATCATTTGATGCATGCTTCCCGGTGACCAGCCATTGCTTGAGAATCAAGATAAGTCACTCTCATAGTGCAGCTTCACAATATAACATTCCCAAATTAATACAGTTTAGGGTTGCCATGAGCTTGAGCCTGTCCCCATAGCATGTGGCCTAAGGTTGTGAACACACACACACACACTCATACTCACACTTAAACAGAGACTATTTGCAATTGAAAATGAGTCTAACCTACATATCTCTGGGGATGTGGAAGGAACCCTTTTCCCAATAATAAGTAAAGCAGTTAAACTGAAGTACGCTTGCTATAAAAAATATTCAAGTACTGTAATCAATTTAGATCAATGTGCAGAGGTCTGTTTTCACTTTTACATTAAAGTGTCTTGTGTAGTTCATCAGCGTCAGAAAAGGAAAATTAAATCCACTGTGATTCAATGTTGCATAATAAGAAAATGTGAAAACTTCCAGGGAGCGAAAACCTTTTGTATGCACTGTAAAAGCCGTGAAGTTCATTGCTAAATGTCATACTAGATATCTGATCTGTTTGAAGTATTGATGAACATTTGCACTAGTAGTTGTAAGAAACTCTGAACAGTTAAAAAGTAGATGTTGTGCATAAGAATGTCACTGTACTCTGTACATGTGACCATAATCTTGGCGTGACTCTGGACCTCTCACTTTCATTCATCAAATACATTTCTTTAGTGACCCAATACTGTCAATTCTTTCTTTATAATATTCAGGGGATCCAATGCTTCCTCACTAATTATGTCAAGCACTGTTTCTCTCTCGGCTGGACCATTGCAACTGTCTCCTGGTGGGGCTTCCTTTAACTGGTATCAGATCTCTTCAGCCCCTTTAGAATGCAGCAGCTTGACTGGTGTTCTCTGTTCCTCATTTCACTCCTACTACTCCTCTGCTGCAGTTACTCCACTGGCATCCTGCTGCAGCAAGGTTCCAGTTCAAGACTCTCATCTTTGACCTATGGTTCTCTAAATGGTTCTGCTCCTCAAAAGTCTTTAGTCTCTCCAAGAAGTCTCTTTTCCGCCTCTAACTGTCTGCTCACTAACAGACGTGCCAAGACTGGACAATGCTTCTCCATTCTTGCTCCATAGCTATGGAACGATTTTCCTTTAACTATTCAAACTGCACCCAATGTACTCATGTTAAGCGTCTTTTGAAAGCACAGTTTTTCTTTAAATATTTTGGAACTGCTTAGCTTCTCTTCTACATGATAGCTTCTGTTGTGCTGACAAAAAACATAGTGTAGTGATTGTTTCATCTTTGTCTAGTTGCAGGTATAATTATGTAGCTGTAGTATTACTCTAGCTTGCTTGTTTTTTTTATCTTGCTCTCTGCTGCTTTTAATGCTTGCATGGTGCACTTTCTGATCATTCATACATATATTATAAGTTGCTTTGTAAGTCAGTTTGGATAATGGCAACTGTTAAATGATAATAATAACCTACAATGACCCTAAAACAGGGGTGCCGAACTCTAGGCCTCGAGTGCCACAGTGGCTGCAGGTTTTCATTCTTCTTCCCATCTTCTTAGTTAGTGACCAGCTTTTGCTGCTGATTACTTCTTTTAATTAACTTGACTCAGGCCTGTTTATTGTTTCTTTTTCTTTAATTAGCAGCCAAACAATAATGAGACCCAAAACAAGCCACCACATGACCAGCTCCCCTGTGCCCATTACACAATATCTAAAATTAAAGAGAGGTGATGGTCTTGGTGAGGTTGATCTCTCAGGTCACCAAAACATTTTGACAGTGTTCTTAGAAAGAACAGAAAAACAACAGTTTTTGAAATGCGTACTGCGACAGACTGAGAGCAGCAACAAGCCATGGAATTACATAACAGCAAGAATTGGCTTCTCATTAAGTAAGTGATTGGAGTGAAATTGGTTAGAGTTTAAGGCCCCAGTTTAGCTGGTCATCTATTAGCTCGTTTCATATCTCATTTCTGCTTGGCTGTCATTTAATGAAGAAATGAATCAATTCAGAGGGTTGACCTCTTCTAACAGGGCTATTAAAATGATGGGAAAAAGTTAATTAGCAGTGAAAACTGGTCACTGATTAGGAAAAGGGTTAGAATGAAAACCTGTAGCCACTGCTGCACTCCAGGCCTGGAGTTCACCACCCCTGCCCTAAAACATACCAGTATGGAGGCACAGGAGCCACTAGGGGGCAGCATAGCCCTTTATGTGTACAACAGGCATGGGCACGAACATTACAGATTGAGAGAGCTATGGCAAGAACTTATCTATTACAAGAGCACATACATCAAGAATCACTACAATCTTCAGGACCCCTTTTTCATTTTATCAATAAAGATTTGATCACGAAAAAAAAATCACTACAAAACAGGTCACATTCTTACCTCGAATTCTGCGCCATCGAATCAGCAGTAGAACCACAACAAGCAAAACAACGAATAACAGAACAAAGAAGTTGAAATACTTTTCTTGAAGGTAGCTTTTCCTTGAATCTGCACACAAATATAGTATGCATGCTTTAATTCATTGCAGTATGCAAAAGGATTTAGTTTTCACGTTATTATAAACATAACATTGTTACTCAATGAGAGGAAAAAAAGAAACAGTGTTTTCAGATGAATTCTATCACTATGTAGCCCCAGTTAAGTTAATTTTAATGGTGTGTGCTTTTTTAATTATCTCTGTGTCACAGTCCTAATGCCAGGTAGTTTTGAATAAATGACTATTTCCTTCTTCTGCAATTCTTCAAATTCAGTTTCACGCTTATTAAAAATCTACAAACACTAATAATGAATGCGCCTGGCAATGACTTCTTCTTTTTATCTCCTCTAAGGAGGTCACCTTTTTGTTTTTATTAAGAATCTTACCAATTTGTAATGTGACACAATACACAGAATTATCAATGATTTTCATTTGCAGCCTCTTCCTTATAAAATTCAACATTCATAGTTAAATGATACATCAGTCCAACCTTCAGTTTCCAGAATGATAATTTCACTCTCCAAAGGTTTCACTAGTGATATGTGCCCAACAAGACAGCAGACTTTCATTATTCCTCTTCCCCCATCCTTGGTAATATGTCTGAGACTGCTTAGGCTGTATGTTTGCCCATTCTTCTGCACAATGGGTCTGGGGTCCTGTTGCTCCACATCATCAATTATCCAAGAAACACTAATGTTTTCAGGGAAAAAACCACCACTTTGACATGTCAGAATGGTGACATCGGAATCATTTTGCACTTTCAAAACTGGTTGCGTTGGAGCGCCTGTGATAGGAAGAAACAAAACATTATGCAGGAGGGCCAAAGCTGTTGCAAATTTCTGTTATTAAAGCTTCCAGAATTTATGTTTGTGTTTTCTATTGGCCTTTGACTTTTGTGGATTTAAATTATAATCTTCATTAATAGTAAAAGATACTTATTTTTCACAAAATAATAACAAAAATCTCAACCTTGACATAACCATAAATGCCGGTCATCCATAAACAATATTCAAAGTAGAAGATTTAGATTGGACCAAAAGGTGAAAATCACTGAAGTTACTAAACTATATGTTATGAACTGTTTATCCTGAAAGGAATCACGTCTGAATGAGATGCCGTCCACTGCAGCACAGATTTAAGTGCACATACGCACTCATATTGAGCCCATGGGAAACCTTACTGAACATGCAGGTCTCTTAAACCTGGTAGATATGAGAACATTACTTGCTTAATCTTCATTCCAAAGTGGAATAAACAAATAAACAATGCAAGTTATGACCTTCCCGGCTGCACTAGTAAGTCTCCCAAAAAAACAATCCTGCAACTTAAACACTTCTTAGTTGTCCCATCCTCCCTGCGCTCTGTGTTTATTTTTTAATGATGTACATCTCCATTTATTTCATTGTTTGCTATTTTGGACTTTTTGCATTTAAAAGTAAAATATTTTTAGAGCATCGACTGCTACTTTATTTGACTAAACTGAGTTTGAATGCCTTGCTTGGTGACGGTCTGTGTGGAGTTTGCACATTCTTCACATGTCTACTTGAATTCGCTCCACAAAGACATGCAAGTTACGTTAATTGGTAATTCTAAACTAACTGTTTATGGAAGTTGAGTGTGGGTGAGTGCATGAGTGCCCCTGTGATGGACAGGGGTCCAAGTTTGGTTCCATGTTTACTCCTAATGCAGCTAAGATAAACTCTAAACTGATTTTTACCAGCTTTTTCTTTTTCACTTACTCTAACACTTCATTCATTAGAGTTATTGTTATTGAAATTTATATACCATATATGCCGCTTTACTATATTAAGAACAATAAAACATCAGAGGTTATTTTTTGACTTTATCAAGCATACGTCATTCCAGTAATTTAAACTTTTACTGCTCCTAGATTAATTCCATTAAAGGCTGTCTTGTCTGCACCTACAGTTTGGATGCTGATTTTCATATTCAGGAAGGCAACCAGGCTTAGTGGCTATGGCACTGGACTTCAAACCTTCTGGATGTGCTCTCAAATCCCATTACTGACATGTGTGACCATGAGCAAGTCATTTCACCTGCCTGGGCTTCAATTGGAAAAACAAAAGAAATACTACCAATTGTGTCTCTCAAATATTTTAAGTTACTTTGGATAAAGGTGTCAGCCTAATAAAATGTTATTATTAATTGATAACTGAATACCTGCTGATTTATCTGAGCCTCTGAGACATTTCATATGATTCATTTTGTATCTCACATACTTTATTATTTAGTATTGTGTTCAGTTTTACTCTGTGTGTATTCTAACACTTGCAATGGAGCTCCTCATGAAAAGAAAGAGCAGTCGAAAGCTTGATTGATTCACTGTTGACCTGGTCTTTACAAATCATTTTTAAGTCAGCTAAATGTGCTACATACTACACAAGAGTATCTTTGGCTTCTCTCATTTCTAAAACTTCTCTGTCACTGTCATTCTACTTCCCCGAATGAGCACACACTTACAAATGGCTTACTAGTCAGTTGTAATTCAATAATTGCTTATTTCCTTATAATTAATAACAGAATGAAGCAAAAAATGAAGTCAGAAATTTCTGAGGAAAACCTGCTATTTAAAGAAGACACTGCCTTGAAGATCGTGTTCTGTTGGGAGTTTGGCCATAATGCTACTCTGTAGGATTCAACACATTCTGACTTACAGCACTGTCTTTGTAATTAGTAGAGATTAACTTTTCTACAAATATCTATTAATTGTTTCCTAATGATGGACTTTGAAAGTCATTATTACTCATATAATTTCCACTATTCCACTAAATGCAAATCTACACTGTGTACTAGTGGTAGACAGTAGGTCTTTGGAGATCTTCAAAATGCCACTCAATGTTATTTTAGACAAATTAGTGAATACATTTGTCAAAATTGTTGGACTAAATGGTTTGTTCTCATCAATTGTTACAATGTTCTGATTACAATTTTAAAAATTAACTGAAAATATGGGGCCAGTCCAAACTGTTTTCTAACAATATTACACCATTTCTTGTATTATGAGTAAAAATATCATTAGATAGATAGATAGATAGATAGATAGATAGATAGATAGATAGATAGATAGATAGATAGATAGATAGATAGATAGATAGATAGATAGAAACTTTATTAATCCTGAAGGAAATTTTAGAGCACAAGATGTCAGTTATTGGCACAGTATATCACACATAGCATTATTATTAAAGATGTCTAATAGGCAAGCTTAGTACTATTTAGCATTTAGCAAAAAACACCACCTTGGCTGAGGGGTCACTCATTATAGAGGCCAATGGCTGTTATATTAAATATATAAAAATATTTCAATATGTCATGTAATTAAAAAGTAACTTAATATGAATTAAACATATCCATCCATCCATTTTCCAGATCCATTTTTTGCACTGCAGGTTTGCAGGAAGTGGAGTCTTTTCTCAGCAGCAAAAAAGTGCAAGGCTTGAACCAGCATTGGAAAGGATGCCAGTGGACACTCACCAATACACAAATGCAACTACTCAGTAATACCAGGACAATCTGGATCCCTTGATCAAGCTACCATGCACCTTTTCAAGATGTTAGAGTAACCTTTAATATCTAGGGAAAGTTAAAAATGGTGAGAGTGTGCAAACTCTGGGCTACAAATTTATTCTGTGTCACTGGAGGCCAGGCCGGGCACTAACTGCTATGCCACATTATAATGTTACATTAGATTAATACTACACTTTTTTGATGTATGAGGAATATAATATAATCCTCTGCAATGGACTGTCACCTTGACCGATATACCACCTATGAACCTGACACTTCCAGGATGAGCGCCAGACAACGTTGAAATGGATTACATAGGTTTAAGAATGTTAATATAATATAATATAATATAATATAATATAATATAATATAATATAATATAATATAATATAAGCATGTGCATACCCTTTTATGGACTAGTGGTATACTTAGGGTTTTAGTCCTGCATCCAATGAACAGGCACCAAACCCTGTGGCCTTGAATGGGGCTTAGCAGGTTCAAGAATAGAAGAGAATGGACTGGGCTTTCAGATTTCGAAAGAAAGGGCCAATTCCTGCCTTATGCCCAGTAAATTTTAAATCTCTGTCAACATGAATTTGATTAAACAGTTTGAATATGGGTAAACTGTGTGTTTGTATAATATAGTATACGACAATATATCTGTCCATTTTATTATCCAGTTGTCTTGTTCAAGGACATTAGGAGTTTGTGTTTATTTTCCTGGCAGCATGTGATGTAAGGTAGGAACCAACCCTGGGCAGGACAGCAGTCAATCACATACACACAGTAATATAACAATATGCAGTAATATTCTCCATCCTGCTTAATTCATAGGAGGCAGTAGCCCATCTTAGTTGCAGTGGGTCCACGAGTGCCTGGTGCTAAACCTTTGTAGGATGAATAATAGAATAGAACAGAATTTTCATATATGTGTTATATACTTTATATCCACAACATACTTGGGAAGTATGAAAGTACAAAGTATGTTTTTTAGGGGAATTTCAGCAACAGCTGAGAACCACGATTGTGTATTTCTACCACATGTGAATATGGAAGAATGGCAGGTACTGGAGAGAACACAGTGTAACTGTTGCATTTCCAGTAATAAAGAGCAAATGAAAATGAAATGCAAGCTTGGCTGTCTTTTTGTTTAATAACATAAGGGAGCTGAGAAATATCAACTTTTGCTTAAGTGTGTACATAAGTGAGAGCTTTAAACACTCCAGCTGTGTTTTCCTGCTCAACAGGGGGTCTTAAACAATCCCTTGAAGAGTACAAGCATCACTTCAGGTCTTGTGTACTGACATTGCAAAGAATCAAGACTCTTCAGCTGATCAACCCTGGGTTTGAAAAATAGTTGGTAGCCCTAAAGCATGAATGTACATCCATACTGAGTTCAGAAAGAGTTGAGTGCCATCTACTGTAGGTAACTGCTCAGTGCAAAGTCTGAAAGAGCAGATCCAGAACTGATGTAGAAAGACACAGAGACATACTGTGATCAGCGACAGCTGAGTGCCACCTGTTCTGTTTAGCTGCTCAATTTAGGACCTGAAACAAGACCTTAGAGCCTAGACATTTATGTGTGAGTGGACACCAGAACCAGCTAAGTACCATCTGCTGTGCTTATCTCCTTAGAGCAGGGTCAGAAAAAGTACTTCCACATCTGTGCATTTACATTAGCAAGAGATGAACAGCAGCTTATAGGGTAAAAGACTGAATGTACCTGCATGCCTTGATATAAGCAAGACCCGAGGGCCCTCCTCCACAACTGCTCATTACAAGGTCTGAAACAAAACTTTATTGCTTAGATTTTTGAAAGTGCTTCCATATATTAATATCAGTAGAGGACATGCAAGATTTATGATCTTTTAATGAGGAGTGAATATCCTCCAAGGATGGTATTTGTGTAAATATAAGAATTTCATGCTTCTTAAGGTGTAGTGGCAGCACTGCTCACACTAGCAGTAGCAAGGCCAGCCACTCAGGTCAGAGAAGATGGTCTAAAGCTTTGCTGGTTTGGTTGTTTGCTGTCCACTTTGTAGCTGGACTAAAGGCAGAGGTGCTGGAGCAAAATGCAAGTCTTGGTTGCAGTTTTACAGATTGTTTATTATTTTTATTATTCACTCTGAATTATACTACATAGTCTGCTGTGTGACTTTGTTCATTTAACAGGAATTCCATATCTTGTGCTTTGGTTTCCTCTTTTGAATACATACATGAACTGACTATAAATAAATGATCTGATTAATATCACAAAGTGTCGAAAAGTGGAAAACCACTCTTCTAGATGTCAGTTTGTATTATTCTCTAGCAATCATGGTCCATTCCCACCAGATGTCTTTATATGTTTCATAAAGTAAAGAATTCATCTTCCTGACCCTGTTAGTTTTCTGCTGTCATAAATGACATTTAAAAGATGACAACCTTCTTTAAATTTGAATATAAAAGGAATGATTCTATTGACAAAAGGGATTATTAAGTTTTGTTTCCTTATTAACTCCTGAATGATCATTTCAGTGAGTGAGCATAAAGTATTGAGTAGCCGTACCATCTTAGTACTGTAATGAGTGGCCTGATTTCTGTCCTTGAGTAGTTTACATTCTCCCCATATGTCTGTGGGTCAGCGTTTCTCAACCTTTAAGTATTTGTGACCCGAGTTTTCCAACAGTTTTAATCGCGCCCCCCTAACATTTTTTTTAAATGTAGATGCATATTTTATTATACCTACTTAACTTTTATCGACATTTATCTAACTCCATATTTATTGTTCTAGTATCAGAATGTAGTTTAAGTTAATTTGTTTTGCTTTCAACAGATGTTTTTTTCATATTATTGATTCTTGTTTTCTTTTTTTCATATCTTCGCGCCCCCCTAGGGGGGCCCGCCCCACAGGTTGAGAACCACTGCTATGGGTATTCCTGCAACACTCTGAAGCAACGAATTTGAACCAGTGTGTCATGAGAGCTCCACAAGTGTACTGCAAGATATTTTTTTAAATTAATTAATTAAAGACTTCTTTAAAGAAATACGAAGCAAGAGAAGTCTACGACACAAATTTTATACCATTTTATATAAGATTTAGACATCATTTAATAATAATATAAATATACTATATGTGAAATATAAAGCAATAAATGTATAACTTCATGCATTTATACACAGTTTACATGTCTCAACTAGTTAAAAATTTGTATACTAAAAATAATTTTATATAATGAATTTATATGAACATTTACTTCAATAATATACACAATATGTTTATGTTGCATGTGCACCATGTTGTTCCAATGATCGTGTCTTATTGTCAAGCACATCCAGTGTCTCTATTTATCTTCCACTATGCCGTGGCTGCAGTTGAACATGCATACACACGTATAATAATAACAATAATAATAAAAATAATTCTTTACATTTATATAATGTTTTTCTCACTACTCAAAGCGCTTTGCAAAAAGCATGCAGAGAAGACCCGACATGCTAACCCATGATTGCCTTACTGTGAGGAAGCAGCACTACCACTCTGCCACCTGCTTATAAAGGCACCTGATAATTTTGAGTATTGTTTTTTATTACAAAGTATTACAAAGAAATTGTTTCAAACAGATTTTTTAGAAAGCCACTTTGGAATAAAAAGGGTAGGTATCCATCCATCCTTTCATCCATCCATCCATCCATCCTTCCATCCATTCATCCATCCTCTTCTGCTTATCCAAGATCGGGTCGCAGGGGCAGCAGCTTGAGCAGAGATGCCCAGACTTCTGTCTACCTGTCCACTTCTACTAGCTCTTCTGGGGGAATCCTGAGGCATTCCCAGGCCAGCCGAGAGACATAGTCCCTCAAGCATGTCCTGGGTCTTCCCCGGGGCCTCCTCCCGGTTAGACATGCCCGGAACACATCACCAGGGAGACATCCAGAAGGCATCCTGATCAGATGCCCGAGCCACCTCATCTGACTCCTCTTGATGTGGAGGGTAGGTAATTACTAATATATATTTTTTTGTAAGTCAATCAAAATTTAACTTGTTTTTTTGTGAGATTGTCAAAAAATCTAATGCATTTTTTGATGTGCTGCAGAATTTTAGTAATCGATTATGTGTGCCATGAGATCAAAAAGGTTAAAAATCACTCCTCTAAAGGCTTGTGTGCTGGTTTAGTTGGCATGAGTACGCTTGGGTGTGTACACAAGTGTGCCCTCTAATACACCGCCACCCCATCAATGGTTGGTTTCTGTCTAATACACACTGCTGCCAGTAACAGGATTGCTTTAAGTAGGTTTAGGATATGAATGTGAGTGTGAGAATATGGTATCAGTCATAATACAAATACACTTACCAAGCACCTTCAGCTGAATTTCTTGACTTGATAAATTTCTGTTTAATTGGGGTACGTGAAAACTGCAGAAGTAAACATCAGAATCTTGCAGAGTAATGTCCACAAAGCACAACCAAACAGAGTTTCCGCTTACATTTTGGATCTGCACTCGCTTATCACCTCCGTTGTGGCTCATTGGGTACATCGGTTGGCCATCTGGATTCCCCCTATGCCAGTAGATAATGAGTTGTGGCGGATGAACAGGTGGAGAAAGCTCACACTGAATGGAGACATTACCACCGGCCAGGGTGGTCAATTGCAAGGGATGGTGAAGGATCTTGAACTCCTGACAAAGTGTTACTGTAACCCAAAAAGAGAGAACAGCAAAAAATGGTCATCTCTAGTTCTTTTCACGTCAAACATGAGTTTATCCTTTAATATTATATATTCATAATCATAAATATCTATGAAGAAGGTTTTTATAGTCATTTTATACAGCATATATTACAGGTGGTGATTAGCCATAAACAAGCACCATTGAATTATTTGTTTTTGTTCTCTGCAATGCAGGACACCAGCTTTACAATTCTTAAAGCGTGAAACTTGTAATCCTTTGACATTAGCCTTTTATTCAATGGCGTGTTGGATTTTGCAACACATTTCTTCAGTAGATAATCAATCCTTATCCATGAATTATTTACTGGGATATTTGTAAAAACTGGTATTACATATTAAAAACTCATACTGTGGAGTACAATATCATTTCATCCAAGTATGTCACATGTCTCAAAATGGCCTATCACATTGCTCACTACCAGGACTAAGGCACAAAGCTGTCAGATGAATTCCTAAACCAGCTCACTGTGTGAACCCCTCTGAGCAGGTCACTTAACCTGTCAGAAATGAGCTTAAGGTATCACGTTTAATTTGATGTTATAAGTTGTCTAAGGTTAAGGTGATAGCAAAATATATTATCTAAAATATCTAAAGAACTGCAAAATATGCTGGGCTGTTTAATAAAGTCCCTTTGTTACGATTTTCCAAAATTTGGCATTGTCCCATAGATTTTTTTTTTTGTTACTGTATTTTTAGAGATGATCAGCCCTTTCAGAAAGCTGATATCACATGTCTACAACAACAGCTGAGGCTTTTTCATTTATGGGCGTACTGATTTTTTTGTCTACATCTGTTGTGAAGTACCATGCATGTGTAAAAAATGTAGACCTATCATTAACAAATTCTTACAGAGGAATTGTACCTCGAAGTAGAGTGGGTATATATAGTATATACTGCTCCTAGGCACATGCTCTTGGCATGGCATGGGGCTTGTGTGCCCCAGAGATCCTTAGAGGTATGTTGACAGGAGCATTGTGTTGCTGGTAGGGTTACCCACTAGGCAAACAGATCTAAGGGGAGCAGCCAGACAAAGAAGGATCCAACACTAACTCATGGGCAGAATGAGGCCCACCTGTGGAGCTAGGGCTTATGGCTTTATTCACATAGAGGTCGTATTAACCAGCTTGCAAGGCTGAGCTCAGATGAGCACTGCCAGAGTGTTGACTCAACAACTGCATGAAGAAAATATAGGAGGCAGGTGCAGTGTCAGAGATGTGACAGCCTTGTGTGAGACAAATCCAGGATGGACTAAGCACAGTAGCTCATCGACCATAGAAATTTACATATATGATTACGGTTCAGAAGTAGAGGCATGATGTACGCTACATTATATCAATGTAAGGTAGGCATAATGTTCCCTCAAGAATGTGTCTTATTCTTCTTCTTCCTCTTCATATATATGTACAGCTCTGTACTTTTCTTTGTATTTGACTTTGGTGCACACATGTACTCTTAACTCTTAGGTGTGATACAGTAGATGGGATGTGAAGCAGAAAATATGAGGTCATGACTTATTCTCTGCAGGTGAAGAGACCAAGCGGAAGTATTCAAGGATCTTGGACCTTGTTCTGGTCAGTGCAGAGATGATCATGAGACTGATGAAATGGCAGTATCGTACAGGACTTGTACCTGACAATGACAGTCGTTACAAGACACTCATCATCCTCATATGTAATAAGGAGCTTATGGCATTGAGTAAAAGATTGGGATTGTAGGAAGAATCGACCAAAATAAACATTCTCTGTTAACTTGCGATTTTTTGGTGTACTAGGGTGTTGTACCGTGTTAGCCATTCTGAATGTAGTGACAAGTCAAGCAAAATTACATCATTTATTGGTTAACTAAAAAAGATTACAATATGCAAGCTTTTGAGGCAACTCAGGCCTCGAAAGCTTGCATATTGAAATATTTTTTAGTTAGCCAATAAAAGGTGTCATTTTACTTGACTTGTCACTATGATTTGATGAAAAGCTTGCAAATTTCAGAAAAACCTCATAGTAGAGCTACTACTGCTCCACATTATGAAGAGAAAGTTGAGATTGTTGTGGCCTCTAATGAGGACATGTCCTAAGGAGCCAGCAAAGTGTTATGGCAATTTACTTAGAAACACATCTGAGCTTTTTCACTTTATAGTATTATGACATATTTGGGTAACACCCTTATCTAAGGATAAATACAAGGTCAGGCTACAGTACCATTAATTATATATATATTTTAACATTTGGCACACAGGCAGACTAAATGATGATCTCAATGTCTCACAGTGACTGGAATCAAACTGAAAACTTTGTGGATTTAAGAAAGAACATTTTAAACAGTACCCCACACAACTTGTCTTGTGTATACAAAACATGTGCACTACATGACTCCATGCATGAGCCAAATAGAGAGATATGAGGGGTGACAATTACCGAAAATGGCACACATATTTTAAATACAGGCTTATTCTGTGGATTAAATTGTCATACCCCATATACTGTATATGTTTGCTTTAAAATCAGTCTTCTTCTGAGATTCAGAGCTTGTAGGTAACGGACTTGCTTTTTGATCTTAGGCTCTAAATTGTTCTAGCGAGATGTGGTTGTGTACGTGAGTGGACTTTGAGATAGACAGATCTGTGTCCAGAGTTGCTTCTAACATTGCCTCCAACCCTTTATGACCATGAATTATATTAATGGGGTTTTATTAGTTTACTTCAACTCAAGTGACCATTTAGGCTTTTGGAACTAACGCCATTTGTAACAGACTCACGAACAAGAACATATTTAGGTTTACTTTATCGTCCATTCTTGAGCAAACTTTGTGAAGGTCTTAAAAATCTCTGCATAACTTTCCAGAAAATAGTTTTCTTCTAGTGGGAAAGTCATTGAGACATCATTTCATTTTCCCCTGAAATGATACTCTGATGGAGCAAGAGTTAGCTTGAAAAGTAGATATCTGAGATCTCAAAGCATAGCTACTGGAATGTTCAGAGAGTGCAGGGAGCAGCTGGGCCAGTCATTGTAATTCAATCACTGAGCACCTCGTGACAGCTGTCCTCGGCATTTACTCTGAATCACCAGCTTCAGTTTTTCCTGTAGCATCACACTTTAATATGCCCTGTTTATTGTTTCACTGCTTTACTGATAATGCCTCAGGATTAGTCCCAGTAAATCCACCAAAATCTTGAACACAGCTATATTCTGTGGTGCAAACAGTAAGCACAGTGGCCATGATTGTTACATTATGGATAAAAGACACGACAACTACAGTGTGTTCTTACAATATCAGGAAGCGGTGAGCTCATGTCTGTGTTTCAACTTTATAGGTAAAATCTTAGGATGTGAACACTTTCCAGATACTTTATAAACACACTGACACTGACTGACTGGTAGTGTGAGGAAGCCAGGAAGTGCGAGGCTACAGCATAAAGCTCAAAGAGCCGGCTCCAAGTTAACGAGTCGGAGACAAACTCGCTTAGCCGCTAATACACAAGTGAGGCGAGCACATCAGCAAAACAAAACCTCTGAGGGGAGAGAAACTTGCTTACTTTCTGATAGACAAGGGGGACTCTGCATTTCAGTTTTTTTCTGACGATTTCAATAGTTTCTAGGAGCCCAGCTTTTTTACAGCACAGGCTTACACAGCTACTATATACAGTATATGAAATAACATCATCATCATCCTGTTGCCGACTATGGACGACCTGCAGCAGCATACACAGTGTCTGTGGTGGGCCTGCAACATCATTAAGGATGCCTCACACCCCATCCATGGACTGTGTAACCTCCTCTCATCAGGAAGGCACTATAGATGCCTTCAGTCCCACACCAAAAGGCTCAGAAACAGTTTTTTTCATAACACCATCTTTCCGAACTACCCGTTTCCACTCTATAGCTGACCTTTCTAAATATCAATAACTTTTGACTATTTGATTTTCACCTAATTACATATATCTATTAGTATATCTAAAATAGTTCATATATCCATATTTATTCATATAATATATTGGTAATTACTGATCATTGTTCATGTCTATATATTCTTCCTTGTAGACTACTTTATGTATGTATATATAAAAGTATGCTGTTTGCACTTTCTAGTTTGATACTAAACTACATTTCATTGTACCTGTACAATGAAAATATTTAGAATCTAATCTAATCTAATCTAATCTAAAATGTGACCACAGTACCAATACAAATGGATTTATTACCCAAAGAAGAAATAAGTACAACAGTAAAACAACACCAGCTAAAACTCAGGGCCTACCTGTGCAAAGAGGTTCTTAACTGCCCTGTGCTGTGGTTGATTCACTTTCCCATTGTACATCACTATTTTCTACTCACTTTCCTCAACAATTCACTCTTCCTCTTTACCCTTGGCCTCCTCCCTTTCACCAGCTGAGTCCTTGTTGACTCATGCCTCCCATTTCTAAGCTCAAAAGGACCTCTGGCTGTAAGTGGCTTTTAGACCTTGATTAACTGTCACTTCCAGGTACCTCATGGCAAACACTTCCAAGTTCCCCAATCACTACCCAATGGCCATATTAACAGGGTTCCTTCAGTAGCACCAAGTGCTCCCGCATGTTCTTCTTACCAGCATCTTTATGAAGCTTCACGATATTGTTGTCTAGTGGCTGGGGGAACACCAATGATATTATTAAAACTAATTGTATTCATTCTGGGGTCTTGAGCTACTTGAAACTGCCACCTGCTGGTGATTACAAGTGTTACACATACACAGTGCCTTGTAAGTGTATTCAGTCCTATGTCCAATATTTCCTTTTATTTGCCTTTAAAGATTTAAAACAATGTCCCATTAAAATAATTGTGAATTTCATTGCATTGAAGTATATATACAGCAGAGAAATGTTCTGGTATTCAGTAAAATTACAGTAGTAGTAGTATTAGTAGTAGAAATAACATTTTAATTATATAGAGTAGTATTGTCATGTGTACAGAGTATATTGAAGTGTTTTCCTGCAGTATATTAATCAACATGCAAACATGTCACCACTCTCCATCTCTGTGATAAATAAGTGCTTATTAACATACAGACCATCATTGTAATTAATAGAAAACACAAATCTGCTTACCTGATGTACACCTTACACCTGTTTCTATACTCGCATTACCTGAAACTTTGTACAAAAAAGAAAAACCTGGTAAAAGAAACATGACATAGCCCAACTGTATTCCTAAGGAAACAATGTTTACACTGAAAAAAATGAAATCTAAGCAAGTGAAAAGTTTTTATATTATGCCATTAAATCTTGTTTTCCTTATTGTATGAATTATTGACTTATCAGAAAATGTGCACTTATGACTATTTAGTTTACTTTAAGAATTCTGGTCAAGTACATTTTGCTTACCCTATTGGCAGATTTTGACAAATAAAAGTAAAACAACTCCCATTTCAAGGTTTTTTTTTTTATCTCGTTATGTTATTGCATATGAATTTTTTGCAGTATAGATATTGGTGAAAATGAAGATGGCTGATTAGGTCCTTTTTATCTGTGTAACTGAACTGTTATTGGGCCACATGGCAGCAACAATGCTGTGATGGCTGTCTATCTCTGTGTCAATGGACACCATAAAAACAGAAACCAAGATGGTGCATGTCAGTGTTGTTCTTCAGAACCATGACCTCTAAATGCATAAACAATGAAAACAAATACATTAAATAATATGAAGGCTGAAAATTAACAATGCAAATCATAGATGGTTCTTCAGTCTTGTTTATAGTATATCTAATTTTATTGTTTAGGTACTGCATGATTTAAAAAAATCAGTTTGATTGGTGAAAGGTGCAGGTAACTTTGCAATGAACTTTACATAAATGCTTTATCTATATGAGGAATGAAGCAATATGCATATCGCACAAATCTATCTATCTATGTAAATGTGTGGACATGCATTTAATAGTTGTTTCATATTTTCCTATATTCGGAAACTTCTGCAGCAAACATAATAAGAATCTGTGGTAAACCACAGTATTTTTTACCGCAGCATGCAATGCTGTAGTGTAGCTGGAAAAAAGCATTTGGTGGAATTCACCTTCAGTGTAACAACGCCTATAAAGAATGAAACTGTGAATTGACATAATCGTCTTGAATTACAAAGCAGATCCTGTGTATTGGAGGTGAGTAGATGTCCCGTGTTTCCCTGGTGACATTTTGGTGTTCCTACTTATTTAAAAAATATATTTAACCTACATTTGGATGTGACTGATTTCTGAGTGCAAGAAATGTAGTCCATTTTGTGAAGGAACATAGGTTTAGGATTTACAAACAAATGCAGTTTTTCATACAAAAGAAAAAAAAGTAATGCACTGTTTCATAACAAGTAACTGTGTAACATATTTAGTTACTATTTCTGTAAGTAATAAGTAATGGAATAAGTTACTTTTAAAAGTAAAGCTCCCCCAACACTGTAGTATTTACAAATCCCTGCCAATCCAGGGCTGAATGCAACAATAATCACCTTAACCATCCAATCCAAAGAGAAGTCCTTTCCTTCACTTCAGTGTTCGGATATTTGGCTATGGATGCCTGCTCAGCAGGCTCACTATACTTAAGTTGACTTATTTGTGCAATTCTACCAGAATCTAAAACTTGTGTTTTGTTATTAATACTGTTTCTTAGTGATGGGCATTCTTGTGTTTACCAAAATGATTCAGGGCTTTATAAGAATTTGTATTTGAATCTTACCTATCACCAACCCCAACAATCTATGATCTGGTAAGCATCCAAAAAAGAAGGTGAACTAAAAAAAAGTAGTCCTTTATAAAACAAAAAAAAAACATTAACATCTTTTTGTAATAAATGCTTTGAGTGGATGATTAAGAAAGCCAATTATGGGAACATGCAGTGTTTTGTGACCTTCATGCGCACTTTGGAGAGAGCAGTTCTGGGAATCGCATCTCATATTCATTGAGGACTGCATAACTGGAGTTGTTACTTAGAAGCAGTTCATTTACTGACCTTTTCAGAATTCCTGTCTGCATTTTGTGAGCCACCCCCTCCCCAGTATTTTGCTCATATTACCTTTTAATGCAGACTCCCCCCTTATTGCATGTGAGCCACTAATTTAAATTTTTGTCCATTTACCTTTCTGGGCCACAGAAAAGCATCCATGTTAGTTTAAGGAAACTTTTAAGAAAGATGTGACAGTTTCACCACATCTCACCTCAAGACAGAATCTGACATTAGTGTGTTTAAGGGTTATTGATTACCATTATGGGTAATCAAATTAAACTAAAACTCCACAGATGTATTTGGTACAAAGGATACACATAAATCTATTATTAAATCAATTTAATCCAGTTTAGGACTAAAGGGCAGCAAAACTAGGTGCAAGGTATGATTCGACTATCAAAGTGCTCATTCACACACACATCCACACTCACTCATTCATATGGAGTCAATGTAGAGTTAACAGCTAAAGGTCATGTGACAAAAGTGATTTTTCCATTGAATTTTTTTGTGTAAGCTTCATTTACATAATCTTAGAGAGTTGGGAGGAGTCACAGTGCATTCCAGTGACCACCCGTCGTGTAGCCCGACATTCTCAGTGCCTTGGTTCAACAAGCCTGTGACTTGCCTCAATCAAATCAAACAAGTTTAATTTTTTAATTTTCACTTAAGTCATAGGGACACGCATTCCTGTATGTGAGAGCCGATAACCAATGAGCACTCAGCCTGAAGTACTGTAATGTACACATAATGCAGTGACAGGGGATAAGAAATGTGTGCATTTTGGATCTGACAGACAAAAAAGAGGCTCCCCTGCTTAGTGTAACCTGTCTAACATACCACGACTGAACGGAAAAAAGCAAAAAAGGCCGAAATTATGGCTGAACCCACCAGACCTGGAAAGCATTTGTACAGCACCGGATCAGCCAGGCAGCACGTCATTGGTTGTTAGAAAATGGGCGAGCTCTCAATATTTTTAAAATGAGAAATTGCTGGAAAGTCATCATGAGGCCATCCAATTTCTCATCCCCAGTGATTTCTAGTCATTTAATCCACAAGCAAGAAGATCATCAGCTGCAGTCAACAAGTTTGACATCCCCTCCAATTACAAGTCATGTGCTACAGGCTTAACTTTTACATCTTTTTGATTTTGGGAGAAGAAATAGAGCCCCCAGAGAAAGCTCACATAGAAATTGAGAAAACAGGCAAAGTATACAGAGGGCTATTCCAGGCAGAAATTAAGCCCAAACCTCCTATGGTGAGGAAGAGTGGAGACATCTTGCATCATGCCCAATACTACTACTATGGCTACTACTAATACTACCAGAGTTGTGACGCCACGGTACTAACTAAAGTGGGGCTACCATACCACCCTGTTTTTATTTACATACACCGATCAGCCACAACAGTAGGTCCCCTTCATGCAGCCAAAACAGCTCTGGCCCATCAAGACATGGACTCCACAGGACCTCTGAAAGTGTCCTTTGATATCTGGGACCAAGATGTTAGCAGCAGACCCTTTAAGTTTTATAAGTTGCAAGATGTGGCCTCCATGGATTGGACTTGCTTTTCCAACACATCCCATAGATGCTCATCAGATTAAGATCTGGGGTATCTGGAGGAAAATTCAATGCCTTGAACTCATTGTCATGTTCCTCAAACCATTCCAGAACACAGTGTGGTAGGGTGCATTATCCTGTTGAAAAAGGCCGCTACTGTTAGGGTATACCAAGAAAGGGTGTATGTGGTCTTCAACAATCTTTACATAGGTGGTACATGTCACAGAAATGCCAGGACCCAAGGCTTCTCAGTAGAACATTGGCCAGAGCATTACACTACCTCCACTGGCTTGCCTTCTTCCAATAGTGCATCCTGCTGCCATCTCTTCCCCAAGTAATCAATGCACATGCACCTGGCCATCAACATGATCTAAAAGAAAACATGATTCATCAGACCAGGCCACCTTCTTCCATTGCATCATGGTCCAGTTTTAACACTCATGTGACCCTTGTAAGGGCTTTTCAAAGTAGACAGTGTCATCATGGGAACTCTGACTGGTCTACAGCTATGCAGCCAAGTATGCAGCAAGCTGTCATACATTGTGTGTAATGAAACTTTCTCTAATGGCCAGCATTAGGTTTTTCAGAAAATTGTGCACAGTAGCCCTTCTGTGTGATCATATCAGCTAGGAATGCACATCAATAAGCCCACAGCACCCTTGACCCTGTCATTGTTTCAGCAGTTGTCCTTCCTTGGACCACTTTTGGTAGGTACTAACCACTGGCATACCAAGAACACTCCTCAAGACATGTCATTTTGGAAATGCTCTGACCTATTCTACAGGGTCAGTCTGACATTACAATTTGGCCCTTGTTGATTTCACTCAGATCCTTAACCTTTACATGCTGTTTGGGTCAAATTTGATCTGTTTTGACATTTGACAGCAGTACAAATACACTAAATTGTTGTTCTTTTAGCCTGAAATGTAATGACTTTTCCAAAAGTGACCCAAAATACAAAAAAATGAAAATATTTTAATGCTTTATGCTGTTTTTTGCCCCGATTCCTACATAGATAGGCACATGCTGCTCTTTGAAGGATCAAAAGGAAATTTTGAAACACTGAATTAGTAAAACAGCATAGAAGTGATCATATAAGGAACAGAGGTCATACAGAGGTCAGTGGGTGCCTTGGCACAGACACGAGATCTGCACCTGTAAGCACAAGACCCTGCAATGTAACAAAATAATCTGAAAATAAACAAATTAGAATATGTTTATACTGAGCTAAATGAGATTAAAACAGAGATGAAAAGAGCAGTTAGGGGGGTCATAAGATTATAAAGGCATGTAAGCTGCCATATCAGTGACTGAAGTTTTGGCAGCAAGACTTACTGTGCAAGAGGTCCTTGATCTGATCTTCCAAGATGATAAGGAAACAGTGAATTGGAGAAGGATGTTTCAGAGCAAGAAGTTGACATGGAGGAAAACTCTGATTAAAGCCCCTCTAAAATGGAAGACTCTGAGGGAAAGGGTGAAGATGACTTTGAGGCAGCAAGGGAGACAGTTATGTCAAAAAACAATGCTATCAGTTGGTTCTTACTTCCACTTCCAGGACCCACAAGACTGGCTACTGCTCATGCATTCAACATTTTGTCAACATTCCAGCTCTTCTTACCTCCAGCCACTGAAAAAATTGTCATTGAAATGACAAGCATGGAGGGTATTAAGTGGTATGGTCAAGAATGGAAGACCAAGGATGTGACTGACCTACATGAGCCTTCTAATATTGGCTGGCATGAACAAGTCCTGAGGTGAGGCTGCTTATAGTCTGTAGAATGCTGAGACTGGAAAAAACAATATTTTGTGCCACCATGTCCGTGGAAATGTTCTGTACCATATTGTCAATGCTCAGATTTGACTATCGTTAGACAAAAATTGCGCAGTGTGTCACTGACAAACTGGCAGCAATCAGAGATGTCTGTGAAAAGTGGGTGGAACAGCTGTCTCTCATGTACAACCCTGGTCTGAGGTCATAGTGGATGAAAACCTGGTCCGAAGGTAAGAATTGCCTTTTATTGTTAGATTAATTAATCACTGCTTCATTATATACATGCACATTCAAAATATGCTTGGAATATGCAAGTATATACTGGGAAGGCACCTGGGTGAGGCCTGGAGAGAAAACAAAACATGAGTGTTATTTTAGAGATGACAGAAGGGCTAAGAGGACACAAAGTGACGTGTGACAACTTCTTCACCTCTCATGAGCTTGGTCAGGCACTCCAGAAGAAGAAAATCAAAGCGGTTGCGACTGTGAGGTGGAATAAGCCTGATATGCCACCAGCTCAGATTACAAAAAGAGGGAGAGAGGTCTTTTTTTCTAAGTTAGCTTTCTCCCATGATACCACAGCTGTCTGATATATGCAAAAGAAGAACAGTAATGTCATTCTTGTGAGCACATTACATAAAGCTGCCGAGGTCAGCACTCAGGAGGACAGAAAACCAACCATTATCCTTGACTACAATGCCAACAAAGCACTAGTGGACAATCTTGACAAAGTAACAGGCACATACAGCTGCAAAAGGAGAACCACCGTGATATTCCACAATATCATTGACATATCGACATACAATTACTTTGTCATATGGAGTGAGCTGAATCCCACCTGGAGGGCAAGCAAGAGGAACTGGAGGAGGATCTTTTTTCCGAGGAGTTTGGAAAGGCCCTTGTGTCTCCTTGCATGCAAAAGTGACACCACCTTCCTCACACAGCAGCTTCAGCAGCACTAGTAAGAGCAGAGCAGCGATCTCAGCCTGGCCCTGATTAACAAATCACACAAGAAGGCAACACAAAAGGGATAGAACAGAAGGAGATGCAATTTCTGCTCTGCAAGAAGGACTTCAAAACAGGGACAATGTGCTACACGTAAGAAACACATGTGCAAGTCCCATACATGCAAGGTTTCCCACTACTGCTTTGAATGCACAGACTAGTTTGCAATAAACAATTTTTATGTGTTAATTAATGATGAATTAATATTGATAATTATAGATGGTAGTTATAGAAATAGAGGGTCATATCCAGAGGTTTGGACTGGACCACGTGTCTTCCTGGGGGGTTGCCAATTGGGCAACCGTTGTGTGGTGGATGCGGCAACACACTGTACCAGTGCATGCTCCCCAACTTGACTTGACTTGCTTGTTATGAGGATTTTTTATGATATAGTGTGTGAGGAAAGTGTTTAATGGTTGTAATGGTTATACATGGTTATATAATAAATCCCAACAGTTCAAGAATGTTCTTGCCATTTTCACTTTCAATAAAATATATTTAAATCATTATGGCAGTTTTTGGGTAAAACAGGACATAATATTGAGTGATAGTAGACGTTTTTCTCCAAAACTGAATGTTGTAAAACCTAAAAAATACACTCTTTCTGAAATGTTAATTGAGGATTAATCCTAAATTTATTAATGACAGATAGGCTCTTCATGCATTCTAAATAGATCAGTAATTCGAAATTTGGTACAGACATTAATTATGAGGGAATTCTTGGCCCGGTTCAAAACTGACCCAGATCACACTGTGAAGGCATGAAATATGAACATTATATAAGGCTTAAGCTTGTCTCTTTTTCCTGCATTCAACAGTTCTCCATCATGAACTGACTGGTCACTTGCGGCACAATGTATCTCACCCCTTGAGAGATGCCATTGCATGGAGATAATAAACGCAATTCAGTTTTTCTCCCTTCAGATTGTGCTCTCTCTTCCTCTTGCCATAAAACATTAATCTCAACTCACCTTCCAACTAAACACTTAAGGGGACTCTGACTGCAGTTGTTGGAGTCATTTCAAGAGTAAGAGACTATCCTATCTTTGCTCAGCTAGAAATTTGTCTAGTGGCCCCTGGTGCCCTTGCAACCCCACACTGTCAGTTAACCACATGAGGACACATCTCCATGGCATCCTCTTAATTGCCTGCTCTGTCTGAGGGGGCAAAGCCATGTATGTTCCTTTACCAAACAGGAGAACTTTCCAATTCTGACATTCCCAACCTGGCCTCACTTTCTTTATTAGAAGAGGATAAAACATCTCTGCCAACTTGCCCCAGCACCAGGAAAAAGCATTATCCACTTTTGTCTCCTTTCTGTCTCTTGTTCATCTTGGTATCCTTACCTAATACTGTCTTGGGCCACCAAGTTAATTTGAAATATGAAATCCTAAATCATTGGACAAGGATTTGACGCAGCTGTAAATGTTCAAAGCAATGTGATGTAGGTTCTGAAAAGTTCAACATTAAAAGGTTCTGAATGTTCAACATTAATGCAGCATTACTGGCATGCACAAGTGATGATATTGAAAAAAGTATTCATTTATATATACAGTATATATAAATAATATATATATATATTTATATATGTATACACACATGCATGCTTACAAACACACTGTACAGACATACATACATGAATGGCTCTATATAACTGAGACAGTTGAATTTCATTCTTGAGCTGGAAACTGCCCTCATATTCTCCCATTTTCTGGTGTTTTCTTGCATTATTTTTTTTAGTTTAGTTTAGTTTTTAGTTTTCCCATAGCCTAAATATGTACACATTGGGCTGGTTGTGAATATAAACTGTAAGCTGCGTTTAAATGTAGGATATGTGTATAAGTGTCCAGAGCAGTCATGATGAGCTGTTGTGGCTCCCCACTACAATGTAACTAACCTTCACTACCATAAGCAAAAGAAGAACTACACACAATATTTATCACAGAGGATGCAATGAGAAGTCAAGCAAAATGACACCTTTTATTGGCTAACTGAACCGATTACAATATGCAAGATTTTGAGACAACTGAGGCCCCTTCTTTGGCATTGTAATCAATGATCATGTGATCATTAGAAGAACAAAAATTGTTCTATTTCTCATTCTGATGTATCTGTATAGGCTCTCATTTCAGTTATTTTAGTAAAACCAAATATCTGTAATGCCCCACCACACCCTTCCCTCCAAGGACATTAGGGCATCCAAGATACCGGAAAGCATGACTGACTCTTTTATTGTTGAAAGTCAAGCCTAGAAGGAAACACCAAAGTTGACAACACCAAAGCTGGTGGCTCTTAGATTGTACAGTGTCCCAGCAGAAAACATGTGTGACCATGAAATCCATCAATGAGTGCAGACAGCTGGGGTGCTGTCTTGGATACCTGGCACTTTAAAACAAATAGAAGACTCAGAGTTGCAAGGAGACAAGAGATTTAGCCTGATGTCCCTGGATGAAATAGACCTGATTCAGAGGCTTACCTGCAAGTGACCTTGGCAAGGAGTGTAATGCTGGAGTGCAGAGTTGAGAAGAGACTGGGATGAATGCTCAACTAGTGGGTGGTAGAGGTCCAGATTCAACAAAGTGATGGGAGAAATGTTAGCTAAGTATACAAGTATTTAAGCCAGGACCAGATAGGCTGAAAACTTGCTCAGTTCAGCCTAATCACATGTAATTTGTGTTGTCCTTGTGTTCAAACTCACTGTAGATATTTTGTAACCCCTTGTGTGATTATTCTGAGCGTGAAGGGCCATCATAGGGGCCCTCTCCTATCACAATGGTTACTAAAATCTAAATAGAAAACAATTACAAACTCTGATGATCTATTTCAAATGAGATTGATTTCCATGGAAAGTATAACTATGGTTGTCATTTCTTAAGTTTGGCATTTGTAGAGACATTAAATCTGAAACTGTCACTCACCCCTGCACAGATACAGATGAAGGCATTACAGAACATCTCACATAATACTGTGGGAGGTATTACCAATTTACTTCTTTAGAGCTGCTTACCATATTCATTGTTTTTTAAACTTTAATTGCTATATAAATTTGATCAAACTATGGAGCACATTTTTCAGTTTATTTGATAAACAAACTTAAGGAATCATGGCCTAACAGGTAAAGCTTTACCTTTTCACTTAAATGAACTTAACAGTAATTTCAAGCTGCTCTTATTTGTATATAATGTAAAGTCTGACAGGCAAAGCCCTATCATTTAATAAAGCTATAACTCCAAGTTATCAAGATTATTGTCATTTACCTTGCCTTTTATATTATGGTTCAAAGCTACCAGCCTCTATAGTGGGATACCTGCACTCAAAATTCTTGTGAAGCTTAAATCTTACCTTGGAGAAAGTTCTGTAGGAAAATCCAGAAACATTTCAATAGGACATGCATCTTGTACGCCAGTCTTTCATATGTGTACTGCTACGTCTCAAATGAAAACATGCAAAGGATTTTTTTAAATTAATAATTATTTATCACGTCAGGTTGAAAGATCTTCAAACCAGGAAGCTGACAGTTGAGTCATATTGAGACTCGTCACAGCGACTGTAGTGGGAAATTTAATCTGAGGTTCTGGTGCTTGCGCAAAGTATTTGGAACAATCTAAACCTCAGCAATACAGCTTAGGAGATATACCGTGGGAGAAAATCTGGCCCTGAAGTATGTGATGCACCTCTTCTTTTTATCTGTCTGTACATCACACCCTGAAATCAGTTCATATCTTAATTATATACATTTGTAACACTTTTTTGTATCTATACAACCAGGGAATTTGCCTAAGTAAATGTTGAAATTGCCAATACAAAATAGGCATACGTGTTGTCACCATGAGCAATCCCAGCAACATTCAGTGCAAGGCACCTAAAGCCTGGAGAGGACAACAGGTTGTTGTCACCCTCACACATACCCACATTTATTCATATTCATACAGAAGTGTAGCTCAAATTGCTTTACAACAAAGTAGAAGAAATAGTTATAATTATAAAGAAAAAAGATCAATCAATAACAATTAACTTGCAGGACTCAGGCTTTTTAGGTGGTCTCCCATGGAAGGGTTGACTGAACCAAAACGTGTTTATTTCATAAGATCAGAGATGATGAGGTACTGTATATTCACAGACGTATGGGCATAAGCTTTACCTGCTTGCTTACAGTCATACATTTGTCATACATTACAGCAATAACCAATTAACTTATGATAATGTGTTACAAATACCAGTGTAGAAATACAGGGGCTGCTAAGGATCAACATATGTATTGTGTGACTCAGATGGGCAATAGCAGACAATCAAAGTATGAGTGGAAGAGAGGGGCAAAGCAGCAATGTGAGAAACGGGTTAGGCTCCATAGGATGCGAAGGTGATTCAGATATTGGCAAGCATGCCAAACAACAGACAGACTGAAGTCAAGGAGCGATCACCAAAGGTGGCAACACCTGTTCACCTTTAGAGGGCACATAGTCCAGAACACAACATATAGTGCCTTCAGAAAGTATTCTGACCCCTCCACTTTTTTCAGGACTTAATAATTCTATGAAAATGTATTAAAAACAAAAAAGCAAAATATTACATTAAAATAATTATTCAATTATTCAATTATTCAGAGGGGTGGGGATCGATCTGTTCTTAACATAATTCTTTTTTTTGTAAAAACTTGATTGCTATGTATGGATTGTAATAAAATTAATAAAATAAAAAATTAATAAATAAATAAATAAATAAATAATTATTCAAACCCTTTGCTATGACAATTAAAGTTTGGATCAGGTGCATCCAATTCTATTGATCATCTCTAACATGTCTCTACATCTTGCTTGGAGTCCACCTGTGGTAAATTGAGGTGACAGGACATGATTAGGAAAGGCACACACCTCTCTATAGAATGGCTCGGAGTTGACAATCTATTATATCAGAACAAAAAAAAACACAAAGTGGAAGAAATTACCACCAGTTTTGGGGCAGGATTGTGTTAAGGCACAGATCTGGAGAAGGCTACAAGAAACTTTCTGCAGCACTGAAGGTTCCCAAGAGCATAGCTCTTATATGGAAGGAATTTGTAACACCCATAACTTTTTTTACAACTGGCAACCCGGACAAACTTAGCAATGTGGGGAGTAGGTGACCAAGAACCCAGTGGCCACTATGACTGAGCTCTAGGAAACCTGCATGGAGATGGAAGAAACTTCCACAAATGGCGCTTTTTCACTGCATAGTACGGCACGACACGGTTCAGTTCAGCTCACTTTTGAGGCGTTTTCCACTGGGAACAGTACCTGGTACCTGGTCCTTTTTTTAGTACCACCTCAGCCGAGGTTCCAAGCGCACCGAACCGTTACCAAAACGTGACGTGTAAACTCTGCTGGTCACTGTTTGGCCGGAGAAAATCGTCATTACTGCGTCACTGAACTTGCGACACGAAACACAACAGACCCGCTAGATTTTTAGCACAGCCAGCGAAGGTTCGGACACACCATTTTGTTTTAACCAAAAATGGCTGTTTCGTGGTCTATTGAGGAAGTACAGACGTTCCTCTCGTTGGTAGCTGAGGAGCGGATCCAGCGAGAGCTGGATGGGGCGACGCGGAATGAAAAAGTTTTTCAGGAGGTCGCTTGTGGCGCGTTTATGATGATGTCACGGCAGTAGAGGCGGCGCAACTATAACGACACGTGAATAATCCCGCCCACTCTAAAGCGGTACTAAACTGCAGTCGAAACGCAAACTGAGCCGAACTGAGCCGAACCAAGGTGAGCTGTACTGAACCGTGCTGTGCCGTACTATGCAGTGGAAAAGCGCCTAAAGACAACCATTACTATGACACATCATTGATCTAAGCTTTATAAGCGAGTGTCCAGACAAACGTTTCTCCTAAGTAAAAGACAAATGGAAGCCTGCTTGGAGTTGTCCAAAAGGCACCTAAAGGACTTTCAGACTGTGAGAAACAAGATTCTCTGGTCTAAAGAAACCAAGACTGAAATGTTTTGCCTGAATTCTCAGTGTCATGTCTTAAAGAAGCCGGACAATGCTGTACACCTGTGAAATATTGTGGTGAAGCATGATGGTGGCAGCATCCTGCTGTGGGGCTGTTTTTCAGGAACTAGGAGACTAGGCAGGGTTAAAGAAAAGCTTAATGGAACAAAGTACAGAGATATCCTTAACTAAAACCTTTTGTTAAGGACTGAAGGATAACCTCCCAACAGGACAATGACCTTTACTACAAAGCAAAGACAGCAATAAAGACAATTAAGGACAAATCTGTGAATATCCTTGATTGGCCCAATCAGAGCTCAGGCTTGAACCCATTCGAACATCTCTAAAGAAACCAGAAAATTGTTGTCCACCGTCAGACCCCATTCAACCTAATCAAGCTTGACAGGATCTGCAGAGAAGAATGGCAGAAAATCCCCAGATCTAAGTGTGTGAAGCTTATCACATCATGCGCAGAAAGACTCCAGGTTGTTATTTCTATCACAGTTTCCTCAACTAAGTATTGTAAAGGGTCTGAAAACTTGTGTTAAAGAGAAATTTCAGTTTTTTATACTTAAAAAATCCTGTTTTTACTTTATCATTATGTGGTATTAAGTGTTTTTTGATGTGGGTGAAAATGAATTTAAATGATTTTAGTACAACCTTTGATGTCTAACTAACTAACCAACCGCTGAGTCTTTAGGACTGACTCAGGATGTTAAATATATTGCAGGGCTAGGGGAGTTGCCTCATACTGTTTTTTCAGGACATTCCTAAAAACCAACCCCTGCTGGAAGGCCATAAAAACACCTAGCTGGCAACCTTCAGCTAAAGAAATGTAGTGCGTAAATGCAGTGTGTGCACCCATTGATCTGAAGCATGGCTATTTGGGATTGGTTTTGAATCAGAGGTCATTCTGTACCATGACACCTATTGGTCTAAGGATTTGGATAGGAATGTATAAAGTTGTTTGCTTTACCCCTCCCTCTCTCTCTGACTGTCACACCATGGACATGAAGAGAACACAATGAGGAGCAACACTTGGCAGCCATATTAAGACAGGCATGGGGCCTGTCCTGAAGAAAGCTGACTAGAAATGATGACTTGACCAGACACATCTGAGTAACTAGAAGTCTGTATCCCACCTGAAACTACACATCTAGCATTTATCAGGAAGTTTGGTTGCTAATATTGACATGCACAGTACATTGCTTCATTATTAATATATTAATATTATAATTAATACATTACTAAAAGTTTTAACTTAACTCCTGCTTGTCCTTCTACTCTGTATAATTGCCTGAGGTTATAGATGTGGAAGAGAAGGTGGGGAGAAATGCTAAAGTACAATACCATATAAACAGTGGTAACTCTATGGGATTCAAGGCATTCTGATCAAGCATACACAATAAAGAATACGCAAGGGGAATATAGAGACTTATAGAGAATTATGATGGTAGTGAAAATGAAGAGTAGAAATTTGATGTCAACACATGTTTCCTGGTATCAATACACAGATGTGCTCAAATACAAATAAAGATTTTCAATGAATTCATTACTTTTTATATTCAAACAACAAAAGAAATAAATAATTTTGAACACAAACGCAGTGTTATTTTATTTTGGCATGCAGTACCATAAGTGAAGGATAAGTATACAGAGATTTTCGATAACATAAGGTCTAGTAGCATTGGACTATTGTATAAAAAAGGAAACTAAAGCTATTCCTACTTGTCTATTATGATTTAGGTCATTTTGTGGGTTAAGCATAATTTATTGTGTGCTTGCGACTCTACAATATATTGCAAATTAAGCTATTTAAAGTAGGCCAGAATGTTGTTCTAGTGGTTAGCTATGTTACACTAAAGGAGCCTAAATAATCAGATTACCATCAGTGTGTGTGTCTGTTTGAGTTTTCAAAGGGTACTTCACTTTCCTTTCACATCTCAAGGGCAGACAAGTTATTATATTATATTATATTTAGAAATCTCAATAGGCTTGATATGTAGGAGCACCGATGTGTGTGTGAATGAGCCGTGTGATGGACTGAAGTCCAATTCAAATTTATTTCCTGTGATCCTGTGCTGAAAAAAGCAGAATAGGGCATTTATCTGACTACGTCTCAAATCTAAAATAAGTGAAAGCCATTTTAAAGGAAGTCAAGTAGCCTCATTCCAAGACTTGCTGATGTAAATTTCAATGAGAGGATCAACTAGTTGTTTCATTAAATTTCTTTTTTTAAGATATAGCAAAGTATATACTGTCATATCATTTACCAAAGTGTCAGAGATAAAAAATAAAATAAAGAAGAAAAGGATCTACAATATTTTTGCAAACTATTAATAGGGATGGACTCTTATGCCTGTTTTCTTTTTTTTTCTAAAAGTAATCTCTGCCCACATAAAAAAAAAATGTCAAATTGAAAAACAACTTTTTCCATTTGGTTACTGCCTTTTGAAAAACAAGGACAGGAGTATCACTGATGTCATACAAGTCTCGATGGTAAATATGGCAGTTGTGAAGGACAATCCTGGGCAAACAACAGCACATGAAGACCTCCTTCAGTCTAATTGTGTTTTGCTTGTTAAACACTTTGTGATGGAGCCTGCTGTGACAGGCTGGAGTTAAAAAGTAAGATGTTCACAAAGACAGCTTCTTTATCCTGGGTCTTCATGGGTTTTCCACCCATAACTCCTATAGCCGTGTATACTTGGTTTCTAGGCAGCTTTAAATCAGCCCCTTGTAAGCCAGCATGAGTGTGCCAGTGACCCAAACGCTAGTGCCAAATAAAACAGACAGACTAGCCAACTACACCATCTAGTGGTAATAATGCTATGAGCTCTAGGACACTACTACTTAAGCAATATTTTGACACTAGGTCCTTTCTAAGGTTTCTACACAATGAAACTATGGATCTTCCATACACAATCCTGAAAAAAAATATATAACATCTTAAAAAAATAAAAAAGACTGGCAGAAATGTCCAACAGAATCAACCTATCATTTAACCAAATAAATGAAAATGCCACTTAAGGGAAAAAACACATGTGCAGTACATCAGTTACCTTTAAAGTGTATAAAAAAATTAAAAAATCTAATTTAAACAAATAAAACAAATGTGAGTAATCTTATAACAATATGAACAATTCAAATTATGATTGACAAACGTGAATCATTCTAAGTGTATTTAACACAAATATCAAAACTTATTCAAACAAGTGCAATGGCCTGTGAAGAATTGATACCCCTTAATGAATTCTCTTTGAAACTTGGTACATCTTTATAGGTCATCAGTACAATAGAAGGGTATTGTTGGGTGTTACTATTTATAATAAGGGCATGCCCGCGTAACTCCTCTTATCTCCACAGCCAACATTTCACCCCTACAATAACAGGCTCTTCACATTTGTTCTGCTCTGTGTTGATTTTAAGCATAATGAAAACATATGATTCACATGTTCAAAATGCGTAATTGCATTAACAAGGTGAGCAGGCTGTAGAAAAAATTCTTCCACCACATACTTTATACCAGACACCCGTAGAGAACAAGGTGATGGGTACTGATGGCAGCAGACAGTGCTATTTATGCTGTCTCAAGAGAGTTTTGGAAAAAAAAAAGAGTTGAGGAGCAGATTATTGTATTCTTGAAAGAATTGACAGGACGAAATACTAAACAATGTATTTGAGACATCCATTTTCAAAGCTCATTTAAACCATCTCTGGGTTACATGAACCAGAAACCACTTCTGCATCATTGCCTACAAGGATCCAACCTTGGATAGGATCCACCATAACCAGGCCCACACACATCCTCATGTGGGGCCAATTTAAAGTTACCAATTCAATTTAGCATAAGAGAGATGTCTGGGGCAAACATTAGAACCTAGTGAAAAAGTGATTGAGATAACAGGAGAACGTGCAGACTTCATAAAGGCGGCGCCCAGGCCAGGACCTGAAGCAAGGACTTTGCATTAGCAGTAACAACTGAACTCATCTTTAGGCAAATTACTGTAAGCTTAAAAATAATTAGACAAAAATGATATGTAAAATAACAGATTGCTTTTTCATAGGTCTTTGATAATATTAGACAGTGCAGAAAGAAAAACATTCTGTCTATTTAACTTGTTAGACAAAGGTATAAATAGGGAGGCAGAAAGGAATTCTGCCAGTAAAACCAACTTGTATGTGATTTACGGCTAACATTCCGAAAAGCCAAGATGAGGAAAGAACTAATCAGATAATTTACTTGAAGGTAAAACAGTTAAATCTGCACTAAACAAACCCTTTGAAAACTCTGGAAACATCTGTCCAAAGGCTAAATTTAGCATGTAATACCTTTTGATCTGTAACAAGTTAGACTAATAAAAGCTTCTGTTTTTGATTTTAGATCATGTAAATGAACCCGGCTATAATGCAACAGTTCTAACAGGAGAAAAAAACAATGCTTTGGATTCATTAATGCCCAGTTTCTTTCTGATGTGACCACATGCTGTGCTGCAGAGATCAATGTTCTCTTCTGAATGGCCACTGTTTTTAAGAAATATGCTTAGGTTTAGCCAGCAATTGTTTTTTACTTCACATCTCTGTCTTCTCTGATTAGTTATTATTGCTTTATCAGTTTTAGGTTTGGCTTAATTCTATGTCTGAAAAAAGTTACAGACTTGTTTATTACCTACTCCTTACAATGCAGTAGTTAAACCTAAAACTAGATATGATCTCTTACAGCCCAAGTTTTTGCACCCCATGCATGAATATCCAGATGCACTTGTGACGCTTATGTTCAGAAGGTGCTCAAGGAACGGATGCTAAAGTAGGTCAGAGCTAGCACAGAGGCTGAGCAGCTTGCTTTGTGGAAGCATTCACACAGAGGCTGTGTAAAGTTAGGAGAAAGCCAAGTTGTGAATGAATTTCTTATCACAGTGGCATGTGAGTTTCATACTATGGCAAAAGAGATAATTAATATTGAGGAATTTCATATGATGCTGTGACATGCAAATGGTATGACCAGAAAATGGTGTAAGCAGAATGAATCTATGTCTCTACCTTGCACTGAGTCAACAGCAGAGACATGTGGTAATAGTGTGAATTTCTGTGGGGAATGTGTTCTTGGCAGATATTAGCCCTTAACATAAATTGAGTGTCATTTAAATTTCATGGCAAACTTAAGTTCTGTTTCTCACAATGTGCATTTTTATGACCACCCTTTATAAAACAGATAATCCACCATATTACACAGCACACACCATTTCAAACTTGTTCAATGAACATGACAATGACTTCAGTAGTTTATACCAAAGGCCTGGATTGTCCCCAAATATAAATAGAGCTCCTTGGATCCTAGCATGAATGTGTACCCTATAATTCTGTAGGAGCTGCATGATGCTAGCAAATGAGCAGGGACCACCAATTCTAAAGAATGCTTTGAACATCTTGTTGACCCCATGCCTTGAAGACAATATGGGTCCTGCCCCATATTATAAGGGTTGCATTATAAAGTGACTGTTGAGTTTGTATATATATTGTGAAAAAAAGGATATATAAAACCAGCATAAAGCTGGGTTCCCATTGGGGTATAGCCTATTAAATGGCAAGCAAGGGGAGAAAAAGAGGAAAATACTGTATATACCAAAAGAAAGTGAAAAGTGGGTGGGCCTGGAAACAATATGTTGGTCAAGCAATAAGCCATTCTGGGGAGAGGTTGTCCTCCTTGAAGTTTTAAGCTGGACAATGTGACAGATAGAGGGCTCTGTTGTCCCTTTGAACCCTCAGACTAGACGCCAGACACCAGGTAAAAGTCCAAATATTGTTTTTATTTATACAATACAGTGCACAAAGCACCCTCCTCTCCACAATACTCATTAACTAATACACTACAATAAATCACAATAATCCTCCACTCCTAGACACGTTGTCACCCTGCCACCCAGCTAAGCTCGTTTGTCTGGGGTTTCCCACAATCCTTTAAACTGCTTAACCCGGAAGTGTTTCATCCCTCAGTCCATGATTCCCCATCACTTCCAGGTTAGATAAAAAGTACTCTTTTCTTCATCCCGGAAGTACGTCGGTCTCTTTGTCCATGTGACTAGGACGCACTTCCAGGTCATACGCAAAAGTCTCGCTGCTCCTCCCTGCAGCACCTTCTAGTGGCCCCTGTGGTATCCAGCAGGGCTGCGGATGAAAACTCCAATGTCCATAATTCCCTGCTGGCATTTGGGGCACCTCCATGCTGCAGGGAGTGCTCCACCTGGCGGCCTGGGGGTATTGGCCGGGATGACTGGCCGACCATTGTCCACAACAGTTTAATGATGATTGAGATAAAATCCATAGGTTATCCCCATTGAAGGTTTGAGCTGCTTGGTTTAATAACGATTGAACTAAGATCGGGTTTGTCCTCCTTATTTTAAGTTTACATTTTGGAGAGGCCATGCTTCTAAATGGGGGTGGCTGGCTTCTGAATGGAGAGGCCTGAGCTCCTGAGGATGACATCATTATTTATCTTTCTCTCTCTCTGTGAGATGTGCATCTTCAGTT
This sequence comes from Polypterus senegalus, assembly GCF_016835505.1. Lineage (NCBI taxonomy): Eukaryota > Metazoa > Chordata > Cladistia > Polypteriformes > Polypteridae > Polypterus > Polypterus senegalus. The sequence goes on along the minus strand of NC_053156.1, from coordinate 233,646,785 downwards.
TGAAAACAAGAGAATGAGAGTCTGCTGCTGTTTTTATCCTTTTGTGGGTAGAAATGTCAGGCTGATGAGTGGACCTTTGCAGGAATCTTTTTCCAGGTCTACCATGTCTTGACTATGGAGAACAAATATGGATAAAATACACTGTGCAATGGCACACATGCTGTCCCACTGTGTCCTCTTTAAATTGGCACCCATTTTGGAGTTTGGAATGATCACATGTCGGACATAGCCCCTGCCTAGTTCTGTCCTAAGGATTACAGCCACCTGAGGTAGAGAGCTTCAGTATTACTATGGAGAGTACCCTTTTGTACAATTCCTTAAAGCAATAGCGATGAATCGAGAGTCAAAACCAAAACATTAGTCAAAAACATAGACAAAAGAAGCTTAGGAAAAAGTTAGGAAACCAAGTTAAAAAAATAAGGGAAGACAAGCAGCAAACCTTGGTTTATATCTGCTGTCTTAGACAAATTATTGTCCATAACACTGACCTTAATATTGTCCTTCTGATGATGTAATCATGAGTGACTTCCATGACCATGCCCTCTAGCAAAACATGGTTGCATCATAAAAAAGGGCTAAACAAAATTTGAGCACTCAATAAATAACAAAATCATCACAGAATGTATAAAACATAATGTTAATAAAAGTTTATGAACTACGTTTGCATTTTGTGTTCTTCAGAAGAATGGCTTTTTTAGAACTCTGGACTGTAGTGTGTGGTCTCTGATGGATTTAATTGCTTACTTGAGTAAATTTCTAATACGAGCAGCAATCCTATATTTCTCTCTATTTTGAAGGGACTTCTGTCTATTACTTAATATGTTACTTTCTTTAATGAAATATAACATTTCTCTGTAACATTTACTGCGGTGGGCTGGTGCCCTGCCCGGGGATTTGTTTCTGCCTTGAGCCCTCTGTTGGCTGGGATTGGCTCCAGCAGACCCCCATTGATCCTCTGTTAGGATATAGCGGGTTGGATAATGACTGACTGACTAACATTAAATTTTTCAGAAAATTAAGATGACAAAAAATAGGGACAACGAACAAAATGTCAAAATGAAAAATGACACTTTTAAGGTCACTCCAACCCTTGGGTATACATCTCTGAAGTAAATATCGATGTGCTCAGTAAAATTCTCAAGTGAAATGCAAATATTAATTTTTACAAATTACTTAATACAGAATTATTACACATAAAGACACATATTTGTTTAAACACATAGAGAAAAAGAAAGTAGTTTGAAACAGATTAACATAAATAAAAACCAAAAATATTTATGCATGGATTAATTATTTAACTATGTTCTGTTGACAACAAATGATAAGAAAGCAAAACCTCCCATCAACAGTAGCCTTGAAAATAAACTTCTGGGGGCTCCACAGTCAACAGTAAGAAACAGAGAGAGACTCAAAGACAAAGTCCAACACAGTCACACTCCTGGGGCCTCATGTATAACGCCGTGCGTAGAACTCGCACTATAACATGGCGTAAGCACAAAAGCCAAAATGTGCTTACGCACAGAAAAATCCAGATGCAGGAATCTGTGCGTGCTCCAACTTCCACGTTCTTCCGCTACATAAATCCCGATCAGCGTGAAAACTAACGCTCGTGCACGCGCATTATGTAACGCCCCAAATCCTCCCAGAATTACGCCTATTTGAATATGCAAATCAATATAAATCGCCCTTAAGCGCAGCCTTCTGTGAAAAGACAATGGGAAAAGCACGGGGAAAATATAAGAATTTCAGTGAATACCAAGTGGAGGCAAAGGAAAAACATACTATGTGTTCAAATAAACCGTGGTATAATCAACAAAAGGAAGTTGATCGAGTGACATAGCGTGTTGGAGAACATTGAAAGCTCACGTTCACAAAATCACACAGTGCCGGAAATAAAAAAGAAGTCACATATCAAAGTCGCCGTGGAAAGCCGAGTTGTAAGCCCACTGTCTGAGTGTCATATGAAAGCTTATTAGGGTACAGAGAAAAAAGCCACACGGTGGGGAAAAAGCACGAAATGTCCACTTCAATCTCGACATTTCCACTTTAATCACGTAGTTTATTTTGTCATTAAAGTAGAACATCATAAAATTCATCTTAAAATTGTTTAATTAACCAGTTTCTAAAATCACATCGTAATTAAAGTAGCACGTTAAATGCTTTGTTTTGTATTTGATTTTCTATGTGCTCTATGTGTGTGAATCACTACTTGTTTCTTAAACCGTCTCTCTTCCTCCAACTGGACACAGAATCCATTACATTCGTGATATTACAGCTCTCTGAATAACTAAAATACTGAGATGTATACGTGATGTCATTTTCATGATGATAGGAGTTAAAGCACGTTATTAAACATGTTTCACTTCGATGAAATAATTTATTGCAGCAGTACTCAGGGGCGGCTCTAAGCTTGTGGTGGCACTGGGCAGAGGAAGAATCGGTGGCTCCTTCCATGTCAGTAAAGTATCTTATGCACGGTGGATGGCCACGTATGTTGCAGACACTAGCCGCCTCGTGCTCATGACACAAGCATTTAACTTTTGCCGAAATTTGTCGCTGCGTTTTTAGCTGTGTTGTTATTTTATCTTTCTGTTTTATATTCAATATATATTGGCGTAGCCGTCACTGCAGTCAGTGCTTTTCTTTCTCCAAGTAACCGATCGCCATACAATCAGCTCTGTAATAGACGTTAAGCCATCTGTAAGCTTAGCGCCGATTCTTCAAAACGTTTAAAGAACATTGAAATATCTTCGTAGTACATGTTTAATTATTCTATCCTTCCTTCCCTAGGTATTGAATAGTAGAGTCTGTGTTGGGATATCCAAGCTGACAGAAGAATGATCCATCTATTGATTTCAAGGTTCAGAGTATCTCAGATGAGAATAGCTTAGCATTTGACACAACAAGATTCCAAGAAGAGAAACAATACTGAGAACAGTTAGGAAGGAGCTGACATGAAATTGGACTTATAGATAACAACAACAACATTTATTTACATAGCACATTTTCATACAAATAATGCAGCTTATGGTGTAAGATGGTGTAGTACTCTCATCCTCCTCTGTGGAGTCCTCCTAAATTGGTCCCCATTCACTATGCCCACATCTTTGACAATTCCATATATAAATAACACTTAATATACCGTAGTTCATATATTTATACTGTATATATATCATCACACGTATGCGGATGGGAGATGGCTTAAGTGCTTTGGTGAATGCAGTCACCCTCCAGACCAGGGGTTGGCTTTGTATGCTAATGCCTTCTTCTCCCTCTGCAGAAAAGAAAATTGACAGCCACTCCAACAATGAAATAACTTCCATGTCATTTCACCTGGAACCTCCCCTTCCTGTTTCATGAACTTATAACCTGGAAATAGGCCATCTTGTGTAAATTCTGTTAACTCACGTCTGTGAAGATGTTTCTGCAATCTTTGCGTGTTTTCTTTTAATTTGAAACCTTTCAGTTATATGGTGTCACCAAGGTGGTACCCCAACTCTTGTATATTGCTTGTGTCCTATTTTTATATACTGTCTACTCTCTATATATAAAATCCTAAGCCTAATAGTGCAACGATTTTATGTCACTTTTTTTGTCAAGCTTTAAATCAGGCTTATTTTAAATTATAAACTAAAAAATATCTAGAACTCGCGTCCCATGAGACAAGAGTTTGTGCCAAGAGATTTAACCACACCCAGAGCCGGAATTAAAAGACAAAGAGTAGGACAGCTGCTGTACAGGCTTTTAAATGGTCATGCAAGATGGAGATCATGTGAGCTGGGTGGAAGGGTGGCAACGCGTCTGGGAGTGTGGAGGATTGTTTATTGTGTTTATTGTGCAGCAATCCAGCAGCAAGCCAGCAGCTGATTGAGCAAAGAGGAGGTGAAAAAAAACTGTATTTGTTTCCCATTGTATCACCGTTTAAGAGGGGGTTTCAGAGGAGCAACCGCATCTCCTTGGGGTGTGTTCAGCCCCCCTCTTCACGACACGAGCGACAGAGACGAAAAGTGCTGGTGCATAGCGCAGGCAAAGGGGGGGGGTGGGGTGGGTTGGTGGATGAAGTGAGTGGTGGGGGGGAACCCTACTTTATATATATATTGTGACAGATAGGGTGCACTATCACTCCCTTGAACCCTCCGATCAAATGTCAGACACCAAGTAAAAGTCCAAATGTTGACTTTATTAATTAACAACAGCGCACCAAGCACCTTCCTCTCCACAATACTCATTAATTAATCACAATAAACACAATAAACAATCCTCCACACTCCCAGATGCGTTGCCACCCTTCCACCTAGCTCAGCTTCCCGTCTGGGAGCTGTCACAGTTCTTTTATAGTCCCTGACCTGGAAGTCTATCTATTAAATATCTATTAAACTTGTGTGTTTGTGTTTCTGCTTACCAGACTCACTGACAAACCAGTTATAGTGTTTGTCACAAGACCATTGGAGCTTCGGCCTCTAAGGTACACCCTTGCTCATGCAGTGTAATATCACTCAAGACTACACTGTGTTCAGACTGTCTATTGAGAACATCTTCTCCCACCACTATTGACTTGGAATTAGTAATAAGCTACTAAGTCCCATGAGAGAAACCACAGGCAGAATAGCACTGAAGGCAAATCTTCTTCCAATATTATTATTTCAATATTATTTAAATATAATACCATAAGCAGAGGGTAGGCAGACGTTCTACGTAAAGTATATAATCTCTTTTAACTGCTGTAACTTTATGATGATCTTCATTATAAGGCCTATCCTGTGGCAGACATACATCCATTTATGTCATTCTCAGATGGAAAAGAGGAACTCCTAAGAAGGTTATTTTTCTTGTTTTTCATATCTTATATTTTTATTAGATACGTCCATTCTCTGAATGCTGAGGCATGACACCTTGTTATCCTTATTCTGAGTAAGACTTTTTAAAAATACTCAGTTAAAAATTAAAATACAAATAAATCATTAAAGGGTGGCATGGTGGCGCAGTGGTAGCGCTTCTGCCTTGCAGTTAGGAGACCTGGGTTCGCTTCCCGGGTCCTCCCTGCGTGGAGTTTGCATGTTCTCCCCATGTCTGCGTGGGTTTCCTCAGGGTACTCTGGTTTCCTCCCACAGTCCAAAGACATGCAGGTTAGTTCGATTGGCAAGCCTAAATTGTCCCTAGTGTGCATGTGTCCTGTGGTAGGCTGGCTCCCTGCCCAGGGTTTGTTGGCTGGAATTGGCTTTAGCAAACCCCCGTGACCCTGTAATTAAGATATAGCGGGATGGATGGATAAATCATTAAACAATCAGTTTAAACCTTTTGTCAGACAAAAAATTCTATTAATTCTTGAACCTTAACATTATCAAATAAATAAGAACGTTAAAACAAAGACAAACTGTTAGTAATAAATGAAGTTAAGCAAATTCTATTACTGTAGTGTTAGCTCAGCATTTTAGTCTGATAATTTAGGATTTCAATAACAAAGTCCATGTAATCTTTCCTGTGGGTACGAGTTCATCTTCACAATGTCACGGAAAAAAATTCAAACATAATTTAAATAGAGCTCATTTCAAAATCAAAATTTTTATCCACATATCAGAGAACATCTTGGTATCCCTCAGTATTTATAAGAGCACAAAGTTAAACAAAACTGGTACTTGACGTCTGCAGTGGCTGCAGGTTTTTGCTTAAACCAATTTTTTAATCATAACCCATTTATTTACTACTAAAGCAATTTATATTTTGTGGCTTAGTTTTAGTTTACTTGCGTGTTACAATTCAGAACCCTAATTATCTATTTTAGTTTTAAACTACTACATTAATGATTTAATTGTTACCAGTTTCTTAACCAGGTATCAGTTAACAATGTGGAGCAAATGACAAAGGAACCACCAGCTGTCCAGCTAACGTGCTTCCATTTAAATCTGTGTACATGTGTCATGAAGCATCTGTGTTAATACAAAGTTATGAAATTAATGAGAGAGAAGGGAAGGACCAGAAGGTACAAATCTATTCCAGACCACAAAATATATGGCAATGTTCTCAGAAAAGGAGAAATCTACAATGAGTTAAAGATTTGAAAAATCTTTTTATCACACTGAAAGATTTGTCTTACAAGAATGAAAGTACTAAAAAGCCATATAATTAAATACCAATTATCATTATCTGCTAGGCCTTGAAAAACTTGTTGAAATGAAAACCTATACAGAACCTAAATACAGAATTGTGGTTACTGTATTTATGTCAGATAGTACACACTGCCACTGAAGTATTTATATTTTTTCATTGAGAAAAAAAATATTATTTGAGGGAACTTTAACATTTAAGGATTGTGCTGCATTAGTTACATACTTTATGGCAGTTGAACTTTATTTTGAACTGTTAAAGAGTCGCAGATTGTCTATCTCATCATTTTACATTATTATTTCTTGTTTATTTTATGAATTGAAATTAGCATAGTCACAGAAAATGGGAAGTTGTCAAATGTCAACTAGGCTTTGGAGTTGGTGACCGTGCCAACCCCTCTGGTGGGGCTCCCCACCGCTCTTTGCTCAAGCTGATTTCTCAAATCAGACAAATCAGACAAAAAGGGTGTCAAATGAGTTCCTCCATCCAGTTCAACACATTCAGGGGAACTCCAGCACTCCCACCCTGTTTTCTTAGTGCCGCCTCTGCTTCCGAGCTGTATTTGGCTTAGTGCCTCACCAAGTATACAAAAGACACTCATATAAAACACCCATATAAAAAGATAACAATGGCAGATGTAAAGAGATGCACACTGGTTATGCATCAGAAAATGCTCTTCCTCTGACTTATTCTTTATCTCCTTTACCAGGTTTTGTGGCATCTGCATTGTAAACAGCTGCTGTACATTCACAGTCACACATGATTGACTATGGCCTGATCCCATGACATAATTAACTTTAATAATCTTAGAAGGATCTTTTCTTTTTGCTCATGTGTGAATTAGTTTTAAATTTTTCTCAACTTCTTAATGTAAGCATCAGACAATTTTTTTCCAAATGCAGCATGTAAAACTGTAAGAGGACAAAACTCCATTTGAGTTATTTTCCTTCCATTATCAAAAGAAATTCTTTACTGATCTAAACTGACACTGTGAATGTGTACATATATGCGGTCTCTGATGGTCTAATGCTCCACATCACAACTATTGCTTCCAGGATATCCTTCTGTGCCTTGCGCCCAGTGTTGGCTGGGATTGGCTCCAGCAGACCCCCGTGACCCTGTAGTTAGGATATAGAGGGTTGGATAATGGATGAATGGATACCCCTCTGTTATAAGTGACCTTTGTCTGGAAAAAATGGGTATATAATATCTGTGGTATGAAGGCAAGTGTCTGCATTTAGGAGAACTTAACATAGGGAATATTAGAGAAATGAAGCTCTTCTTTACCTATAAAGCATCAGTCTCCAAATGACAACATCCTAAAGTCCAGCAACATTTTGGTTCAAATAATTCTGTCCTGTTTAGTGAGGTTTAAATCATAAGACAACATAAGACAATTGCAAGATTAGAAAATTGCAAACATGACAGTGAATAGATAAAATAAATTGAAAACAGCCGTATACTTGAGGAATTAATACTTGCGCTTTGTTTTTTTAGTTAGTTTGCATCCTTGACTAGACATACCTGAATATTATGTGCTTTATTCATCATCAATTATGTTTTTGCTTGTTTTAGTATCTAGCTTTGATTTCTTCTCCTACTTACCCCAGGGAAAATTAAAATATATTTAATTGAACTAAAAATATAATTTAATATCAGAAAGTACATTTCTACCACATTTTTGTTTTTGTGTGCTAAAAGTGCAAATAAAACATAATACAAATCTATAATAATAAAAGGCAAAGCCCTCACTGACTCCTCACTGACTCACTCACTCACTTATCACTAATTCTCCAACTTCCCATGTAGGTAGAAGGCTGAAATTTGGCAGGCTCATTCCTTACAGCTTACTTACAAAAGGAAAGCAGGTTTCATTACGAAATTCTACACGTAACGGTCATAATGGTCGACAAAGTCCGCCATGTTGAATTTTCTTATTTATAACCCCATCTTCACGAAATTTGGTAGGCGGCTTCCCTGCGCTAACCGAAACTGATGTACGTACTTATTTCGATGGTATGATGCCAGTGTCGGCTGCCATATTGACCTTTCCAATGACACTAATTCTCCAACTTCCCGTGTATGTAGAAGGCTGACCCCATCTTCACGAAATTTGGTAGGCAGCTTCCCTGCGCTAACCGAAACCAATGTACGTACTTATTTCGGTGGTATGACGCCACTGTTGCCCGCCATATTGAACTTTCCAACATAACTGATTCTCCAATGTAGATAGAAGGCTGAAATTTGGCCAATGCCTCTTAAACATCTTAGATTGACAGGTGACGATTTCAGTAGTGGACACTTTGATGTTTATGAATGTTTAAACTCTCAAAAGCTGAATGTGAAGTTATTGATAAAACCGGTTGTATGCTTACAATGCTTGACAGATGCCAAATGTCACTTCAACACAACAAGTTCTGCAAATACCAACGTAATTGAAACAAACCATGAAACTCAAACCGATTATGACAGCAGCAATCCAAGCTGTGAGATTTGAAACAAGATTACTGTTCACATGGCCAACTGTATGTTGCATGCTCAAGAGTAAGCTCAGCGCACAGCTTGGTCATATTACAACCGGAGGGCCGTACTGACAATGTGGTATACAAAGAGATCCTTAACAAATAATTATTGGTATATTTTCCCTCAGTTTAAAAAGGTTTAATTTTCTTCTTAATAAAAATTTTAAAGCAGTACTTCGCCGCTGCAAAGCGCGGGTATTTTGCTAGTATACTAATAAAATGTACATTTGCACCTCAGTAGTACTTAATCTAAATACACAAATTTGCACTAATAAATTGATATTAAGTGTTGTGACAGATAGGGGCGCTATCATCCCCTGAAACCATCAGACCAGACGTTAGACACCAGATAAAAGTCCAAAAGTTGACTTTATTATAATAATAATGTGCACAAAGCACCCTCCATTCCACAATACTCATAAATAATAAGTCACATTCAATATAATTATCACAATCCTCCACTTCCAGACGCGTTCTCACCCTGCCTCCCGACTCAGCTCAACGCTCTGGTGTTTCTCACAGTCTTTTATAGTCCTTGACCCGGAAGTGTTTCTCTTTTCACTGTCCATGTGACTGGCAACACTTCCAGGTCGGATGAAAACTGCTTTTTTCTTCAACCCGGAAGTACGTCATTTCTTCTGTCCACGTGACTGGGACGTACTTCCGGGTTGTAGGGAAAATAGTAATTGATCCTCCCTGCAGCGTCCTCTGGCGGCCCCCATGGTATCCTGCAGGGCTGTGAATAAACACTCCATTGTTCATGATTCCCTGCTGGTATTCGGGGCATCTCCATGCTGCAGAGAGGGCTCCATCTGGTGGCCTGGGGGTATTGGCTGGGATGAATGGCTTGCCATATACCACAGTGTACTCAGACAAAGTATACTACCCCTAAAATACATAAAAAATGTGTTATAAGTGCAAAACTTAATATTGCATTATGCGTGCTTTAAATATAAGTTCAATTTTGGTGTATTTTCATACACTGTTGTCAAGTTCATTGTTAGGATTTTCAGGGAAATGCACTAGAAATTGACTAATTACAAATATATTTTTACATGAGTAGTACTTAATGTAAGTGCAGTAATCAGCAGTAATACTTAAGTTGATATTTAGTGCATTCTGAAGTACTACTCTGAAAGTAATCAGAAGTATATTGTTAGTGTTATTTAATAGTGTGCATTAAAAGCTTTAAGTTGAAGTTCAATTTTAGTGGATTCTCATATACTTACTATCAACTCCTGTTTTTTTAATATCAAAAACCTCCATAATGCTTTAGTGTACTTAATATAAGCACACAAGGTCCATTTGTTTGTCACAGTCTGTTTGAATGCTCGAAATGCCAATAAAGTGTTACGACAGAATAACTGTTTTGATTGTTATAAAACATACAACCAAGCATAAACTGCACAGCATTTTGTTGCATTTAGTTACACTTATTTGCAGATACTCAGGAAAAAAAATACACTTGTATAATTTAAATACACTAAATGTCTGCAATTTCTGACTTGTAAATACATTTGAAATATATACCAAATATGCTTTCAATGTATTATTCTAGCATTTTGATTGAAATATTAATATTTCCTATACATTCTAGGTGTATTAACAAGTATCTGAAAGGTGGATTCAAATATACTCCATTTATGAAAGTACAGAAATAATAGAAAAAAGTGTATTTAAGAATATTTAAGCACATCTTAATGATGTCTCAAAATAACACATTCAAATACACTTAGTTGTATTTAAGTATATATTTAGTTACACTAATTATACTATATAACATTAGCACACTAAGTACAAAATTAGTGCTTGAAAATGGCACACTTTTAATACAATAAGTGTATTTTCATATTAAAGCATTTAACCACTCACATTTCAGCCATCATTTGTTGCCAGGCAGAAAGGCCTTCAAAATCCATTGTACAGGCACTCTAACACAGAGTAAATGTTGATTAACCTGTTGTTTCAACCAATCAGATTTTGAGTTGGCATCAGTACGACCCTCTCGCAGGCGTACGGCGACATCACCGTATTCAGACCCATTGATTGGATAGAAGCCGCTGGTTCCACTTTCAGCATTAGCTTCGATGGCGATAGAAAGGGACTTTTTGATGGAAGTGAGGCACACAGATAATCCATACAACAGAGTGATTGAACTGTTTTTGAGGAAAGAGAGGAGGATGGATCTTGTTTACAAATAATCTGAATTTTTGGTGAATAAAATGTTGCGATTTTCCTAAATAATATTGCAAGTTTGAGTTATTATTGATGTTTTTTATGTGTGTCGCGGCTGTGGCTGCAGTAGAAAGGAACTTGTTCACCCCTGGTTTGTCTATTCAATAAAGGCATTTATTGTGGCTATAGGAGTTATCTATCTGTGATGCAGCGGCCCTTTATACTGTATTTCTGCATATTAAGATGGTTTTTATAACCATAAATTAGTTTTTGAGGAGCTGGTTTATTTAGACGGAGCAGTACTGAAGGCCTAGGTGTGAGATGCACGGTCCGCCAATGGACCAGATGATACGTAAATTTAATGAACATTACAATCCAACAATAAACAAAACTGTAGAGAGGCCCATGATTAAATGAACGGTAAAAAAGTAGGAGCGAAGTGACGGTGACTTATTGAGGCAGGCAGGCCAGAGCACAATAGCACGGGGCTCGATGTAGTGCGCGTTAAGTCGATCTAAAATGCGTGCTCAGATTCAAAAAAATATATCTTTTCAAGTTCTATTTGGATATAAGTAGGTTCTATTTAGTCGACAGAAATATCTTTGGTAGGAATGTAAGATGAATTTAGTCTTTACATTTCTATGGTGAAGAAAAATTTATGCAATGATGACTACATTTAACTTACATTCCTACCAAAGATATTTCTGTCGACTAAATAAAAATTACTTATATTTAAAATTTAAATAGAACTTGAACAGATACGATAGTTCATAATGCCCACGCAGCACTACGTGCACGTAAGAGCAGAAGTCATCCGTTTTAACAAGGAGCGTATTGCACTGATACGAAATAGCCTGCCCATTTAATTATTTAGGAATGGATAGATAAATTAAGATTTTGTACAAATAATGTTTTAATTTTTCTTCCTCGATGGAATCTGTATATATATATGTGTGTGTATATGTATGTGTGAATATATGTAGATACTGTATGCATGTATATATATATATATATATATATATATATATATATATATATATATATATATATATATATATATATATATACACATGTGGATGTATGTGTATATTGTGGAGCCGACCGGGGAAAACGGCCTTCTCGTGGACCCCTGGTGGTCCGTGGGGTTCCTTTACGGGTGGGATCCCCTGCTGCACCGGGCGTCCACAACAAATTTGTTACAGGTCCCGCCTTGAAACAGGCGGAGCATCCTGTTTGTGGAGCCGACCCGGACACAGACAGGCGGACATGTTGTTTGTTCACCACCACACATTTTATTTACAATAATATGTACACTATATACAATAATATGGACACTAAGACCCAGTCCAAAATAGTGCACAAACCCCAACACACAGTACTGGCCACAAAATGCCTCTCTTCGGGCCGCCTCCACACTCTCTCTCATGCCTCATCCATCTTCCACCCGACTCCAGCCCTGAATGAAGGAGACGGCCCCTTTTATACTCTCCCGGATGAGCTCCAGGTGGTTCCGGCATTCCCCTCTTGGCCACGCCCCAGCGTGGCAGAAATGCCGGCTGTCCTCCCGGCAGCTCTCCAGGTATCCTCTTAAATTTTCCCCCCAGCACTTCCTGGTGTGGCGGAAGTGCTGAGGTCAAAAGTCCCCAAGGCATTGGGGTGCCTCCTGGCGGTGACCACGGGCCCCTACAAGTGGGGCTTCCATGCCCTGAACCCATGGCCCCCAAAGCAACCAGGAAGGCGGCCCCCATGTGATCCAGGGTGGGCGCAGACCCACATCCGGTCCCTTATGGCGTCCCGGCCGGGTCATTACCCTTGGCATCCCTGACAGTGCCCCACAGCCAGCAAAGACTACTCGGGGAGAGCGACACGTCCCGCGAGGGCAGCACACCCCGGAAGCGGGTCCTACTTCAGGACAGCCGGGGTCCAGTCCTGTTCTCCAAACAGGAATAGGGGCGGAGATGCGACCTGAGCACCAGCCCTTGGTGCCCTCCTTGCGCTCCCCCCTCTTACCGGCACCCCAGGGCCCCCTCGTTCGGCACCCCCTCCGAGGCCTCTGCGCCGCTTTGTTCGGAGTCACTCGCTCCCTTGCAGCCTCCTCCAGCCGTGGTGGCACCCGCACACCAGCGGAGAGATCTTGTGACAGACGGTCCAACTCCTGAGGGCAGGTCCCTGACAAAATGGGTCCTACTGCTTGTCCAGGTCCGTCCCTGCAACAGAGAGAAACACAGGGGCAGAACCACTGCCTGGGCACCCTTCCTGTGCCACATACTGGCAGCGTTCCCCCCTCCATTTGACACCCTGGCACTTGCCTGTTATGCACCCTCTCCGGGGGTTCCATGTCCCTCCTGGTGGTGGAACCGCTGGCACCGCCTGCACTCTCTCCACCAGCCTCAGGGATTCCCTCTGACCCCGCAGAGGGCAGCCAGCACCCGGACACATGCACCCAGCATCGTGTCCCAACATATCGGAGGAACGGGCACTCAGCCTCCAATTCCTCCCATCACTCTGGGACGCCCTGACGGTCTGAGACTCCTTATTATAAAGAAAAAGCCTCTTTCCCATCTGCGTCCCTACAGAGCGGTGCGAGACCGTGGCCGACTCGGGGAGGAGGGCGCTAGGACCCAGGGCACTTAGCAGCCCGTGTCTAGTCAGCGTCCTCACAGACTCCCCCCTCGCCGTGCACACAGCCGGTTGTGCCACACCTACTGTCGGAGGGCTGCTTACTTGAAACTGATCTTTGGAATCACAGCCGTGTTCAACAGACCCTCCCTCATGCTGTACGGGGACGGCAAGACCTACCTTCCCCACCATGCACCTCTGGCTGGAGAATCCCGCGCCGCGCCGTCGGATCGCCAACTGTAGCTCCTCTATGGATGCGACTGCCTTCCTCTCCAGTACCTGCATCTCTGCCCGGAGGGCACGTAGCACCTGGAACAAACGCTGCTCCGCGGGCTGAAGGCATGCCTCCAGCTCTGACGAGCAGCCGGCAAAGACAGGAAGTTAACCGACGTGGAGCCTACCTATCTGTCAGTCTCTCGACGCCGGCAACTTCCTGTGGACCTCCTCCTCTGGCCCAATCGGGTCTCCCCCCTGCACGTGATGGACATTCCTTGGACCCGCCTCTATGCAGTCATTGGCGGGCACGCAAGACACACCATTCAATCGCATGCCTGTCAGGGGGAGGGACTTCTGGTCTGCGGCCATCTTGCATCCCTTTCTGCGGCGGCGACGTGCTTGCCAGCAGCCTTGCTGTTGCCAGCGCCTCTCGAGCTGCAGCATCTCCTCCTCCGCAGCCCTCGCGGCTGCCGCCGTGCTGTCGGAGCCCCACAGACCGGCATGTGCCCGCCACTGACGCAGGTTCGGGAAATCCCTGCCTGTAAAAGAGAAAACACGCCCGGCCCCCACAGGCCGGCTGCCACTAGGCAGGGAACTCACCTCCCCGAACTCGTCCAACCGAGGACACATCCTCGGCGTGGCCTCTCTTGACAGCGTGCATGGTGGAGACCGCTGCCCCCTTGTCATGCACGCTGCCCGCTCACATCAGGGAAAAACGGCCTTCTCGTGGACCCCTGGTGGTCCGTGGGGTTCCTTTACCGGGTGGGATCCCCTGCTGCACCGGGCCGTCCACAACAAATTTGTTATTTACAGGTCCCCGCCTTGAAACAGGCGGAGCATCCTGCTGGCTACGCCAGATGTGGAGCCGACCCGGACACAGACAGGCGGACATGTTGTTTGTTCACCACCACACGTTTTATTTACAATAATATGTACACTAAGACCCAGTCCAAAATAGTGCACAAACCCAAACACACAGTCCTGGCCACAAAATGCCTCTCTTCGGGCCGCCTCCACACTCTCTCTCGTGCCTCGTCCGTCTTCCACCCGACTCCAGCCCTGAATGAAGGGAGACGGCCCCTTTTATACTCTCCCGGGTGAGCTCCAGGTGGTTCCCGGCATACTCCTCGGCGGAAGTGCCAGCTGTCCTCCCGGCAGCTCTCCGGGTATCCTTTTAAATCTTCCCCCCAGCACTTCCTGGTGTGGCAGAAGTGCTGAGGTCACAAGTCCCCAAGGCCCTGAACCTGTGGCCCCCAAAGCATCCCTTATGGCGTCCCGGTCGGGTCGTTACCCCGGCATCCCTGACTATATATATATATATGTGGATGTATGTGTGTGTGTATATATATATTATATATATATGTATATATATATATATGTATATATATATATGTATATGTATATATGTGGATGTATGTGTGTGTATATATATATGTATGTGTATATTGTAAGATATGGCGGCCATGTACCCCGCCAATACCCCAAGCGCCAGGTGGAGCCCTCCTTGCAGCATGGAGGTCCCCAGAAGACCAGCAGGGCATTATGGACCATGTAGTTTTTGTGCACCGCCCTGCTGGATGCCATGGGGGCCACGAGAGGGAGCTGCAGGGAGGACCGAAGAATTCTTCATGCCCTATGACCCGGAAGTTCGTCATAGGAAGAGCGACGGCTTCGGGGTGAGAAACATTATTTACCCTGACCCGGAAGGAATAAGGACTTGTGGACTGTTGGGAAGGAACACCTCCGGGTCAGGGAATATAAAAGGACTATGGGAGCTCCCAGGCGATGAGCTGAGTTGGGAGGCAGGGTGGCTAAGCGTCTGGGAGTGGAGGATTTGTTATTGGTTATTGTTTATTGGAATATTTGGGAGTAGAGGGTGCTTTGTGCACTTTATTATAAAATAAATATCATCTTTGGACTTTTACCTGGTGTCTGACGTGGTGTCTGAAGGTGCAAGGGTGCGAGAAGCATCTTATTCTGTTACAATATATATATGTGTGTATATATGTACATATGTATGTATATATATGTATATGTGTGTGTGTGTATATATATATATATATATATATATATAAATATATATACGGGTATATATACAGGTATATATATATATGACCGCAACACTCATAACAGTGACAAAACAATTACATTGACAATCATGTTACGTTATTTTCAAAATGTTACCTTTTCTTTTTCATTACTTCTTTAACACACTACTTCTCCGCTGCGAAGCGTGGGTATTTTGCTAGTAGTATATATTCTTTGCCTTACCTCACAATTTCTGTATTTCAGCACATCTTCACAGAGGATATTCTGAGAATTCTGCCATTATAGTTAACTGTGTTGAGCATTTTAAGAATTTTAAGACTTTTAAGAATTTTAAACAGTGCTTACAGGATTGGTTTGTTTTTGGCATACTTAACAACCTCCCTCAGAACTATCAGATTATTATTTTTTTCCTTTTTATTAATTTTATTGCATTCCATACAAATCAATCAAGTTTTTACAAAAAGAAAAATTGAGTTAAGAACAAATCGATCCCCACCCCTAAGAGAGAGAGAGGGAGCCAAACGGCATGAAATTTAAGACCTGTAAACATACCTGAATTAATAAATTCTCTGTGCTTTATGAGATTATTTTAAAATATTACTGATTAGATCCTGCCATGTGTTGAAAAAGTCTGTACGGATCCTCTAACTGAGTATTTGATTTTTTCCAATTTCAAATAGTGTAACACATCAGTTCCCCACTGACGTAAAAGAGGAGAGTTTGGGTTCTTCCAGTTTATCAGAATAAGTCTGCGTGCCAAAAGTGTAGTGAATGCAATCACAGTTTGTTTGTCTTTCTCCACCTTAAACCCATCTGGAAGAACCCCAAACACAGCTGTTAATGGGTTAGGAGGGATTGTGAGACCAAGGATGTCTGAAAGGTAATTAAAAATTTTCTTCCAGAATGATGTTAATTTGGTGCAGGCCCAGAACATGTGACCCAGTGAGGCTGGAACTAGTTTGCAGCGTTCGCAGGTTGGATCATGCCCTGGAAACATTTTGGAGAGTTTTAGTCGAGACAGAGTTGCTCGATATATAATTTTAAGTTGTATAAATGTATGCTTTGCGCATATGGAGCATTGCTACTTTCCACTCCTTTTCTGATATATTAATTGAGAGATCTTTTTCCCAGTGACTTCTTGGATCTTTGAAAGGGAGAGATTGTAAAATGATTTTATATATTGTAGAGATGGTGTCGAAGTCCATGAGATTGAGCAGTATTTTTTCCAACATGGATGAGGGTGCAAAATGAGGAAAATCTGGAAGGTTCTGTTTAAAAAAATTCCTGATTTGAAGATAGTGAAAGAAATGTGTAGTTGGAATGTTAAATTTAGAATGTAATTGTTCATAGGATGCAAAAACGTTGTCTATATAAAGATCTCTAAGCAAGTTAATTCCAAATTTTTTCCGCAAAGGTTGAAAAAGTTGGTTCTCTTGCAGAGGTGCCACAGATAGAAGCTTCTCCGTCTTAAAATGCTTTCTACATTGGTTCCAAATTCTAAGTGAGTGGAGCACAATTAGGTTATTAGTGTATTGCCGATAACGTGTGTTTATTGGAGCACAGAGCAAGGAATACAAAGAAGTACTGCAGGATTTTCCTTCTATTGCGGACCAAGCCTGTATATATTCTTCTATTTGTGTCCAGGTTCTTATTGTCTGTATATTTGCTGCCCAGTAATAAAACTGGAAGTTAGGTAGAGCCATGCCACCTTCTGTCTTTGTAGGGTCGCTCTTTGGATGCGTGGATGTTTTGAATTCCAAATACAGTAATCCCTCCTCGATCGGTGATAGGTGAAAATCCGCGAAGTAGAAACCATATGTTTGTATGGTTATTTTAATATATTTTAAGCCCTTATAAACTCTCCCACCCTGTTAACATTATTAGAGCCCTCTAGACATGAAATAACACCCTTTAGCCAAACTTTTAAACTGTGCTCCATGACAAGACAGAGATGACAGTTCTTTCTCACAATTAAAAGAAAGCAAACATATCTTATCTTCAAAAGCTAAGAAAAGCAAACAATCAAAAAATCAATACGTGCTTTTAAGTATACAGAAGCACCGCGATAAAGCGGCATTTTGTAGAGGAGCCTCCGTGTCCTCTGTGCAAACAGCCCCTCTGCTCACACCCCTCCGTCAGGCAGAGAGTGAGAAAGATAGAGAGAAGCAAACAAGCACCGCGCAGGAAGCATATCTTATATCATTGAGGAGTTTTAGTTAATATGTAATACATGCTCTGATTGGGCAGCTTCTAAGCCATCCGCCAATAGCGTCCCTTGTATGAAATCAACTGGGCAATGAAACTGAGGAAGCATGTAACCTAAATTAAAAGACCCATTGTCCGCAGAAAGTGGCGAACCAGCGAAAAATCCATGATATATATTTAGATGTGCTTACATTTAAAATGCGCGATAGAGTGAAGCCGCAAAAGTCGAAGCGCGATATAGCAAAGGGATTACTGTAAATGAGGTTATTGTTGAATTTAATTGCTTAAAGAATGATTTATTAATGTATATTGGAATGTTTTGAAATAAAAAAGGAGCAAAGGAAAAATATTCATCTTAACAGTGTTAATTCTTTCAGCTAGTGTGAGATGAAGGGTTGACCATCTATGCAAGTCTTGCTTGATTTTTTCCATGTAGACTGTGAAATTTTGCTGATAAAGAGCTTTATGTTTACTTGTGATGTTTACCCCTAGGTATTTAAACTGTTCTGCAGTGATAAAAGGTAGAATTCAATGGAAAGAGTACACTTTTATTCAGATTAATTCTGAGACCTGAGATCTTTTGAAATTCTGTGAGTGCTGTTAAGACTGCAGGCACAGAATTTTCTGGGTCCGATATATACAGTACCATATCATCTGCATATAATGAAATTTTCTGTTCCAGTCCTTCTCTGCTAAATCCCTTTATCTGATCAGTATTTCGACAATGTATTGCCAGTGGTTCAACGGCAATTGCAAACAGCAGTGGTGACAGGGGGCATCCTTGTCTAGTACCACGTTCTAGTTTAAAGTAGTCTGAGCAAATGTTGTTGATGCAAACTGAAGTTTCTGGGTTAGTATACAGTCTTCTCCAATGTAGTAAAAAATTATTTCCATTCAAAAAAAAAAAAACTATCAGATTATTCTAAATTATACAACAGGGCATTTCTTCATGATTATATGGTAGTTTTCATAGATAAGAAAATAACTTTTAGTAATCCAAATATCCTGATCTACAAATTCTCCAGTTTTTTCCAATAACTTTTCCTAAACATATATGGCAATTAGCTATAACATTAAAAGCACCACCAGATGAAGTGAATAACATTGATTATCTCATTATAATGGCCCATGTTAAGGGGTGGGGGAAATTGAACAGTCAGTTTTTGAAGGCGATGTGTTTGAAGGCAGGAAAATGTTCACACGTAAGGAGCAGAGGAACTTTGACAAGGGCTAAATAAACTGTGATGGCTAGATGGCTAGGTCAGATCTTCTCCAAAACAATAGGTCATGTGGGGTGTTTGTGGTATGCAGTGGTTAGTCTCTGAAGCATTTGTCAAATGGGAGAAGTTCAAGTAGACTGTGGCATGGGTGAGTGGAATCCATGGAAATGGTGGTGACTTTCGTGTCACAGAGTCTGCTATAAATGTCTTCCGGGACTGGAAGCTGCACCCTGATAATCCTCTGTGCTCTCGATTCAACCTGTTGTAGAGCTTTCTGATCAGCTACAATGTGTTAAAATACTCTGAGTAGTGCGCTGAGAGTAACAATGCTAAAGCAGCTATGGTATTTGGAACAGTTTAGCCAGTAAAGTGCCTTAAATTTGTAAGTGATATGCAATTAATTTTGGTGTATTTGATAAAGCCCATGTCATGGATGTGAATCAAAAACGAAAGGGAAATGACACAGAAATAGTATCACTGCTTTGATGTTGGGTGCCGCCAGTTTGTAAAATCGAGGAAAAACGCGAATACGCAAGGGGGAAGGCTGCAGTGAAAATGTATGTGGCTTTATGCCAAATTTAGTTTTTATACATCATTAAGTGAGTGTGGAAACAGGCGCATGAAACAATTTTTTTTTTTTTTTAATTTAATTTTATTACAATCAATACATAGCAATCAAGTTTTTACAAAAAAAAAAAAGAATTATGCTAAGAACAGATCGATCCCCACCCTTGAGAGAGAGAGCAAGCCAAACGGTGTAAAATTTAAGGCTTTTAAAAATACCTAAATCAACAAATTCTCTGTGCTTTATAAAATCATTTCAAAATATTACTGATTAGATCCTGCCATGTTTTGAAAAAAGTCTGCACAGATCCTCTAACTGAGTATTTGATTTTTTCCAATTTTAAATAATATAACACATCAGTTTCCCACTGACTTAAAAGAGGAGAGTTTGGGTTCTTCCAGTTTATCAGAATAAGTCTGCATGCCAACAGTGTAGTGAATGCAATCACAGTTTGTTTGTCTTTCTCCACTTTAAGACCCTCTGGAAGAACCCCAAACACAGCTGTTAATGGGTTAGGAGGGATTGTGCGCATGAAACAATTTTATGAGTACTGTCAGAGGTGCCAGGGGCGACGACCCGGCCGGGACGCCATGAAGGACCGGAAGAAGGCGTGCGGCCGCCTTGGATCACGTGGGGGCCGCCACCCTGGTTGCTTTGGGGGCCATGGGTACAGAGCTTTGAAGCTCCACCCTGTAGGGGCCCGTGGTCACCGCCAGGGGGTGCCCCCATGCCTTTGGAGCCCCTGGGGGATGCAGCCGGCACTTGCGGGTGATTGCCAGAACCCACCTGGAGCACATCCGGGTGATAATAAAAGGGGCCGCCTCCCTTCATTCGAGGCAAGAGTCGGGAGTGGACTGACCTGGAGAAGAGAGAAGGAGGCGGTCTGAAGAGAAAGGCATTGTGTGGCTAGGACTTTGGGGGTTTGTGGTGCACTTGACTCTTGTAAATAGTGTAAATAAATGTGTTTGTGGGTGACATGAACGTGTCTGCCTGTCTCTGTCTGGGCCAGTCTCCACAGTACATACAATTTATACATGAGGCCCAATGTCTCAATGGGCAAGAGCTGTTTGGGCGACACAATAGTGACCTACTCAGTATTGCTGGTTGTTTTAATGCTGTGGTTTAACTAGATGGTATATTTTCTGAGAACATTTTAGTTTTGTAATTTTTAATTCAGCTCCTAACTATAATTTAGCTATACAGTATATGCCATTCTCTCTTTATCTTAAACCACTATTTATATCGCCATTCTTGCATATTTCAGTAGTGTTTATTAATTAACATTCTGGACTTTTTCTTTTTTCTTTATATCCACCATCCTTGCAACATTTTCTCATGTTCAGAATCTGATAAAACAAGTTTTAATTATTGTTTTAATTATAATTTTAGGTGGTAATATTATTGTTGCTTAAACAAATTATTTGAGCTCAATAATAGTTGTAAGGTAAAATATTTTTTCCTTGTAATGTAATGTACTTTAAAAACAATATAAATATTTTTAGATTCATGTTTTTCTCAATTATAAAATGAAATTGTTTTTCAGTGTCTCCAAAACCAACTTTAATCACTTACATTTTAAGTTGAACTTTTTATTTTTATTATTTCTTTTTATTTTGCCCATTTAACTCATATGTACTTGCTGAAATTTATCTTTGAAAATGTTATTACAGATACAAAGTTGCCCGATCGATGATGCTTTTGTCTCTATAAAATCTATACTAATAAAAGGCAAAGCCCTCACTGACTCACTCACTCACTCACTCACTCATCACTAATTCTCCAACTTCCCGTGTAGGTGGAAGGCTGAAATTTGGCAGGCTCATTCCTTACAGCTTACTTACAAAAGTTGGGCAGGTTTCATTTTGAAATTCTACGCGTAATGGTCATAACTGAAAGCTATTTTTCTCCATATACTGTAATGGAGTTGAGCTCGATGGCCATGGGGGGGCGGAGTTTCATGTGACATCATCACGTCTCCCACGTAATCACGTGAACTGACTGTAAACGCAGTACGTAGAAAACAAGGAAAAGCTCCAAAAAGCGCTGAAGAAAACATGCATTATACAATTAAGAAGGCAGCGAAACAATAAGAAGCGAGCGAGTGACACATACAACCATATTCATGAGTGCAGCTACTTCGGAAACAAAGCATGGTGTAAACCTAAAGTTTAAATTAAGTTCATAGACAGGCTGCCGCTGGCGTTTGTCATGCCCACAGCTAATGCGGGATACAAGTTTAATGAGAGGACGCAGGATATAAACGAGAGTTTTGATCACTTTGTAACTAAGTTAAAATTGCTGGTGACAGGCTGTGCTTATACAAATTCCGAGAGATTGTGATTGTGATTGTGGGGGGATTGACAGTTAAGGCGGGTGGGGGAGTCACGTCATCATCTCCCCTCCCATTCAGCTCATTTCGCTCTGAGCTGAGCTCCGCAGCTAATGCAGTCTTGCGGAAGCAACTTTGTGATGCTGCCACTAAATACTCACAGAAAAATCCACAAGTTAATACACACGCTGTCTCTAGAATTTCTCCACACTCTGAATCCTCCAGGCACTACTTATGAGTACAAAAGGTTACATTGACAATCGTGTTACGTTGTTTTTAAAATGTTTCCTTTTCATAGCACAAGCACAGCTGAGAAGCTTTCGATGCATGTGCTCCATAACGCATTAAAAATAATGCATTTAATCACACTTTGCATTCCAAGCAAAGGGGAACTTCTGTCAATGCATAATTTCCTGGTACACCGATTACATTGATGCACACATCAGAGCTACAAAAATGTTAGAGTCGGAAGAACGCGCGTTGCTAGGACTGATATGAGGAAAATTTAGTTTCAAAAGACTACCCAACGGAAGCCTTCATAAAAGCGTGGTTTTGTGCAAACTGTGCAAAAAGGAGTTTCCATACCACCCAAGCACTTCAACCTTACGGTACCATCTAAGTACAAAACATGTTACAGCGAACACAGAAACTGTGTATGCTGTTAACATTAGCAGTTCGAGTACCAACAAAAGTTGTCGGCAGCCCAAACCTGATGAAATGACTGGCTTCAGGACCAAAATTAGTAAGTCAATATCAGTCAAACACATACAAGCATATTCATGGGTGCAGCTACTTTGAAAACAAAGCACGGTGTAAACCTAAAGTTTAAATTAAGTTCATAGACAGGCTGCCGCTGGAGTTTGTCATGCTCACGGCTAATGCGGGATACAAGTTTAATGAGAGGACGCAGGATATAAACGAGAGTTTTGATCACTTTGTAACTAAGTTAAAATTGCTGTTGAAGGGCTGTGCTTATGCAAATTCCGAGAGACTGTCTTTGTGGGGGGATTGACAGTTAAGGCGGGTGGGAGAGTTACGTCATCATCTCCCCTCCCATTCACCTCATTTCGCTCTGAGCTTCGTTCGCAGCTAACGTAGTCTTGCGGAAGCAACTTTGTGACGCTGCCACCAAATACTCACAGAAAAATCCACAAGTTAATACACACGCTGTCTCTAGAGTTTCTCCACACTCTGAATCCTCCAGGAACTACTTACAAAAGGTTACATTGACAATTGTGTTACGTTATTTTTAAAATGTTTGCTTTTCTTAGCACAAGCACAGCTGAGAAGCTTCGATGCATGTGCTCCATAACGTGTTAAAAAATAACGCATTTAATCAGACATTGCATTCCAAGCAAAGGGGAACTTCTGTCAATGCATGATTTCCTGCTACACCGATTACATTGATGCACACATCAGAGCTACAAAAATGTAACAGTCGGAAGAAAGCGCGTTGCTACGACTGATTGGAGGAAAATTTTATTTCAAAAGACTACCCAACGGAAGCCTTGATAAAAGCGTGAATTTGTGCACATATATATATATATATGTATATATATGTAGATGTATATGTATATATACTGTATATATGTGTGTATATGTATATATATGTTTATGTGTGTGTGTATATATATATATATATATACTGTATATATATATGTATATGTATATATATATATATATATATATATATATATGACAGCAACACTCATGACAATGACAATGTCAATCATGTTACATTATTATTAAAATGTTTCCTTTTCTTTTTTATTACTTCTTTAACACATTACTTCTCCGCTGCAAAGCGCGGGTATTTTGCTAGTATTGTTATATACTCCATTTACAAAAAAACCCTATCCCTTCCACACATACTGCATGTGTTGTTCATGGACAGATAATGGATAGATATTGTTAAGTTCCCTTCATGTTAACAAGTTTCAAACTATTTTGTTTTCTTTTGTGTTGAAATGGCATTTACATGTGAACTTGTTATAGTGCTCTGAACCTGCACTCAGTGAAGACCAATATCCAAAAATAAACGGAACTGTATTGAAATGAATATCTGACAAATAACTAACCAGATAACTAAAGATTTTGGTGTACTCCACTCTTTAATAGTATTAATTTATTTAACACAAATATAGCTGGCGGCATGGTGGCACAGTGGTAGCACTGCTGCCTCGGAGTACGGAGACCTGAGTTCGTGTGGAGTTTGCATGTTCTCCCCGTGTCTGCATGGGTTTTCTCCGGGTGCTCCAGTTTCCTCCCACAGTCCAAAGACATGCAGGTTAGGTGAATTGGTGATCCTAAATTGTGCTTGGTGTGTGTGTGTGTGTGTGTGGGCTGGCAGCCTGCCCGGGATTTGTTCCTGCCTTATGCCCTGTGTTGGCTGGGATTGGCTCCAGCAGACCCCCGTGACCCTGTGTTAGGATATAGCGGGTTGGATAATGACTGACTGACAAATATAGCTTACTGTGCATTTGCATAATAAATGCTGGTGTATCTAAATAAAAATCTTTAAACTGTATAAAGTTAAAGATAAATCAAGACCACATCTAGATGTCTCCAACTGGTAAACCAGATACCATCTTGGAGGAGGTGTAAATTGTTTGCTTCCTTCCTCTTTGATACTGCACTTGTTTTATCAGGAGTTCTCGTAACCTGCATCTTTTGCTTTGCTTTCTTCTGCAAAATAATTTAAACGTTGACCCTGTTTTGGAAATGTTACTCCTTTTAATCGGTTTTACGGCTGTCTTCTAGGATTTGACAACTTTTATTTGTAGACATGAAAAGAAGTCATCAGCTCCTTTCTAATCTAAATACAGGTTACTTGCTGCAGTTGTAACTCTTAAGCTAATGACACTCACCGGCATTTATTATTTCAACCACATAATACTTCTTCAAGTACAACATGATTAATAGTTTTAGTGATGTGAAACAATGGATGATTAAGAGCTATTTCTCTTAAAATTCAGAAAAATAAGTTCTTGAGTTACCTGACAACTATGTGCTAAGAATGAAATAATGAATACTCAGAATGCTTGAATTTCAGTTCTGCAAATTCAGATGATATTTTAGATACTTTTTTAGGTTTGAGCAAGTTTAATCTTCCTCATCAATACTGATCCAGTTCTACAAAGCCACCACTGAGTCCATTCTCACCTCATCTGTAACCGTCTGGTTTGGTGCTGCCTCTGCTCAGGCTAAGGCCAGTCTTCTGCGAATCTCCTGGACTCACCACTCATTCCAGTCCTATATGACTCCAGCGTAAGAGAGCATCACTTCAAGATCACTGCTGGTCCAACTCACTCAGTGCACCACCTACTCCAAGAACTTCACTGCAAAAAACACCTATGTGAGTGAATGCTAAAACAACATGTCACCTAAATAGTTTTTTGCCACCTGCAGTTATTCTGACTAACCAGGTTTCAATTCCTGCAGAGTATTTACTGTATGTATACCTGCACACTCAGGACTTTTTTTCCATCATATTTTATTCTGTTTTATCATTTCACATTTTGTGTTGGCCTTGTATACTGCATCATATTTTATCTTTTTGTATTTGTGTTGTCCTTGTATTTTGCATCAATACTACCAAGATAAATTCCTAGTACACGTTGTACCTGGCCAGTAAAATTAATTCTACTTCTGACCATATTGCCACACATAGCACCAAATCTATATATAAAAGCTTCATTGTTCACAAAAAAATATTCCAATTACAGTGACGTTCTGTGGACCATGAAAGACATAAATGAGTTGCCAGCAAGGCAATTCAAGGTGAGCAATGTCCCAAAAATACAATCCAAAGACTAAGTCAAAACCACAGCAAGAAGTCAAAAAAATCCATAAACACGTTAAGTGTAGCAAAGCACAAGTAAACTCATCACTCCCAGGCACGTTCTAAATAACCTGCCAGGAACTGTGGGAGACCCTCTGGATTTAAAGGGCAGAGGGCATTTCTTGGTGGAGATTGGCACTCACAAAACACATGGAGCATAACGCAGGCTGCTTAAATACATAAACAAAATGAAAAACAAAGAATAATGCACATAAACAAAAATAGCATCAATATAATTAAAATAATCACAAATAGACATACGGTAAAACATAAATTTGAACCCCATGGCAATCTATATACAGTATGTATTTGTATTGCATTTCTTTTTTCATGCTATATTTATATTTAAAGTTTGCTAGGTTGAACTGAATTAGTTTTGCTTTTTTATTCCATTTTTGTATTTTCTTTTCTT
The DNA here is from genome assembly GCF_016835505.1 of Polypterus senegalus. Lineage (NCBI taxonomy): Eukaryota > Metazoa > Chordata > Cladistia > Polypteriformes > Polypteridae > Polypterus > Polypterus senegalus. Next base: position 233,620,527 of record NC_053156.1, on the reverse strand, counting down.
ACAGAAGACAAATCTTGACTTTCCTGGTTTCTCTTCAAGCTCTGACTGATTGTCTGCTGGGCTTTCAAATTTTTATTTTGTTATTTTAAAATATTTTTAGTGTAAGCAAATTGTGATGCAGTTATTGGATGATTACATACGGTCATTTTAATTCTTTTTTTTTATCATGCTTTTCATTAGTACATCTCATTAATAAAGGTTCTCTGGAAATGTTTTCAATGTTATTCCAGGTAACCAAAATGAAACTTTTGCTACATTCCTTTTTATTAGTTGCCTTATTTTCTAGGATCAGCATTTTTTTTTCTTGTTAGTACTGGGAGGTTTTAAATCATCAAATCTTTCCTGATATGCTTCCATTTAATTATATTCATAAAGAAAAACAACCATCTGTTGAACATAACTATATAATTTGTGGAGGTTTTGACTCTGTAAATATCTGTTTTCATTACTGTTTCTGTACACACACACAAACACATTCAAACACAGTCAATCTGGAATCCTCAATAAACCTTAAACGTGTTTATGTTTGGGGATATTTGACTAAAATCCATGCAGATAGAGGCAGAATTTGCAAACTCAACAAAGACAAGTGGACCTCGGTTTCCAACCCAGTGGTTCACTAAAGCAACACCAGTAGTCATTACACAATAATACCATCTACAGTATATATACTATAGTATAGAATACATAGTAATCATAGTGTGATGCATAGTTAACTAAAATACAAAGTCTTTTTAATAGTAAAAATAAAAAAATGTCAAAGTTTACACCTAAAATAGATAACACTGTGTCTTGCCTCTGAGTTTTCAGATTTGGTCTATTTTATAATGGAATTCCCAGTCCTTCTATTATCCAGAACAGGCTATTGGACCAGCCTATGTCTTAGTAAGCAGTGTGGTATCCTCTTTGTTATTCTGAGACTATGCCTTTGGCTCATTTTAGGTAGCTTTACTGAATTTCCTTTGGTAACATAAAGAGAAGAAGGACCACAAATACCCTGAGATGATCGCACTAGAACAGGATTCATTTTCAGTATTGTGAATCAGCAGTATTGCTGCTGATTCACAGTTGCAAGAGACTGAGTTTTAAATTTAGGTCAAAATGTTAAAAAAAATTACAGAACATTATTTAGCTTGTGAAGAACAATTTCTGAACTAAATATCGTCAAATTTCATTCAAATCTTTCTTCAATATTGTCATGGTGTGTGCTTGAACTACATGACTGGATATTTTGCTCCAAATTATTACGCTCTTTTCTATGAAAGGCCACTTCCAAAGTTTCATTTTAAGTGCCCTACCCAATGTTCTTCTTTTCACAATTCACTTTTAACTGCAATAATTGTGATGGATCCATTTCTATCGATGCTACTGAGAATGCTGAAGTCCTAGATTAGATTGTGACACAACCTTGGGTTTAATGTCCCTAGCCGGTTAGAGCAGGATGCACGTATTGTAGTTGCTCTCCTCTGCACCTCCTCTAATGCTGCTACATGTCTTGTGGTCTCCAGACCTGCCTGAAATACTCAAGATGAGGTCTCACTAATGCTTGGACTCTATAATGTGAAGCAAGATATGCTTTATACTGTGTGGAGTTTGTGACTTCTGCCTAGCTCCCCACAAACCTACAACTGGATTAAGTGGGTTATGCAAATTAATTTAAACATTTATCATTAATCTTTTTAGCCTGCTGCTTTGAATTTGCTTAATTTATGAGTCTGCACATACAGTAAGTTTGTCATTAAATTTATGACTACTTATAACCGCATGTCCTAATGTTCGAAGGTGACCATTTTTTATGTAATAACATTCCATTGTATACTTTATTGTTATAAAACAAATTAAATAATTCACTTTTTGAAGTCTTCAAAATACATTTAACGTAAAACAAAGTAATTACCAGTCACAGATCATTCTGTGCGAAAATTCTGTTACAACTGTTATTGGTAAGCCTCCAACAAACAATGATGCACTAGATTGTGCAGATTTTCACATCAAACTGTCTTCTCATAATGCAAAAAAATTATCAATATATTCACAAAATAAGCCAATGTGTCCTTAGCCCACCAAACATTTTGGATTACATTTTTTTTTTGTCTCTCTTAGAATTGCCAAATTAAACAAGAGAACCGTCTAAGAAGAGCTATGAATTCACTCCCTGATATTTAATCCTCTTACGTGAGTGAAGTTCATGTTAAAAATCAATTTCCCCTCAGGGATTAAAAAAACTATACTAAAATAAAAAAAAAATATATGAAATTTGTGCTCATTCCAGAAGTTGAAAAAGGTTTCAATTTCTGTTCTTTGCATTACATTTTAATTCCAATCACTTTATATTTACTATGGTGTAGTAGGTAGCTTGGAGCTTTTGTTAAATTGCTGTATCTGCTCAGGTGTTCTCTGTAAATGTTGGCTTTCCCTCAAAGTCCACGTACAGTTAAGACTAAGCTTGCCAAGTCAAAGTGCCCCGTAGTAGACTGGTGTCTTCTGGCTTAATATTCTTAACTGATGTGGACTATCCTCATTGTATTCATTCTCATTATAAAACTCTTCCTTGACCTAAATATCAAACATACGTGGAACAAACATGCTGGAATTTAATGATTTCCTATTTATGTTATATTGAAGGCAGAAAGCGTCTAACCACACTTGTTGGCACAATGCATAAAAATGCTGCCTCTATATATTTGCAACCGTGACGGTCTACCACAAAAGTTGACCTAGATGACAAGAAAGTGAAAGGATGCAGAAAAAATACTGAAACAAAACTGATAATGTAGTATATTTTTAAAGCAATAGATTTAAGAGGCAGAGCAGGTCGGAGGACATTTTCACTTCCCAGGTGCTAATTTCAGATTTGTTTAAAAATGGTCTAAATCAGTAGTTCTCAAATTTCAGTCCTCTCAGCCCACTGTGGTTGCAGGTTGTTGTCTCAATCCATTTCTTTTCTTAATTGGACTCCTACCTTAACTAAACAGTATGAGACTTGCCCAGACACCACCAGTCGGAAACTATATCTTTATCAAAACCACACGTTTATTCATCCACAAATAAACACAGGAATAAAGTCCCGAACAACACACGATGCACACAGCAATCAATCACCACAATAATCCTTCTTTTCTTACTCTGTCCGTGGCCGCCAATCTCCTCCTGGGAGCTTCGTCCTGCTCCCTCTCCTGACTCTAGCTCCCAGATTGCTGGGAGGCGGTGCCTTTTTTTCCCACCCGGATGTGCTCCAGGTGGCTGATGACGATCTTCCGGCAGCACTTCCTGGTATAGCGGAAGTGTTGCCCTTTGCCCCGGAAACACTCCGGGCATCCCTGGCATGTTCCTCCGCCATCTTGCCAAATGTGGCGGAAGTAATGTTCTCCCAGGTTCTAGGAGGCTTAAGATGCCCCCTGGCGGTGGCCACGGGTCCAAACAGTCCAGAATCCATTTTCTCCTTTCCCGTGGTCCTCTCCTGCTCCAGGGAGGTTGCCCCCTTGTGGCCCGGAAGCTATTCTTATGACCTTCCGGTCCATTTAGGCGTCCCTATCGGGTCGGAACCCCAGTCGTCTGTGACAACAGTTAAGTTAACATCTTCTGTGACTGTGACTTCTGTGCTCAATATTAACTGTCTGTATTTAGATTTGATTAACACAGCAAACTGAATTAACACAGTAAAGGTGAATTAAAAAATAAAGCATTTAAAGATCCAGAAAAAAATTCAAATATGTCTACATTTCCTATACATGTAAATCTGACATTGCTGCTACTTTTAAATGCAAAATAGAAGGAAAAAAACAAATCAGCTAATTAAGCAATGCAATCAGTTAAATGTAACAATGACCAACTGACTGAGAGATGGGTTGGAACAAAATCCTGTAGCCACAGTAGGGCCCCGAGGACTGAACTTGCTCAATCTCACCTAAAGAGGACCTGGAAGTTTTGTGGCTTACAGACTAAAGCATTAAACACTAGGTCATACTGCCTCAGTCAACATCAAAATCCCCTGTTCAGCCACGATCAACCCACTCTTGACCATGCTAAAACCGCTTACTTTAAAAAAATCATTTATAACCACAGGTTTCACCTTGAGTGACATAATGGCTCAAACATTACTGCTGCTGCCTCACAGCTGAAAGAGACTTGAGTTATACATTGAATTATGCACATTCTCTCCATATTAATTCTTGATTTTTCTCTGAGTAGTCTGGCTTTCTTCCCACTTTGCAAACACATGCATGTTAGATTAGGTTAGGTGACTTAAATCTGCCTGGTATGACTAAGTGAGAATGAGTAGGCCTGTGTGTGCATTCGGCAAAGAAATTGTGCTCTATTTGCTTTTGGTTCTTGACTTGAACCAGGTGATCCAAAGACAGGCTTTGGCTCCCACTGAGATCTTTGGGTTTAAAATAGATAGACTGATTTTGTTGCTCATTTTTGATTTTAGTTTCATTTTCATTATGTTGTATTTGCCATTCACTATTGGATTTAAGTGTTGTGTGACCTGTCATACTACTCTCACTAGTTTCCTGTGAACATGTACATACTAATCTCGTTGTACTGTATACAAATGATCATGAACTTGAACTAAATCTGAAGTTGAGTGTGCTTGTGAGCATGACCATGTGATGAACTGGCTACCTGCATTGATTTCGGACGGGCAGTGTCCCACCATGATCTTAAAGCTAGACTGAGGTGCATAAAAAGCAATAAATAGATGTCTATCCTCAATGTTGCTTTGCAATATATCTAATATTTTGAAGAATCATTGATAAAAATTATTGCTTTACATGTGTGCAGCAGTACAGCCTATCACAAACACCAAATGGCTAGACTTTGCTTTAGCAAAGGAATGTGAGACAACATTTACTTTCTACGTAAAAGCTTATTTGTTATAGTGGAGGCCCATGAACAACAATTCTCTTCAAAATATTTTGCTATGGGCTTCTTTTAAAATAAGTTGCTTTCTTATTGTCTCATAATTAAGTTAGTGCTACTTTACCACTATTCTGTAAATAAGACTCAAAACTAAAATTTACTGCATAAACAATAATACACACAAGGTTTGAGCTAACCTTGTAAAATAAAGTGTAGGCTATGCAGGCAATGAATTCAATGCCACAGAAAATGGCCTTTGAGTTAAACTTGTAGTAAACTGGTTCATCTGTGAAACTGTGAAACATTTTAAAGACTTATTTTATTCTGTTGAAGCCTTTTCTTAGTGCACTGAGAAATAAGCAAAAGAAAATTCAGGTGTTTCCTTAAAAAAGGAGAAGTTATTGCTGAATAGATGAAAGGGTCAAGTAAAAATAGCTTGTGAATTTCATACCACACCTAGCAATGTTTGTTTATGCATTACAGGTTTTTAATTTGGAGATTTTATAACTTTTGTAAGTTTAATACTTACACTAGTAATAGTAAAATGGCAAAAATTACAGAAAAAGTCTATTGTTAAAAACAATAAAATATCTTGTGCTAAAAGAAATGTTTCACTTTAATTTTTTTTAAAGTATTTGCTTTTCTGTGATTATTTAGAAGCAGCCTTTAAATATACATTGCATGATAACTATGTTAAAGCATTCCATCTCCTGGACATTTTAACATGTTCCTATATTAAAATATTATAATTGTTTAAATTAAATGTATAAATAAAATTGTGATTTTAACTACTAATGAGCATAAATAACTCTGTAATGTCAAAGTAGAACACTAAAAGCTAATACATTTATAAATAAAAAAGTCTAACTGATTCCGCTTCATGCTAAATAGGCTTGGCCCTAAATGTTTTCTGCTTTGGAGGATTTGGAGACATTAAACTGCACCAAGGAAGCAGGGTCTAAACCTTTGGCTACAGTTTTTGATTAAATAGTGGGTCAATATACATGATGGACCTTAAAAGCTTGGGATTCTGTTGCTCCAGGAGCTAAATCAGTGATGATGAACATGAATTGTCATTTACCTTCCACTAATCAGTTTGACGTACATCATAACATGGAGACTGCAATAAAAGGCTTACAAAGTACCCTCTGGAAGAGAAAAATAACCTTTCTTTGTCATTCACAAGAACACTGCCAAAAGTATTAGAGCTTAGAAGAAAACTTGACTTACTTAGACTTAATTCCTCCTGCACTGGGGAGCGATTGAGTGCCAAGCAATCACCATTGAGCCCAGTCAGAAGCAGCGGCCTCAGTTTCATCCCATGCCAAGATGACTGCACAAAGGTCTTCGAGAAAGGTGCGCCACCATGTTTGCCTCGGTCGTCCTTGATTCAATTTCCCATGCATTGGAGTCCAGAGCATGCCCACTTTTGGTAGGTCTTCTGGGTTTGTGGCCCACAAACTGAAACTGGTGTTCAGTGACAATATCAGCTAGAGAGTTGGTGGCAGTTCAATGATATACTTCATTTCTGATGTGGCCATGGTATGAGATACAAGGGTTCCATTGTAGGCACTGCTGCTGCAATGCACTCAGGCGTTTTAGTTAGTTTAGATAGTTGAAGTTGCCTTCCATGTTTCATTGGCATAGAAAAAGGTAGGAATTACTATCGAATACTGTTTGTTTCCTTAATGCTACTGAGGTAGGTGAAGAGACCCACTTCCTTGAGGCGCTATAGACCACCGTAGATGGGGATGCTGATGTTGGAGTATTTTACACGGAAAATCTTGCCTTTCAACGCACTGATTTGCAACCCAGCTTTGCCACCTCATGCTCCAAAGTCTCTGTGTACCCACTGAATGACTCCAAGCAGGGCGATATTGTTGGTGAAGTCCATGTCCGCAAGCCTCAGCCCATCTTGTTGCAGTAGGTCAAAGTCACCATGAGCAAGAGAATGTCGCATGTTGAAGTCCATGGCCAGGAGGCAGAGGAACGATGGCAGCACACACCCTTGGTGTACATCTATATCAATCAGGAAGAACTTGGAGATACCCTGGTTGGGATGAACACAGCAGTTTGACTAATGGCAGATAATCTGGAAGATGTCAACAAATGACTGAGGGATGCCAAAAGAGCATGAAATCTTCTACAGTGTTCCTTGATAAATACTATCAAAATAATATAAGAAAACTATTTAACATTATTAAAATTTTTAAGGTAAGCAGATATGAAATGATGTACCTTAGTGGTGTATGATGTCAGAGGCTAATGTTTAAGCTGACTAGTTGAATGTAAATAAGTGTCCGGGTATAAGAATTTTGAAGTAGTTCCAGGAAAAAAAAAAAAATACATTCAAGGAACTGAGAATGACCTCACATCCTTATGCTTTCATCTTTAGTCAACAGCACTGGGCAGTGACTGAAAGAATGAGCTCTGAAGTACAAGCAGCCAAAATAACCTTGTCGCTCAATGAAAGAGTGAGAAATTCAGCAAAAAAGGAGGACCATGGAGTAGAGCCATTGCTTTCCCATATTGAGAAACACTTGTTGAGGAGGTTTGTGAATACAGATATAATGTCTTCTGGGTGCCTTCAAGGATACCAAAGGCATACCAGGGATGCTGCACTATGAGGAGACCCAGGGACACAGTGAGGAAATGCTGGACAGATTATATTTCCTAGCTGGGAGTGATGGGTAATTCCCCAGCTCTGTCTGGCCTGGCATAACTCCACAGATTCCACACAAACAGTGTGTGGGACAGATTTGCATCCAGGACTATGGAGCTGCAATCTGCCTGTATACAAATTCTGGTGAATATAAACCTTATATAAAACATTTATTTAAATTAATCAACATTATCAAGATTTTGACTTGGTTGTTGAAAAAGATTAGACTTACACAAATGGACACTTTTTTCTTAAATATTAATCAATACTACTTGCACTTAATTCTTTAAGGTTTATTTTAAGATAACCAACTTGGGCAGTTTTATGATGGGACTTTTCAAAAGTTTCGATTTTTGCTTCTTCTTTAAGTGCACACCTCCACATGACAAAAACTAGCACCATTGCAGTTTCGGGGTGTGTACACAAATTCACAGACAACTTGGAAGCAGCCTGCATGTAGACGTTCTGCTCTTTGGTTATAGTAGTGTAAGGCGGAATAAGGCTGAGTTAATGCACTCAGTTTTGTGGGTTTATATACTGTATCTTCGTCATATCTGAAAAATAATAAAAATGATTTTGTGTAGTAATGAATATTTAGTCAGGAATGTCCTTTGGCTACAATTGTCATAATAAACATAATAACCTGACAGATCTTCAAAATCCTATATAATTAAAGTTTTAAACAAGAAGAGTTATAAACAGCAATTATTACACTGAACAGATTTAGTTTTTGTATGATTTATGCCATCCTATGTGAAAAAGAATGAGTTTCTGCTTCATCTGAAATGTGTCTATCAAAGGGGTATCCTTCACATGTATAAGTTTTAAAGTCACTATAACTAAAGATTTCACCTCTAAGGAATATTTTGTGTAAGGTTAGAATAATGTGATAGAGTCTCATGACTGTAAAATATGCTTAACTATATAAACATTAATAAGTTCAGCAAGGTAATGAAACCATTTAAGTATGTTAGAAGAGGGATTTTCAACTGTTATCATACATCAACAATAAGAGACATAAGAAATGGAGAAATACAATTCCTTTTTCTAGTTGTAATATTAATATCCAATAACTGTACACACTTTGTCCATATCAAGTGTCAAACACAAAAAAAACTTGATCGGGGGTCAGTCAAAATAGGGAAAACAAATTCAAAGTTGGCAATTAATCTAACACACATCTTTAGAAAGTGGGCAGAAAACCAGGAGATCTGGAGAATTATAATAACTTGCAATATTCTGTGCCTATTCTGAATGAGCAGCAGTTACCATTTTTTAATGTCTTTGTAAATTTCATCAGTTTTTAAATTACTCTTTGCTGTTTGGCTTTAGCTGGGCTATTACATTCATTTAGCATGCTCTACATGAGACAGCATGCATTTGTATGAAAGAAAACCTCGAAATTATACATAACTACTTAAAAATCTGCTGGTTAAAGTAACACTTCACAAACATTAGACATTACTTCTTAATACAAAGTAATATAAATACATTGAGTAATTTATCAAATGACTCTATTTGCAAAGTTTGATGCAAAAAAAAAAAGTTTTATAATAAACTCTGAGAAGGAAAGCAAACCATCACAAAGATGGAAGTTTATTTCCACTATTCAAAAAAATGAACATTTATTGCGCTATTTCACAAAGATGTTCCATTATTTTGCAAAACATTGCATTAAAACAATTGTGTTATTTCAAAATAATTGTTTTTTTTCACTAAAGAATTGTGTTATTTCACAATAATTATTGTATTATTTCACAAAATTACTGCATCACTTCAGAAAGGCATCATCATGTGAGGCAGAAATACAAGCTCTGCTTGATGTTAAAACATTTGTACTAAATTTACTAAACTTTAACATGTTTAACACTAAACGTATGGCTGTCATATCTGTTCAATTTTTGTCACTAGATTACACGCTATGTACAGGCTTAACTTCTCCCTCACTAGTAGTCTCTAGAAGACCAGAGCGTATAAACACATACAACGATACTGACAACAGCAGGTGATACTTTTGTGAAATAAAATGATAATTAATTTGAAGTAACATAATAATCTTTTTATGGTGGGAATAAGTTTCAGGACAAAACATTTAACAGTCAAATTAAGTTAAATAGGAAACAGTATATTTAGAAATAAAGTACCCAAATTTCAAAAAATTCTAAGTTCAAAAATTCCAAGCCAAAAATTATTTAAAGATTCCCATAATGCAAAACAAACAACAAACGAACATTAAAGCTATATAAATACATCAAATATAAATAACAAAAAAATCAATTAAACTAAGTCAAAAGTCAACAAATTCAAAACTCAAAATATAGAAAACCAGAGCAAAACCAAGAAACAGAAAAAGTGGCCACTTAAATGACTTACAAGCAAGAAAAACAACAAAGGGAGCCAAAGAGCAATGCCATTTTTGGCAACAAATGGCACCAAAAGGTAGCTGTGCCAGCAGGCGTCTTAAACTGAGATTTTGGCTACCAGATCTATGCCCCGTTGTACTGATTTGTTTTGCACAAGCCGAAACTCTTTATGGCACTTGAAACATGCAATGTTTTAATTTGACAAGATAATGAAGACGTTATTTCTTTGGTAAATTCAGTTCTAAACCAGCTCTTTGATTAAAAACCTGTACGTCACACAGGACAACAATATTTGCCAAGCTAATATGCACTTGATTATGCAGTTCACAGGCACAGTGCATTTTACTTTGTGCTGTGTTTGTTAAACTAATGTTCAGTCGTTCTTGCCAAACATGTTATTTCAAGGAATTGTAAAATGTAAAAGTTCTCATCTTTTAAAGTAAAATTCAAAATATTTATTTGCTAATAAAGAAAAACGCAACCTCAACATGAGACTAAAATAAGATAAAATATGCAATGCCATAATTAATACAAATCCACAGTACAGATCCAGTGGCATTTGAAAGCAATGCACTATACATCGGTTGGAAATGAATCTGCATGCACTGTATAAACCAGGCAGGGTGCACAGATTATGTAATAAACAGCCTCTCAGACAATTCCTGGTTTGCATACTTGACATCCCTAGACAAGAAATATTAATGAAATGGACTGGGACAAAATTACAAATATTAACTAAAATGAAAATAAAGAGCAAACAAGAGGGCAAGAAAAAATGACAAAAAAAAAACAAACAATGACCAAACCGGCATGTACTCCTAACAAACTGAAAACAGAACCTTGGGGACCCTAAAAATCTCTGCTCAAATTAAAATTGAAAATGACAACTGAATATAAAAAATAGGACAAGCTATTGTGTGGTGAATGGCCTTTTCCAATTCAAAATTTTATCATGCTTTTTTTTTCTTACAATATTTGGTTGTCCATAAGTGCCTGATTCAGTTTACTGTGTTTTGGGGTTATTGCAGACAATGTAAAAGTGTGTACAGCCTTAATAAAAATCATTAGCCTTCCAGCTAGTAACTGCTCTGTATTTATTCTGATACAGCAAATTGTGTTACAGAACCTTATAGACACACATACATACAGACACCGCACATTAGAATTACTGAAGTGCATAATGCAGAGAAGAAGCCATTAGAGGGAACAATATCTTAATGGATGTTTTATTTCTTTGATCCATATTCTAAATAATACTTACTCCAAAATGAGTGTCGCAAAAGGCAAGAACACAAGGCACAAACTAGTCCTAGACAGGACGCAGGTCCATTATAGAGCACAATCATTAACAGTGGGCCAATTTAGTGTCACAAATGAATGTAAATACTCCATGTTTGGAATATTTAGAAAAAAACAATTCAAACTCAGACAAACATGCAATCTGCACATTCATAGTGACCAAGTTGGGATTTGGACACAGGACTCAGAAGAAGCAGCACTAACTACGCCTAATCCTTAAACAAGTCCTAACTCAACGGCATTCCCTTCTTTTCTTATTGCCGTTGTACAGACTGTCTTAAATGACCATACCCAACCAATCAGCCAATCACCCATTTTCTAAACATGCTTATTCTAACACAGATTTTAAAAAGCAGTCTTTCCTGGCAGCATTGGGTGTAAGGCAAGAGACAACTCTGTATACAATTGCAGTCTATTCCAATTTATCTACAAGGAAACACATCCACACTAATTAATACCTGAGCCACTGTTCAACCAAACCTACCTATCAGTGACATGTGGACCAGCATGCTTGGTGAATATTTATACTGAGTCATGGAGAACAAGCAAACCCCACAAAGAATGTGACTGAACTCATACTGAACCTTAGTCTCCTGGAACACTGGGAATTAATTTCTGTGCCCCCTCGCTATCTAACTAATATCTAACAGTCACAATGATAATTGTACTTACTGTATATCATTTTTTTAAAAATGCAAATTACAAATGATTACTTGAGAACTTCACACTTGATTAAAATGCATGCCTGTTTCACTTCTCCTTCAAATCACACTTCCTTTTCTCTTTAAGTCCCACTACTTTCAGAGAGGCTCACTTGAATATCTGCCTCCTGCAGTCGACACTAATCAAGGGATACCGTTGCTGATCTGAATTCAAGCATTTAAAAACCAAGGAATATTCTAATCTAGATGGGTTTGGTAAGACTTCTCTAACTGCTTATTTTCCTTTTGTTTTAATGTGGTGATGCACTGGCAGAGGCATATGGTCCTGTCGGCACGTAGATGCTCAACTGGCTTTCCTCTTACACGTGAATGGGTAACACAGCTCGAGAAAAGCCAGAGCAGCTGCATATTTTCAATAGAATTTTTTTCTGTTCTGTAAGTGTTCTCCTCCACATTAATGTAGTTTAGGTCTATGGTACATTTCGACTTTGTCTAAGATGTCTTGCAAATATGAACTAACTTGAGTTTTAGTTCACAGAACTGTAACTTATCACCAACACTAACCAGTTATAAATCCTATCCTGGTGAAACTGGGCTTGGAAAGGTGAATACGTTTGGAGAGCTGACTCAGTTATAATGAAGAGTGTGTCTGCCTCAGTCGTGCTTCACTCATCAACAAGTGCACCTGTGCCTGACTAAGGCAGCTGTTTGTTTTAAAAAGTCTATTTTGGAAATATTTATTACAAAAAGGGGAAAGAGCCATTTGCGTTAGCGGCAAATGTCTTCAATTTTACACAGTACAGATGTGTTTGGAAACATAAGGGTAAGTGCACATACTGAAAAGCATACAGTCTACACGTGCCAGATGCTCAGGTACAGTAGTTGCTGCTGCTGATTCACAGGTCCAACATCTTATCTTCTTTAGGACTTGTATGTGTTTTCTTCAAGTACTCTCATTATTGTCCTACCACATCGCAAAGTTGTGCATATTAGGATAATCGATGGCCGACAATTGGGATAGAATCACAGTGTGTCATATGATAGGCTGGCATCCCATGCAGATGTAGACTGCAGCCCTAATGACTCTGAATTGTACTAAGGGGTTCCGAAAATGGATCAATGGATGGACAGCATCAAATTAGCAAAGTTTTATAGTTGCTGTGGTGCTTTGGTCTCAGACGTAACCTTCAGCCTCCACTTTGTGGGCCAGGGTAGTATTACATTTGCATGTTATTACAATATTACATTCAAATAATAATGCAGCTTCATTGTGGCCCTTGACACTGGATGACACTGGGTGCCAGCCATTAGCCCATCACTAAAGACAAAAAATTGGGAGTGTGCTCCCCTAGACTTTCTTGTATACTGAGATAGAGGAAATGGTCATCAGAACCTCTTCCAGTTGCGCAATGTTTCTCAAATATCATATTTCTTTGTTTCTCATCACAACTAATTGATAATATCAATACACAATCATTTATCTCTATTTATAACCAAACTTTATATTAAAATAATATTTTTGCATTTATGCATTACCTAGATTACGTGCAAAGTAAAAAGAGTTATAGTCACTAAAAACATAGAAAAAGTGTTAGTATGATATAATATTTGTTGCAATAATGTGGGGGCCAGAGTCTTTCCCAGCAGCATCAAGTGCACAATAGGAGCCAACTCTTGACATGAAAATAGTACAGGGTCCTTAATAATAAAAAAGATGACATATGTACATTTACATATTGAAACAGTCCAAAATGGCTGTTATGGTTCATTTGCCACACTTCACCCTGAAAACCACAACGATTTTAGGTCTCTGGGTTGCAGAAGCCATGGCTGTGAGCCTTGTTGCACATGTGTCCAGTTTGCAGTGCGACTCACAGAGTCATATTCAGGATTTCATACCATATGTGAAATGCTGAGGATAACACTATTCTTGTTACGGATGATGTCAGAAGAGACAATCCCTTTTGACAATGCCTGCAGGAAAGTTAAATAGCATAACAACATGTGAGTTTTGATGTAGTAGTGGTGGTTCCATGTCATTAGACAATAATGATACTAACATGTTGGACCATATTTTGTTTAAATGATTAAGTAGCATGTGTAACCAGTCCACAGTAATGAGCCAGAGGTCACTCTTAATTGCAGGATGTGAAGGACAAAACTGGTCTTGTTAACATTTATAATCAAGAGCTAAGTCACCCTTCATGAAGGATAGTGTATTTAAGTGCAAAAACAGAGTAGCAGTGTTGATTGCAAAAACCTTATACTGTTATGTGCTGATACCAACTATTTGGACAAGGACGCTAGTTCTTATTTAGTTAGTATGGTCAACTTTGGTGTGTGAACCACAGTATAACTGAAAATCCAAGGGACACACTTCTTAAGACATGAACTGTGGCGAAAGCATGAGGATCAAAACATTCTCTGGTGCAGTGGTGTCACAAATGGGATGCTCTTAACCATGTGTGATAAATTCAAGAACAGTATGTGTTAGTAAATGAACAGACATTAAGGAGTTACCTCAGAGTTGTGCTCTTCTTTTCGGCAATACCATCAGTCGCTGAAATTTTAGGATTACAGTTCTGTATATCAAAACAGATGTTATCTAAGGAGAGCTGTGTGCACATTCATGGAACCTAAAGATATCTGTGTTATTTTTGTCTTCTCTCTTAAAGAAAAATTCTCACCCGTTACTTATTCCTGGAGACATCATAGAGTTTCCCCGCACTAAAAATCTGTCCCATTTTGGAATTTACTATGGAGAACGAGATGGTGTTCCTTATGTAGCACACTTGACGGCAAGAGGTATGTTTTTCTTAATACAGGGATCAGTTTTCGTCATGGATTCATTTTGTGATGGGTAATACAATATGTTCTGTTGGTATTTTGGTTAGGTTAAGTTATAAGCAATGAAAAATTTACATAAATGTACTTGAACCTTCATTAACAGTCTCTCTTAATGAATAAACATTACAACCAATATACCCCAGTATACAGAAGGACATTCATGCAAAGAGAAACACTAAGATATTTAAAGATTGATTTCTTTTCTCCATAACCCCGGGCCAAGACAGGTTGAAAATTAGGCATCAAGATTTACCAAAAACCAGAGGACATTACTCCAGACGGGCCTATGGAGAAGGTCACACAGTTGGAAAGTACAGAAAGACTTAGGATAACATTCAGCTTTAATGTTTTGTTGCTCCACTGTAATTTTATCGATTTATTTTTTATATTTATTGCACTGTAATTTTAGCTTGTAGAAATTACTGTATTTAAGACTAACAAGTCGATGTTCTCCAAACAGTGTAATCCCTTCTTGTAAGAAACGGCTGCTGATAAACACCACTTTCTCTGAAAATAACTGGTGAATAAGAACATGATAACTAGTATATTAACACATTGTGATGCTGACACATCACCTTTCATTGATCTTTTTAGGCAATTCCCAATTCCCCTCCATTATTTGATCACATTTTTACTCACTTAAAAAAGGTTTTGCACAATAATGAAAGTCTAAAATAAAGCTGACAACAATCCCAATGATACTCACCCATGCCCAAGCCATGTATAGAAAAGGGACAATGGAGTAGAAATGGGTATGTCCAGGTAGACATGGTGGCCTTTTTCAGGCCTAGGGATAAAAGCTTTGTAATGATTAGAAGTATCCCAAAGGAGATCAGAGAAAGAGACAAAATTGTAACTTTCATTGTCCACTTGACCCTAAACCACTTAGACCAAAGACCACGGTTGTGGGGATGTTTTGGACCACACTGTGCCTCGTGCTTCCTCTTATGTCTATAAGCCATTGAGTGAGACATTGTTGCTCTGGTACCACTTGTGTCAGAAGGTAAATATCTGCTCTGTAAGGCATTTCTTTATTTCTGGTGACCAGACTTTCAAAGTTGGTGTCATCACCAACTGTAATGTTTTATTTGGGTCTGTGTTCAGCCACTTTGTCACAGGTAAACACATAATATAGCAGGGGGATCAGCACACTATTCTGTAGGGTGTCTACAGTAGGTTGAGTATCAGTATATGTTTAATTTGACATTTTCAAAATTTAAGTGAGTAAATAAGATTGCGAGTTAAAAAGTTTCATAGAAGAAAGATGCAGTGAAAACGTCTTGTTCAGGCAAAATAGTTGGTGGTATCAAAGTGCATCCTAAGCACCTAATAATGGCAAAAAAACTGTCATTTTGATGGTGACATTTTTAGAGGGGTTCCTTTTGTAACCGTATTTCTTAAACCTGACCTCATCTGTTCTGTATAGAAAGGATTGTCTAGAGTCATATCTGTGCTGAAGTCAGCCCTTGAAATAATGTACTGCTGGGAGAATTTCTGATTACATTGGCCAGTTACAGCACAGCAGATGACAAAGAGTGTTATACAGCAAACATTGCAATATAGAACTGATACCAAAAGGATCACACAAATAAAAAAGAAGTCACAGAGCCATCCTCTTATATGTTCTATAAAGCAAGGCAAGTAATATACAGTATATGACTTTTCAATAAATTGCACTCTTCACTTTTGCTGACAAGGAAACTCAATTTTTTAACTTCTAGACCTTTAAGTTTTGCACTTATGGTTTCAGTACATTATCAAAGTTTTGATAAACTAGTGTGTGGAAAAGGGTAAGGTAGCACAGCACGACCAGACAGGGCCTGAGTGACTTTCAGCCTGACCAGCAGCTGTTGTTGAAATGCCCGAAGCCTTCTCTCTGTAATGATGATGCCAACTGGATGCATCTTTACTACCACAACAGTTTTACAATTTTTTGCATCTATTTAATTGAAATCATTAAAAAGAATTTGAATACATTGAACATAAGACACATTTAACTTTGCTTTTACTTTCTCTATACAGAATTTCTGATTTTGAATTTTCAATAGAATTACATCCTAGACACAATTTGACCAATTTCATGAAATGTCATTCAATCCACATCTATGTGCGTGTTTGAAAATGAAAAAATGAAAAGGTGCAGGTCCAGTTTGACGCATTTTTTGAAGATCCCTACTGTTTCATTGACATTTATTAACACATGTACATTGTACAGTAAAATATTACTTGCTTAACTGAAAAAACATGCACTACAAGAGCACTCTCCCTAGAGCCATGATAAGCAAGCTTTATTAATTAAACATGGATTAAAACCTATACATTATTCCTTTCCAAAAGCAGCCTGAAAACCTAAAATATTGGGCTGATTTCATTTACAATAAGGTTTACTGTGTATGGCACTGTTGCTTTTTTCTTCTTAAAAATATTTAAACTTAAAATGATTGGGAATAAAATGTCTATATTACTTGTTTGAAATGTTTTTGAATCATTCAACTATTTTCGATCAGTGAAAAAAAAAAAATCAAATCGCATTTAATGTAACTGACATGTTCACTTTGTGATACTCCAATACTTGGCAACACTTAGTCTTAACAGACGATTCTCATATGAAGTGAGCAGTGATGTTGGTTTTGTTGTTTGTATGTTGTGAACATAGATGTGCTGTTCACAACAGGTGTAGCAGAATGAAGAAACTTGTGTGACCCACTGGTTTTTGGTATGCATTTAGAGCTAACAATATGTGCACATTTTCATTAGGTGAACATTCCTTGTTCTACGTCATTTTCTTGAAGCAGCAGACAAAAGTTTCAAGTTGCATCACCTGTGGTGGTTATGGCACACAGCACAATGATTATTTATAACCCATGCATTAGTGACTCACTGTAAAGATCTCTTCTTCTATTCATTTGTTTTCTTTAATGTTAAATAAAAGCATCCCTTGAATTCAACTTGACTTCAACTAGCCTGGGATGTTGGAGATGTCTGAACAATAAACACATTTAAGACTACTGTAAACCTCTAAGAACAGTAGCCCCACAGAGACTGGTTACAAGCACACATTTTTAAATATCACACAGATTGAAAAGTCACTCAAAGCAATTTTGATTTGTATTTGATTTATCAGATAAAACTAACACCACAATCATCCAACTAATAAGTACCTGAACTTGAGTTTTCCATTATAGTAGCAGGCAGTCAAAACTTATCTTGGAGGCTTGAGGCACAAGGGACAGCAATCTTTGTCAGATCTTATCCAACCCACTTATACAATTCAGGCAGCCAGTACATAAATATCCCAGAAGAAGACACAAAGAAGTGGTGCCAGTCCATGGAAAGGCATCCCCATGCACAAGCACACCTTCATCACAGGAACATTTAGAGTGGCTGCATAACCAATCACACAAGTGTTTGGGATATAGGAGAAAAGACATAAATACTTATTGGAGAAAGAGAACACAGAAGGGTTGTTATTAGGTCTTTAATAGCTTTTTTTAACTAAAGCACTAATTACAAAAAAAATGTATGTAGTACTAGGGTGTTGTACCGTGTTAGCCATTATGTATGTAGAGAAAAACCAAGCAAAATGACACCTTTTATTGGCTAACTAAAAAGATTACAATATGCAAGCTTTCAAGGCAAATCAGGCCCCTTCTTCAGGCAGGATGTAATCAAATGTAAAAATGTCAGATTTCCATCATGTATCCTGTTTATACTACAGTTCTAACCTACAGATGTCTACTATGGTGTCATACTCCTACATTGTCCAATACCAAAGACAAACTGGCAAAAGTATTGAGTGGCATTCAGGAAGCTGTGAGAGAATCGAGAAAGTAAATTTACCATTGTATATACAGTAGTCACTATAAATATAAGTAGATATTCACATATGCAAACTTAAATAGCATTCAAGATAAAAACTGAATTCAGGTTCCTGGAGAATTAACTACAGCACCACCTAAAAGAAAATCCAAAAAATTTACATTCTTTTAAATGACAAATATATTTATCGGTAATGTTTCTATAGAGTTTGATAAAACGTTATGCAAATTATCTAAACTATTATCATTTGCTATAGAATCTCTGCTCGAATGGTTCCTGTTCTGGATGCTTAACTTGATGCATGCAATCAGTTTTCTTAGCACCAGAAATTCATTTTAGCAAGGAAAGTAAGAAAGAGAAATGTCACGTAAGGTCAAACAATGAATAATTATTACACTTGTGGAAAAGATATTCTTCATTTTGACCTTTCAAATTCAACAAACAGGAGGTGGTGACAATGTAGCATGCTTCACATTTACTTTTTTTAGTCCAAATAATGTGGAGGTGGCATAATGAGTAGTATTTTCACCTCACTGAGCTTGTATCCTGGTTCAGTTTCTAGCTGGTATACCCTCTTTGTAGCTGTTAATTGCTCTATATTGCTCACATTGGCTTTTTCTGGAAATTCCAGTTTCTTTGTACTGTTAAAAGACATGGAGTTATGTTAACTTTTAACTCCCAATTGGTCTGTTTAAAAGATGGAAACCAAGAAGCACTTTATCACATGATGAATTTTGTAAGTCAGGCACATATTATGTCTTGTTGTTGGCTTCATTAGAATGCTTAGATAAGATATTGGGACAATATTGCTATTAGATAGCCCATGTTTAATGAGTTGAATGATGCCCTTTTCTGCGGTGGGTTGGCACCCTGCCCAGGATTGGTTCCTGCCTTGTGCCCTGTGTTGGCTGGGATTGGCTCCAGCAGACCCCGTGACCCTGTGGTTAGGATTCAGCGGGTTAGAAAATGGATGGATGGATGATGCCCTTTTATGTGTTTGTACGTGCAAACTGCATAATAAAATAGCATCTTTGGTTTGGTTCCTTTTTGCAACAAGTAGTGACTCCTCCTCACTATGATCCTTTTACTGAGAGAAGGAAAATCAGAAAAAAGATAGATAGATAGATAGACAGACAGATAGATGTGCAGCATAACAATTCTTACTAAATATAATTCTTTGCATTTATATAGCGCTTTTCTCACTACTCAAAGCGCTCAGCAATTGCAGGTTAAGGGCCTTGCTCAAGGGCCCAACAGAGTAGAGTTCCTTTTGGCATTTACAGGATTCGAACTGGCAACCTTCCGATTGCCAGTGCAGATCCCTAGCCTCAGAGCCACCACTCCACCTTATATATGATATGTATAACACTTTATCGTTTTATCTTTGGAAATGGTTTACATTACAGAGAACTTTACTTTTTGTTAAATGAAAATGTTAAAGGATTAAATGATTGATCAGATGAGCCATCATTTGGCTCTTCCAGGTTTAATGGCTTTGAAGTACACTATGACAAAAAACAGCTAGAGACTGGATCATAAAGATCCAGAATCCAGAACCCACATCTTAACCAAAAAAATCAATACAATGCTTAAATCAATTTACATTCCAATATTATTATTGTTGTGCTTAAGTCTCCATGGTGTGCACCAATGCCATCTGCTGGAGCCTGAGAAAAATGCACAATACTCAACCATTCAAGAAACAATTAGACTAACTCCCTAACAGCAGAATCCATCAACCCATTGTTAGATGTGCTTAGTTCAATTCACTGTTGTACAGAGTCACAGCATATCACAACAGCATCAGGTAAAAGTGCACAGCCATACCATCACAGAGCATATAACATAATATGCCAGTTTTCAGAATGTAAAAGGAAAAATAATCATACATTAACTGGAATAAAATGCAAACTCCACACATACAGTGAAGCTGGGATTCAAGCCTAGCCATTTAAAGGTGTGAGGCAGTTGTTAACCACTGCATCCAGGGTGCTTTCTTGGAGTATGTTTAGCCACAGGTTCATTACTCCTCAGTGTAATAAGACGTGCCTCTGGGGATGTTTTCTGCTTGCTACCTTTAGGTACTTCAATGTATCCTCCTAACATCCTTTCCTTCACTCCAGCCAGAACCCATAGGGAAATTTACTATGTATTTTTAGCATAGCATTTATTGCATGTTTTTATTTGATTATATTATGTTCAACTTTGAGTCAAAATCTGTGCGTTATGTTTTTACTTTTATTTATTTATTTTTGCTTTGCTGCAGTATGCATTTGATTTTCCCCTTGAGGTTTAGTAAAGTATATCTAATCTAATCTAAACCATATTTATATGCCGAATCTTATTTAAATCTGATGAGCTTTAAAAGATATCAACATCTGAATGATTTACTCTTAAGATATACATGTTTTAAATCATTAAATAAGCATTTCTTCAAAAAAATTCTTTTTGTTTATTTGTTTTGTCCTATGATATATGATTTTCTGCAAGTATTCTTTTGCTAAGAGGGTAAGAATACAGAATCCACGTCTCTATCCATCATCCTTTCAATTATGTTCTAATAACTAGCATATTTCTTAATTTTCTTGGGATTGATTATGGTGAACTGCTGGAATAGACATTAACATTTTTTGGTCCTATTTCAGAATCAAAATCAGAAAAACTTTATTAATCCCAAAGAAAATTATTTATGTTAACTTAACAACAGACAAGGGACATGTTACACTAAGAGCAAGCATAAAGTAATCATGTAAATATAAATAAAGTATAATAAATGTATCAAACTAATTAATACTAATATATATAGTTTTGTCTTTTCCATTTCCCTAAGCTTTTTTGGATTTTACAAAACCATTTAGAAGCAGCAACAGACACAGGCATACAAAAAAACCCACATCTTAACCAAAAAATCAATACAATGCTTAAATCAATTTACATTTCAATATTTTCCTTGCAGAGTCTGATGCCAAAATCCTGCTGTTTGGAAGAGCACTGAAGGCTGAGGTTAAAATAGACCCCCTTTATGTAGTGGGGGCAAAATACAAAATAAATAACTACCTGGATGGAAAACACAAGCCACGAGATTACTATGAAGTCATTAAACCAGAGATTGATGAGGCAGTAGGAAAGCCGGTCACCTATGATATCCTCTTCCACAACTGTGAGCACCAGGCAACACTTCTCCGCTATGGAATAAAAAAATCAATACAGGTAGATAATTCTGTGTTTTTATGTCTGATATTTTTTATCCTTATCAGAAAATGTACCAACTTATTTAAACTACATGGATACACAACTGGCTTGAAACTATAATTCATAATTTGTACAAGTGCATTAAATAATCCTGGGATGATGCGTACTTACCATGAAATAAAAGCATTTGCTATGGAGAATCAGCCTGCTGTTATAGTGAACTATCCATCCATCCATTTTCTAACCCGCTGAATCTGAATACAGGGTCACGGGGGTCTGCCGGAGCCAATCCCAGCCAACACAGGGCACAAGGCAGGAACCAATCCTGGGCAGGGTGCCAACCCACTGCAGGACACACACAAACACACCCACACACCAAGCACACACTAGGGCCAATTTAGAATCGCCAATCCACCTAACCTGCATGTCTTTGGATTGTGGGAGGAAACCCACGCAGACACGGGGAGAACATGCAAACTCCACGCAGGGAGGACCGGGAAGCGAACCCGGGTCTCCTAACTGCGAGGCAGCAGCGCCACCGTGCCGCCCTATAGTGAACTATGAAAGATTTATTTAATAATATAAAATTCTCAGAATGTGGACTAATGTATATATTTTTCAAATAAACTCATAATATAATATTGTTGTACTTCAATTTATGTAATAATTTGCATTCAGTCTTTTATTCATTTCCCCAGCTTGTTTTCTGCAATACAGTGTTGTAGGTGGGCTGAATCCCACCTCTGTTCTACTTGCTTCAAGCCAGGAAGCAATTCCAGAAGTGGTATCAGTCCAATGCAGGGTGCATTCACACTCACATCAACACACAGTTTGCAAAACACTTAAATTAAATGTTAACACATACAGTACAGGCCAAAAGTTTGGACACACTTCCTCATTCAATGTGTTTTCTTTATTTTCATGACCATGTACAGCACTCCATCACTCTCCATCTTGGTCAAATAGCCCTTACACAGCCTGGAGGTGTGTTTGGGGTCATTGTCCTGTTGAAAAATAAATGATCGTCCAACTAACCTGACTTCTGCACAACACAACCGCTGGTCCCAACCCCATTGATAAAGCAAGAAATTCCACTAAATAACCCTGATAAGGCACACCTGTGAAGTGAAAACCATTTCAGGTGACTATCTGTTGAAGCTCATCGAGAGAATGCCAAGAGTGTGCAAAGCAGTAATCAGAGCAAAGGGTGGCTATTTTAAAGAAACTAGAATATAAAACATGTTTTCAGTTATTTCACCTTTTTTTGTTAAGTACATAACTCCAATGAGGTGAGAAACGAGCCAACAGATGACTGGCTGAACTGGAACATCAAACTCCAGCCAATATCACTCTAACCAGTTTCTTAATGAGAAGCCAATTCTTGCTGTTAATTAAAGCCATTGTTGAATATCATGCAGACTGTTCATTTGCTGTTTTTACTAAGACCCCTGTCAAGATGTTTTGGTGACCTGAACAGACCAACATGACCGAGACCTTCACCTTTCTTTATTTTCAGGACAGCTGGTCATGTGGTGGCTTGTTTTGTGTTACATTATTGTTTGACTGCTCATTAAGGAAAAAGAAACAGCTAAGGGGTCTGAGTCATGTCAATTAAAACTAAGGCAAAACAAATTAATCAGAGGCAAAAACGGTCCACTAATTAAGAAGATGGTTAGAATGAAGACCTGCAGCCACTACAGCCCACCAGGACCGGAGTTGGACACTCCTACACTAGATTCTGAAATAGATTAGGTTTGAAAGTTTTACTTTTTATCAGCCCAAGATTATAATGGATTCTTTAGCTATATTCTTTCATGTTCAAACACTATCTAGTGGTAATATGATAATAATTAAAATAACTTTCTGTGACTGGCCAGTGACTGTACAGTGACTGTACTGAAAAAAACAGCATTTAAAGTAGAATGTTTTCACCAATTAAAGCAAGATGGAGGTTCCAGGAACCTAGTTTCTAATCCCAAATGGGTTGCCATGTGTGTAGCTTGCATATTCTTCTGATCTGCTCATGAGGTTCCCCCAAGTACTCCTATTTCCATCGACATGCCAACAATGTGTATGTTTAATTGGAAAAGCTTGAGTAAGTGTAGATTGTGAATGGCCCCTGTCTTGAGGCTGATGTTATAACAAAACTTGGAAAAAAAAGGTTCTAAAATCTAAAAGCTGGGGTTTCAAAATGAAACTTGAGGCCAAAACTGCACATCAAACAATGCCTAACCCTTTCTGCCCTGGTTTTTCTGTTTTTATGGGAAAAATTATTTTGTGAGATATTCTACCTTTGGGGTGTCTAGGAAGCTCAGAAATGACAAAACAAAGAAAATTCATGTGAGATACTGGCTATACAACTTTACATTGCAGTAATTTCCCAAAAGACATTGAAATTAGCTGAAAAAGAACAGTGGGAGTGAAGTCTTATTTGGACTATAGAACAAAAATACTACAAATAGGATATGTTTCACATACAGTCCAATGTGCCATTAAATTGAAGCCACTCTGCAATTTCCTTCTGTTATTTGCTCATTAAGTAAATGGGTCAGACAGTAAACATATTATATTCTATCAGAAATCATACCTTTTCCTGTTTTTTTTTTTGTCTTTCAGATTGAATGCATTTACAAGAAAATATATCCAATTTGGAAAGAATGTTTTGAAAAAAAGAAACTATAGGAAAGAACTAAAACGTTGACAGAAAATTTTAACCCAATTGAACACTTTGTAAATATATTGTATATATTTATTTAAACGTACACACACACACACACACACATTATATTATATTTTATATATATATATATATATATATATATATATATATATATATATATATATATATATATATATAGTATGCATGTATTTTTGCACTTTTGTGCTAGTAGTCTCCAAGTAAGTTCAACTATTCAACTTTTCTTGAGGAAGGTGGGGAAAGAATCCTGAACAGAATAAGAGGTAATAATGATATTTAAAATAAATTCAAGTCAACAAAAAGATTTTTCCTTTTTTTTGTTTGTTTATGTGTGTAACTTCTTAGGAAATTTGTATATCTCTCTGACAATTTGTTTTGCTTCAGATCATAACAAATTACTGTGTTGTCATATATTGTTTATATCATTACAGGTATGTTTGATGTTTGGCTTATTTGCCATTTTGACATTGTAATTGGTGGAGCTGTGGCACAGTGGGCAGCACTGTGGTAGCTCAGCTTAGTGCTGTCTGTGTGAAGGTTTCATGTTCTCCTCACTTGCATGTGGGCTCACTTGATGTACTTTAGTTTCTTGCCATATACCACATTATAGAAATGCAAATTAATTTGCAATGAATCTGTTTTTGTAATTTGGGTGTGACTATTTCCTGTGATCCACAACTGATTCCAGGCTAGTACCTGATTTAATTGGAACTGGCTTTATCTCCCTATGGCCCTTGGATATAAAAAAATTGATAAAAAAAAATTAATGAATGAATGTTAAGTTTATGTATCTTTATGCAGAAGCTACACAATAACAGAAATTATCTGAATGTTCCAGGAATTAAAAATGCTTAACACACTTGAAGATAAGATTAAATTCCACAGAAACTCACAACCTCAAAATGTTTACACTGCTATATATATGCAGACGTCAACTAACCCATGGTTATGCTTGCTAGGTTTGATCAATAAAATTTGCAATTAAAAATGCACTTTCAATCTTTTATATGAATGTTTACAAGACAGTAGCTTTTAATAAACATTTAAAACCTTTGTGTGGAAATTTGACTGAAAAAAATTAGAAGTACAGAAATTCTGACAATTATTATGATGATCAGAGGTACCCTTAAAATTTCAGGGGCTGTACGGCTGTTCACCATACTCCTGATTTCACCCTCTGAAGTAAATTATTTTGGATCACTTGCACACTGCCCCGAATACATCAGTAGAATGCTGAGACCACTGTATTATGATGACTTCACTGTCATACTATACCATACCATTTTCTAAGCCTGCAGCCTTTCCTAGCATGGTAGGGTGCAAAGCAGAGACAAGCACTCATGCACACACCACACAAACACTACGGCCAATCCACCTAACCTACATTTCTTCGGTTTGTGGGAGGGAACTGGAGCACCTGGAGGAAACCCACGCAGACACAGAGAGAACATGCAAACTCCATGCAGGGAAAACCCAGGCTGTGATTTCATTATCATGTTCTTGTTAAAATTTTAAGACTTTCCTGGATATGTAGTTTTGGGCAATACTCTTCCTATTTACAGCTGGATACAATGATGCCATAATGGGACACACCTGATTGGCAATGATGCTCAGATATAGCATTTAACTTCACCCAACTTAGATCAAAAGAGCCACGTAAACACACCCCATACCATTACAACATATGGATCAGCCGAAACTTGTCAACTGCCACCACACCTTGTTACTTTCTGCAGACAAGAATGAATTGCGGTTGGATCACTGGCTGCCATAAACCATCCATGACAGATTAAGACAAGATTAGTGTCCTTTAATGTGCACCAGTTTTATACACGGCTGTAAGCTGATGGACTGTAGCATGTATATTATTCAACGCCCATCAGCCCATATCTTTAGTGATCGGTTTCTGTTTATAGAAGAACTGCCTTTGACTGAATGTTTATGGGTGGTGGCCCGTTTTTGATTTAGCTATAAAACTGCCATGCATGAAAATTCCAACCATGTTTCTGTTCCTGACACACTCATGCCAATGTAAATGTGTGTAATTTGACCAATCCAATGAAGTTCAGATATACTGTATAACTTCTTTAATAAGTACTACTAAGTTTAATAAGCACTATATTTTATAAAGAATAATGAGATTTCAGCTTCTTCAGGTTCTTCCTGAGTTCTTACAATTTCTACTGAATGCTACTTCTTCTACAGTATCTTACATTCTGTAACTGTTGTTTTTTAAGTCAAGATGCTTAGCCTTGCCTCCTAGGTAAACTATGATTTAGTCCACTGTGTCTGCTGTTATGCCCAATTAATATTATTTGTCTTGAACAGTACAAAATGTTTCATTGTAGATGCTTTTGTTCAATAAAATGAGTGGCTTGATTAATGTATGTGACATTTCATTTAGCTGAAGCAGTCTCGATCACTATAGTTAATATAAGCACCAAAAATACATAGACGTAGGGTTCTGCTTCTGTCACAGGACAATATATAAGAATGTTGTAGAAACATACTATTGAACTCATTTTATTATAGCACACTTATATACTAACCTAATGTGCTGTACACATTAATTATAAAATGTTGCCATTAAATCCAAAATAACATTAAATAAAAACACATGAAACACCAAGCAATCTGTACAGAGAAACAGAAATACATGTGTATATCTCAGCAAACCCTGTGTTGTACAAATTACGTAAGAAAATGCATGAAAATAATGCTAACATAAATAGTATAAATATATTAACATGGTAAAATGGTGCAAGTAGAGAGAAACATAACATTTTGATCTATTCACATTTTCTGGGGCTCACAATCATTAAAAATGCAAATTAAATACCTGTCTGACTTTTCCAGAGTATTCTACAATGTACTAATATGTAAAATATTATCTATTATTTTGGGGGCATCTCATAAGGTTTAAGGTTATACAGTATGTTCTGTCTCAACTTCTGATGCACTGTTAGACTCTGACTCTAAACAAGTCCCTTAAAGTACTGCGTCAATTTTAAAAAATGTATTTTATAGGTAAAATGTATATCCTGAAATTGTTACTCACATTTGGTAAAGATGTCCATAAATGATATAATAATAATAATAATAATAATAATAATAATAATCATCATCATCATCATCATCATCATCAAAGAGGACACTTTAATATCAAGTGGATTCAACCCAAGTAAAGTATGAGTATTTTAATGTAAGAATCGTGAATTTTAGCCTTTTTACTTAAAGAATTTCTGTAGCACCTTCATTAAACACTTCTGTTATAATTCCTTCAGATATATACAGAAAACTAATTTTACCAAGACAATGTCTTCAATGAAGTACTCAAGCACTTTAATAGCACAGGCTGGCACAGGACAAGACATTTTTAAAAAAATTAATGTTTTTTAAATGGCTGAGAGTAGTTCCTTGACAGTGACGGTGGGGTGGTTCCACCTCTTGGGGGATCACCCACAAAACACATAAAACATGGCAGAATATACATTGACTTATAGAAACTAAATCAGCACTTTTAACATAAAAAATTCATACATTTAACGTAATTGTGACATTTGGACCTATAACAGCATTTACCATCTGATGAAATGAAAAATGCAAAGCATTTTATTAGTACACAACAAACACCTTGAAATGGGAATGTTGAGAATAATGCCCTTGAATGTTCCACGAGTGACATTGTAGGTACTGCGTACTGTAGTTCCACTCGGTTGAATTCATTTCAGTTAAATTAATTTTCTTCCTTTACAATTAGGTACCAGACCAGCACGCCAGAATTGATCATATATATGATAAAATTGGGTGATGCATAATGCATCACATTTATGGCTGCTCTTATATGTATATTCACAGTATGTGCATAATTCAGTAACAAGAAATGAGCTACAATTAAAACAGATTGTACTGTATACCTAACTAAAGGCTTATACGAGGATAAATCAAAAAGTAAAGGTGATTTAAAAATTACATGGAAACTGGTTACTGCTTTATTTCAAAATTGTTTTAACTTTTTGATTTACAATCATATTAAAACGTGATACATGCTTAGAAATTCTTTCAACATAGTGTAATTGCTAATGGGTGCTTGGGAAACTAAAAACTATATTTTTGCTTTCGTTTCAGTGGGGACAGGGGCAAATTAGGGCCAGTAATGAGGTAAAAAAATTAAATAATGATGTGATTTCAAAGGGGCGTTGTCTACTGGTAGTTGTAATTATGATTTGGTACAAAAGCAGTATCCACGAAAGGCTGGGTCTTCAAGCAGCAAAGATAGACAGAGGATCTCCAGTTTGTCAACAAATGCATGAGAAAATTATTAAAATGTTTAAAAACAATGTTCTTCAAGGAAAGATTAGAAGGGATTTACAAATTACTTCCTCTACACTGCATAATATCATTAAACGATTCAAGGGATCTGGCGGAATTACAGTGCGTAAAAGGCAAGGGCGCAAGCCTAAGATGAACTCCTGTGATCTCCAAACTCTCAGATGGCACGGCATCAGGAACCATCACTCATCAATGGCTGATATAACCACACAGGCTAGGGATTACTTTGGCAAACCTTTGTCAAGCACTAAAATACAGAGTTACATTCACAAATGCCACTTAAAACTTTACTTTGCAAAAAAGAAGCCTTATATTAACATTTCCAGAAGTAGAACCGACTTCTCTAGGCTTGAAGGCATCTGGAATGGTCCATCACACTGTGGAAAACTTTATTGTGGTCAGATGAATCAGTACTCCAGATAATAAGGACCACTCAGGCTGTTATCAACAACAAATGTAAAAGCCAGGGTCTACCATGGTATGGGGTTATGTTAGTGCCCTTGGCAAAGGTAATTTATACTAATATGATGGCAGCATTAATGCAGAATGGTACACTGAGATTTTAGAACAACATATGCTGCCATCAAGATGACATGTTTTCCAGGGATATCCATGCATTTTTCAACACCACAATGCAAAACCAAATTCTGCACAAATTACAAAGGCCTGGCTGTGGAAAAAGAGGGTACGGGTACTGGACTGGCCTGCCTGCAGTCCTGACCTGTCCCCAATATTGAATGTGTGGAGAATTTTGAAATAAAGAAATGTGATGCCGATAACCCCCGTACCGCTGCACAACTTAAGATTTGTTTGCAGGAAAGAATGGGACAAAATAACACCTGAAATGGTTCATTGCTTGATATCATCAGTGCCAAAACGTCTTTAAAGTGTTGTGAGAAGGAATGGCGAGATTACAGAGTGGTGAATGCTTTACTATCCCAACTTTTTTTGGAATGTGTTGCAGGCCTAAAATGCAGGAATGGATGTATTGTGGCCACTATGGGAAGCTCCAGCTCCCCAAACACTCGACACAAACAGGCTCTGGATGAAGGTCTGCCACAGGCAAGAGTTTTTATTCATGGAAAACTCTTCAATAAAGGTTTTCCACAACACAGCCAAAGTTACAAAGCATCTGCAACACTTTTTATTTCTTTCTC
The DNA here is from genome assembly GCF_016835505.1 of Polypterus senegalus. NCBI lineage: Eukaryota > Metazoa > Chordata > Cladistia > Polypteriformes > Polypteridae > Polypterus > Polypterus senegalus. Next base: position 233,590,633 of record NC_053156.1, on the reverse strand, counting down.
CATCACTGCCTCCTCCACTCCTCCCAGCAAGATTCATCTTCATCCTCCCAACTCTGACTCCTGGAGTACTTCAGGTATTCCAAAAGCTTGGTCCGGGAGCACATGAAGGTAAGGCTGGAACCCAAAAAAGTAGAGCTCCCCAGTCCCAGCAGCACCCACCGGAAGCATCCACAGAACCAAAGAGGGCTGAGCCATGAGACTCTAATTACCACGATGCAGTATGGGAATCCAGGGTGCTGCTGCAACCAAGGGGGCTGTCATCTAGCGTTCCAAGGGAGACAATGCTCTGTGCATGTTGTCTTCCTATGTCCTTCCACACTGAGGGTATTCCTCACAATATATTAACAAATGAAATATACTAGACAAAATATTAAATATCTTGGGTTCATACCGTCTGCAATGAAATAAAAGTCAAAGTAAATTTGAGAATCACTGTGGGGTTTTTTTCATACTGTCCCAACTTTTTCTGATTTGGGATTGTATTTTAAAAGCAAACTTAACAACAAATAAACTTTTGTATGAAAATGTGCTATATAAATGTTGTTGTTCTAAACATGTGAATAGAGGGTGAAAATAGACTCAGTAACAACAACTAAGTGCAACAAAACAAACTAGAAAATGTCAGCTGAACCACAAGACTGACAGGCACAACCAATGTCCCACAGATAAAACTATACAGTGGATTCAGAAAGTATTCAGACCCCTTTCTAAACATTTATTGTGCTGTAGATTTAAGTTTAAATGGATACATTTTCAATTTTTGTCCATTAATCTACACTCAATAATCTATCATCACAAAGTGAAAACATGTTTTCAAATGGCAAAAATCAAAAACTGAAATCTCTCATTTATATTCAGACAATTTGCCGTAACACTCCAAATATTGTCAGGTGCGTCCTGTTTGCTTTAATTATCCCTGCAAAATGTCTAGAACTTGACTGGAGTCCACATGTGGCCAACTGAAATGATTGGACATCACTTTGAAAAGCACACACCTGTATATATCTGGTCCAAAATTTCACACTGCATGTCTGGGCATAAAACAAGACATGAAGTCCAAGGAACTCTCTGTAGACATGGCATTGATCAGGACAAGCGTATAAAACCATTTCCAAACATTTGAGTTTTCCCAGGAGCTCAGCAACATTAATAACTATGAAATTATTATATTAAGTTTGGAATTACCAGGACTGTTTGTAAAGTCAGCTGCCCGGCCCAACTGAGTAACTGGGCAAGAAAGTCTTTGGTCAGGGTGGTGCAAAAAAACCCAACATTCAACTGTAACAAAGCTACAGATGTCCTCTGTGGAGATAGGAGAACTTGTCAAACGGATGATCCTCTCAACAGCACTGACCATTAAAGGTGGATTGGTTAGATGGAATCCACTCTTTGGTAAAAGGCATATGATAGTTTAAAGGATTCTGAAAGCATGAGGAAGAAGATTCTCTGGTCTAATGAGACGAATATTGAAGTCACTGGGCAGACCTCCAAGTACTGTGTTTGGCAAAGATTAAGCACTACTCATCACCTATCCACAGTGATGCATGGTGGTGGAAGCATCAGACTGTGTGGGTATGTCTGAGTGGCAGGGACAGTGAGACTGTCAGAATTGGGGATAGGATGAATGTAGCAAATACACAGAGTCTTTGAAGAAAATCTGTTAAAGAGTGTACATGACTTCAGAATGGGGCAATGGTTCACCTTTCAACACAGCAATGACCTGAAGTACTGTATACAGCCAAGACAAGGCTGGAATGGTCTTGGGACAAGTCTTTGACTGTCCTTGAGTGCAGGCCTAGCCAAAGGTTAGACATAAACCCCATAGTACAGGGTTCTCAAAGGTGGTCCTGGGGGCCCACAGTGGCTTTAGGTTTTTGTTCCAACCTGATTGATAATCAGTGACAACAACTGATAACACTCATATTATTTAATTAGCTGGTATTTTTCTCTTCTTTTATTCTACATTTAGAAAAGCACAGAAGCATGATTTTTACATTTATAAGATATATAGAAATATTTCTATTTTTTTCTGTCGAAATGCTTAACTCTTTTTTGTTGATTTCATTATATTTTGCCCTTTCTCTGTGCAGTTTACTCCCTTCCTTGTATCTTAATAATGACAATTAAAAATGAGCAGAACAGACACCCAGGTAAATAACACTGAATAACACTATGTAACAAAATTTTTGTACCTGGCTTCCAAGAGTTATATTTCAACTGCTTATGTCTAAAGCCTATGGAAAAACGACTACATTCAGCACAAACTTTGATTTTATGACCACATCCCAGAAAATTTTGTATTTATAGTGACAAAACAAGGGAATTTTTATCTTTTCGTTCATGTGGTCTGATAAAGAACAACACTTGCATGGTAAATAGACAAAGACAGTCAAAACCACTCAAAAAGGTTCAGAAATGAGTAGGTTTTCTAGATTTGCGACTGTACTGCAAATTGCTTTCTCGAAGAAGCCCCCAAATGTAGTCCCCCATCATGTTTTCGTTATACTGTCCTTGGTAACGACGTTCAAAGTCCAGTATATCCTGATGAAAGCGCTCGCCTTGCTCCTCTGAGTAAGCTCCCATGTTCTCCTTGAATTTGTCAAGATGAGCGTCAAGGATATGGACTTTGAGAGAAATTCTGCATCCCATTTTGGCATAATTCTTTATAAGAGTCCGAACCAACTGCACATAGTTTCCAGCCTTGTGATTACCCAGAAAGCCGTGAACCACTGCAACCAAACTGTTCCAAGCCGTTTTCTCCGTCCTGTTCAGCAGCTTGGCAAATTGGTAGGATCCACCATGCAGAAGTAGCAGTTGCTTGAGTGGTCAGTCGGTTGCCGCCAAATTCGCGGGATAGCAAACTTCATGGCTCTCTTTTCTCCCCTGTACCAACCTTCAAGAGTTTTCTTGCAATATTCGCATGTAAAATGAGGTGTCCAGGGCTTGTCTTGATCCCCAACAGGCATTCCAAAGTATGCCTTGTAGGCCTCGCACATCTTACGACATGCTTTCACGGAATACTTTGTCGCTCTTGTCTTTATAAATTGTACACAGACGTAGCAAAATGCATCTGCTGGGTGCAAGCAACCTCTTGATGCCATCTAAATCAAATCAAAAAAATAACATAAACCGAAATGTTGGTTCGAGTCACCTGTGCTTTTATACTTGTATGACTACTATTGGACAGTCCCAGAACGTTCTAGAAAGTTTTAAAAGTTTCTTGAACGTTCTAGATAATTCTGGAAAATGCTAGAAACTTCTGGACAATTCTAACAGTTCAAGGATGTTCTAGAACACTATTCAGTATTGAATGCAAATCGAGAATTTTCTCGAAAACAGACAAATTTCAAAATATCATTGTCCTGATCACAAAAGCAAAGTTTTTGTGGAGCAACAGCTATTTTCTATTTTTTTTAGGCATAACGGGTTAGGAAAACACACTTTGTACCCAGGAACAAAATAAAAATAAAAATTTGTTACATAGTGTATTCAAAGGCTGCAACTACTTTAGTGTCAGACCCACTAATTAGTAAATAATGGATTAAACAATTAGAACACCTGGAAAAAAAAAGAATGAAAATCAGGATGAAAATATTGTTAAAAAGAAAAAAAATCATAATCTCCACATGACTGCTTAGCACATTTTAATTATTTATTTATTTATTTATTATTATTTTTTTTTTTTTTAGCAAACTTAGTTTTCTAATTTCTATATTGTTCCCAAAGCACAGAATCTGGGAAATAACAGTTCACTTAATTAGCCCAGGAGTCCAATTAAAAACAGAAGCTGGATTGGAACAAAAACCTGCAGCCACAGTGGATCCCCAGGACAGAATATGATAACCCCTGCCAAAGAACACTGTGAAGAGACCTGATGGCAGTTTCTAGATGCTTCCCATCCAATCTAACAAAGCTTGAGAGGATCTGCCAGGAGGGATGAGATAAACTTTTGACATCCAGACATACAAAGCTTGTACAGACTTACTCAACAAGACTCAAAGCGGTAATTGCGCCAAAAGGACTTCTACAAAGTAATAAATCAAGGGTCTGGATACTTACATAGGGGAGAGATTTCAGTTTTTTATTTTTAATAAATTTACAAACCTTGTTTTCACCTTGTCAGTAGGGTTTATTGACTTTAACTATATGTGCAAAAATTGCAAATTTATTTAAAATTAAATCTAAAACACAATTAAGTGTACAAAAAGTGAATGGTTCTGAATCCCTAAGCTAACTGTAAATTGTAACTGACATATTTTGGAAGACTTCAGTATCCATCCATCCATTTTCTAACCCGCTGAATCCGAATACAGGGTCACGGGGGTCTGCTGGAGCCAATCCCAGCCAACACAGGGCACAAGGCAGGAACCAATCCTGGGCAGGGTGCCAACCCACCGCAGGACACACACAAACACACCCACACACCAAGCACACACTAGGGACAATTTAGAATCGCCAATCCACCTAACCTGCATGTCTTTGGATTGTGGGAGGAAACCGGAGCGCCCGGAGGAAACCCACGCAGACACGGGGAGAACATGCAAACTCCACGCAGGGAGGACCCGGGAAGTGAACCCTGGTCTCCTAACTGCGAGGCAGCAGCGCTACCACTGCGCCACCGTGCCGCCCAGACTTCAGTATTATAAAGTAAAATGTAAAAAGCCAAAGTGAAAGTTAGATGCCCACAGCAGGTAAATTTACAAGGGCATTCATTATTCAAAGAGCCGATGTTGGCACTCAAAGATAATCTTAACACGGTGCTCCAGATACTAATTAAGGCAAGTGTTTCGTGGCCATAGTTTCGATTCATAGTTTCATATTGCTCACTACAAAGTATGGATATTATAATTATTATAAAAAGTTAATGCGATGCCAGTAGACGGTTTGAACTTACACACGCCATATGCTAATGTTGCTAGAAAACGCTAAGAGGTTTGTTCAGAGAAAAGCATGCATGGCTGTTTGACAGTTCCTCGGAAGACGATTGCAGATCACAACCAAAGTACAAAAGATGCACCAAAGAAAGCGTCGATTTAAAGATGGACAGAGAAATAAAACCGCTTGTTCCCAGCCTAGACGTAAGGAAGGGCCAGTCGAAGGTGCTCTGTGTTGAGCCGACACAAATAAAGCTGAAAGGAACTTCGGTGATGGCCAGTCCACAACGTTTGACGCTGGTTTTAACAAAATGCGCACAGAAAAAGTCTGTCTTATGAAACCCAAGTCAATGGAGGGCATAACATTTAGTCGGAGTGACTGGCTGTCAGGTTGTTTTTATGGTTATTACAAACAATGACACTTTAACTTCTCTCACGTTATCAACATGTTTCGTTAAAACTGATCATTTTTTGCAATCAATTAGGATTACTCCTAAATTATGACGATTTTAATTGTCTAATTATTTAATAAGAACTTTACAGCGAAGATAAAAGATAGGGTTTTTCTTGGATTCATATGAATTATTTATGAACGATTTGAAATCAGTTGTTTTTTTTTTGTCTGGATACACAGCTCGACTCCATTTGATGTCTAGTTGTACAAGATGTCAAGCTTTTTTGAAAGAAATTCCCCCTATTGTTGAACTGAAAAAACTGATAGACCATTTGTAACCAAATTTTTTGCAGGACATTGCACCATTATGATAAACAGTAAACCAACTGGTGTCTTCAGCAAGAATGAACAAAAGGACTCGAAGTTGTGCAGGTCACGAACTGACACCAGGGGTTCAACCCGTAAACGCGGGGTCAAAGTTACCCGATCCTTTTCAAAAATTGGTAATACAGTATAGAAATGTGAGGAGTCTGTTTAGACTAGTATTTCAAAGTTAAGTTTTTACCAGTGGTGCTAGTACTCTTAAGAGTTATTCCCAGAAAGTTTACTGGGACATTACATTACTGGGGTATCGTTTAAGATGGACCGCTGTCAGATTCAGAGGGTGAAAATAACACATTTCTTTTGCAATCGAGAATATTTAGACTATACACATTCAAATTTGAAGAATACTTTTTAATTATTCAAATTCAAACATTATTGTTTTTATGTACTTCTACCACATAAAGTAAATTATTACATTTCTTACAAACACCCCGAATTAGAATTCAAACTTTTTTGCCATTATGGAAAAGAAATGGTTATATTTCAACTGCTTGTTGCTGCAGTTTATGTATGTATGTATGTATTTGTTTGTTTATTTTTGTTGGAAAAAGTAATAAAGATGTATTACTCTCTAGGAATGTGTTGACTGTTAATTACCGTCCTTAGCCAAAACACTGCCCCCGGTACACTTTTTGAGAAATAACATATAGGTGACCCTGTATAAATTTACACTTAAACATGAATGGATATCACACAAATAAATTCGGACAATGGCATAGGATAAATACGGAATTTGAATGAAAATTTACAACAGACCTGAATGTAGCCAACCTGCAAGTGAACAAAATGTACAATTAATATACCAAGACTCACACGTACTTTCTAGCTTTTATTTTAAAAACAAAGTAAAAAAATATCACGGAGCCAGTCAGTCAGTCGGTCATTATCTAACCCGATATCACGGAACACTTACTGAAAACTTTCTGTTGCTCTTTCTGAGACACAGAGACAAAGCGTTACGGAACTATAAACTGAAAAGACACAAGCTTGTCAGGGTTTTTGAGTTTGATGCACCATAACTGAAAGCTCAAATTTCAATGAATTCTCTTTTATTACGCGTTTTAAATCAATCACATCCATATCGGCAGTCATTATTACAGTATTAGAGAGATCTTTTTAAATGCGGTGGTACAAACGTTAAAGTACATTGTGCGGCTTTGTTTTCGATCCGGACCTACGGCATCTGCAGCACGAGGTGAGTGACAGTTGCGTTACTGCGGCTCCCAGTATCGTAGTTTGATCATGAGGTTATGGCATCATCAGCTCAGGTATTAACTGTCCAGTGTTCTTCTGCAGATTATTGCTTTATCAGTTTATAGTGGACATAATAAGCACCTTTGATTATATGAATTCTCAAAACACAGATTCATAAAATAGAAAAATGTTGGACAGACAAAAGGAAATACGAGTACACGTGGGCAGAATTGAGGTCGGTCAAATGGGAGAAAATATAGTTAACATTTAAACTGTCGATTGGTAATGTGCCAGCTGATTGCATAAAACCCTTTAGTAAACCCTAGGTTTGACTTCATTTTTATATTCCCTAAAGAGAAGGGCCGCAGATTTGTGTTCTAGTCGGTTTATTAATTAGAAGCAACATATACATTTGAAAAAACATATTTTTTGGATTATTTTAAGTTAGCAAAATTTTTAGGACCCAAAAGTGTTCGTTGTTGTATTTAGTCTCAAAGAGAAGCGTTTACGTTTTCAGTTGTAGTTTCTTAAGTAGCAAGCAGTTATCGAGGACCTAACCCTTTCCCTAACCTGGCTCCATTAATAGATAGAAACTGTGTTAATCCAGAAGGAAATTGCAGGGTAATAATAGCAGACATAAAAAGGCACAGCCATTCATATAACAATTCTCGTCATCTTAAGTATGTTAACAGGGTAGTAATACACAAAAATAGAATGATATCTAAGTATATTAACAAAGTATAGGTATTCACTAAGTGTAAGAAGTTGCACATATTTATCAATTTCACAGTAACGACTTTGCCAGGACAACACTCCTCCCAAACTGGATTAAACATTTAGAGGGTGAATGAATGGCTGTTATCTATCATGAAGTATCTGTTTTAGTGAAATTTTTGGGAAAAAAAGTTAAAGTAAAAAAATGGAAAGAACTAAAATCATTATTCTGACCAGTGCCCATAATTATCAAGTGTCTCAGAATTAGTCCTAGGAATTTTACTAAAATTCTGACTAGGATAAGAATTTGTCCTAACCCAGAGAAGGGCATGAGAAGTAGTTATGAAGTGTAATAATAATAATATTACAAGTAGTAAAAAAAAAAAAAAAAAGATGAAGTAGCAAAGCACAATAAAGTAGGATGTTGTACTAAGCTGCACATAAAGAATAATAGTTTAATGAACACTGAGATGTAAAGCCTAAGACTCAAACACACAGAAAGAAAGTAAGGATCATTTTGGGCACGTTTATTTAGCAAAAAAATTGTTCACTGCCATCCTTTCAGAAGAGTCACCTTCCCACTGTTATGGCCACGGGAAGCACCTTGCAAAGTAACATTCCTGAAACTAGCGTTCACTATTCCAGTGTTCCTGATTGTCTACTAAAATCACGTGACATGTCCTCTTCTGTGATCCTCCCTTAACTTCTGTGGTACTTATGTATCTATGTGACATTTTGCTGTTAATAACCCATCCAGCCCTGCTTATCCTCAGGGTAATATGCTGGTTATATAATGCAGTTTACGTCCATAATTTTTTTAAATAATAATAATAATTCTTTGCATTTATATAGCACTTTTCTCACTACTCAAAGCGCTCAGCAATTGCAGGTTAAGGTCCTTGCTTAAGGATTCAACAGAGCATAGTCCCTTTTAGCATTTACGGGATTTGAACCGGCAACCTTCCGATTGCCAGCGCAGATTCCTAGCCTCAGATCCACCGTTCAGCCTCCGTCCATGACCAACTGTGTATTGATACTGTGATATCACTTAAGATTCACAAGTTCTTGGTCATCCACACTTGGGACAATGATCTTTATGTGCCTGCCACCAGTCACACCATCAATTCCAGAAAAAAAAACAGTAATTGGCATGATTTCAGCATACTTTAACATTGCCTCACATCGAGTGGTGAAGGATAAATCTGCATATTAACTCAGGTGTTGTAATGGCATTCAAAGATTGGACCAAAATGGTTGCTTGTGACGTAGTGAAATCATTGCTATTGCAAAGCATTTTCCATGTTTCCAAAGCATGAAATGTTACCAACACTTTAATTTCGGCTGACATCTCATGGTTTTTTCACTCAGATGGAGCAATCATGTGATGCACAAGATTTGTTACTAATATTATTCCATCTCTGTCAGATCGATATCTTTTTACAAGTTCTTTGTTGTCAGTCATTTTCAAAACATTCCTTCTATCCCAGAATGTGTGCACTGATCTCTCGCTGCATAAACACCATCCTTTTGACAGTTTATAGCAAGTTAAGACAGCTCACCAGTAGTTTCCTAAATTAGAAAAAAGAATAAACAGCTTTTACTTCTTCTCCTAACAGCAGAACAAAATTTGCATCATTATGACATTTTTGAATCTCAAGATTTTTGATAATTGCACGCACTGGTGCACAAAAACATTTGGAGAGCTACAATGGCAGAAAGAGTGTATTAACCAGACAAAGAATTAACTAACAACAAGCATTGGCCTATCATGAAGAAAGTGGGTGGAAAAAATGAAATGCTCCCTCCTAGTTGTAAGATTGAATATAGAATGTAAGCGATAATATGACACCCACATTTTTTGTTATTTATGTAGAACTAAGTCATATCTTTCCCGTTATGTTTCCAACAGCTTCACAGTGTTGTACAGACTTAATTTTTTTCACAGAAACGTGAAAGCCTTGCAAGTAGATGTGAGATGAGTGATTTCTGGCTGTCAGGAAGTGACACCTCTGTCACGATGACTCAAAAATGAACTACTTGCTCTAAATGAAAATTGGCTTAGTTATTAGTTACAAAATTATTTATTTGAGCAAAACCACTCCATTAGATGTGATATTTATATAGTATATACCATGGGCACCTATGAGAAAAAGGGAAAATCATTGAAATAGGATCAAAATTTCCAAATCACAGCTCTATGGTAGGAAATTGCATCCAATTTTTTTTCTTTTTTCTTTTTAAGGTGGGATGGTTTTCCTGGCTGTCAGGCGAGCAAAAGCCTTGCAAATTACCCTGGCTATTATTAAACCTGATGCAGTGGCACACCCTTTGATCTCTGAAGTGAGTGCAGTTTTTCTTCCTTCTTTTTTAGTCAATGTCAATGCATGTTTGCAAGCCCTACTGTATGTATTCTAGTGTAACACAGTATCTAATAGAAAGTTGTTATCTAACTTTGGTAGTGCCATATTAATACATAAAGTAGTTATTGTGTACGGGAAAGGTTTTTAACCACATATAACATTTCTCAGAATTCCGTTTATTGTCACGGCCAGTTCAAAATTTAATAGGTGCAACATCTTGTGAAATGAAATAAAGAGCATCCATTCTAAACAACTATATAAAATATAGCTAGCTTTTTATTTGGTAATTAGATTTTTTTTACTTTCACCTTAAATATAGTCTAGTATTAAAATATATGTATATCTGGATTGGCCTACCTTGTGTCTTGAGTCAGAGAGTTTACACAAAACCCACATTCTAATGAAGACTCTCCCAAAGTGGTTTCATGCCTGGCAAGGAAAAAATTACAGAACCTGGTCCGTTACTGAAAAAAAAATCTATTTGTTACAAGGACATTCCATGTTTGTTCCCATGATGAACATGTTAGTGACTAAAGAACAGATACTGATAATTAATCCCTGTCAGGATCAATCATCATCATCATCATCAGATAGGGAAACAAAGTAACCCTTGTCTTTTTTGATTAAAAACATCTTAATGCAGGCCTGTTTCTAACCTGTTTGGTGCCCCAGGCAAGAAAATCTGTCCCCGATCCCACTCAAATACCCACCACTGTACACAGACACACACAAACAATATGCTGCTAACACAGGTTAATCACTTATTTAATTACAAATAAATAACCATCAGCCTGAAGAAGGGGCCTCATTGCCTTGAAAGCTTGCACATTGTATTCGGTTCAGTTAGCCAATAAAAGGTGTCATTTTGCTTGACTTCTCATTGCGTCCATATTGGCCAACAAAGTACAACACCCACTACAGAAATAAATAAATGTGAATATAGTAATAAAATAACAATAGAACTCTTTTGCATGTAAATTGTGTATTAACCAAAACATATGAAACTTATACAGAACAATAAAAAAACAAAATAGCACCACTTTTTATGTAAACAACTTATTTAACAGACTCTACAAACTTCATATAAAAAAAGAAAGTACAACAAATAAATAATATTAGAAACACATTGTTGGTAAGTGGAGGGACGTAACATTGCAAATAAAGTCTGTTTAAAACCAGATACATTTTGGCTTTTCTTGCAGCAACATCATTTATAACATCATCATATGACACATTCCTTGACATGTCTCTGTTAATGCTCATCATTGCAAGGCCACTAAGACGGTCTTGTGACATTGTAGACCTCAAGTCATTTTTTATGAACTGCAGTTTTGAGAAGCTTCTCTCTGCAGAAGCTACAGTTATGGGAGTGGTGGCTGCAATTCTGAGGGCTATCCACATACAGTATTTGGAATTTATTTCATTTAATTTAATTTCTTGCAAGAGAGAGAACAGTTCCAGTGTGGTCATGTTAGCTTTATGAAAATACCAGAAAACTACTTCTATTTCTTGTGCCAGTGCTTTCCCATCAAGGTCTGACTGGTCATTGTAGCTTAGGGAATGACTTTGTGTTGTACATTACTCATTTATCTCAGTGTTGGAAAGCTTTGAAAAGTTGGTAAGGACTCCAAATTCACTCTGAACTTCATTAATATTTGAAATCTCACCTGCAATGTGAAAACCTCCACAACTTTGTTGAAGAAAGAGATTTCCATTTGTTGAAGTGCATCACTAAGAGGCTCATTGGGAGCCTCATATAAGAATTGATGCTTTGTTTGTCTCAGCCGCTTTTGCTTCAGCACAGGTTCCAAGTTCATCTTCTCACAAATACCTCTGGCAGGGATTTGCGCAGGAGCAAAGCCAGCAGTTTAACTAATTAACTAAGGAGGCTTCTGTTTTTTTTTCAGCAGTTCTATAGCAGCATTCAACTTTGTGGACTCTGACTGCATTAATTTGCTTGCATGTTGAATTTTTGCAAGAATGTCATACTATACAACACATTTAACCTATACACCACCAGGACCTTTTTGGAAGGTGGGCTTGGGACAACTGGCAATGTGCTTGTGTAGTGCTAAATGTGTTCTGGTGTAATGTCCCCCTGGAGTGTATGTATTTTTTTTAAATCTCTGTTGGTATAGTGGCCACAGTGTCCCTGTTGCAGCGCCAGTGCTCCTGCAACTCAGTCTCTCACCTAAGTACCTCCCGACCCGAGGAACAAGCCAAGCGGGCAACGACAATGACAGGAGGAAGTGACCTGTACTCAGTCACTCATGGGAGTCTGGACTGCACCCGGGTCAGCCGTCCCTCACCCTGCAGCGCTGTGCTTGAAGAGGAAGAGGAGGGGACTGGGACCCAGTTGTGTGTATGTCTGGCAGGCTGCGTGTCTTGTGGGAAGACTGGGGGTCAGTTCTCACTCCTGGTCCTGGCAGCGGGTAGCTGCCAAAGTTGAAGTGGCTCTACCTCACTGTCACACACACAGTGCACAGGGATCAAGGGGGTCGCACCAAATTCCTGGCATGCTGCCTGCACTAGTGTATGCAGCAGCACACAGATTGTCTTGTGCGTAGTGCAGACAGTCCAGGCACTGCTGAGGCGCACAACATAAAAATTTCTTTGAGCTCTAGTCTTGTCCTGATAATTATTTCCAAACAAAATAAAGATTGGAACCTCTACAGAAGGCTGCAGTAATGCACCCTACCACTTGCCTGGATAGCCTATGCCCAGAAATGGCAATTTTGTGATTTATGTGCAGAAAGCAGACCAAATCCTCCCATATTTACTGTAGGCAGGGATGCAGACCTCAATATTTTATATAGGCACAGGCATGGCACCACAGGGGCTCCTAAGTAGTAAATTAAAATATTTATACAGTACTAGCAGCAGGACCCAACATTGCTCAAGTAAGTAATTTTAAGCCAGAACTGTCCAACAACTAAAAAGATTTCAGAGACACTTTGCTAGTCCTTTTCCCAGGATGCATTGTTTTGAAAAAAAAAAGAATACTGCATAAAATTCAAAAATAAATGTTTTTCCACAGGCAGCAATTATGTGTCACAAATCACTTTGCTTAAACACAGCACAGTGCCTTTTCCTGGGTTTTGAGCTTTGAAACAAATTAAACTAAATCCAGAGGTCAAAATCAGAAAAGTCATTGTTCGTAAAACTCACTGCAGTAGGAAAAAGGTACCCCCTGGGTAAAAATCATTAGTTCCAAAGTAGTCTGCTGTCTCTTTCTGACTAAGTGGCAGATAAGTGCAAAGTTTTGTTAAGATTGGACTGAGGATGTGGAATTGTATAAAGAATTCCAGTCCCCCCAAATGAGATTAAAATTGTAAGTTCCCAAGTAGTCTACTGTCTAAAAAGTGGGATATGTGTGCTAAATTGTGTTAAGATTAAACTAAAAAAGAAAAAAGAAACACACCCACATTGAGCTTTATGTATGAGATTAGCTTACTCTTGTGGCGTTATCCATGTGTTTCAGGTTTATTGTCATATACAGGGTAGTCCAGATCTAATTATGCAGATCCAGATCGTCTGGATGACTTATTAAGGATTCCAGTTCGGTGCAAAGACAATTCTTCATGTTGTCAGTTCGCACACTTCTCGATGGTCCGGGATTTTTTGGGTGATTTTCTATTTAATAAACTTAATAAGTTATAGTGCAATGAAAATTGCATAATTAGATCTGGACCACCCTATATGTAGTACAATGAAATTCTTACTTTCTTGTCTTCTCAGAAGAACTGAGAAAAAAAAAACAATACAATATTAAAAATGAGTAATTAAAAAGACTACATAGCATGCAACATGTACTTTATAGGTACAATTTTATATACACTATGTATCTGTAAATCTATATACTGTAAATAAAAGCCAAATACCACTGACTCACTCATCGCAAAATCTCCTGAACCATGAGAACTTGGGACTTGAAATTTGGAATGTAGGTTACCCTTGGCCCATAAGTGCTCGCTAAGAAATGTTTTTGAAAAACTGTGTGGTCCAAGCGCAAAATTTCTTATAGTTTATTGACCCGTTTGTATGTCTGTCTGCTTTTCACGAGAGAACTAGTTAAGAAATTTAGATTGGGTTTTTTTCTATAATTTGCTTGAACATTCCGTTGATTTTGCGACTTTCTCTTCGTGCTAAGCATCATAGTTTGTTTATTTAAATTTTATTGATTTTATTGAAATCACACAACATTCCATACAAATAGATCAATTTTACAAAAATAGGTTTGAACACAAATCAACCCCCACTCCTGAGAAAGTGAGCATAGGCAGCAGAATAAAACTTAAAGCTAGTAAAAATAAGTAAATAGATGAGTTAATAAGTGAATAAAGATAAATGGAGAAGAAAAAAATGGTAAGAGAATCTACTTCCTCTGTGCTTTAAAAGCTTATTCTAAAATGTTACTGATTAGGTCCTGCCAGGTTTTGAAAAATTTCTGCACAGATCCCAGTACCAATTTATTTGTGTGAATCCGAGAGACACTCATCGAGCTGTGGGGAGGGGGGCGGGGCCCTCCTCAGTCAAGCGTCTGCCTCGGGGCGTAACCTTAACTCCGCTTAGTTAGCGAATGAGAGAACTACTTAATGGATTTAGATCTTTTTTGTTCTGTAATTTGCTTGAACATTTCATTTGATTTTGTGACTTCCTTCATTGCGGTAAGAATCATAGTTCGCTTGCAGGATCGATATATTCACACTAATCTGAGACAGAGGCTGCAGGCCAAGGGGAGGGGGAAGAGTGACGTCAGGAGTAGAGCGCTGGGTGGGGCCCTCCTCACTGTCCTGTTTCACTTATACGTGGGCGAAGTCATGGGGGATGGTCTGTGCCACATTTTTGGCAGATTTGTGCCATTTATATATGCCCAGGTAGATATGAGGCTCAAAAATAAAGACAAAGCCATTTTAATTATAATAAACAATTCATAAACTGTTTTATCTGTTACAATATCTTTCACATTTATGTTTATTATAATTTTCCCCTTGTTGTTTAAGGTATATTAATGAGATGATGGCATAGACACAACAGTGTTGCTGCTACTCGGCTCAGAGTCCTGGTTTCAAATTCCAGCTTCGGCCCAGCTAGCATGCAGATTGTATGTGCTCCCATGTCTCTCTGGGTTTTCTCTGTATGTTTCTGGTTGTCTTCCTGTAAAGATGTGCAACTACTGATTGGCCAAGCTGTACTGATGTCTGAATGGGTGTGATTTGTGATGGACTTGATTCCACAGTTGCTTGCTGCTACTAAGATAAGTTCCTTGTTTCCCTTCCATAGTACCCAATTAAGTGGGATCACATAATGTATTTCTCCTTTTTGCCTCCAGTTGTTGTATCTAAAATTACTAACCAAATACAGGCAGGAGTAGTGTGCTAAGCTTAAATTCACCGATTATTTTTAGATCCATTTGCTATTAATGTTTTAATGTAACCATGGATGTTCTTAGCCATGCACTCTTTTATACTGTGCAATTACAGGACAACAAAAAATCCACATTAGATTAAGTCTGCTTGTCCTGCATACTTTTAAATTTCAAAGAATGTTTTTGTCCTGTTTGCTCCTTTTCCTCCAAAGTGTCTGATGACAGATAATGTGTTCAAAGTTTGGCTGTTTCTTATACTTTACTGCACTTGCAGACATTCAGTTTTTATCATTGGCTTTGAGTAAACATTTTCTACAAGCATTTTTATTTTGTGTTCTTTTTTTGAAGGCTGTGATGGTCATTTTACAGTATTTTTCACTGTTTAGCAGGTTCTGCCTTTAGTATAACAATGGATTACTCTGTTTGCATGCTTGAAGAAAGAAAACAAGTCCTCTTTCGATATTAGGCATGGTAAAAAAATAGTCTACAGTTATTCCTGTTTATTTCTTTTCTCAGAAATGTTGGACAGATGGCCTCGAGTCACTAGGAATCAATAAACATCCCAATGATAGCATTCTTTATAAACAGGCCTCAAGTAATTTGTGATAACTTAAAGACAACATTGCAAGATAGCAGTCCCAAATGTAATAGTTTATCATAATCACAGCACTCACTTAGAGTAACCATTCTGTATTCCTTTTAGTATGTGTCTTGTTAAAAGAGGAGACTGATTATCATACAAGTTCTATATTAATATGTTTGACTTCTCTTATCAGTTGTGCCAGCAGTAGTGATAAAATTCATAGTATAAACCAAAATTCAGGTGTGAATTACAGTGGGGTAAATAAAGGCTATTTTACATATTCAGATATGAAAAGTTGATTTTCTATGCATTTTTTGCATATGCAATAATTGAAAAGTGAAAACTAAAAAAATATGCATATGGACAATATATGTTTTGCTTTACTTTTACATTTTCCTCTGTGTTTGTCCAGGCTATCCATCAAAAAATCCTTGACCAGCAGTTTGTTGTAGTGAGGTCTAAAGAATTAATATGGAGGAAAGAAGATTCGGAACGCTTCTATGCAGAGCATAAAGGTATAAATCAGAAACAAAACATTTTCAGCTTTTTGTTTATTTACTTTTGTCTTTATTAGAATTTAAATTCCCCCACCTTGTCACAGCAACAGACTGAGCAAGATAGACCAGACCTTTTTATAGCTTGCATGAAGTCTCAGGCTCCAATTATGAAGTACTAAGGCACATGCACATACATTGAAAAATGTCTACCCTCCAGAGTCCCCTGGGTCTTCACCCATTAGACGGTTGATTGACTTTATAGGATAGAATGATTAGGAATATACACTGATACAGTGTGTTGCCGCACCCACCACACGAAAAGCCACCTCGGGATCCCAAATTAGGACCCAAGTGGAACGGTGCGAGACTTTTTTTTTGACAGTGGCTGGGGAGCCAATCCTGCCACCCACCACGTTGGCTTTAGACTGACGGGTAAATTGAGAGTTGTGATTACCTTGCACCTTTGTTGTGAACGAGATTCCAAGCTCCTTACTTACTTATGTAAATTCCTCCACTTGCAATTTTTATTTTCCTTCCCCTCACCTACAGAGATGATTGCACTCTTTTTCAGCATAGGCTTGTGAACCATGTCACATTCTGGTAAGAACTGTCCCAGTGCACAATAGAGATGACTATGGCAACAAAGACATTATCCTCATTCACAAGCTACTTAAAAGCACAACTGGTTTAAATGATTCCAAGAATGTCTAGTTTGTCTGAACGTGCCCCTGTCATACCCCTAGCTTGGCATGCCTTTCACCCTCTGCCCATCATTCACCTTACGCCTTCACCCTGCAGCAACAGGCATGTTCTTTAGGGTGAGCCTGTTTGGACTTAATAGATGACATGATATCCAGTTGGTTGTTGACAACTGCGACTGAGTGGTTTGGCTCCAAAAGTGAGCTGTGGACTCCCTTTGTCAGACAGAGATCTATTTGTTCTCATTTGATTTGTCTTGACAGCTTTATTTTGGTTTGCTCCTTGTCTAACCCCTTTTAAGCTAAGTTTAATTCTGCATTTGGATAAAGCTTATGATAATATAGCTCATTAGATCACTAGGTCCGCTAAGTCTCTCCAACAAGCTAAAGTCCAAGGAAGGGATAATTGTCTAAATTAATTAACACTGTTTTTGGCCACAAATGTTTTCTGCGTGCAGTAGAATCTGCTCACTACTAGACTACTGCTTTTCAGTTTCTATAAAAGTATAATTTCTAGTCCATCTATTATGTGGAAAATAGGGGAACGTTTGGTTATTTACTCAAGATAAGTTTCTTGAATGTGTTTCCTGCAAAATATTAATGTCTCCCCAAAGGTGTGTACTTTTTCCAGTAGTGTATTTTATTCTGACTCTTTTAAACCTGTGCTAATTTATGCATGTTTAATTAGTGAAAAACAGAAAGGTTACCAGTAAGTGTACATTTCTTATTGGGTACAGTATAACATAACTCAGGATAAAGTGCTGAACTGTGTTAAATCACACAAGAAACGTGTTAACAAAACATTTTATTACAAAATCTTGAGTTCAGTTGCACTTTGATAGAAAAGTAATAACTTGGCCAATTGGAAATATTATGTCATTTTATTCATCCATCCATCCATTGTCTAACCTGCTGAATCTGTAAACAGGGTCATGGGGGCACAAGGCAGGAACAAATCCCATGCAGGGCACACACACACACACACAACACAACCCACACTAGGAACAATTTAGAATCGCCAATCCACCTAACCAGCATGTCTTTAGACTGTGGGAGGAAACCCACGCAGACACGGGGAGAACATGCAAACTCCACGCAGGGAGGACCCGAGAGGTGAACCCGGGTCTCCTAACTGCGAGGCAGCAGCGTTACCACTGTGCCACCATCCTGCCCCCGTTTTAATTATTTTTTTAAAATAGGTTGAAATGAAAACCAAAGAATAATGTTATAGTAGGTGACTTCTACCCCATTCATGTATTTACAGTGCATATAGTGGGATGCAAAAGTTTGGGCAACCTTGTTAATAGTCATTATTTTCCTGTATAAATCGTTGGTTGTTATGATAAAAAATGTCAGTTAAATATATCATATAGGAGACACACACAGTGATATTTGAGAAGTGAAATGAAGTTTATTGGATTTACAGAAAGTGTGCAATAATTGTTCAAACAAAATCAGGCAGGTGCATAAATTTGGGCACCACAAAAAAGAAATGAAATCAATATTTAGTAGATCCGCCTTTTGCAGAAATTACAACCTCTAAACGCTTCCTGTAGGTTCCAATGAGAGTCTGGATTGTGGTTGAAGGTATTTTGGACCATTCCTCTTTACAAAACATCTCTAGTTTATTCAGGTTTGATGGCTTCCGAGCATGGACAGCTCTCTTTAACTCACACCACAGATTTTCAATTATATTCAGGTCTGGGGACTGAGATGGCCATTCCAGAACGTTGTACTTGTTCCTCTGCATGAATGCCTTAGTGGATTTTGAGCAGTGTTTCGGGTCGTTGTCTTGTTGAAAGATCCAGCCCCGGCGCAGCTTCAGCTTTGTCACTGATTCCTAGACATTGGTCTCCAAAATCTGCTGATACTGAGTGGAATCCATGCGTCCCTCAACTTTGACAAGATTCCCAGTCCCTGCACTGGCCACACAGCCCCACAGCACGATGGAACCACAACCATATTTTACTGTAGGTAGCAGGTGTTTTTCTTGGAATGCTGTGTTCTTTTTCCTCCATGCATAACGCCCCTTGTTATGCCCAAATAACTCAATTGTAGTTTTATCAGTCCACAGCACCTTATTCCAAAATGAAGCTGGCTTGTTCAAATGTGCTTGAGCAGACCTCAAGCGCCTCAGTTTGTGCTGTGGGCAGAGAAAAGGCTTCCTCTGCATCACTCTCACATACAGCATCTCCTTGTGTAAAGTGCGCCGAATGGTTAAACGATGCACAGTGACTCCATCTGCTGCAAGATGATGTTGTAGGTCTTTGGTGCTGGGATGTGGGTTGACTCTGACTGTTCTCACCATTCGTCGCTTCTGTCTATCCAAAATCTTTCTTGGTCTGCCACTTCGAGCCTTAACTTGAACTGAGCCCTGTGGTCTTCCATTTCCTCAATATGTTCCTAACTGTGGAAACAGACAGCTTAAATCTCTGGGACAGCTTTCTGTATCCTTCCCCTAAACCATGATGGTGTACAATCTTTGTCTTCAGGTCATTTGAGAGTTGTTTTGTGACCCCCATGTTGCTACTCTTCAGAGAAAATTAAAGGAGGAGGGAAACTTACAATTGACCCCCTTAAATACTCTTTCTCATTATAGGATTCACCTGTGTATGTAGGTCAGGGGTCACTGAGCTTACCAAACCAATTTGAGTTCCAATAATTAGTTCTAAAAGTTTTGGAGTCAATAAAATGACAACGGTGCCCAAATTTATGCACCTGCCTGATTTTGTTTGAACAATTATTGCACACTTTCTGTAAATCCAATAAGCTTCATTTCACTTCTCAAATATCACTGTGTGTGTCTCCTATATTATATATTTAACTGACATTTTTTATCGTAACAACCAACGATTTATACAGGAAAATAATGACTATTAACAAGGTTGCCCAAACTTTTGCATCCCACTGTAGTTATAGAAGAAACAAATCTGTGACTGGACACAGTTACCAGATGCAGGCCAACATGAGAAATAGAACTTTTGCATTTACTAATAAAAACTAAATAGATTATTCATTATTATCTAATGCTTTTCTGTCTACTCTGTATGTCCATTATACATATTTTAAGCAGCTCTTTCTGTGCCCTAAACATTATGTCTCTAGTAGGTCACACTGAAGCCAACTGAGACTACCAGTTACTAATTTATTTAACTAGAGGTTACTAGGAAATGTGGCAGGGTATGACTTTGGTTTGTTAAATTAATTTGTCAGAGTTGCAGGAAAACAAAATATTCGGTGCAGTACAAATATCACTTTAAAACTTGAAGCATTTCTTATCAGTCAATATTTGTATTGATTTTTTTTTTTACCTTCTCTCTATTTCTCACGGTTTTTCTGTTTAAATAAAGGACGGTTCTTCTACCAGAGACTTGTTGAATTCATGTCAAGGTTAGTTGATTTTGTTATTTATTTCAGATTAGATAACTTCTTGGCTATAGCAAGCATTGACTGCTCTTCAAATAAGTCATCACTTGCAAGGCTATAATAAAAAGAAATGGATTGTTCAGTTTATTTCAGTCATTGATGTAACTTAGTAACATTATTGTACTGTACTTTGATCTCCAAAGTGCCTCAAAATTAATTGGCTAGAATCAACATTCCTGAGCAACAACTCTTAAGGATGCATTTCATATTTCAGTGTCTGTTAGTAATCCATACAGGGCAATGGTGGTGTAGTTTGAAAAGGACAGTTAAACTGACTTGCTGTACATTTACTGCTGCTGCCCCATTATTTGATTATGATTTTAAATTACTGAGCAATATAGAGAAAAGCCAAGCAAAATGACACCTTTTATTGGCTAACTAAAAAGATTACAATATGCAAGCTTTTGTGGCAACTCAGGCCCCTTATTAATTTTGGAAATGCATAAACCAAGTTTTTGGAAAAAATAACTTTTAAAATGTATTAAATATGTTGATAGCCTTTGTTATTGTATGATGGAGTCAATCACAGTACACAAATGTCCAGTTGCTGTAGTGTACAGTGTCAACAATGAAACAACATATAACACTACACTGCTGTTCCATTCCTCTTTTCAATTTGTACTCGAGCCTGCACTCCGTGAAGAACGGTGCACAAAATTAAACTGAATTAAAATGTGTTTTCATGCTGCTTGGAAAAAGTAATGGTTTAACTGTTGTCAATTTTTTTTAAGGTTTTACTATGTAGGATACATTTTGTCTCATGTCATAAGTAGATAAAAAAAGTAATTAATTTATTTTAAAATAACTCCTCAGTCTCAAGCTCCACAGTGTTGCCGATGAAACTTGGTTTAATTTCTGTGTAAACCTGTAAATCATATTGTCTTATATGAACGCTTTTATGCAGTATTCATTAAGCACTTACTTTCAAAAGCTATAAACTACTGAATATTTCAATTATTTCTACTGTGTGTCAGTCAGAATTTTAAACATACACTTTTCCAATTGTTGCTTGATTGCGAGCCCTTTTCAAATTGCATACTTCTTTCTTTACAGTGGACCAATGAGAGCATACATCTTGGCACGAGAAAATGCAGTTAGTCACTGGAGAGAACTGATGGGACCTACGAAAACGTATAGAGCCCGATATTTATCCCCAGAGTCCATACGTGGAAAGTATGGTTTGACAGACACTAGAAACACGACCCATGGTTCAGGTAAGATATTTAACTTTTTTTTTGATGAAAGTAAAAAAAAAATAAATGCTATATTCAAAACTTTTGATAAGGTGAGTGATGCATACTGTGTACGAGGAAATCGGTAGTTCATTTTCTGCACAATTGTTTTATGAAAATGAGGCATATGAATGCTCTTCTCTGATTTATGAGTCATAAAGAAAAGATTAATTTTTGTACTTACAAACACGAATCTGGTATGACTTTCAAATGCATACCACTGTTTACATGTGAGCAACTAGTGCTATGTCTGCCAACAAAAAAGCATATTAAGACCAGGTAGACAGCGAGACATTAAAACACTCTATGCTGGATCTATCCATCATAGGACAAGCTGCCTTAAACACCTACACGCACTCATGTCAAGCTGTTTAGTACACATACAGTATCACTGAGACAACTGAAGAATCTTCTTATATAATACACTTACCGTGGCTGTCCGTTTGTCTATCCAGGATTTTAAATCACCTGTAGCTCGCAAACCATTTGACCGATTGACCTGAAATTTGGTACACATATACTACGTGGTGTCTACTATCCGCTTTCAGAGTGATGATTGACCTCCGAGGTTGTTCCTTTTTTTATTTTTATTTTACTTTATTTGTAGAATCAACTCTTGGCAGCGGTCAGCAGGGCGGCCGTGTGGCGCATGAGTACAGGTGCCGTTCTCACCCCTACCACCTTCACCATCACTTCCCCTACCTCTTCATATCTTAAATCATTCTTGAGGCAGATTGAAGACTTAAGTGCCAGCTTAAGTGAAAAATTAAGAAAAACATACTAAGTAATTGCAACACAAACACTGACTTGAACAGTTTTAACACGAAAAGATGCAGACGAAAAAGAGAAGCAACGGGCTGCTAGGGTGTAGAAAAGAAGAGCTGCTCAGGAAGCAGCAAGCGCATCAACCTCTGAGCAAACGAATGATAAACGTACAGAGAAAGAGTCTGAAAACTAGGAATGCTCAAGTCAAGTATTCACTTACTGGTCTAGTATAACCAGTGAAAATCCACACAAACATTTACCAAGCTTGGAATCAAACACAGTTCTCTACAGCAGTGCTAGTCACTGTCACTTCATGTCGCACCATATTTTCTTTTCTTCCCCCACAAAGAAATATTGATATCAATAACAGATGAGAAACAGTTTCATAAAACTGTCTCCTGGTTACGTTTAAAATTTATTGCACATAATATTTAATCACAGCAACAAATTTCCTGCAGCATCACGTATTCAGTTATGAAGTGTCTCTCCTCCTTCATCAAAAAGCCATCAGTTATCCTTATTCGAAAGAAAGCAAAAGTGGACTGCATCAATATTTACCAACTGGTGGCACTCACTTTCATTGTCATGAAATGCCTTATGTGATTGGTGCTTAAACAAGTTAAATGTAGCATGCAAATACTTTGGACTACCTCTAGTTTGCACATTATCGCATACGGTCCACAGAAGATACCCTGTTTCATACAAACTATCCTGACACGCCTGGATAATAAGAACAGCTATGCCAAATTGCCATTTATAGTGTACAGTCAGGATTCAACACAGTTCTACCAGGAATGCTCCTAGACTTGGGCCTTAGTGCTACATTCTGCAAGTGGATTTTGAACTTTCTGACTGGCACACCTCAGAATGTGTGGATGTTCATCATCACAGCCTCCACACTGACCCTCAACAAGTACGTTCAACAGGGTAGTGGGCTAAACACCCTTATCTGTTTCTTGTTCACTTATAACTGTGTGGCCAGATATTGCTGCAGCTTTATCATTACATTTGATTGTGACTTCACCATCACAGTGTTCACCAGAAGCATTAATGAGATGATTTACAAAGAAAGAGAATCACCTTAAGGCATAGTGGTATAAGCTTGCCAATCCCTCCTGTAAGGACAGCAAAGACTAGAATATGGTGACAGATTATATTCAGAAGACTCAGAGCAGCATCAGAGGAAATGCTGTTGAGAGGGTCAGAAACTTTAACTTCCTTGAGTACCTGCAGTGGGCAAAACACATCAAAAAGGCTCTCTGGGCATGCACAGAAATGGTAGGCTGTCTCTGTCTACGCTTACGAACTTCTCCTGATCCACAGTGAAATCTGGCTGCATAACATTCTGGTATAACGCCTGTTCAGCTCAGGACTGCAAAGCACTATAGGGGAAAATGAAGTCGGCTCAGAATATTAACTGGTGCACAGCTGCCTTCTCTTCAAGTCAGACGTACATTTTGGCAAACCGTTCGGGACCATCAGCTCTCACGCTGCCATTTTATCCACAGATCATAAGGCTGCTCATCGGCTGTCAATACTGTGATCTGCGTGAGTGTATCTAATGTGTTTTACTCAGATATATACAGGTATTATCTAATTTTGTGTTTTATCGTATGGCATGTTTTTGGCATTGAACTCCTGTCAGCAGGATGTGGACAACATGCAGGTAAGAATCTCATTGTACATGCAACAATAAACTTGATCTTAAAACGTCAACATTTTTAATTGGTATTAAAGTTACATTTTTTTTAAACACTAAGGGTTATGGCTGTTAATATTTTCATGTGCTATTTTTTTTCTAGGTCGAAAAAAAAGAAAATGCATTTAAACTACCTCTGTAATGCAAAGTAAAAATTCATCATTAATCATTAATATACACGACACTGACTGGTATATCATAAATCCTCGTGGCCTTGAAGGATCACTTTTTCTACACAAGGAGGTGTGTAATTGTGAAAGAAATGAGAGTGTATGGATATATTACCCTTCACTAATATTTTTAAGTGAGCTTATATTCTTGGAGCAGCCACCTTAAATCCCTCCTGTTAAGTTTTGAGTAGCCATAGCAAACACTGTAGTACATTTTGTTCAAACCAAGTGGCAGCCATAATGAACCGTGCCAAGGAGTATTGACACTTGTCACACCATCCGTGACGTGAGAGTTACAGCCTCTACATACCGTTATTATGAATAGATGTGCTCCTTGTTTAACGTGACATAGCTGCGTAATAAATGGCATTTATACAAAATTGTCAAGGGAGCATATTATTTTATCTTATCTATCCATACATATGATATAAAGGAGAGTTGGGATCCGAGAGACTGTGTTTGTGGAGGGATGGAGAGTTAAGGCGGGTGGGGGAGTCACGTGATCATCTCCCCTCCAGTTCACCTCATTTCATTCTCTTCATTTCGCTCCGAGCTGACGCGGTCTTGCCGTTTTTTTTTCCTTAATGTTTAGTCCTTTCTCCTTTACTGATTTACTTACTGTTACTTTCCACTTTGTTTTTGTACTTTAGTGTTTAGTAGACTTTTACTTTATCTCATTTACTGTTGTTCCCGGCGGTGTTGCCGTTTTTCCCGTTTCTATTTTTTATGTAGCATGTTCACGAATTAGTCATAGAGAAAATGTATATATTTTGGCTCCAGGAGGACAAACCAAAAATGTAAATTGTATATAAAGAAGCTCTATAAGTCGCATGTAGATACAACTGCAGCGAAGAGCACGTGGTCTGCTAGTACTTTATAAGTTGCCTATTGTATACATCTGTAATTTACAATGAAATGTTTATGCAAGCCTACTGTGAAGTGGTAAATGTAATTTTGAAGCATTACATAACGCTCCATAACATTCCAGCTTACTTTTTATGGTTTCTTTTTTAAAGTCAACAATCTTTATTTTTGATCCAGGCTAAAGCTGATCCTAACACCATTTCTTTTTTTTTTCAGACTCGCTAGATTCTGCAGAAAGAGAGATCACCTTCTTCTTCCCAGAGTTTAACAAGAAGTGTTGGTATGAAATGGATGAACCTCTCATCAGAGCCGGATATTACAGCTATAGTAAAGAACAACAGATACACATGCCATGCACGACACGTTCTTGACGAGACTACAGTACTTAATGTCAGTAAATGTTATTGAAGACTGTCAAGTGCATTCATACTGAGAAAGGAAATGGGCAGAAAAAAATCATTTTATTTATTAGACCTTTTCATTAAAAATGAAGCCATTTTCACAAAAGCATAGAATTCTTTTTGCATTGTTGAAGAATTTATTGTTTTGTGGTAAAATGAATAATAATAATGTAATATATAAATAATGGAGAATAAAATGTTTATAAACCAGTTATGAATATGCAAGTAGGACAAATTAAAGTTTTACTTCATGAAAGAAGTTTGATTTTACACCCAGGTGCAGGTAAACCACTCTCACCAAATGTAACAAGGTTTAAATTGTCATATTTTTGTACAGTTTAGTTTATTGTGATCACATTTTTATGACGGTGGTTTTCAAGTTCAGTCCTGGTGTTTCCACTTGGCTGCAAGTTTTTATTTCTACCGATTTAACATTCACATCATTTGTACTTCTTATTGATCTCATTGTGTACTTAGGTGGCAAACAAATATTTGTGAGAAACTTCTCTATATCGCAACTTGAAATGCTTCGGTTTCGTTTGTTGTTTGTGAAGACACGGGTTGGCTCCACATTGTCTTGAATCTGCCACCCTCGATAGGCATAACTGAGATGAGCCGGCAAATGAGAACACACGCATGCAGCAGATCTATCCATAAACAAGAGTGTCCAAAGTGCAGTGCAAACATTTTTTAATAAATAATCCAATAAAAACTGTGACAACAGTGGAGGTTAAAAATAATCCATCAAATAATCTGATAAAACAAAATTACAATTCCACAGCAGGAGTCATTTCTTAAAAATTCAGTCCCGGGTGCATCCCTTTAAAACCAACGTCTCCTCTTCTTACCACGCACGGGGCCTTTCAGCAGAAGAGATGCCCAGCCGACTGGCACAACCAGCTTTCTTTTATAGGCCCGGGTCCCTGCTGGCCATGGCTCCCCAGCAGGGTGTCACACAGAGTCTCCCTCAGCTCCTTCAGATCCCACTGCCATCCCCGGCCTTATGGGGGAGCGAGCCTCACGTCATTCCACGGTTCAAGAAACGCTCAGTGGGGGTGACTCACTGCAGCCCCGAGCATCAACCTAGTGGTTTCCGAAGAGGCTCTCCTCCCAGCTGCCTCCTCTTTCTCTTTCTCGCCCCAGCTTTCTCGTTCCTGCCTTCTTTCTCTCCATTCTTTAACCTCCATCTCCCTGCCTTTTCTTTCTTTCGCTTTCTATGGGTGTCCTCTCTGTCTCTGCTGTGTAGGCTTCTCTTATTTACAGCTCTGAAATGGGGGGACCATGTAGAAAAAGTGTTGTCATTTCTACATGGTGTGACTAAAATGTAGGCAAATACCTTTAAATTAAAGTCTGCAATATTCACTTTAATCACGTCTGACTTGTTTGATTTATAATTTTAAACTGTGGAGAAGACGGGTAAATCAGGGAAAAATGTGTCTTTGTCCCAAGTATTATGGAGGGCACTGTATTCACTAATTGACAGTTTCCAAAAATTACACAGAAAGAATCCAACTCAGGGCGGCACGGTGGCGTAGTGGGTAGCGCTCCTGCCTCGCAGTTAGGAGACCTGGGTTTGCTTCCCGGGTCCTTCCTGCGTGGAGTTTGCATGTTTTCCCCGTGTCTGCGTAGGTTTCCTCCCACAGTCCAAAGACATGCAGGTTGGGTGCATTGGCGATTCTAAGTTGTCCCTAGTGTGTGCTTGATATGTGTGTGTGTGTGTGTGTGTGTGTGTGCCCTGTGGTGGGCTGGCACCCTGCCCAGGGTTTGTTTCCTCGCTTGTGCTCTGTTCTGGCTGGGATTGGCTCCAGCAGACCCCCGTGACCCTGTAGTTAGGATATAGCAGATTGGATGATGGATGGATGAATCTAACTCACTAAAGAGAAACTTTAGGGTCAATAGTAATAATTTTTTTTTTTTTTAACCAAAAATGAGACTGTTTTGTCAGTGATAATACAACAAGTTATAAATCCTTGTCATGTTCTAATTCTCTGTACCTGTTATAGTATTTCTAAAAGTGATATTTAAGGTAAAGTGCACACTGAAACTGATGTTCTTGGCTGACAGAAAAGTTTATTGTTCTCTGTTTCTGCCAAGAAGAGCAAGTGCAGAAAAGAGCTTACAGGCATTGTCCCAAGCAATGGGAAGGTAGTGCTAAAAAACACAACTTTAAGGCCCATCTGGAAAAGTATGGTAATGTTCTTGTGTACAATAGGTCATATCTTTATTAATTATTCATATCAACAGTACAGAGTAATGGGAATTGTGGAAAAGAGGTGAAAAAGGGAGAGCAGGCAGTGTGGAATTGGTGGAGAAGAGTGTCAGGAGTAATCTGTGACAGACGGGTATCAGCAAGAGTGAAAAGGAAGGTCTACAGGACGGGGGTGAGACCAGCTATGTTATATGGGTTGAAGACAATGGCACTGATCAGAAAGCAGGAGATGGAGCTGGAGGTGGCAGAGTTAAAGATGCTAAGATTTGCACTGGGTGTGACGAGGATGGATAGGATTAGAAATGGGTACATTAGAGGGTCAGCTCAAGTTGGACGTTTGGGAGACAAAGTCAGAGTGGTGAGATTGCGTTGGTTTGGACATGTACAGAGGAGAGATGCTGAGTATATTGGGAGAAGGATGTTAAGAATAGAGCAGCGAGGAAAAGAGGAAGGCCTAAGTGAAGATTTATGGATGTGGTGAGAGAAGACATGCAGGTGATGGGTGTAACAGAACAAGATACAGAGGACAGGAAGATATGAAGAAGATGATCTGGGAGCAGACGAAAGAAGAAGATGCATATACTATCAATGTCATTTCTTATCAGGATGCATTCTGGCTGTACAGGATGACGCTGGTGAGTTTATTATGCGGGATTGCCAATTTTTTTAATGAGACAACAGTGTGCATACAACGCTGAGCTACACCAACCACTTCTCCATTTCACTTGTACACCTCCCCTCACTAGATGCTCCTCTTGCCTTTTTAAATAATAAACTTTATTAATACTCTCTCTAGCATGAACTAATGCTTACACGTTTTTAACTAAGATGTTTTACATGGTAAGAGTTAAAAAACAAATACTGACCTAAAAAAGACCTTTCTGATAAGCGTAAAATGTAGCTTTTTTTAACTGGACAGCAATTCTCTGAGGCTTTCAAAAGTGAAAAACAATCTTAACCATTATACTGTTTAACATTTAATTAAACATATTTTTTTGTACCCTGGTAATGTATATATATATATATATATATATATATTCACAGGTGCCCAGCCGGGACACCCCGGAGAACTGGAGGAGGGCTTATGCCTCCCCCAGACCATGTGGGAGCAACCGCCCTGGTGCCTTTGGGGACCGCAGGAACTGAGCTTGGAAACCCTATAGGGGCCCGTGGTCACCGCCAGGGGGCACCCCAATGCCTTTGGAGCCCTGGCTCTCAGCACTTCCGCCACACCTGGAAGTGTTGGGAGAAGAAGACCAGGGACACCCGGAGTAGTTCTAGGTGCGCAGCTGGTACTTCCGCCACACTGGGGAGTGCCGGCAGAAGATAGTCCGGAGCAGGGGCGGTCCTAGCATGTTTGGTGCCCTGGGGGAACACCCCCTCTGGCGAAATCACGGCGCACCCCGAGCATTCTAATAAACACTGGACAAAATCAGTGCAATAAAACAAACTATTGTAAATGTAATATCTAACATAGACAAAATCAAATTTTACATTTATACAGCACCAAAACACCAAAATATTTTCACTTTACCATCTCCAATCATCAGTTCACCAGGGGCCTCATGTATAACGCCGTGCGTAGAACTCGCACTATAACATGGCGTAAGCAGAAAAGCCGAAATGTGCTTACGCACAGAAAAATCCAGATGCAGGAATCTGTGCGCATCTAACTTCCACGTTCTTCTGCTACATAAATCCCGATCAGCGTGAAAACTAACGCTTGTGCACGCGGTTTATGTAATGCCCCAACTCCTCCCAGAATTACGCCTCTTTGAATATGCAATTCAATATAGATCGCCCTTAAGCTCAGCCTTCTGTGAAAAGACAATGGGAAAAGCACGGGGAAAATATAAGAATTTCAGCGAATACCAAGTGGAGGCAAAGGAAAAACATACTATTTGTTCAAATAAACCGTGGTATAATCAACAAAAGGAAGTTGATCGAGTGACATAGCGTGTTGGAGAAACTTGAAAGCTCATGTTCATAAAGTCGCACAGTGCCAAAAATAAAAAAGAAGTTAAATATCAAAGTCACCGTGAAAAGCCGAGTTGTAGCCCACTGTCTGAGTGTCATATGAAAGCTTATTAGGGTACAGAGAAAAAAAGGCAAACAGTGGGGAAAAAGCACGAAATGTCAACTTCAATCTCGAAATTTCCACTTTAATCACGTAGTTTATTTTGTCATTAAAGTAGAACATCATAAACTTCATCTTAAAATCGTTTAATAAACCAGTTTCTCAAATCACATCTTAATTAAAGTAGCACATTAAATGCTTTGTTTTGTATGTGATCTTCTATGTGCTCTGTGCGTGTTAATCACTACTTGCTTCTTAAATCGGCTCTCTTCCTCTGACAGGACACAGAATCCATTACATTCGTGATATTACAGCTCTCTGAATAACTAAAATACTGAGATGTATACGTGATATCATTTTTATGATAATAGGAGTTAAAGCACGTTATTAAACATGAGTTTCACAGCGCAGTGATTGTGTGCGACCTTCGATGAAATAATTTATTGCAGCAGTGCTCAGGGGCGGCTCTAGGCTTGTGGTGGCACTGGGCAGAGGAAGAATCGGTGGCTCCTTCGCCCGCCAATGTCAGTAAAGTAGCTTATGCACGGTGGATGGCCACTTCCGTTGCAGACACTGCATAGCCGCCTCGTGCTCATGACACAAGTATTTAACTTTTGCCAAAATTTGTCGCTGCGTTTTTAGCTGTGTTGTTATTTTCTCTTTCTGTTTTATATTCATTATATATTGGCGTGGCCGCCCCAAGAGTCCTTGCTTTTCTTTCCCCAAGTAACTGATCGCCACACAATCAGCTCTGTAATAGAAGTTAAGCCATCTGTAAGCTTAGCGCCGATTCTTCAAAACATTTAAAGAACATTGAAATATCTTCGTAGTACATGTTTAATTATTCTATCCTTAACGACACTCCCAGTGAAGAATATAGATTATTTAAATGAAGTTAAAGTTTTATCTGTATAATATAATAAAAATATTTTGCTACATTTCACCTTAAAAATGATATCGTCATCACATGTAAATACGCGCTTTATAAAGTGGCCCAGGTTGTGAGATATTATAACTGTAGTGCAAGTTTACAGTGGCGTGATTGTACTTATAAGTACAAACTGTTCTACAAGGAGCAATTGATTGAGTGCATTTAAAGTTCTTGGGATCAAACTGTTTCTGAACCGCGAGGTCCGTACAGGAAAGGCTTTAAAACATTTTGCAGTGGCTGAGATAGCGTGTCCTTAAAGCTGTATACCGATAATTCTCTTTCCGATCAGCTGCTGCTGTGATTCCCCACTCAGATACAGTGATATAAATACTCCGAGTGGTGCAGTGAGAGAAATATGGAAAAAGATGATCCGCTGTGGCAACTCCTGATGGGAGCAGCTGAAAGAAGAAGAAGGTGCAGTGAGATTAACAACGCTGAAGCAGTTATGGTATTTGGAATACTATGGCTGTTCCCTGGACCATTATATTGTTACAAGTTAATTACAATCAGATACATTACACTAATAAACAATATGCGGTTAGTTTCAGTGTATTTATAAAGCCGCATCAGGAAAATAAAAGAGTAACCACACAAGAACAGTAGCACTGCTTTGACGCTGGGTGCCACTAGTCTGCAAAACCGAGTGGAGAACTTGCGTACGACAAGGTATGAGGTACCGTGGAAAAGTGCGTGGCTTTATGCCAAGTGTAGGTTTTATACATTGCGATTTGAACATGGAAACGTCCTTACGCAACATTTCTGTGCGTACGCACCGTTTATAACATGAGGCCCCTGGTCACTAACAACTACATAAACCTTTTCTCTCAGCGCTGCAGTCAGTTTATTATTTCAAGTTAACTTTCCCCGCCTACCACTCTCCACTACACAAGTTATTTGCATTAGTAAGTTAGCATGCAAACATTTATATCCATACAAAAAAACTCTTACTAACTCAAATCATTTTATCAACATGTTCAAAATCTCATTGACGATATTTTACCGTTTTAAAGCCTGTAATGTGCATTCCAATTATGGCAAATTTACTAACCTGTGATAAAGAATAGAGAGAGCACACGCATTGAGCTGGCATCAGCTTCACACAGAAGGATTTATTCTTCCTGTTTGCTGTACTCTGCTCTATGCTGCTTGCAAGGAGCGCCCATCTAACGATTTCTGCGATTTCGCACAACCCAGGAAAAATGAATTGTGACAAATTGGGCTTGGATTGACAATATTATGAATGAAATGTGCTTTATTTGTAAGCACCCCACCCCCCTCCCCTTTTGACAGGGCACCGAGGGCCCTTGCGCTCACTTTCCACATATATGGGTGTGGTAGAATTTAGAAAACACATCGATGCAAATTATAAGTGTACTAGCCAACCCGCGGCGTACCATATGCCGCATAATCAGGCTGGTTTTTTAATGATTTTTAAGCACAGGGAGAAAATTAACATTTGAAAAATCGGTAATGTAATAAATCAGCAAGAAAAGCAACATTGTAACAATGCATGGAACGAACCAACACACAATCGTCTGAAGTGACTGAAAACTGGTGGACCGCCATCGCGCCTTCTCCTGCTAGACGGAGGGATGGGGGTGCACGGCGCTCAGTCGCGGAGGGTGGAACGGGAGGAGAGGAGAAGGACGTCCATTCAGCTCCCTCCGTCATGCTAGTCTGCTGATTTCTCGTTCTGTATGCACTGACCGCTCATATGCCCACCTCCAACTCGTCACTGGAGTCGTTGTCGTCTTTGCACAGTCCAGATGCACCTGTGACTCACGTAGACGTTTCATTGCTCTGTGCGGTTTTGGCTGCCTTTCTATATATAATCCACCAAGACACCCGACCACGGTAGTAGCGAGGTGGAAGGGGGTGTGAACAAAGTGCAGGAGCATCTAAGAAGACGCATGTTTGTCACTGAAGCGAATTGCTGCATGTAGCGTGTAAAACAGTTTGCTATGGTGCACGCAGGCGCGTCGAATCAAAACTCTTTTTTAAAGACTGCCTACTTCATTGTGTTTTAACCTCAGTTGTAAAGGATTGTTTTAAGGATCCCATGGGATACCCCTCGCAAACCGTTTTACACGCTGCATATGGCGACTCACCTCCGTGAGAAACATGCCTCTATGAACAGGCAACGTGGCTCGGAGGTACATGAGGCCTCTACGACAGACGAATATAAAAGACGCCGTTCTTTCTGTGTCGTCGCATCCGAGTTGGTGGGTGTGGTTCTGCGAGTTGTCGTCGTATCAAATGGTCTTGGAGTTGGTGGGCGTGGTTCCTTCCTGTGTGCGCCATAGGTGTCTTACTTGTCGGCGGCTTAGTGAATCCACGCCCCTTCCGGCGTGCTTTCCATGGGTGTCTTGCCTTAGTGAATTATATGTATAGATATCGTAATGTCTGGTGCTTTTGTGTTTGTTTGTTTGTTTTTATTTTGTTTTATTTTGTGAGCTGGTTATTAGAAGCTGCACCAGCCAGCCAGAGAATCCCCCGCCGCCCGACCCCTCTCCTCCCTGTGCGGCAAGCAGCAAGCAGCAGGTGCACCTCGAAAATGGAGGGCACCCTTACTCCCCGCAAATGGGCAACAAAAAACCAATCGGTGCCCATGCAAACCCAAAAATGCACTGGCATGATGTTGGGGCAGCATGGGAGCGCGGAAAAAAAAAAACCATTTTTTTTGCTGATGCCCAAGATGCTGCCCCCACCGCGATGCCGCCTTGGGCAATAGCCCATGTGCCCATATCAAAAACTGCCACTGGTCGGGAGGCACCTGGAGCACATCCGGGTGGGGATAAAAGGGGCCGCCTCCTTCCATTCAATGGTTGGAGTTGGGAGTGCAGAAGACAAGGTCTTGGTGGGAGGAGTGGAGACGGCCTGAAAAGTGAAAGAGGCATTGTGAGGCCTGGACTTTGGGGGGCTTTGGGGGTTGCGCGGCACTTTTGTAAATATGGAGTCCGTAAATAAGCATGTGTTGGGTGATTTAAACTTGTCTACCTGTCTGTGTCTGGGCCATATCCCACAATATTATATATCCATCCATTATTCAACCCGCTATATCCTAACTATATAGGTTTAGATTTTTTTTCTCCCTAAATAATAAAAACCCATCATTTAAAAACTGCATTTTGTGTTTACTTGTGTTATATTTGACTAATGGTTAAATGTGTTTGATGATCAGAAACATTTTG
This sequence comes from Polypterus senegalus, assembly GCF_016835505.1. Lineage (NCBI taxonomy): Eukaryota > Metazoa > Chordata > Cladistia > Polypteriformes > Polypteridae > Polypterus > Polypterus senegalus. Next base: position 233,556,602 of record NC_053156.1, on the reverse strand, counting down.
TGTGACAAACATGCAAAAGAATAAGAAATCAGGAAGGGGGCAAATAGTTTTTCACACCACTGTATATGTTTTCACTGTATACAATTATAGATCAATATTTTAGTTTAATAATTAACCTGAATTCAATATTTTAATGTTAAAGCCTAATCTTCAAACAGAAAACCATTTCATCTTTTTTAACAGTTATTAATAACAATGACCACCACTGTTTCATATTCGCGGACCTGAACGTTCTGTGTGTCTTCCTGCGTCAGCAACCATGGCATTCAAAATTTCCACGTTCCTATGTGAGTAGGGCAGCAGGGCCAAGAACAGATTTTGGAGCCCAACAAGAAAACAGCTTCAGTTTGGTGCCAGGAACATCATCAGACCTAGCCTGCTGATTCCAAATGGAGCGCTACTGCAAGTCCTTTCATTTTAAGCTTGGTTTACGCTTCTGGCAGGAGAAAAAAAGCAGACTCTCCCTGACGACGTGCACTCATTGGATGGTGATTTTTCATAATTTGCATGTGTTCAAAAGGGTCATTAAGGACTCGTAAGTAATCATTTAAGTATACTTGCGTTGAACTGAATTTTGTCATTAAGTTAGAATTCAAAATGTATTCAAAGTTCGGAGTTACTTCCTTAAAATAATATTAATTGTAGCTGGTGGTGTATAAATTGTGCACTGCCATATAATTATGCTTTATTTGGCTATATTTGTGAAGTTTTTCTTTTTATTTATTTTGATTTTTTCTGTTTTAACGTGACACAGCTATACAGCAGCTGCCATAAATGTGGCAGAGAAAGTCAAAGAGTGAGCAGCAGGCAATAATGACTAACAAAACAGGAGCTTTGCTGAGAAAACACACTCTCCAAAATTTTACCCATAATAAACCTTCCTCTTTCCAAGCACCGGAACACCAAAAGAGAAAAGAAAGAAGGATGGAATTATGCGTTTGTTGTGCACAGTTTTTATTTAGCGCTCTTAAAGGTGATTGTCAGAACTCCAGTTACCAAATAGCACAGTTTACTCTTTTTGCCAAATATCCTTAAAAGATGTATCAGCCAATTTAAAATTTGGTCTCTTTAACGAAATCATTGGCTGGGGGTCAGCGGAGCAAACACTCTACAAACCTCATTCCTCTGACCATCCAAAATGCCGTGACCCCCACCCCCACCGTGCTGGGACATTTTCTAGCTCCTGATGCACTGAAGACACAAAGAGCAGGATTAATACGCATAGCTCCCGCATAGGGTGCGGAAATACGGACATATTTCACCAATCCTTCGGTCACTCCATTGGCTCCCTATCCACCGCCGTATCAAATACAAACTCTGTTTGTTTACTCACCAGTGCATCCATGGAAATTCTCCACAATATCTGAAGGAACTCCTTAAACTACAAACCACTGCAAGAAACCTCCGTTTTGCAAACACCTACCGCCTTCGCCCCCCTACACTGGGTGACCGAGCCTTTGCAGCCGCTGCTCCACGGCTCATTCCCTACAAGAGAGCATAAGAACACAGCAGGCTGTGCTAAAGACTAAAGAATTTTCAATTTAGGAAAGCTTATTAACAAGAATGCTATGATTATTGTTGTTTTATCTCTGTTTTTATCTTGCTTTACTTTTGTTTAAACTATGTAGCACTTTGGGATTTACTGCTGATGTAAAGTGCCCTATAAATAAAATTCAGTATTATTATTATTATTATATTATTATAGCTTGTGACGAAAGGCTGAGCTAAGCCCTTAGTCATCTCGGGGACCCTGTACACGTATGGGCCAGCCCTGCCCAAATCATCCACCATCTACATATTCCTATTGGCACAGCAGAAGACCATTCGCAGGGCCTTTGATCTGGTGGCGCGTAAAACTTTGGAGTTGACGCAGCTGGTAGGCATTGACCGAAGGGTCTTTTTGTCGCGTGATGCATCCTATTCTTTTTTATTGGGTCTATTCAGTCACTGGACATTTTTATCGACGCGTACCTGATATTTAAATTGGATTCTGTGTCACCGTGGGATAAGGGCCGGAGCTGAAATCTTTGCCCACCCCAGGAGCAGTTTAGGATGATTGTGTCAGGACTTGGCTATGAAACCTGATCTCGCTTGTGAAGCACTGACGCCACCTTTTGCCCTTTGAAAAGGATTTGATGAGCTCGCCGGCTCACTGAAGAAGAGCACTGCTTTGCGTTAAGGCTGTGGGTTCCGGTGAGAGAAAAGCGTTACCCGCCGACACCGAGAGATGGTTTGCCACACACACCAGACAAAGAGCCACCTCATGATCCCAAATTAGGACACGAGCTCAGCAGTGACACCTCCTCACAGCACTAGTTTGAATGGAAGGAACAGGGTGAAGTACAGAGGCCGGAGTGCCAGTCCTGGCCCGAGATTTCCCTCCAAAGTTAGAGGACATGCTTGTAGGACTGGATGCAGATTAACGTCATACCCTGGACCAAGCATTTGCAGCATTCTGGCGCCCTAGCCTCTGAACCACCAATGACTGAACCCAAATCTGTAGATTGAAACTTGAGCACCAATCAGATGAGGCACCTGACGGTGCACCCGCCCGCGTCATTCTGTGTTTTATTGGGCTTTTCCACATGCAGTGGCGGTTTTAGGCATGGGCGAACGGGGCAGCCGCCCGGGGCGGCATTTTTTCATGACACGTGGGGGGCGGCACACGAACTTGGAGGAAAAAAAAAATCATCTGTCCCGCTAAGCGGTTTTCTATTATCTATGATACCTGCGCCGCCCCTGCTGCTGAAGGAGCCGCACAGAAGCTGAGCTGGCGCCCTCCGTGCAGCTGTGAGTCGAGGTAATTCTTGGTAGCGAGAACCAATCGGATCGCTCTCCGCTACCAAGATTCTACCAAGAATTGAAAGCACGGGCCAATCGCGGCCCGTATCGGCTACCAAGAATTGACCAATCGCGACCCATTTCGGCTACCAAGAATTGACCAATGACGGCTCGCTCGGCTACCAAGAACTGACGAATCACGACTACCAAAACTCGGAAAGTGCGGGCCAGCCTCTTGTCAGTTAATGTATTCTGCAAAAGCTTGTTCGACTCGGCACACAGACGCTTTGCGATTTGCGTTTCTTTTTGAACTTTCTAAAAATGTTACTCACGAGTGTCGGTTTGTGACAGACCAATAATTGGCACATTTTTATTTATTTATTTAATTGTGTGAAATGGCTAATAAAAATAGGTAATAAAAAACAATTATGACGTGGAGGTGAATTGGTTTAGTCTTGACTTCTGGTCGTGAGTGACAGCGTTGGGGGATTGATGGGAAATCTGTTGATTGCCGATTACTTAGTAAACACAGGTGCCCAATTTAGGAAAAAAAGAAAAGATGATGAGGAGAAACGGGCAAAAGATAAAGGTAGCTATGCAACAATATTCTCTCTGTATGATTAAGGTATTCATGTCATTGTGTTAATTAGTGGTATAACGTTAACTCTTACTTTGTTAGCCTTCTTGCTTATGATGCATGCATGCTATGCTTACCTTGCTAAAAAAAAACACAGTAAAAGCCATCACAGAAATTCTAATGGTTTCTATTAAATACCATTGTGAACCATTAACTTTTTTCCAGTGAAACTATTACAAAATTCCTTATTGTAGTGTGTTTTGGGCACTTTTCCAATAGGATTTACCATCCCACCCACCAATAGAATCCATCATATACCAGCAGACACTGTTATACTTACCATTAAAACCAATACAATTCCCATTATAACCATTAAATCCATTACATTTTCTGTTATTTTTGGGCAGGGTTCTATTGTTTTTTCAGCAGTGTATACAACACGAGATCTAATTAAATTTAACCACAAAATTTTGCTTTGCAACAAAACTGTTGCAAGTACAGTTATTATTTATTTCCATTGTTTGTACTGTAAATAGCCAGTGTAATTTACATATGTGTAGATCGTGTAAAAGACAAACATTTTCCATTTGCTATAACTCTGTTACGTGACAAAGCATATAATTTGAGGCAGTAAATTAACCAAGGAGCTAATTGTTCCTCCGTACGCTTCAGCATCTGCACGGTTGTTTGGTATGACATGCTATCTGCAATACAGCATGTCAGCAAACTCATGCAGTCTCCAAATATGCATGTCGACCTAGCTGTGAATCTTTTGAAGACTGAGCAAGGTCTCCAGAGCTACAGGGCAAGTGGCTTTGTGACTGCACAGATGGCGGCCAAAGACATTTGTGAAGAAATGAATGTGGAAGCTGTTTTGAAACAAAAAAGGCTGAGGTCCACAAAGCGCCACTTCTCATATGAATCACATGATGAGCCTTTCAGTGATGCCCTTAGGAAGTTGGAGATTGGATTCTTCAATGTTGTTCTTGGTGCAGCCCTGTCAGCCATCGCGGAGAGATTTACCACATTGGAAAATGTGGAAAACAAATTTGGGGTTTTGACAAATTTCCCTAGTCTTGCAGATGAGGAGCTGGCAGAGCAGTGCAATGCACTAGGTACCACACTGCACTTCGAAGGGCATTCTGATTTGGACAATAGAGAGCTTTTGCAGGAAATCAAGAACTTCCCTCACCTGCCATCAAAAACCATGAGCCTCCTTGAGCTTATCACTTTCATGCACGATAAGGATCTATCTGAGATCTACCCCAACTTTTGGACTGCTCTCAGGATTGCACTTACCCTGCCAGTGACTGTGGCTCAAGCAGAGAGGAGCTTTTCCAAACTGAAGTTAATCAAGACATACCTGAGGTCAACCATGTCTCAGGAACGGCTCACTGGCCTTGCTGTCATAAGCATTAATCATTCAGTAGGGGAGCATATCTCATATGATGCCATTATTGATGACTTTGCATCTAGAAAGGCCAGAAATGTCAGATTTTAGTTTCAGTTTGTGTTTTCTGTTCTGCAGTGAAATAATTTAATTTTCTTTAGTGTGATTTATTCTATATTTTATTTGTATATTATTCTTAATAATTTAAAATATTTTTTCTTAAATAATATTGGTTTGTACAGAGTATAATTAAGTTATGAGCAGTTTATTTATTTATTTATTTATTTATTTATTTTGCAAAAATTGGTCTGTTACGGAATGACAGAATTACTACAATAAAACGTGTGGTGTGTACAAAATGTGTAGTTTTGTCATGTTATTTTTGGGGGCGCCAGGAGGGAGTCTCGCCCGGGGAGCAATTTAATGTAGAACCGCCACTGTCCACATGTTCGGGGCTGAAAGAAGTTAAGCACGGAAGGCCTGGATTCTCACAGTGGGCTGCGGTGCACAATTGCATTACACATAAAGCCTACATACCTTTGGATCCACAACAAATATAGGAGCAAGTGCTCCGAAATAGTTGATAGAAACAAATCGCCATCCTGCCTGACGCAGCGCTCCGGCTTTGTACCTAAACGAAGCTCAAGAGCTCGAATTGCAGCCAACAACGCGCTAGACAAAGACAGTCAATGCGTTTTCAATAGTCGCGGTAAAAGAAAACTCTCCCTAACAAAGTCTGCATTTCCTTTGCGTTACACATAACTCTCATTTCAAGTATGAGATAGATATCCTATATCTCGATGTGCGATTTCACTGCTTAATATTTTTTCACAAAGACATTTCTAAGAAGAATTAGAATAAAATGATGAAACAAATAATAATACGAAAACATATGAAAGTAATAAAATACCACAGTACGAATGCAGAGAAAACACAGACCACCGTTAACAATAAAGTTAGTGTACCGTCTGTGCAATCATGGGTGATGCTAGCTGTTTTGAGGGGGCAATGCCACTTGTATTCTGGAGCATCTTTTTCTGCATTTTAAAGCAAAATATTCATATGAATCTAATACCTCACGGCACGTAGACATTGACAATAATTAAAAAATAGCAAAAACGAAACAACAGTAATACTGATCAAAGTGGCTTACCAAAAGAGCGACAAAACAAAGTTAAACGGGCATCAGCACTGCAGCTCTCTTTAACTGCATTCTCTAAAGCTGGTGGAATTTAAGGTGTAAGAAACCGTCAAAAAAGTCTTACACAAAGCACCTGCGTATATATTCTATAAAATATTGTCCTCCGACATTCATCACTATACATGTGTATGACTTGAGTGATGCACTCTTTGCCCCGGCATCCTAAAAAAGTGGGCGTGACCATCTACCACAGCCCCTCCACTTCCCCATCAGATTTAAACCGCTACACCAGAAGGTCAATTAAAAAGAAAGTTTAATCGGAGACGGTGGCACTGACCAGAAAGCTGGAGACAGAGCTGGAGGTAGCAGAGTTAAAGATGCTAAGATTTGCATTGGGTGTGATGAGGATGGATATGGATAGATAGATAGATAGATAGATAGATAGATAGATAGATACTTTATTAATCCCAAGGGGAAATTCACATAATCCAGCAGCAGTATACTGATACAAAGAAACAATATTAAATTAAATAGTAATAAAAATGAAAAAAATTAAAATAAAATTAATGTTAGCATTTACTCCCCCGGGTGGAATTGAAGAGTCGCATAGTGTGCGGGAGGAACGATCTCCTCAGTCTGTAAGTGGAGCAGGACAGTGACAAAAGTCTGTCACTGAAGCTACTCCTCTGCCTGGAGATGATCCTGTTCAGTGGATGCTGTGGATTATTCATGACTGACAGGAGTTTGCTTAGTGCCCGTCGCTCTGCCACAGATGTTAAACTGTCCAACTTTAATCCTACAATAGAGCCTGCCTTCTTAACAAGTTTGTCCATGCATGAGGCGTCTTTCATTTTTATGCTGCCACCCCAGCACACCACCGCGTAGAAGAGGGCACTCGCCACAACCGTCTGGTAGAATATCTGCAGCATCTTACTGCAGATGTTGAAGGATGCCAACCTTCTCAGAAAGTATAGTCTGCTCTGAGCTTTTTTACATAGAGCATCAGTATTGGCAGTCCAGTCCAATTTGTCATCCAGCTGCACTCCCAGATATTTAAAGGTCTGCACCCTCTGCACACAGTCACCTCTGATGATCACAGGGTCCATGAGGGGCCTGGGCCTCCTAAAATCCACCACCAGCTCCTTGGTCTTGCTGGTGTTAAGGTGTAAGTGGTTCGCACCATTTAACAAAGTCTTTGATTAACTTTCTGTACTCCTCCTCCTGCCCACACTTGATGCAGCCCACAATAGCATTGTCATCAGTGAACTTTTGCACGTGGCAGGACTCCGAGTCATATCGGAAGTCTGACATATATAAGCTGAACAGGACCGGAGAAAGTACAGTCCCCTGCGGCGCTCCTGTATTGCTGAACACAATGTCAGACCTGCAGTTCCCAAGACGCACATACTGAGGTCTGTCTGTAAGATAGTCCACAATCCATGCCACCAGGTATGAATCTACTCCCATCTCAGTCAGCTTGTCTCTAAGGAGCAGAGGTTGGATGGTGTCGAAGGCGCTAGAGAAGTCCAAAAACATAATTCTTACAGCACCACTGCCTCTGTCCAAGTGGGAGAGGGATCGGTGTAGCATATAGATGATGGCATCCTCCGCTCCCACCTTCTCCTGGTATGGGAACTGCAGAGGGTCGAGGGCGTGACGGACCTGTGGCCTCAGGTGGTGAAGCAGCAGCCGCTCCATGGTCTTCATCAGATGTGACGTCAGAGCAACAGGCCGGAAGTCATTCAGCTCACTAGGACGTGATACCTTTGGGACAGGGGTGATACAAGATGTTTTCCAAAGCCTTGGGACTTAGAAATGAGTACATTAGAGGGTCAGCTCAATTTGGATGCTTGGGAGGTAAAGTCGGAGAGGCCAGATTGTGTTGGTTTGGACATGTGCAGAGGAGAGATGCTGGGTATATTGGAGAAGAATACTAAGAATAGAGCTGCCAGAGAAGAAGAAAAGAGAAAGGACTAAGCGAAGGTTTATGGATGTCGTGAGAGAGGACATGCAGGTGATGGGTGTAACAGAGCAAGATGTAGAGGACAGGAAGATATGGAAGAAGATGATCCACTCCGCAGCCCTAACGGGAGCAGCCGAAAGAAGCAGAAGAATCATTTAAAGTTTTGGCAAAAATATAAATATTTCAGAATTTCTTAGAATAAGAGAATAACCAATGGCAAGTAACTTAAAAATGCAAGCAATTAAAAGTGAGAATGATATTCTGATTGTGAAACTAATTAGAGCAGAAACCCCAAGTTACAGTGAATGCTCAGACTGAACTTGGGAGCCACTGTTTTATTATATTTGAAAATAAATAAAAGCACATCTTGAACTCTGACTGCAAAAAAAAAAAAAAAAGAATCGGCACAATGATGCCCACTCCACTAATCTCATCCAGTCCAGTGAATAGTGCAAGGCCATAAATACAGAGCACAGGCGCAAAGGAAGCCCCAGGTGGGCACAGTCCAGTGAAGGCCCCAGAGGAGACTAAGAAAGTGGAGAAAAGAAAATAGGGAGCTGAAGTTACACAACTTTCCTCTACCAAGCAAGACACACCTAGCAATTCATCAACTTTAAACCTGGATGACCTATTAATGAAGGATGTAGAATGTTCCAGAAGAAATAAATTATAAAAAGAGGATGCACAGAAATTGTGAGAAAACAGATCCAGTAGTCTTTCCTTGCCAGACCAATGCCAGCCTAGTAGCAGTCATGCCCAATTAGAAAAATCTGCATTGTAAAAAAGAAAGGGATAAAACTGAGAGATCTAGGAGCAGTAAAATAAGAGTAAGGGGAAGCTATTCAGAAACCAAAAATTAGAATAAGCATTAGGGACAAAGGTCCAAAACAGACAGTGGGAGAGTCTCAACCCAGGGGAGAGCATGAGAAAAACGTTCTGAACATCCACTCCCAGGAAGAAGTAGGACTTCATGTTTGACAATGAATGATATCACAATTTTATTACACACCAGGCCACAAAATGGCACTCATGAAGGTGTTTTGTAATTTCCTTGGAAACCATGATGACATTTTGCAGCTTTCTGATACTAACACTAAAACTTCACTACTAAGATAATAATAATCATTCTCAAAGGGATTATGCTCAAGTAAAAGGTTTATGCATGCTGCTTTCATGAAGTAGGCCTACTCTAGAGTCATGCATTGATCTTGGTCCGCTTTGTGACACATACTGAATGAGAGTTTACACTGTATTTTACTTATTTAATTGGGCTTGGTTTTCCAAGGAACCATCTTGTCTCCCATCTTGTTTTATGAAGGAGCCCCTGATACCAGTTATCATTCGGGAGAGGATGTAGATGTACAGAGCAGAGCTAAAACTACATGGGAGTACATATGGACAGCAAACTAGAGTGGTCTGACAACACAATTGAGTTGTATAAGAAGATCCAGAGCAGACTGTACTTTCTGTGGAGACTTTGGTATTTTCATGTGTCCAGGAAGCTACTGGAAATGTTTTACCTGCCTGTTGTGCCAGTGTATTGTTTCACACTGTAGTCTCCTGGGGGAGCAATTTGAGTTTAGGTGATGCAAAACTTCTGAAGAAACTCATCAGAAAAGCTAACTCCATTAAAGATTGACCCTGGATACTCTGGAGGCTGAGGCAGAAGAGAACAATGTGGCAAAACTGGACACAAACATGAGCAATTATGCCCATCCACTCCAGGGGGGGCACCTTCTTGGAGTAGTTTTAGCCACAGGCCCAATGCCCCATGGTACAATAAGAAGCTCTTTTCCGTCTGCAGCTATACGAGGCAGTTTGATACTTCCTTCTGACATCTCATCCATCAATCCAGTCAGAAGTTATATGAAGAAAGTGTGGACTCAGTCTACTATATTTACTGTATCATAATGCTTGTTGTATTATATGTTTTTATTATATTATTTTATATTGTACTCTGAGTCGGTATGTGTATTTTATAGCTGCAGTATGCATTTGAATTTCCCTTTGAGAATTAATAAAGTACAGGTATATCTAATCTAATCTAATTTAATTTTAAATGGCCACTGAACAGTTTAATGAATGACAACTATTACTGCCATCCATTACCATCCATTTTACAAGTGTAGAGTTGCATTGATTTAATTCATTCAGTTTGCTGCAGATTATGCTGTGCCCTGCTACAACTTTTCCCAGTCACTATTTGCCTCCGACACAGCGATTAGTTAACAACGATCCTGGATAGAATTTCTTAAGACTATATTCTGTATTAATTTACCTAGTTAAACAAATAGCAGAATACAAAGTTTACTCAAGCGTCCTTACAAATAAAAAATGCATAGAGAGACTCAGTAAAGCCATTAAAAATGGCAAAGCTAATTACCAGCCTTAAGATTTGTAGCAATGGTCCCCAGATCTCCAACTCCAGGCAGTCTCTCTCTGTTCTGATTGGACGCCGCAGACAGAACAGCTAACAAGCCCGCCCTTCCGTGATGTCACAGTAAAGTCCGTCAACAGCGGCAGTTTTTGAAAAAGCCTTGTAGAGATGCAGGTATACAGTGGCACCGCAGGTGTGTGTGCTTAGCATATAAAAGTTCACTGCTCACAGTTTGTGTATGCGCAACCCTCAAGGTGTCTATTCTAATCCAGTGCCTAGTGCTCGTGACTTATCTAAAAGAACTTTGAAAAACTTGCTAAACAGCTGGAGCAATACGGCATGCCATTTCTTGTTTAGGCAGTTGGTGTGACTTCACGGCTGGGGCGAGTCCCCGCTTTGGTAGACATTGCTGTCGGAATAGGCGCAGGCACCTGGCGGCACTGACTTGGACAAGCCGTTTGAAAAACGGATGGATGTATATGACCAAATGCGCTCAATTGATTCCACATAATCCCGACCGTCCACAACTCCCTTTGCCTAATTCCAAATATGAGTTCGAAACTGAAACTATCGGTGGGCTCTCTGGGCTAATGGAATCAGTATGAAATTCAATCTACTACATTTTTGGTCTAGTCGATGTGTGGACGGAATTCTCCGTGTGTCCTTATCTTAATATATGGTGTTCAGGCTGAGATAACATCATTGAACTTTGCCTCCGGGAACAGTCCAGCGGGTCCAAGTCTAGGATCGAGGGACAGTGCGAATTATTAGAGAGCGTGTTAACTTGGTGGGCACACAAACCTCTTCACGACTATCTATAATAAACTTATAAAGTTAACACATCATTGCTTAGCGCCCTGATATCTTGTTTGTATTTCTGTATGTTGCACAGTTCGCTACAAACTGCCGAAAGAAACGTGCGTCTTCCTATTGTGGGCAGGAGAGCCTCCAGAAAAGTTCACTTAACTATGGATGTGCCGAAAAGGAGTATTTGTGAGCAAACTGCTTAAGTTAATACTCGGAAAACACGTGTCGGTCATAATGCAGGAGGTCAGCAGGAAAAGGTTTTTTTTTTGCATTAAATTAGCTGACGGTCTATAATGCAGCTGATAAGTCATCTAACCACAAGATAAGAAAGTCCTGTTGTTCTTACTTACTGTGACTCCAATCTATGGTCCGGACTCTTTCCATTTGTATAGAAGGCAGCTTGTTTAGAAATGGCAAACCAGCTGAAGAATATTTTAGTCGTTTCTTTTGGATTTCTGTTCTTATTTACAGCCTATGGAGGACTTCAAAGTTTACAGGTAAGATGCTGCTGCTGCTAAATACTTTTTTTCAACTGTGAATTTGGTCAATATGTGCCAGACGGCAAACAAAAAGAGGTATATCAAATACTTTTATATTCAGGGAAAAAAATAATCAATGCTTTAAAGTTTACCGTCTTTCAAAATGAAGTAGTTACCGAATGAACCGATTGGAGAAAATACAGAATTCATGTAATCAATTATTTTATAAAAGTGCAATAGACGAAGAATGTTATTTGCCTCTTGACGCCGATTGCTGGTGAGCGACTCTAAAAAGGATCGTTTGGCTTCATCAGCACCGATTCCGACACTCCGCTCAGACGTTCTACGGACACGCATGCTCCCACCTGCCTTATGCCTGTGCGTCCCCGTACGTGCCACCCTGCTGCACCTCAGTCCGCTCAGCGGAGGTCAGGGGCAATCCGCCTGCCACACTAACAAACGTCTCCGCGAGCCGAGCCGAGCCCGCTGGTGGCCGTGCCGATGGGGTTTGGCAGGAGGTGGATGCGCTTGGAGTGCTCTCTTCCCCTCAGCTAGGGTTACTATAGTATTTAACCAAAATATCGAAATTATTTTTTTGTACTCCGATTTCCTTTCATATCCTAATTCCCAAATACATTCAGTGGTTCTGTACTAGTGAGTGTGCGTATAAGCAGTATATACAGTTGATGAATGGATTTTGTGCATGTGTAAAGGCTATTATTTTATTGACAGGAAACAATACATGAACACAATCTGTCAAAAGTGATACCTTTTAATAAGGATGCCTAATTGAAGAATACAGCTACAGTGGATACGGAAAGTATTCAGACCCCCTTCAATTTTTCACTCTTTGTTATATTGCAGCCATTTGCTAAAATCATTTAAATAAAAATTTTCCCCTTTTAGCAAACTCCATGCGGGCTGTCATTTGTCTTGCCTCTCCTCAGTGTGTGGAGACAATCAGGCACTGCTCATCACTTGTTCAATACAGTCCCCACAATGAAGCATGGCGGTGGCAGCATCATGCTGTGGGGGTGTTTTTCAGCTGCAGGGACAGGACGACTGGTTGCAATCGAGGGAAAGATGAATGCGGCCAAGTACAGGGATATCCTGGACAAAAACCTTCTCCAGAGTGCTAAGGGCCTCAGACTGGGCCGAAGGTTTACCTTCCACCAAGACAATGCAACAATTTCAAAAATTATTTTTTTTGTCTGTCAATATGGGGTGCTGTGTGTACATTAATGAGGGAAAAAATTAATTTAAATGATTTTAGCAAATGGCTGCAATATAACAAAGAGTGAAAAATTGAAGGGGGTCTGAATACTTTCCGTACCCACTGTAAGACATTACTAGTATTGCTAATTGCGATTTCTGCTTGATTATTAAATTATTATTCAAATTTGACTGCCTAGCCACATTTTCAACATCCGTTGTTTCAGTGTCCTAAAAGACAACTCCCTAATTAGTCATGTTTAAATTTGCCATTAGAGAAACCTTAGGAATTGCTTTAGCACCTTTGAACCCTATTCTTCTGTTTACTTGGGTTGCAAGGTTCTGGCATTCCTAAAGTTCAATTCTGGGTTAAAAAATGGCTAAAATGAAACATCTTGCTCAGGAAACGTGTCAGTCTATTATTTATTTATTTATTGTAGCTTGAAGGTTATTCTATCAGTATACTGCTGCTGGATTATGTGAATTTCCCCTTGGGATTAATAAAGTATCTATCTATCTATCTATCTATCTATCTATCTATCTATCTATCTATCTATCTATCTATCTATCTATCTATCTATCTATCTATCTATCTATCTATGTGGCAGCTTGTCAAGAAACAGAAGATTTCATATAAAGGTGTTTACTACTGTCTTGAGAGAAAAGGGGTGAACTGGATCTAACCAGGATAGAAAAAGAAGGGGAAGGCTGAAATGGACAATTGCATAAGAAGATAAGACCATCACAATCTATAGTTTGAGAAAGTAACACTTTGCAGGTCCTCAATTAGCTTCTTCCTTAGCGTCAAATACCATTGTCATCTGCAACAGAGAAAAGGTGACTCCAGGATGCTGAGCTTAATAAACGTTTCTGTCATCTTCTGTCCATTATCTGTGTTCTTTTGCCCATTTTAATCTTTTCTTTTCATCTCATAGTTTCCTATATGGTTTTCTCTTTGGAACTCTGCCTCTTAGGCCAGCATCAAGCACCTTTGTATGAAATCTTCAGTTTATTGGCAACCTATCATTTAAAATAACCTTCATTCTGAAAACAAAATTGGCATGCTACTCAAAAGAGGTGTTTCAGTTTGGCTGCTTTTGAACCCTGAACTGAACTTTAGGAATGCTAGTACCTTGCAATCCAAGTGAACAGAATAAAAGGTTTCAGCGGTGCTAATGCAATTACAAAGGTTGACTAATGACTAATCTATATATATATATAGCCAAATACCACTGACTCGCTCATCACAAAATCTCCCGAACCATGAGGACTTGAAATTTAGAATGTAGGTTGCCCTTGGCCCATACATGCTCGCTAAGAAACAGTTTTAAAAATTCTGTGGTCCCAGCACGAAATTTCGTAATAATTTTTCAATCCCGTTTGTATGTCTGTCCGCTTATCACGAGAGAACTGCTTAACGGATTTAGATCGGGTTTTTTTTCTATAAATTGCTTGAAAATTCTGTTGATTTCGCAACTTTCTCATCACACTAAGTATCATAGTTCGCTTGTGGTACCAATTTATTAGCGCAAATCCGAGAGAGACTCATCGGGCTGCGGGGAGGGGGGTGGTGCCCTCCTTACTTAAGCGTCTGCCTCGGGGCATAACCTTAACTCCGCTTATTTAGCGAATGAGAGAACTACTGAACGGATTTAGATCTTTTTTTTTCTATAATTTGCTTGAACATTGAACATTCCGTTTGATTTTGTGACTTCTCTCGTTGCGCTAAGAATCATAGTTTGCTTGCTGGAGCGATATATTCGCGCTAATCCAAGACAGAGGCTGGGGGCTGAGGGGATGGGGAAGAGTGACGTCAGAAGTAGAGAGCTGGCCAGGGTCCTACTCACTCCTGTTTCACTAATATGCAGGGGATGTCTAGTTAAAGATACGCTAAGAGAGCTGACCATTAGGACACAGAAGGAATTGTTGCTGTAACTGAGGCTTTGCAGTCATATCTAAATAATAAATTAAAAATCAGTTATTTCAAGCAGTAATTGCCATTAGCAACACTGGTCATGTGTTGGTTGTATTTTGTGGACGAAATCTCAGACCCGACAGCAGGTGCGGTTACAAAGCAGCTTTATTTTTAGAGTCACGGTAAGAAGAGTTTCAGAAAAGCAGACAATCAAATATACATGACAGCGTCAGGGCTCTTCTGAACCCCGTCTGTTGGGTGGGGTCCAGTTTTATACCCCTAGAATGCGTAATTTAATATCATTATAAAATGTAACAGTCAACACTTTATTATACACAATCCTTGAGCCCCTTCAATGTCCCTTATGCAACTTGATTTCTTGGCCCCTTTTGTTATGGCGTTCAGATGTAAGCTAAGGGAAAACGTGATAAGGCAGACTCATGTGTGGAATACTCAGACCTTGAGTCCTTTGCACAAATATTTTTTCTGTTTGCTAAAACAAAGCATGCTATTACATGGTTTTGTAAAGCTTACTTCTCAGACATGAATTAGTACAAGGGAACGAAGAGAACATTTGTCTTCCACAATTTTTAAACCCATTTAATGGTATTTTGATTAAAAAACATCAATTTCTATTAAAAACATGAACATTTCTGGATGTTTCCAAATTTTTGACTGGTAGTGTAATCAAAGTGCTCCGCACTGATTACCTTAAACTATCAGTCCCTTCGTGCATTTTTCTAAGTCAATGTCTTCTAAAACTGAGTCACAATAAGAAGGACCCCTATTCCAGAAATGTTAGATACAAAGAATGAACCAGTATTGTATGGGATACTAGTCAGTCACTACAGGGAAAATTCATGCAGACACCCATAGTTTATGGACATTAATGAACTTATATTGTATGACTTTATAATTTAGAAGGAAAGATAAGTAACCCAGAGAGACATCAGAAGAACATGCAGCCTCTACGGAGATAGAGACCAATGTTTCCACTAAGCTGAGCGCATAAGCGATCTATTATTCATGTTAGGAGCGTCGGTCACAGATTTTATATGGTCACTCAAAAGAAGACCAGACTTTCAAGCAAAATTAAACTCTCAAAAATTAAATAAAAATAAACTAAATCAATGACCCACACCCGATTTAATCAAGTTTCAAATAAAATTGCCTGTTGTTTCCTTGTCACTTTTAACCATATCTAAGCGATATCTAAGCTATAGTTCTAGTACAACTTGTTTGGGATTTAAAACAGAATAGTTGACACAGAATTGTTTTGTTAAAACGGACTATATAGAGATAGGCAGCACTCACTTCTGGAAGAAATATATAAAGGATGGTGTCATTTAAAAAAATAGGTTTGAAAGTAGGATTTTTTTAACAAATTGATTTTAGAGAAAGCATGGAGCAACTGGAAAGTGAACCATCTTAGTTTTAACTTAAACATAAAAATCAATCGAAATGTTACTAAAAAAAGTTAACAGAATCTCTTTTAACAAGGCAGACAAGAACTTGTTAGCAAAAATACATGACACCTGACAAGATCAAAGTTTTAATGGATAAATGTTTTGCTGGCTGTGAAAATAAACTCTTCAATATTGTCGGTCCATGATACTAATGCTGCCAAACACTTAAAATAGATAGTTGGCGAAGTAAGAAGTACACCTTTGACTTCATAGAGGACATAAATTCAACAATCAAAATTGACGTATTAAACGAAATTAGAAAACCTACCACACTTTGATGGTTGAAGAAAAAACTGATATAACAGTTTCAGTATTGTTTTATGTATTAAATTTAGGAATGAAATTGAATCCATTCACACAACTGTGTTTGCTGACATAATAACATTAACCTCATGTAACAGTTTATCTTGTC
This sequence comes from Polypterus senegalus, assembly GCF_016835505.1. Classification (NCBI taxonomy): domain Eukaryota; kingdom Metazoa; phylum Chordata; class Cladistia; order Polypteriformes; family Polypteridae; genus Polypterus; species Polypterus senegalus. The sequence goes on along the minus strand of NC_053156.1, from coordinate 233,540,082 downwards.
ATAAAGCTATTCAATACTTTTATGTGGAAAATAAGTTAAATTTACACCAGATGGTAATGATTACCACAGATGTTGCTTCAGCCATGCAGGGCAAATGAAAAGTTGTCACTTCTACACTTTTACAGCAGTCCATTCCACACTTACTAAAGTGACATTGCGCGGGACATCGTGAGGACCTTCATGGCCATCCTACCAGCATCATAGGCCCGCCCGGCAAAGTAGTGAGCTGAGGCTCCTGTTTTAATAGCAAAACAGAAACATACCTAGACATCAGTAACATTGTGGGCCCCTACGATCCTGGGGCCCCCGGCCAGTGCCCATTGTACCCATATGTTAAGATGGCAGTGCGAATAGCTGATGCTTGGAAAGATTAATGACAATGAGACTTTTCTAAGGATGATTTACACAATTTTCTGTTAGGAAAGCAGAATTTGAAGGGCTCATTAAACCTACAGAGGCAGATGTTATCGAGTTTGAACTGTAAAGACATTTTCAGATATAGTAACATTTACTATAAGGAGTTATTTTCAATTTTGGATATTTATCGCACATTCCAGGCCTGAGCGTGAGAGATAATTTAGATCAATAACAAACTTCATACAGTGCATAATAGATGGTAACAGATCTATGAAATACCAGTGGGTTCTTAATTCTTTAAGGACTCTTGCTGCACACGTACGGTAACTCAGGCTAAGTTCAGCTTTTCTTAATTCTGTTAGTGTCCTGCTAGGTGGTCCATCATACATTACAGATGTTAGTGTTTTTCTGCATATTAGGAAGTTTTTCAAAGCACAACGAAACAACTTCATATACAAAGAACTCTTCCCAGAATCAAATGGTTTATTGTCAAGTAGTGGTCTCTGAAGAACCCACAACCCAGTAAAGAACTATACAGTGCAATTAAAAAAGTTTATTTTTAAGAGTGTTCTTTGTGGAATTGACATATTCTCCTTACATTTGAATGGATTTTGTTCAAAACACTCCACTTTATGGCACATTCCATATGTACTTTGTCGGGTTATTTGGCTTACTCTAAAATGCCAAGGTGTAAATGTCAGTGTTTTTGCTGCAGATGAGATAACAATGACTTACAATGTGCTTCCTTCTTCTTTAAACTGATCAAACTTTATTTTATATAACACTTTTTCATAGATCACAAGCTGCTGAAGTCATTAATAAATTAAAAAGCCCAAGGCAAATAAACACTAGGCAGTAACAGGTTCTGCCAGTTTAACTGCTGATAAATAAATAGATTTGAAAAACACTTCAGAAAATTCAGTACTAGTGTAGAAGGTCCTCTAGCAAATAAAACAAACACAGGTGATGTAGAAAACTAAAAGAATTGTCATGGCTACGTGGGCATTGTGCGTTTCAGTCCATTGTGCCAAGGCTCTGGAATGGTCTTCCACTGGCATTGTGCACGCCCAAGTCAGTTGACTCTATTAGTAAGCAACAAGACATTTTTTGTTTCAGCAGGTTTTTGAACACAGCTGAGTAGTCTCTGCTTGGACTTTTAGTTTACTTTTAGTTTCCATCCATCCATCCATTATCCATTATCCAACCCACAATATCCTAACTACAGGGTCATGGGGGTGTGCTGGAGCCAGTCCAGTATCTGTACACTACGTAATCCTATCTCATTCCTGAGCTGGGTACACCACGGTATCCCTATTTGTTGTGATATTTTGGATGGCACCGTTCTGAAGAGGGGGGGCTGAACGCACCCCAAACACATGTAGCCGGTCCTCCGAAACCCCTGTTAAATGGTGATACAATGGGAAACAAATTCCTTTTCTTTTTTTACCTCCTCTTTGCTCGATCAGCTGCTGGATTGCTGCTTTTGCCATGCCGCTGCATTTCATGCAGCACTTCGAACATTCACTGCCTTGTCTCTCTTCTTCCCCAGACATCCTCAAACACTATTCGATCTCTTTTCGCTGTTCCATTATTTCATTAATTTTCATTAATATTTTCCATTTGTTTGTGATAATGTGATCTTATCACGTTGTGAAGAGGTGGGCTGAACGCACCTCAAGGAGATGCGGTCGCTCCTCCGAAACCCATCTTTAACGGTGATACAATCAGAAGCAAACAGCAGTTGTTTTTTTTACCTCCTCTTTGCTTGATCAGCTGCTGGCTTGCTGCTCCTCCTGTGCGGTGTGATCTGCATTTCGTGCGGCATTTTGAACGTTTTAAAGTCACTGCCTTGTCTTCACCCCCAGACATCCTCAAACACTGATCTCTTTTTGCTATTCTGTTATTTAACCGAGTAATATTTTCCATTTTTTTGAGCTAATGTGAGCTTTACTCACATTTTCTTGAGACTTTCGAATTTTCCTACTTCCATTATCTCTAACCTGCTCTGCATGTGTATCACGGGACTTGCTTCCAAAGGTTGTAAGTATGGCATGACCTGCCCGTCTCGCGGAAAGTGAAAGTATCTCTCTGTCTCTCAGAGATCTCTCTTCACAAGTTCACGTCTCATCGCACTCTCATCCCAAGTTTTTTTTTTAATAGAGCTATATATATATAGTCAGTACATCTGTAACTTGGGCAGCATGGTGGTGCAGTGGTAGCGCTGCTGCCTTGCAGTTAGGAGACAAGGGTTTGCCTCCCGGATTCTCCCTGCATGGAGTATGCATGTTCTCTCTGTGTCTGTGTGGATTTCCTCTGGGTACTCCTAGGTTTCCTCCCACAGTCCAAAGACATGCAGGTCAGGTGCATTGGCGATCCTAAATTGTCCCTAGTGTGTGCGGCAGGCACCCTGCCAGGGTTTGTTCCTGCCTTGCTCCCTGTGCTGGCTGGGATTGGCTCCAGCAGACCCATGTGACCCTGTGTTAGGATATAGCGGGTTGGACAATGACTGACATCTGTAACTTCCTTCTTCTGAGTTTATCTCCTGGCTACATTGGGTGGGTGCTATGTGGGCTCTGAGAAGTGAATGTTCATATGGAATGATTTATTTATGAGTTGATATTTGATTTACATCTGTATTTGCATATTTATATTAAAAACTTTGATCACAAAAAGTAAGGTCAAAACTGTCTAGGTAAACCTTAAACACTGACGTCTCTGGACAAAAGTTGGCATTTTCTTTTATATACAGCAGAAAAAGTTATCATCACTCCAAATCTAAAAATTCTTATAATAATGTACAAAGATAAGGTTATATTCAGTACTAGAAAAAACAAAGCAAATGTGACAATGGGCTTAAGGTGGAGAAGGACAAACAAACTGTAATTGTCTTTACTTCACTACTGTACACATGTAGACTTATCTTACTCAACTGGAATGTTATATATTACTTGAAACTGGAAAAAATCTAATTCTCAGAGGATCTGTGCAAAACATTTTTAAAACCTGACAGTGTCTAAATCAATAACATTTTAGAACAGGCATTTAAATTGAGAAAGTGGATTCTCTTCCCTTATTTATTTTAATTCTTTTTATTTATTTATGTATTTATTAACTTATTTTTCCTACTATTAAAGTTTTATTCTGTTGGCCTAGCTCTCTTTCTTATGGGTTGGGGTTGATTTGATGTGAACCTAGTTTTGTAAAATTTGACTTGCTTGTATGGAATGTTATTTGCTTTTAATAAATTCAATAAAATGCTTAAAAAAGAAAAAAAAATTGTGACAATGTGAAAATGAAGTGAAATTAATACAAAATTACTATGCAAAGCTATCTAACTTTTTATAACAGCATCATATGTAAACATTAACATAATATTACATTCTCCAACCCATTCTGTACAGTGCTGCATTGTGGAGTGCTAGTTAATCTCATTATGTTTATGTATTTTTGGTGTCTTCATAAATAAAAATCTCTGACAATGTGAGATTGTATTCTTAGTTATTAGATACAAAGTTTAAATGTTTTTCAAAGCCGTGCTCATACTGTCATGTAAGATCACTTCCTTTATCTTTCAACAGAGCAGTCTGAATGCAGATGAAGGCCTTGGTGTAGCATCCTTAAGTGTCATCTATGGCTCTCTCATTCTGTCCTCCATGTTCCTGCCACCCATTCTCATCAAAAACCTGGGCTGTAAATGGACCATTGTCGTCTCCATGTTTTGCTACATAACATATTCTTTGGGTAACATCGAGCCTAGATGGTAATTTTATCATAATCAAAATGAGTTTTAAGCATTCGATTAACATAGTTATTGCATCTTTGACATCAATGGTTCTTTTTCATTTCTAGAGGGTTTTGTGCAGGTCTCTGTGTACATTTTATATGTTTACTTAATGAGATATTTTTCTATGTTGTCATGCTGCCTTGGGTACTGAAGAAAGCTCTGTGCAGTGTTTCCTGGACACTGCATTAGACCATCACGACTTCACACGCCCACATGAAAGTGTATATAACCAACAATCTTATTTAAAAATTAACCTACAGTTAATAACTATAAAGTGGTGTTACAAGATAAAGGTATGACAAAACATAAAGGCTAAATGTTATCATATCCTGACTCTTCCATCGTCCCACATTACCAGTGCAAGCCCACCCTGACTGACATAACCACACGCTCTCCTGTACGCACCCACACAGTTAACATAACATTTTGTGATATGAGATAAAACAAACTGCATCACACGGAGAGAAGCACAATAGAAGCATACTGGTTCTAATCCAGGGGTCTCCAACTCCAGTTCTGGAGAGCTACTGTGACTGCAGGTTTTCATTCTAACCCTTTTCTTAATTAGTGACTAGATTTTTCTGCTAATAAACTCTTTGTCTCTTTGACTCAGGCCCCTTAATTATTTCTTTTTTCCTTAATTAGCAACCAAACAATATTAAGACACAAAATGTACCAACATATAAACAACAACCTGCGTCCATCGCACAATAACTGAAAATAAAGAAAGGTGAAGCCCTCACTAATGTTGATCTGCTCAGATCCACAAAACATTTTGACAGCACTCTTAAAAAAGAAAATCAACAGTTTTGGAAATGTCTGCCATGGCAGAATTAGTGCCATGGAATTAAATAACGGGTTTAATTAGCAACGAGAATTGGCTTCAAATTAAGAAACTGAATGAAGTGAAGTTGGTTGGAATTTGAGGCCTCAACTTAGTTGGTCACCTGTTGGCTCACTTCACATCATATTTATGTTTAGGGGCCGTTTAAGGAAAAAAGAATCAATTCAGCAATCAGAGTCTCAAGATAAGTCAATCAAAATAAAAGGAAATAGTTAATTAGGACTAAAAACTGATCACTAACTAAAAAAAGAGTTAGAATGAAAACTTGCAGCCACAGTAGCTCTTCAGGACTGGAGTCGGACAACCCTGTTCTAAACAAACTGCAGCACACAGAGAGAAGCGCAATAGAAACGTACTAGTTCTAAACAAACTGACCAAGAAAAAACTTAAATGCCTGGATCTGCCATACTCATTGACGACTAGTATGATGTCACAAGTAGGGGATGCATCACAACCTCAGATCCCAGACACAACCACACAGACACCAGTCCCCAGTTCAAAAGTCTTATGTTTATTAAGCAAAATACCTTCACAACAAACAATGTTCCTTCCATCATTCTTTTCCTTTTCTCCTCCAAACCACGCAGGCGAGTGCAGTCCTTCTCCTTTCCTGACTCCAGCTTGCCAGGGTGAGATGTAGGGCTTTTTTTAGCCTGGTCCCAGGAGTACTTCTATTGCATCTGAGCTGTAGTGAGGAAGCATTTCCAGGTCAGGCAGAACCTCCAGCTGAGAGGGGATTCTCATCCCAACAGCACCTTCTAAAGGTCCCCATGAAATACAACAATGCTGCCCTTCAGAACCACAACTCCTATGCAGCCTTGCTAATGTTCATACAGGAGCTACATGAGGGAGATGCTGCCACTCAGTGCCTTCAGGGAACACACAGTCACCCCTTGGCCTTCCATTAAATTCTCCTCACTGGGAAAGGTAACACCAGCCATTCCGGTCAGGGCTCCCATCCACTGACGCTCTCCATTCATTATGAGGGCCTCCCAGCTGGGTTACCAATCCTTCATTCCAGCCAGGGTGCCAGTGTATTATTGCCTTTAATCACAAGGATTAGAAACCGTTTTTGCATATTAGAGATAAAAAAGGTAAACCATTTTAGAAGGAACAAGATGAAAATTGTACATCATAGTTAAAATACTAAGCATTCTTTATTTGTAGAAATCATTCAGGCAAGGTGGTAAAAGTCTAGAAAACCCTGCTAGCAGCTAAACCCCTCACACGCACGCATCATATCTCTCTCAGGTTATATTGTTGCTGCCTCTGACTAATACCGTACATTATCTTCCGTATTCTATAAAGTACGACTACCGACTAAGTGTCAATGAAAGCCACCACTCGATTTAAAGCATATTTTTATGTTTTTCAAGGGAGACACTGATTCCTACATCAATAATTCTGGGATTTGGTGGAGCACCACTTTGGTCAGCCAAGTGTGCCTATTTGACCATTACTGGAAATTTACAAGCAAGCAAAGAGAATAAAGAAGGAAAGGATGTCATTACCCAATACTTTGGAATTTTCTTCCTCATATTTCAGTCATCAGGTGTCTGGGGAAATCTCATGTCATCTCTGATTTTTGGACAGAATACCAACAAAGGTAAAACAAAATATCTTTAATGACTTGCTCTCATAGAGGGACACCATGGTGCTTAGAATGTGTTGTTTAGCTCAGGGGTCGCCAACTCTAGTCCTGGAGGACCACCATGGCTGCAGGATTTCATTGTAACCCTTTTCTTAATGAGTGACCTGTTTTTGCTGCTAATTGACTCTTTTGAACTAATTTTAATTGACTTGCTCTTGAAGACTCAGACCCCTTAATTGTTTCTCTTTCCTTAATTAGCAGCCAAACAATAATGAGATACAAAATGAGCCAAAACAACTGGTGTCCATCATACAATATCTGAAAATAAAGAACAATGAAGGTCTCAGGAATGTTGGTCTGCACAGATCCCCAAAACATTTTAATGGCGCTCTTAGAAATAGAAAATCGACAATTTCAGAAATGTCTGCTAAATCACGACGAGAGCAACAACAAGCCATGGAATTAAAGAACGAGTTTAAATAACAACAAGAATCAGCGCCTCATTAAGCAGCTGGTTGGAGTGAAACTGGTTGGAGTTTGAGGCCGACTTAGTTGGTCTTCTGTTGGCTCACTCGCTTCACATTTCATTTCTGTTTGGGTGCCATTTAAGGAGAGAAGTAAAGCAATAGGAATGGCGAAGAAATTCAGAGGTACAAATCTTAAAAAAGCAAATCAATTAAAATGAATTCAGAATAAGTTAATTAGCAGCACAAACAGGGCACTCATTAAAAAAAGGGTTCAAATGAAAACCTGCAGCCACGGTGGTCCTCCAGGACTGGAGTTGGTGACCCCTGGTTTAGCTTGTTTTCACCTGCTTTATTCATATAGTTTGACTTTAAAGAAAATGCTCTTGAGCTTAAAAAAGGACATATTTTTGACTGTGCCAAGATACTATACAGTTATTTCAAGTTAAATGTTAAGGAAGTACAACAACCTGAAAATTGTACACTTCAAAATTAAAATTTCAGCTTTGAGTAAAGTATGTACAGTAGCTGGCCCTTGTTTAAAACTGTTTAAGTAGGTGTACTGCCCTGTAGGGTTAACATAAAGGAGGGGCCGACAGGTATATAAAAACTCTGAAAATCAGTGGCTAACCAGGGGGCTCATGAAAGGTCAAATGAGAAGAAGGTAGAATGAACCCTAAGAAACAAAATGCAATTACCGTAATATAGGTGTGTGAAATTTCCAACTTTCACTTCTTCATCTTTTTTGGTTGAAAGGTGGAAATCACAGAAAAATAATGGGGCACTAAGTTTTAAAGTACATACTGCGTAACAATAAAGTTTAATTCCTAGTAATGTTTTGGATGAGATGAAGGTATTTGCTAGAATGTGCTGAAAAATTCAAAACTGTGTCAACCCCTTCTTGTATTCTCACAGGGGCTGTCTGTTGGTAGGCAGTGACTTTAGTGCAATTCAGAAAAATGAAGACTAATAAGTGTTGCAGGTCTTTATAATGCACAACCAATACATAGCATCTCTTTTGATTCAGTCTGTAACAAACCATTCATGTGACCACTAAGTGTCCTCAGTTAGGTATTCAATGATAAATTCCCTGCTGTGGTCAAAGCTGAAATATTTGTTGAAATCCAAATACCCTAAGTGCCATAAAAAACCCATAAAAACCCTGAAAGTGCCAATATTTGGAAGATTGGCTTAACCATCTTCAGCACTCTCTACTTGTGTCATCCTGACCCTCAACTGCATACCTTGCACTTATCATACAATTTACAAGGTGATATTAAATAAAATAATTAATAAAATATCAGTTGTGGTCACAAGTAACCGGCATGCGGCTGAGCAATTTTCACTATACAGGAGTAGCATGTGTACTCACTAACTCCAGATCTCTGAAAAAGAAAAAAATCACTTTTTTTCTTAATATAAGAACAAAGAAAAGGGAATCAAAATTTTACATGTAGAAAACAAATCTTTAATATAAAACAGAAATAAACACTCCTACAAGTATAAAAAATATTGACTAGCAATCGATAAATTAACCTGTGTAGGAGTTACAGTATGTTAGGTGGCATAACCCTTAGAATTCAGATAAAACACTTTCTCGCAAGCCGCTTCGTTTTTAGCTTAGCTCTGCTGCCACGATACTGCCTTCTTATCTCGTCAGGTAAATAGGGAACCACACCGGTGCGGGCATTTGCTCTCAGCACTTGAAGTTGACTACCTGAATAGACAAGTCTCGGCATGTAAAAATTTATTCCAAGTAGTAAAAAGTGTCCAGGGAACAGAGTCTACATAAATGAAAGTGGTAGGAGTGATCAGTGAAATAGAGAAAAAGGTAGAAAGATAAAATTGTACACAGAGCTGCTGGAAAGGCTGCCACTCGTGGCGGCGCCAAAGTCATTTTATGAATAATCAAGAATGTCATGTCTGACAGTGTCAAATGCTGCACTGAGGTCTAACAGAATTAATATGCTGGATTTAAGAAGTGTGGTGGGGATGGGGTCCAGTACACAAGTAGTCGCCTCATCTTACAAAGGAGGTCATTAACAAATGCAGATGAGATTGGTGAAAATTTAGAAAAGGAGCTGAATGAAGTGGGCCACTTTCTATCATTCTGCAACAATTTGTATTCTTGGCTGCAGTTGGTGCATCCCTGTAAGCCCTTTGGTGGTCTTAGAAAGCCCGGATGTGCATGGAGAGGCCATTCTTACGTGACATTCTCTCAAGGTGTTGGCCAGCTGCTTTCATAGACCATAACTCTGAACTGTACCATGGAGCGGAGTGCTTGAAACCTCCTTATGCTTTAAAGGAGCTCTTTTATCTAGTGCTGAAAAAAGGGCTGTGTTATGGTAGTCAACAAGATTATCTAGTATTGATGGAATAGGTGAAGACAGACAAAGATCAGAAATGGAACAAGTAAGGATAGAAGGACATATTTTTAAGATTTCTAAAAGAAATCTGACATTTGCAAGTAAAAGGAGGAAGAGGTAATGAGACAGTGAAAAGTACTGCTATATGATCAGAGAGTCCCAAATCACTGCCATAAGTGTTGCTGACAGCCAAGCGAGATGTACAGATCGAGTCCAATATATGACCACCAGAGTAAGTAGGAAAATCAACATGTTGCTGGACTGTTCTTAAAACAGTCCATCAAGGACAGGAATTCATTCCTCAGTTTATATATAGGAATGTCAATATGGATGTTGAAATCGCCAAGAAGAAAGACTCTCTGTGAAAAGAACTTAAGCAGGTTAATAATTCAATTGGATCAGATAAAAAAGATGCATTTTATTTTCAGGAACGATAGAGAACAATGAGTAAGACAGGACCTGATTTCATTATTAACCTAAGAGCCAGACACTTGAAAGACAATGGGCAGTCAATTGGGATTCTTCGATATTTAGCTCCGCTCTTAACAATTACTCTCATGAATTGCTTTGATTGTCTGTACAATAACAAGACTAGTCTTGGCACCTGAATATATATACAGTATATATATATTTTGTCTTAACCCTTCACCTCGAGCATAGTAGCAAACTTGGGTCATAGCAGTTACAAAAGGAATCCAATATTTACTATTGAAAATATAGGATTTATTTATTTATTTATTTAAAACAAGGCTACATACTACAGATAAAATTAAGAGCCTATAAATTACAATTAATAAAGGATTAATAATGATAAGCATAATAAAATTCCACAAGAGCTAGATAACTCTCTAGCAGTTTTTAAAACAGCAGCTTGGTGACTGGCGTTCCTCTACCACCACCTCCTCCTCCTGTCGCTCAAATAGGAGAATAACCGACCCCAGCACCACAGCTGTGTGAATGCAAAGAATGCTTCAGACATGGTTATCAGAACTCAAGGTTACTTCCATGAGAATCCCAGCTGAGTAAATAGAAGTATACAATAATAGAACATTTAAAAAAAAAAAGCGAATGTCATGCTTTGAGTTCCAACATCCCCTGCACGCGCTACATTTCTGTTTAGGTTGGCAAGACCTCAGACTAGAAGCAAACATCCTCTTGCCTGAACAGTGTAAACTCTATCCATACATTGGTACATTTATTTTTTAGTTGTTTTTATATTTGGATTTGACTTTGTTTTGGTCCTGACTTTGAGTATTATCCAGCTCTTTAAATTTGGTGACTAATTTCCAAATGTTTGGTAATCATAGCCTAACTTTGCCTTTGCCCTTTTAAATTGTAATTTGGCCCACTTAACTCTTAACCATGTCTGGTTTAGATCCTTCTATTATGGAAAGATTGAATCAGCTGGCACACCTAACATCTGAAGTTTCACTTTATAATGCCTAGATAGTAAGAATGTTGTGTCACCTATCTTGTGTTTATAATTTAAGTTCCTTTGGGCCTGCACAAAGAACTCTGCACATTTCCATGTAACTGCCTTTTACAGGTCTTCCCCATTCTTGAAGATTACTCAGATATTTTTGATTTTTTTATTGTCCCCTCAGTGTTTGCTATTTTTTCAATTTTTATATAATTTGAAAATTTAACTATGTTAGAAACTGTGTTATTAATATAATTAGAATAGAGTAGTGGCTGGAGGACCCATGGGGCACTATTCCTCTTACCTTTACCCTTTGTTCTTTTGAAGATGAATCATCTTGATATCAAAGCTGTAAGTTACCTCTGATGCCAATGGTTTCTGGTTTAGGAGTCAATCTTAAGGTTTTTTTTAGTTACGTTATGCACTTTTCTCTCGTCTAGTCCAGTTGCTTATTCAAAATTTCTGACATGTTGGTTTAGCAGAATCTTCCTTTTATGGAGTTGTGCAGGTTGTAATTTAGCATATCATTTTCATGCAAGTAGTCTTTTATTTTATTTCTTACTGTATTTATAAAATTAATAGAAGAAAGTTCTACAGGTTTATACATCCTAGAATCTTTTGTGTCTCATTCTGGTAGTTTTCATCACATTGACAATTTTTTAGTCATCAGACACTTATCCCATGTGAAGCAATTGCCAGAAAAGATTTTTTAACTTTTATAATAAATAATAACATTTATTTCTTTCAATACTAAAATTACATCAGGCCTGGAGGTTTATTCCTCAATGCAGCAAGAGCCTGATGCACATCTGACTCTTCTCTTTTAAAATCTGTAAACTCTGAGCTTATTTCTTCTTCTGCCCGAGGTATTCTGTTAATTTTGTATACAATATTATATTGTTTTTTGTTTGTCTAAACTTTTATAGTACTTCTTTATTTCTGTGTCTTTATTAAGCTTTAAATAGACTTTCTTGTATTCCTCTACTTCTGAATTTTTTGTTTTTTTCATGTTTTTAACAATATCTTTATTAATGTATTTAGGTCATTTTTATTGTTTCTTTTTATGCAATAACTAATCATGCATGCTGCATGTATATACTGTAAGATCAGTTGTTTTATATAAATATACAGTGGAACCTCGGGTCACGGCCGTAATTCATTCCAAAACTCTGGTCGCAACCCGATTTGGTCCTGACCCAAAGTAATTTCCCCCATAGGACTGTATGTAAATACAATTAATCCGTTCCGGACTGTACAAGCTGTATGTAAATATATATTTTTTAAAGATTTTTAAGCACAAAAATAGTTAATTATACCATAGCATGCACTGTCTAATAGTAAACTAAATGTAAAAACATTGACACAGGGTGCCGCAGTGGTAGCGCTGCTGCCTTGCAGTTAGGAGACTCGGGTTCACTTCCCAGGTCCTCCCTGCGTGGAGTTTGCATGTTCTCCCCGTGTCTGTGTGGGATCCTTCCGGGTGCTCCGGTTTCCTCCCACAATCCAAAGACATGCAGGTTAGGTGCATTGATGATTCTAAATTGTCCCTAGTGTGTGTGTGCCCTGTGGTGGGCTGGCAACCTGCCCAGGGTTTGTTTCCTGCCTTGCGCCCTGTGTTGCACTGATCACTTATGTAAAAACACCATTGAATAAAAACTGGAAATTTATGGATATTATTTTGCATTTCTGCTTTTGGTGTTGCATATTTGATGTTTATGTTGAGATATCATTTAATCTAATTTAATTTGGTTGTATGTTTGACAAAATAACATGCTGACTGATCTTCATTTTGTGTGTTTTATAGGATCATTTGGCTGACATTTTATTAGCACTGGTACTTACAGCCTAATACATTGTGAAACACCGTGTTTCTCCGTTGCTTCCTCACATGAGGTTTACTAGTAGGTCACCATGCCAGTCTTCCATGGATCATTTTCTCTGCATTGGCTCCTTTTCTACTCAGTTTCAAAGAATGGCTCTGTCCTTTCAGACAGTCCGTGGACATCAGCTGGGCGAGTCTTGCACTCACACCTTTCCCTCCGTATTTTCATGCCAAAAATGGGGGAATTTTGATGCAGTGTCACTATTGTTTTAACTTGTGGGCCAGTGAAAAAGCCACTATGCCTGCTAAAAAGGAACTAAAAACCCACTGAACATGGCCCAGATGATAGCTAGGGTTTTTAAATTTTTTGTTTGTGTTCTCCTTTATCTCTCTATTATTTATCTCTCCCTTTTTTATTATATTTTGTATAGTAAATCCGTTAAGTCAGAGCACCCTATTCTACCTTAAAAAAAAGGAAAAGTGTCTGTGTATCTGTGTGTTCCTCCATTTGCAATGTCTCTGTCATTCCAACAGGTGGTGCATTGCAAACACTTGTGGCAATGCCCCATCTGCGCAATTGACAAATATTATAATGCTACTTGCATTACAGAATACATTCCAATAAGCGTACTGCAGGCATTAACTTTGAGGTGTACTTTGATTACTTTATTTCCAACCCCTCTTAGATGGGTAGCACAGCTAGTACTAAATATTTTAGAAGTGTTAGTAGTTTCATCTGATCGTAGCATTGATACCTGACAAGAATTAATAAAGCTCACTTCCACAAAATTGTACAATTATTATTGTACATTATTGTTTCATTCTGTTTGAATGATGCTCTAATAGGTTTTTTCGTGATCACAGGCAGTACAAATTATTAAAATAAATACAAACAATTATTCATAACTAGCTGTGCTATCCATCTAAGAGGGGCTGAAATCTAAGAAATCAATGTAGACCTCAGCTTTAACGCTTATAGTACACCATGTAATGCATATGTCATTTTTGTGATGCACCATTTATTGGAATGACAAATGGCAATGCATTTTATTACTAAAAGTGTTTGTGATGGGCTACCTTTTAAAACAACATAGACATAGCAAACTGACACACAGACTGAAACACAGACACTTATCCTTTTATTAAGGTGGATACATACTTAGACATCGCAGACATACTTGATAAGTAACAAGGAAGATAAGTTAATCTTACTGGAAAGTCCAAAGTGATGTTGTCTTTTGTCAAGTTTATACATTCAAAGTTCAAAGTGAACTGTTTCCTTTAATAACCCTGTCAACATAGGGTGCTGTAAAAAAGTAGTAATTGAACCAAATAGCTTGTTAAACTGATAGCATTTATCAAAACAACATTCCTTCACTTTTATTGTCCTTTAATGGGTAAGCCTAAAGTAGGATTCCCAATTTAAATGGAATACGCCGTTCTTGGTTTTAATAGTTCATTTAGTGAAAACTATTATGGCTGCCTAGACTGTCATTAGATATGATAAGAGTTACTGATTTATTTAAGTAACTAGCAAAATACCCACACTTTGTTATGAAAAAGAAAAGGAAACATTTTAAAAATAACGTAACATGATTGTCAATGTAATTGTTTTGTCGATGTTATGAATGTTGCCGTCATCAAGGATTTGATTATCATTATTTCTTTCAATCAGGTTCGTATTTGGAGGATGTGTTGTGTTGAAGTTACATTCCGTGTTTGTCAACCGGTGTAAAGATAACGTTTCATTCATCGAAGTGTTCACTACTCAAATCGGTACTCGTGAATCTAAGATGTTTAACAGGCATTCTCGGTATTAAGTTGTGGATTGGCCTGCGAATATTTAGCGGCAGTGTGTCTATAAACGTAATTTAAACTTAAGCTTTACACCTTGCTTTCCTATTGATATGTCTACTAAGGCTTGTTCAGCGTCAGAGGGTTTCCGCAGTAGCTGCACTTATGAATATGCTAAGCACAGTCCACCCGCGAATATTTAGCGGCAGCAGCGTCTCCCTGACCATCTCATTTTCGTTTATTCGTCTTAGGCATGACAAACGCCAGCGGCAGCATATTTATGAACCTAATTTAAAGTTAAGTTTTACATCCTGCTTTCCTGTTTGTTTGCATAAGCACAGTCCTTCACCCGCAAATATTTACCTTATATGGGCAGGCACTCAATTACGTGGAAGGCGTGATGATACGAGACACAACTTCGCCTCACACGGCGACCGAGCTGCAGGCTATGGCCGTATATATGGACGAAATTAGGTTCCAGTTATGACTGTTGCGTGTAGAATTTCGAAATGAAACCTACCTAACTTTTGTAAGTAAGCTGTAAGGAATTAGCCTGCCAAATTTCAGTCTTCTACCTACACAGGAAGTTGGAGAATTAGTGATGAGTGAGTCAGTCAGTGAGTGAGGGCTTTGCCTTTTATTAGTATGAGCTGAAGTCACTCAGAGTCAGACCAGTTAAAGCATCCTCCTTTTGTCTTTTCCTGTGCAGGTTTTAATGGTTTTAAAAGTAAGTATATAATGAAAGTTTTAAGAACATAAGAACTTTTTCAAACAATTAGTCCATCTAGCTTTATCAGCAAGTAAAAAGGAAAATGTGAAATGATCCTCCTTAATATAACTAATTAATTCAGCCATCCACTTTCAAAAATGCTTAATCCAGTCATGAATGACCAGATCCTATCCTACCAACAACCCCAGACAGACCTCCCATCTACACATCCCCACCTACTCATATTAGGCAACTTTTATGTCAAAATTTAACCTAAACTGAATTTTTTGTGTTGTTAGATGAGACTGGAGTACATGCACAAAAACGTATACAGACACGGTTAAAACCTGAAAACTCATATCTATACTAATAAAAGGCAAAGCCCTCACTCACTCACTCACTCACTCACTCACTCACTCACTCACTGACTCATCACTAATTCTCCAACTTCCCGTGTAGGTAGAAGGCTGAAATTTGGCAGGCTCATTCCTTACACCTTACTTACAAAAGTTGGGCAGGTTTCATTTCGAAATTCTACACGTAATGGTCATAACCGGAAGGTATTTTTCTCCATTCACTGTAATGGAGTTGAGCTGGAATGACGTGGGGGCGGAGTTTTGTTTGACATCATCACGCCTCCCACGTAATCACGTGAACTGATTGTCAACGCAGTGCGTAGAAAACCAGGAAGACCTCCAAAAAGCGCTTAAGAAAACATGCATTATATAATTGAGAAGACAGCGAAAAACAATAAGAAGCGAGCGAGTGACATATACTACCATATTCATGACTGCTGCTACCTCGGAAAGAAAGCAAGGTGTAAACCTAAACTTTAAATTAAGTTCATAGACAGGCTACCGCTGGCGTTTCACATGCCCACAGGTAATGCGGGATACAAGTTTAATGAGAGGACGCAGGATATAAATGAGAGTTTTGATCACTTTGTAACTAAGTTAAAATTGTAGGTGAAGGGGTGTGCTTATGCAAATTCCGAGAGACTGTGTTTCTGGGGGATTGACGGATAAGGCGGGTGGGGGAGTCACGTCATCATATCCCCTCCCATTTACCTCATTTTGCTCTGAGCTGAGCTCCGCGCCGTCTTCCGAAGCAACTTTGTCACACTGCCACCAAATACTCCCAGAAAAATCCACAAGTTAATACACACGCTGTCTCTAGAGTTTCTCACACTGAATCCTCCAGGCACTACTTACAAAAGGTCACATTGACAAGCGTGTTACGCTATTTTTAAAATCTTTCCTTTTCTTAGCACAAGCACAGCTGAGAAGCTTCGATGCATGTGCTCCATAACGTTAAAAATAATGCATTTAATCACACTTTGCATTACAAGCAAAGGGAGCTTTTGTCAATGCATGATTTCCTGGTACACGATTACATTGATCAGCATCCCGATTCATTTTACCCTCGCACCACCTTAGTTTGAGAAGAAGTATGAAAAATATGAGGTTAACACAGAAAAACAGATCACCAATTCAAGCTTTATGAATAATCGATTCGCCATCAATAATTGTTTTGGTAAAGCCATCCTCCTTCCATTTTATAATTTTTCCGCCATTAGCCATGATTAAATGAACGGTAAATAAAGTAAGAGCAAAGCGAGGTGACTTATTTAGGCAGGCATATATATGACAGCAACACTCATGACAATGTCAATCATGTTACGTTATTATTAAAATGTTTCCTTTTCTTTTCATTACTTCTTTAACACACTACTTCTCCGCTGCGGCGGGGTATTTTGCTATATATATATATATGAATGACCTCCAAAGAGCGCTGAGACTTTTGATATCATGAACGTGTCTGCAAAACTGGGTCTCCTGCCCAGCAAAAGTCGAGCAGCCAGCGCGCATAGCTGTGCCGGCCTTTGAGACGCTGACTGCGCTTCTGCCTTAAGTCAAAGTGAGCACTTTTAATTTTTTTCATCCTCCCCCTGCGCTATAGCCCAGACAAGTGCAAACACGGGACCCCTTTTCTACACCGCGGCAAACTAATATTAAGGCGATTCACACTTTCTTTTGCACGTTACGATTATGAGGTTGTCAGCTCGGATTATGAAGACACGCACGAGTGGAGGACTGACAGTGCCATCACAGCCGATTAATGGCGGGACGTCTCACCAGTCTACACAAGACACCCACGACTGTCCCCAAAAGGCGATCATAACGTCAGCAAACACATCTCTCTATACTATATAAAAGAAAAAGGCAACTTTCCTTTCTTTACACCTTTTTTCCTTTTATCCCAAACCAAAGCCTTTCTCTTAACACTGCAGAGGACACAAAACTAATTTTCTTTAAATGCCGGTAAGGCACATTACCAGAGGCACAAATTTGAACGTTCACATAGAAAATGTAATTTCTATACCACAGCCGTCGTGTAGCGCTTTCAAAAGGGATCAACTACCGAGAGATGATCCATATACATTTTAGCTGCTGTTAGTTACTTACCTGTTGTGTTACACAGTCTTTAAAATGTAGTTTACCCAAATCACTCCAGTAGTGCTCAATGTACCTGTACTTCTTAAAACGTTAATGTTTTACTGTTTAATAACTTATAGACTATATTTTATTATTTTTCCCTTGCACTCAGTGACCAAAGCTATACACACACATATAGACACATACAAACATACACACAAGTATATGTATGTGTATATATATGTATGTATGTGTATATATATATATATATATATACAAACACACACCCCATCTACATTTTATATATATATATATGTATATATATATACACACACACACACACACACACACACACACACATACATATACATACATACACATATATATAATTTGTATGTGTGTATGTATGTGTGTATATATGATGTAGATAGGTATGTATATATATAAGTGTATATGTAGATATGTATATAGATATGAAGATATGTATGTGTATATATATGTATATATATATGTATGTGTGTGTATGTGTGTGTGTGTGTGTGTGTGTGTATGACAGCAGCAATCCAAGCTGTGAGAAAACGGTAAAAAGGAGGCGTGTCAGACGTCGTGGTACATTTTCTGATGCAGCTAGATGAAAAAAACTTTGTGACGCTGCCGCCAAATACACAAAACAATTACTTTGACAATCATGTTACGTTATTTTCAAAATGTTTCCTTTTCTTTCTCTTTCCTTCTTTAACACACTACTTCTCCGCTGCCATATATATATATATATATATATATATATATATATATATATAGATATAGATAGATAGATAGAGATATATATATATAGATAGATATATATATATATATATATAGATAGATAGATAGATAGAGATATATAGATAGATAGATATGAGAACAACACTCATATCAATGACAAAACAATTACATTAACAATCATGTTACGTTATTTTAAAATTTTTCCTTTTCTTTTTCGTACCTTCTTTAACACACTACTTCTCCGCTGCGAAGCGCGGGTATTCTGCTAGTACATTAATAAATCGTTCTTTAAGCAATTAGATTCAACAATAACCTCATTTATTTGGAATTCTAAACATCCACGCATCAAAAGAGCGACCCTACAAAGACAAAAGGCAGAAGGCGGCATGGCTCTACCTAACTTCCAGTTTTATTACTGGGCGGCAAATATACAGTCGATAAGAACCTGGACACAAATAGAAGAACATATACAGGCATGGACCGCAATAGAAGTAAAATCCTGCAGTACTTCTTTGTATTCCCTGCTCTGCGCTCCAATAAACACACGCTTATCGGCAATACACTAATAACCCAATTGTGCTCCACTCACTTAGAATCTGGAACGAATGTAGAAAGCATTTTAAGACGGAGAAGCTTCTTTCTGTGGCACCCCTGCAAAAGAACCACCTCTTTCAACCCTCACAAACATATGCAGTTTTAATATCTGGAAAAATTTGGAATTAACTTGCTTAGAGATCTTTATATAGACAACGTCTTTGCATCCTATGAACAATTACATTCCAAATTTAACATTCCAGCTACAAATTTCTTTCACTATCTTCAAATCAGGAACTTTGTTAAACAGAACCTTCCAGATTTTCCTCATCTTGCACCCTCATCCACGCTGGAAAAATTATTGCTCAATTTCAAGGAGTTAGACTCCATCTCTACAATATATAAAATCCTTTTACAATCCCTTCCTTTCAAAGATCCAAGAGGACACTGGGAAAATGACCTCTCAATTAATATATCAGAAAAGGAGTGGAAAGTAGCAATGCAGAGAATTCACTCAAGCTCCATATGCGCAAAGCATACAATTATACAACTCAAAATTATATATCGAGCACATCTGTCTCGACTAAAACTCTCCAAAATGTTTCCAGGGCATGATCCAACCTGCGAACGTTGCAACCAAGTCCCAGCCTCACTGCGTCACATGTTCTGGGCCTGCACCAAATTAACATTATTCTGGACAAAAATTTTAATTACCTCTCAGACAGCCTTGGACTCACAATCCCTCCTAACCCATTAACAGCTGTGTTTGGGGTTCTTCCAGAGGGGTTTAAAGTGGAGAAAGACAAACAAACTGTGATTGCATTCACTACACTGTTGGCACGCAGACTGATTCTGATAAACTGGGAGAACCCAAACTCTCCTCTTTTAAGTCAGTGGGAAACTGATGTGTTATATTATTTGAAATTGGAAAAAATCAAATACTCAGTTAGAGGATCTGTACAGACTTTTTTCAAAACATGGCAGGATCTAATCAGTAATATTTTGAAATGAGTTTATAAAGCACAGAGAATTTGTTGATTTAGGTATTTTTACAAGCCTTAAATTTTACACTGTTTGGCTTGCTCTCTCTCTCAAGGGTGGGGATCGATCTGTTCTTAGCATAATTCTTTTTTTTTGTAAAAACTTGATTGCTATGTATTGATTGTAATAAAATTAATAAATAAAAAAAAAATAAATAAATAAAAAAAATAAAACCTGAAAACTCCACACAGATAGTGAATAGGACAGGAGTGAACGGAGGAATCTGGTACTATTGTACAATTACATTAAGTGCTGTTCTGCCCATTGATTTACCATAAAAAAAGAAATATCTTTTAAAAAGTAAAATGTTAAAAGATTTTTACGTATGTGCTCTTGTACTGTATAATAGAAGACTAAAGAACATATTAAAGAAGTCATGTATTATCATAGTATTACCCTCAACTCACTCAAGTTTGTTACCAGTTCGGTCTACTCTCACACCCTTAGGATTTTTCCTGAAATGCTGACTTTTTAGTTTGTGCCAAACATGTCTACTATTACTGTGGCCAAACAACACTATCTTTGATTCATTTGTCTAAAGCACATGGTTCCAGAAGGCCTGGTCTTTGCCTGTATGTTCAATGGTAAATGGTAGTCTTGCTTGAATGTCCTTATTGCCTTTTCTTGGCACACTTCACATGCAGGTCAAATCTGTGCAATCTCTTTCAGACTGTGGATTCATGGACTTTGACATCAGCTGCTCCCAAGAGTTTTCTGCAGATCCCCTAATGAAATTTTGGGGTTATTGGATACTTCTTGTACTATCAAATGGTCAGCTCTTGAGCTGAATTTGCTGAGCTGGCCCAGTCCATGATAAATTAGCATTTGAAATTTATGCCACTTGTAGATGATTTTCCTTACACTGAAATTATAGATTTCAAATAATTTGATGATCTTTTTAAATTCCTTGAAAGACTCCTAGGCATCTACAGCCTTCTTTTTAAGAGCCTTAGAGAGCTCTTTTGAACTTGACATGATGATACCACACACATCATTATGGAAGAGAACACCAGTATATCCATATCTGGGGTTTAAACGAAACAGGGTCCACCTGCATACTCCCTATGGGGGTTTTAATCATTTGCATCTATCTGGAACTTCTGATTGTAATGTTTAGGACTTCAAGTGGTGATAAATGTACGGGTGTACTTACTTTATCCATATAATAAATCTGCATTTTTGTTCATTTAAGTTTTGAATGAGTACACCATGACAGTTTTATGTGTCACTTGTTTGAAAAAATCACATTTATCTGTAGACACTGTTTGCATGAAGATCTAATATTTTCCTATTCAAATATGTTGAAAAATGTAACAGCCAAAGCTTTAGGCTTTTTACAGAGGCTCATTAAATAAAAAATAAATAAACACACAGTACACTCTGATACAAACACCAAAATGACTAAAAGGAAAGGAAACTTCTGACTTGGCAGTCCCAGTCCCAGTGAAGTATTATGTAGAAGTATTGCTGTTGGTATAAAGGAGCCCCAGTAGCTTTCTTGACACACTACTGCTGCATATTTCATTGGCTTAAAGTCCTCAGTGTTAGTGTGTCCGACAGAGGATGTGCAATATTGTTCATAATGGCACTCAGTTTTGTTTTAATCCTCTCCTCCATTACTAACTCTAGGGAGTTCAGAGTGTGGCCCATAACTGAGACTTGATGACAAAATTGCAAAAACTTCAATGAAACACAGAAACTTTGACATATAATAAAGTGATGCCTATAAGAAAATAATAGAAACATTGTAAAGAACAGTATGAAAAGCAACAAAAGAAAGAAATATATGTGTATACAGTATGCATACCTCCTCATCCTACTTATTTTAGTTAAGGATTGTGTACATTAATCACATTAATGTATGTTAATTACAAGACATAACTCTTAGAGCTGTATAGAAAAACACCAGAAGATGAGCTGGCAGCCTCATTTTGGTTAATGGTGTTCTTCAGTATTAGTGCAAAAGGCGCAAAACTCTATGCATTGATCCACAGCCATAGTCAGCCAGACATTTTCAAAATTCTACCATATAACACTAAATAACTAGTTTGCTAGCTGATCAAGCATGGAGTAATTAGGCAGAACCTTAAAAGCTTCATTAAATTCATTGAAGTTAAATTAGTTTCAAAGAAAAAGTTCTCTTTACATATGTACAAATTTGTAATAGCATGCACTACACAGTAGGTCCATCTTGTAATACCTTAAAATAACCAATAAAAATTACAAATCCAAGCCCTAAACAATTTGCTGTCAGTTGGTTGATTACCATGAGTGTTTCTCTTGCACACACAGGTTTTTGACAACTACAGCACAGCAATAGTTTGCTCAATGCCACCATGGATGTCTAACACATCAAAATTAAATGAAAAATAAAACAAAGAAAAGGCATCACAGAAAGCACCAAAGGAAATAGGAAATAATGAGCAAGTAGAAGTTCATCCCAAAGGACTGATAATTACAGAACTGAAAAATGAAGACAATAAACAAGAACATCACAAAAGAATGACCAGGAAGTAGGTGAAGGGGTCAGGAAGAAAACGAATAACCCAAATGAAGTAGGTAAAATCAGCACACAAAACTTGTAAGGCAATTAAAAAAAAACAAAAGCTTCTTGTCTGCATTATAATCTTTTCCTTATGTAACTATCTGCAAAGTACTTCTGGTTGATTTTATCTTAACCTTTGAACAAAGAAGTTAATTCAGCACCCTCTTACATAAAATTGGTCATGGCAATGATCTCAAGCATTCAACATACCACAATCATGTGGTGTCTACTGGATGTCTTTGCTAACAACAAATGATCCATGACAACATGGGATAACTCGAG
This sequence comes from Polypterus senegalus, assembly GCF_016835505.1. Classification (NCBI taxonomy): domain Eukaryota; kingdom Metazoa; phylum Chordata; class Cladistia; order Polypteriformes; family Polypteridae; genus Polypterus; species Polypterus senegalus. The sequence continues at coordinate 233,517,329 of NC_053156.1, read as the reverse complement.
ATGGTGGTGAACGAGATATAAAACAAATCAAAGAGTGGTAGTCTGATGACTTTACAAAAATAAAGACAAAATTATTAATATTTACAGCAAATAAAAAAAATGACAGAAACGAAATCAGAGGGGCCAAAAATTAAGATTCACAACATGGATGAAGGGAGTTAATATTGTCATTCTAACCAACTTAACCCAGACCAGGGTCACAGGGGGAAAAAACCCTAGACAGGTGCCAGTCTATAACAGGGTGAATACACACACACCAAACACACACTAGGGCCAATTTTAGCATTGCCAGTTCTGACAGTGTAGTGTAGTGGTCAAGGCTTTGGACTTCAAACACTAAAAGGTTGTGGATTCAAATCCTGCTACTGGCACTGGGTGACCAGAAGCAAGTCACTTGACCTGCCTGTGCTCCAATTGAAAAAAAAAGAAAAACAAAAGAAACGTTACCAATTGTATCTCAAATGCTGTCAGCCAAATAAATAAATGTAATATTAAACATAATTCACCTAACCGGTATGATATTGGTCTGTGGAAGGAAACTGGAGCATCTGGAGGAACCTCTGCAGATATGGAGAGAACATGCAAACTCGTGGGACACAAACCCCGGTCTCCTTACTCTATGAAGCATCCGTGCTAATACAGCATCACCATGCTGCTCATGGACTTAATATTTCAGTGTTGAATGTTTCATACATTTTGTGTTTTTGTGAATTGCAAGGGAAAATAATGTTAACGAATTCAAGCAACAATTTCCACATATGTAATTTGCCACAACATTACATCCTGCTTATTGCAGTTATAAGATAATAACATTAGTCCATGCTTTGCCAGCTGAGATTAAACTTAGAAAAGTAATACCTCCAGAATGACTTCATATCAGACAAAGATTACTGGAAGACTCTGTTATATATATTGTGATGGACGGCCAGCAGCTCAACCCGGCTAGCACGCCCAAAGAATGGAAGGATGGGGGAAGGCAGCTACTTTGGGACAGTGCCTCTGCCAGGTCACTAGATGGTGATTTCTCTGCAGCATAGTGGTGCCCCAGATTCCCACAGGGCACCATGGGATTTGGAGTTCGGCTTTACAGCCCTGCTGGGTACCATGGGTGCCGCCAGGAGACGCTGCAGGGAGCCCGGGGAATTTTTACTTTCCGTATAGCCCAGAAGTACTCCCAAGTGACGTAGATGGAAGCCCCGAAGTACTTCCAGGCTGAAGAAAACTGAAGCCCTACATTAGGACTGGATGTGCTGGCAAGGATTGAGGAGCACCTGGACAGTAATAACAGCAGGCAGGTTTGGCAGGGAGTCCAGCACTTCACTAAATTCAGGACCAGTTATGGAGCTGCTGAAGGTGACGCCTCAATGGCAAAGGAGTTGAACCAATACTTTGTTCGCTTTGAGTTGGAACTACCAGAGGCAGCTGTTACACACGCAGCAGCAGCTCACAATAACATCACCCCCTCCCTTAGGGTGCAGGAACACGAGGTGAGACGCTCGCTCTAGGCTGCAAGTCCTAGGAAGGCAGCAGGTCCCGATGGTGTCCCTGGACATGTGTTGAGGAGCTGTGCAGAGCAGCTGGCTGGGGTCTTTACAAAGATCTTTAACCTGTCACTGTCCCAGGCCTCAGTTCCTCCCTGTCTGAAATCCTCCATCTTACTCTCTTTACCAAAAAAATCACCCATAACCTGCCTGAATGACTACTGGCCAGTAGCGCTCACCCCTGTGTTGATGAAGTGTTTTGAGATACTGGTCCAGAGTCATATCATGTCCTTCATCCGTCCCACCTTTGAATTACACCAATTTCCTTACAGGGCTAACAGGTCTACTGAGGACGCTGTTGTTGCTGCTCTCCATGCTACCCTATCTCATCTGCAGCACCAGGGGAGCAACACATGTCTCCTCTTTGTTGATTTTAGCTCTGCTTTTAACATCATCCTCCCTCAATTATTGGTGTGCGAGCTGCTAGCCCTGGGACTCCCGTATTCCACATGTATATGGATTAAAGACTTCCTGACAGACCGCACACAAAGGGTTAGGGTGGGCCTCACATCTCCTTGGCCATCAGCATCAGCACCGGCTCTCCTCAGGGCTGTGTGCTGAGCCCCCTGCTCTTCACGCTGTACACACATGACTGCGCCCCCACCCATCACAGCAACATCATCATCAAATTTGCAGATGACACCACTGTGGTGGGGTAATCTCTGGGGAGGATGAGTTTGCCTACAGGGATGAAGTGGAGTGGCTGACAGCATGGTGCACTGACAACCTGCCCCTGAACACAATTAAAGGGCTTGTTTTGGACTTCAGGAAAAAGAAAATTGACATCAAACCACTCTACATCAGAGGGGACTGTGTGGAGAGGGTGTCAGACTTCCGCTTCCTGGGAGTCCACATCATGGAAGATCTCTCCTGGGGTGTGAACACAGCTGAGCAGGCAAAGTAGGCTCAGCAGAAACTTGATTTCCTGAGAGTCCTCAGGAAAAATAACTTCCCCCCAAAAATGCTGGTGTCCTTCTATCGCTGCTCTATTGAGAGTATCCTGTGCTACTGCCACTGTGTGTGGTTTCCAGCTGCACAACAGCGCAGAGGAAAACACTTCAGCGAATCGTAAAGACTGCCCAGCAGATCATCGGCTGTTCTTTACCCTCTCTAGATGAACTGCACAGCTCTCGCTGCTTCAGGAAAGCGGAAAACATCTTAAAAGACTCCTCACACCCCACTCATGACATGTTCCAACTGTTGCCATCAGGCAAAAGATATAGGAGCATCAAAACAAAGACTAATAGACTGAATAACAGTTTCTACCCTGTAGCTATTAGGGCACTGAATGTCACCTAATCACCTCCAATGCAGCAGTGCAATAGAAGACATTTTGTGCAATAGTGTTTCATGTGCAATTAAGGTCTTATGTTGAATGTTGTGTTCTACCTTATTTCTTCTTATTCTTTCCTATCCTTTTGTAATTATATTTACTTATATTATGACACCCCAGGGACTGTACCTAATTTAGATGTATTTGTTACAATGACAATAAAGATATTCTGATATTCTGATTCTGGGAGAAAGGAAAGGACTGTTGGGAACCCAGCAAGTGAGCCGGAGTTGGGAGGTTGATCACACAGCTTGCTGTGAGGCGTGGAGGAGAGAACTGAGAATAATTATTGTATTTATTAATATTATTGTTGCCTGTGTATGGTGGTTGAGGTGCTTAAAGGCACTATTACAGGAAAAAGAAGAATTAAAGCATCCTTTTGTTTTTTTACCTGGTATCCAGGACGTTTGTCTATCGGGTAAGAGGAGCAACAACACCCTCTAGTGTCTTTATATATATATCTATCTATCTATATATATATATACAGGTAAAATTCCGTTACAATGAACTACCAGGGACCTAAAAAATATTTCATTGTAACGAAAATTTCATTGAAATAAGTATTTCAACAACATATTTGTTGCTATAGTGCTTTCTTTAACTTGTGTCCAGGCGTTTGCAATCATTTCAATAGCTTCTTTCACGTGAATTTTAATTTCATCCTGCCTACATGCTATGCTGATGAGAATTTTTCTCAGCATTTCTATGCCATAATACACTTTCAGGGTGCGAATGATGCCCAAATCCAATAGCTGAAGCACTGCTGTGCAATTGGGTGGGAGGAATTCAATGCGAAAATTATCTAATGTTGACTTATTTTATTTTCTTAATGTGTCTTTTATTTTTCTATTCTTCATTATGTAAAGCACTTTGAGCTACAATTTTTTGTATAAAAATGTGCTATATAAATAAATGTTGTTGTTGTTGTAAATGTGGAAGCATGTTGCGTCCAGTACAGTTATCAATCAGAAGCTGAATCATCCTTTTCTTCTTCTTCATATTGTGAGGTTTCTGAACACTTTTGAGATCCCCGCCCCCACACACACCCCACCCAATGGGAACGACAAGCTGAAGTGCGTCCCGAAGTGCGATTTCGGCATCTGTGGAAGAGTTGTCCGCTGCTGGGGCAGGGCAATAGCAGGCTCATAGAAGCGAATCCTAAAAGATCGGGGTGGCGCTATAAGTCCCTGTCTTGCACCCCAAAACACGAGGCTTACCTTCAGTACTCAGCAAAACCAGCTTTATTCAGCTTGAAACAGGAACAGCACAGTTATTTATTGTAGTGTGATCTGCCACTCTGCTATACACAGACACAGCAGTCAGGCAGGGTCATGGCCAGGTCAGTGATATAGTAATCCTGTTATCTGCATTTACAATATTGTGTTCCTAACCTTGCATCACCCATCAAGATCTTTTCTGTTTACTTTGGCGGAGAGACGCAGCATAGCTGTGAGCCTGCACTGTGCAGACGCGGAGATCGTACTTCGGGATGCTCTTTGGCATGCTGTCTAGTTGGGGGAAGTCCCAAGAGAGTTTACAAACCTCACAGTTTCTTGAATGAGTGCTGCATTAATAGGAATGTTTCTTGAACGAGCATCACTGAACCACATAAAAACTGCTTTTTCAACGTCTTCAAATGTAGCAGTTCACATAAGTTTGCAACCTGAGATTTTTCTTCTTTTTTTGCTCTGTCTTTCAACAAAGTTGGCGGTTTCAATGGCGAAATTCTGAATTCACTGGCAACATCTTTTTTCTTTTTGCCACAATCGAAAAAATTAAAGTTTTTTTTTTCTAATATGAATTTTTATTGTTTTTTCGTGTCTGTTGTTTCTATAGGAGGGTGACATTGAGTTAAATTCCAATGGATGTTTTTTAAATATTGACAAGCAATAAGCACAATAAGCAAAAGGTATCACTGAAAACCGCAGGAAACAAAAAAGGCAAAAAAAAAAAAAAACAGTATTAGGAAAGTTCGAAGAAAGAAAAACAAATTACAGTGTTTCTGTTTGGGGATCGTTGTGCACAACTGAGCTGCGGCCACAGAACTAACTGCTCTGCGGATGATTCATTCAGGCATTTCAAGGTTTTTGGTGCACTTCATTGTACTTTGTTGTAATAAAAATTTTGTTGTAAAGATTACCTGTATATATATATATAATCTTTGGTAGTTGTTAGCTTGATTTCTTTTGTAATTTTTGTGTTCAAGGTGTAATAACTGAAGAGCAGCTACAGTTTTGTGGAGCTAACGATTGTCCAAACAACAAGTACTCCACAGGCAATGGCACAGGCAATGGCACGGAAACCTCTGGGGTCCCAAATAACTTGCGATACACCTTGCTTGGAATTTACATTGGTAAGTATTTGAGCTTGTTGCAATTTATTTTACTTAAGCCTGCAGTTCCACTGCAGTATATCCAAATGTGTTTGTGGAGCTACTCTTAATGACTCAAGAAAGAAAAACTTCAGCAGCAAGACCAACTTTTGTGATAGAACTGATTAGGAAAGGCTACACCAATACTGCCAAGACTGCACTAGAACAGCTATTGCATTGTACCATCATGTACATATAGCTTCGGGATATCAGAATTCACAATCAAAAAAGTATACACCAATCTGCCAAAACAGTAAAACCACTGACAGGTGAAGTGAATAACATTGAAGGTCGTGTTACAATGGAACCTGCCAAGGGGTGAGAGAGTCAGTTCTTGAAGGTGATGTGTTGGAAGCAGGAGAAATGCACAAGAATAAAGGATCTGAGTGACTTTGACATGGGTCAAATTGTAATGACTAGATGACAGGGTCAGAGCATCTTCAAAAACAACAGGTCTTATGGAGTGTTCCTGGTATGAAATGGTTAGTACTTACCAAAAGTGGTCCAAGGAAGACATCTAGTGAACTGGTGACAGGGTCATGGGTGTCCAAGGCTGATTGATTCACATGGGGAGCAAAGGCTAGTCCATCTAGTTCAATCCCACAGATGAGCTACTGTAGCACAAATTGCTAAAAAACTTAATGCTAGCCATGAGAGAAAGGTGTCAGACCACAAAGTGCATTATGCATTCAAGAAGGATAACTTCACTCACCTGACCCAACATGATTGACATTATCCCACAAATCCATTAATCCAGTTTTTTAGATTAAGAGTAACAGAAAGTCCAGTGCCTATCCTGACAGCATTAGGTAGAAGGGGGGAAGTAATCTTAAATTTGGGGTGTCAGTCCATCACAGGGTTCATGCAGATCAACCTGAATGCCTGCCTAAAAGTAACTGGCTTCTAAAGAGCAAACAAAAGCATTAATAATAATGTGATGTTTACAGGCAAAGATGAGAAAAGTGATTCCAAAATTTAGCAAGCTTAAATACGACAATTTTGAAAAGCTAAAAAAGTAACAATCTTGCCATGGTTTCAAGACTCCTTTTTTGTAGGGGGTTAGTTACCATGACATCACATACCAAACCACACAAGCACTCACTGAATCACTTAACTATGCCTCCGTTAGTCACAAAGTTGAGAAAATGTGAAAAGATAAAATTCAAAAAACATAATCATGCAACTGTTACTTTTCACATCACTAAGATAGATAGATAGATAGATAGATAGATAGATAGATAGATAGATAGATAGATAGATAGATAGATAGATAGATAGATAGATAGATAGATAGATAGATAGATACTTTATTAATCCCAAGGGGAAATTCACATAATCCAGCAGCAGTATACTGATACAAAGAAACAATATTAAATTAAATAGTAATAAAAATGAAAAAATGAAAAAGCAGACAATAACTTTGAGCATTTACTCCCCCGGGTGGAATTGAAGAGTCGCATAGTGTCGGGGAGGAATGATCTCCTCAGTCTGTCAGTGGAGCAAGACAGTGACAAAAGTCTGTCACTGAAGCTACTCCTCTGCCTGGAGATGACACTGTTCAGTGGATGCAGTGGATTCTCCATGATTGACAGGAGTTTGCTTAATGCCCGTCGCTCTGCCACAGATGTTAAACTGTCCAACTTTACTCCTACAATAGAGCCTGCCTTCTTAACAAGTTTGTCCAGGCATGAGGCGTCTTTCATCTTTATGCTGCCACCCCAGCATACCACCGCGTAGAAGAGGGCACTCGCCACAACCGTCTGGTAGAACATCTGCAGCATCTTACTGCAGATGTTGAAGGATGCCAACCTTCTTAGAAAGTATAGTCTGCTCTGACATTTCTTACATAGAGCATCAGTATTGGCAGTCCAGTCCAATTTGTCATCCAGCTGCACTCCCAGATATTTATAGGTCTGCACCCTCTGCACACAGTCACCTCTGATGATCACAGGGTCCATAAGGGGCCTAGGCCTCCTAAAATCCACCACCAGCTCCTTGGTTTTGCTGGTGTTAAGATGTAAGTGGTTTGAGTCGCACCATTTAACAAAGTCTTTGATTAGCTTCCTGTACTCCTCCTCCTGCCCACTCCTGATGCAGCCCACAATAGCAGTGTCATCAGCGAACTTTTGCACGTGGCAGGACTCTGAGTCATATTGGAAGCCTGATGTATATAGATTGAACAGGACTGGAGAAAGTGCAGTCCCCTGCGGCGCTCCTGTGTTGCTGACCACAATGTCAGACCTGCAGTTCCCAAGACGCACATACTGAGGTCTGTCTGCAAGATAGTCCACAATCCATGCCACCAGGTGTGAGTCTACTCCCATCTCAGTCAGCTTGTCTCTAAGGAGCAGAGGTTGGATGGTGTCGAAGGCGCTAGAGAAGTAAAAAAACATAATTCTTACAGCACCACTGCCTCTGTGCAGGTGGGAAAGGGATCGGTGTAGCATATAGATGATGGCATCCTCCGCTCCCACCTTCTCCTGGTATGCAAACTGCAGAGGGTCGAGAGCGTGACGGACCTGTGGCCTCAGGTGGTGAAGCAACAGCCGTTCCATGGTCTTAATCAGATGTGACGTCAGAGCAACAGACTGGAAGTCATTCAGCTCACTAGGACGTGATACCTTTGGGACAGGGGTGATACAAGATGTTTTCCAAAGCCTTGGGACTCTCCCCTGTTCCAGGCTCAGGTTGAAGATGCGCTGTAGAGGACTCCCCAGTTCCAATGCACAGGCCTTCAGCAGTCATGGTGATAAATCACTTTGATCTCAGTTCTTATATTTATCCAGCAATATTCATTGATCCTAGCAGAAAATTTGATACGCATGCAGTTCCAGAAATGGAGGCATAATTATACTGTACACAATAAAAGAATAACACACACACACAATACATGATATTAGTTAACCATTCCAATGTTCATGTCTTATAAGCAATGTAAGACCAATGATCAAGCACCACCATACTCACTGACAAAATCAGATTATTTTGTTGAATAGAAAAATTTTTACATTCCTGGCAACTTTATGTCTGGTCCCTTCTAGTCTCAATAATCATAGATGGAGGTGCAATGAAAAAAATCCAAAACATAAAGCAAAGAGCTAATGTCTTGTTAGAAGAAAAAGTGTGAAATCCTTGAGCAATAATCATTGTTCTCTCGCAATACACCTGAATGTTTTACCAATTTTCATATATTCCTGATTTTAATGATCAGATGAAAAAACCATCTTAGGAGAAGTTAAAAACAAATAAAGGAGTCGTTTGACACAAATACCCAGCATTTTCCTACCTCATAATACAGCTTTAAGCTACAGGAAAGTGATCCACACGATTGATTTTGGAACTGCTGTACAATATCTTTAATCATAGCCTTAACTTTATGTTCAGTCAGTCAGTCATCATCCAACCCACTATATCCTAACACAGGGTCACGGGGGTCTGCTGGAGCCAATCCCAGCCAACACAGGGTGCAAGGCAGGAACAAATCCTCGGCAGGGCGCAAGCCCACCGCAGGACACACACACACACCCACCCACAGACTAGGGACAATTTAGGATCACCAATCCACCTAACCTGCATGTCTTTGTGGGAGGAAACAGGAGCACCTGGAGGAAACCCACACAGACACAGGGAGAACATGCAAACTCCATGCAGGGAGGACCCGGGAAGCGAACCCAGGTCTCCTTACCGAGAGGCAGCAGTGCTAGCACTGCGTCAACGTGCTGCTCACTTTATGTTCATTTAATTGTAAATACTTCTGTTTCTATGTTACGGTTCATTTTAGTTGGTGTGTTACACTGGGCCAGTCCTAAGCTCCTGCTGCTATGTATGTAATGTGTGTTTCTTGTTCAGGAGTGGGTTTGCTGGCTGTGGTACTCGTATCTGTGTTTCTGGAAAACGTGGACAGAGCAGTAGCACATCAATTCAGAGAAAATCGGGATCCCTTTTGGTCAACTTTAATGGCAACCTTCAAGCAAATGAAAGACAAAAGACAGCTCCTCCTCATCCCCATTACAATGTACAGTGGCTTTGAACAAGGCTTCCTTGCTGGGGACTACACCAAGGTGGGTAAAGGTATGCAGCTGGGGATAGTTCAGTAACAGAAATGTATTAGTTAACAAAAATATTTGAAAAGGGCTGACATGACATTTACTCCTGAAAATAAGCAAAAAATGACAGCATACGCTGTAAACCAGGGGAGGCTTGTTTATTTCAGGACTGCAGTGAACCATAATTAATCACAAAATTAATTGAGCACATCATAACATTCTCTAACTCACGTAACAAAGGTTCCACAGGATCAGTTAGAATCACCAATTAACTTACATTAGTTCAGGAAAAGAAAATTGATTGAGATTTCATGAACATGTAATAAAGATGATAAGCACAAGACAAACATGAATGCCTATTTCACTCTGATACGAGTTGTTAATCAGATTGTCAAAACAATCATCTTTAAGTGATGTAATTGTGGCATCTTTGACATCCTAGGTGCTAGAGAAATCCTAGAAATAAAGAAGTGGTCACACAATTTTCCTATTTCCTAAATGCCACAAATCAGGCCAAGATATTAGGTAGCAAAACAAGATACATGATGAGGAGTCTGAGAGCAAATGTAGAAACAGCAGCTCAATGATTAAGAATTTCCAGTTGAACATCACTCCCTGCTGTTATGGACACTACTGTAGCACAATAAACATAACCAGAATGATGAAATGTACATGCTGTGATATTACACAGCCATTGTGAAAGTCCAGAAATGTTGGCAGTATTACAAAGTACACACACTACCAACCAATTCAATTACATTCATTTTTGTATAACTATTCTGTTATGTTAACAGTAAATTACAAGCCATACAACATATACTGTACATCAAACACACAGTAACAAAATCATGACAATATAAAATCCTTAACATTATAATTAAAATATGGGCAGCTAAAAGTGGAAGAAAGTAAGCCTCTCAGCAAGAAGGGGTTCATAGTCACTTTTAACAAAGACCAACTCACCTTTTCATCATTGGCACTTTAAAATATCAGAAGTATATACTCGATAGTGAGGACGAAATAACATTTTTGTTATTGAATCCCAAGTATCTTGAAATCTTTATTGTCACTCCACATAGGCATATGTAGTAAATTTGAAATGTGGAATAGCAGAATACCTAGAAGGGAAACAGAATAGGGGAAGGTCACTAATAGTTGGTAACATTTGTCAAACATTTTTTTTTTTTTTGAGGAAGTGACTAATAAACAGAATTGCGCCATATACAGGCAATCAGCAGCTGTAATCACTTTTTCAGGGTGAATTTCAGATTGGACACAAATGTGGAGTAATGGGGCATCACTTAGCCAAGCAGGCAGATTATAATAATGAATCACTAATAAATTGTGTAAAGTTAGCCAGTGTTAAGACTTCAAAATAGGAGGTATGCAGTCATGGTTTCTAGTTCTACTAACATTTCATGCAACAGCATTTTAGATTAAAGCATACATTTTGCATTTTGTAAGTTGAAGTTGTTTCTTCACAATAATGGTAAATATTAATTTGCCACATGAAAAAGTGAAACATATTTTATAAATTTAAAAAATAACCAGCTCTCTCCTGCCATTTAAAATGGAGTTTATGGGTACCTGGGACCCACTGTGAAAATGCACCTTAGAACCTACCAGATACTTCCACTTCCAATCAAAAAGTTCCTTCTGCGTATCTAAGGCATACTTGTAAAGAAAATCAACTGGAAAAAATACATTTTACCAGAGATTCTTGGTACTGCTTTCTCAAGGTAAGGACACATTTTTTGTTCACTTTTATATTAGCAGAAGGGCGTTGTAGGTGGAATTATAACAACAACCTGCCAAGCTATATTCTGCAACGCATTGTACTTTTAATAAAATATTTTTTAAAGAGCCATGCCACCCACACATACTTTTTTCCTATGGTGAGACATGTGCATGTGTGGAAATAAAACAGTTACTCAGAAACTAAAAAAGGCATAGAACAGATTGAAGCTCCACAAACCAGTTATCAATTTTTAAAAGCATGATTAATTGCTCTTGCTGCAGATATTATAATGAAAGAGCTGAAGAAAATGTTTTAAGTGAGTAAGCTCACTAACACTCACAGGTACCAATCAATCATGCACACTCCATGCAGACCCTGGCTCCGTGAGGCAGGAATGATAACTCTGTGGTATCACTCTGCCTTTATGAAAACATTTATATTAAACTTACTAAACTTCAACCTGATTAAACTTCATTGAATTTGTATTGCTAAAATGGCCCTGCTATGTGTGTGGGTGTGTGTGTGTGTGTGGGTGTGTTCATGGCTGTGTGTTCACTCTGTGATGGACAGTTGGCCCATTCAAGGGTTACTCCTGCCTTGCGCCCAGCACTTGTTGAGATAAGCTCCAGCTGCCTCACAACCCTGCCCTGGATAAACAGGTTAGGAAGATGGTTGAACGCCTGTAATGTATGTTCAGTTCTTGTCACTTGATTGATACTATGTGCAAGCTCAATATTCTTTCTCACTTAAGTACAAGTATGCAATATCAATCCAATGCCAGCAGGTAACACAATAAGCTTCAATATAGAGAAAGAATATAAGTGCGTCTTATTTTCAGTTTTTATTGTCTAGTTGTCTACAGAACATGTACAGCAATTAATATCAGGGCATCAACATTTAATGTCAGTAATGGTGCTTAGCGATGATTTTCCCATTAAATCCACACCCCTGGCCCTGTAAGTATCATTATAAAACGTTATTTTTTTAATAAATAAAATAAAGTAGTACTGAACATCTCCTTTAATTGAAAGCTACAAACAAAGCAGCGTGTGAATAATGCATTGCAACATTCAGTTGACTATAAATGAACAAACAGAATTCTCTTGTACATTCTTAAAAATAAAGGTGCCAGATCGGTTCTTCAGAGTGATGCCATAGTTGAACTATTTTTGGTTCCCAAAAGACCCACTGACATGAAGGTACCAGAATCAGTAAAAGGCTCCATACAGTGAATAACCACAAATCAATTGGAACAGATCTGTGAAATCCCAATGGGTCCTAAGTTTAAAAGGACTCTCGCTGCATATGCCCAGTAGCACAGGCCAGGTTTTCTTAATCTGTTAGTGTCCTGCAGACCACCATACATTAAAGATTTTGTTTGTTTTTCTACACATTAGAAAATTTTTCAAAACAAATTACCAACTTCATAAGAAAAGAACCCGTCCCAGAATAAAATAGTGCTCTGTCAAGCAATGGAGTTATGAAGAACCACTCTACATAGTAAAGAGTCATATAGTTCCATTAAACAACCAGTATTTTTAAGAGTGTAGGTGTCTTGTACACAGTACTACAGCAATTAGTGTGTTAATTTCCCTTTTTTTGTTTCAGTGGTAAAAACAAGTTTTAGTCAAGAGTAGTAAATGGTGTGGTTAAAGACAAACTGCTGTTAAAAAGTGACAGAATCTTGTTCCCAACAATTAACATTTGTTTTTATTCTTTAATTAAAGATAAGTAGTTATCACGGGCGGCACGGTGGCGCAGTGGTAGTGCTGCTGCCTCGCAGTTAGGAGACCCGGGTTCGCTTACCGGGTCCTCCCTGCGTGGAGTTTGCATGTTCTCCCCGTGTCTGCGTGGGTTTCCTCCCACAATCCAAAGCCATGCAGGTTAGGTGGATTGGCGATTCTAAATTGGCCCTAGTGTGTGCTTGGTGTTTGTGTGTGTCCTGCGGTCGGTTGGCACCCTGCCCAGGATTGGTTCCTGCCTTGTGCCCTGTGTTGGCTGGGATTGGCTCCAGCAGACCCCCGTGACCCTGTATTCGGATTCAGCGGGTTAGAAAATGGATGGATGGATGGATAGTTATCACTCATCCAATGTTTAACTCATTGACACAAACACAATGAAGGATCCAAAATAAGAAATGTCAAATATCTAAAGGAAAGATATAGTTAAGTATCTTTCGCATAAGGATGAGAAGTGAATATTTTATTTTCTAACTTTATCTCCTGTGAGCAACATATAAAATGGAAACAGTAAAGTCTGAGAAATAAGCTCTGAGGAAGACCATATTCACCTTCAGAATGTAATGATCGAGTTTTATCCTAACATCATGAATCAATTTGTTATGTTCAATGGGAGAGAAAAATCATCAATTCAAAAGCTCAATCTTGTTTGAACGATCTCTCCAGCCATTCATGACAGGATTTTCTTATAGTGGTTTATTTAACAATATTTTAGCAAAAATACATGTGTTTTGAATATTGTAAGCATACAGCTAGATATCTGACATATGGATTATGTGATATTAGGTTTTTTCCATAGACTTTTTTGATATTTTGTGCTGTTAGTTTAGCATTGGTCCCTACTGAAGGCGATTGTGTCAGGAATTTTGTTATCTCTATTCTGCATAAAAATGTAAGATTACATTTTTTTCTTACAACAAACAACAGTAAGAAACATTAAAAAAAAATTTAGGTGGAATATTTTTAGATAAATTCTATAATCTGCTTGGTGTGTGGGTGGGTGTGTGTCCTGTGGTGGTCTGGCGCCCTGCCCGGGATTTATTCCTGCCTTGCACCCTGTGTTGGCTGGAATTGGTTCCAGCAGACCCCTGTGACCCTGTGTTAGGATATAGCGTGTTGGAAAATGACTGACTGACTGTATAATTAATAATTATATTTGGGTCTGGTTCTGACTTTCTTGAGTAATGCTTTGACAATTGATGCCAAGTACATCCCATGGAAACTGCTGTCTTTGTCAACAAATTTGAAGAGGGAAAGCAACAGATCATCATGCAAACAGGATGGTTACTCCCTAGTCTTACATTCCTTACCAGGAGAGGGTTAGATACCCTTTCCTGCTCCTTTGAGTCCTAATGCAACATTGCATATTTCCACTTTGACAGCATCTCTCTCTGATGATGGCAATAGAGTCCAGCTGCAGGCAAGACAGTCTGAAGCCTCAGACAGATTCAGTGACCTGAGACCTTCTGAAGCACATGAGATGATGCCGCTGACAGTTTCACCGATGTACTGACGCCTGTATTACACGCACATAATGTCAGTTTCAGGTCCTTTTAGTTCCTGCTCTGAAAGTTCTGCATCCGAAACAAAACCACAGAATGGATGTCTCTTTTATTATTGGTTATATCCACCCAAATAATCAGATTACGATTCAGACCTATGAATATAATACTCCAATCTACACCGTTAAGTAAGTGAACCAGCCACCGTGGCGCAACGTCAGAGGTTCAATCCCCGTAAGGGGAACAAAGGTGCGTACACCTGATGAGCCCCAATTAGGGCGACACACTTGTCATGTACTCATTGTGTTATCTGGCAGGTACTATAAAACATATCTATGATCTGCCTCTTGCAACTGACAGAATGTGGCAAATGTTTGCCAACTGGCTGACCAACCACAAGCATTTTTTTTCAGAAGTCAATATAACTTTTTGTATGAAAAAATAAAATGAATCAAATTTCTAGGTAAAGCAACACATCACATTAAAAGTGTCTGAACCCAGTTAGTACATTATTTACCTAAAGAGTTATACAACATGTAAAAATAAATGTTGCGTTTCTCACATGAGCACAGAGGTTCTGGACTTCATAGTGTGTGAATTGCTTGGATATGTCAGAAGCCTAAAACTGTCCTGACTGCAGCTGGATGCTTCTTGATACTGGTGCCCCTGTCTAATGCCCATCTGTGTCACTTGGCAACCACACAAAATTCAGGTATACACAGGATCTTTTTTTACTGTTGGTGTCGCTCTCTCCATATCTTTCTATACACCTATCTATGAAGGGAACTGCAAAGATCTTTGCTTCCTAGTATAGTCCTTGGCCCAGGCAACTTCTTACCAGCCAGGAGCCTCCTCATAAACACAACAGACTGAGGATTTAATGATGTAGTGGTATGTAAATGGGCTCTGCCATATTGCTTCTTCTGTGAATTTTTAAAAATTATGTACACATTTATTCAGATAAAAAAAACAGCATAAAGCTTTCTCAACATTAATTTGCTATAAAAAAAAAATTGGGAGTGTGCTCCCCTCGACTTTCTTGTATACAGAGATAGAGAAAAATGTTATCAAACCCACTTCCATTTGCTCAATATTTCTCAAATATCATATCGCTTTGTTTCTTATCATATCTAACTGATAATATCAATACACAATCATTTATCTCTGTTTATATTCAAACTTTATATTAAAATTATATTTTTGCACTTTTTTTTTCATGATTACATATGCATTACCTAGATTACATGCAAAGTAAAAAGAGTTATAGTCACCTAAAAACATACGAAAAGTGTTACTATTATATAATATTTGTTGCAATAAATTGCTATAGGTAAAACTGCATTTTCATTATGATAATGATGGCAGAAATAAAAATAAAATCATTAAATTAAATGCATTACCAGGAACATGATGGGAACATAGCCGCTTATTGTTCCCATTACATCTTTAAATTTATATAGCATGTTCAATGTTTACATGATATTGGTAAACTGATGATGTATAAATTAAAATAAAATTAGTAATAGTTACTGAAAGAATATGCGTTATATTAAATACAGTTTTTAATATTTTGTACACATTTATATTTCCATGATACAAAAAATTCTGATGGTTGTTTAAACAGAATACTGTACTACTTCCAGTTGAGTAATTTTTCTTAAATTTCATATGTTTGCTTTTTATAATTATAAATATCTATACAAAATTTGAATCACCTTTGTGTAATTATAACCACAGTTTACTTGAAAATTCGTGAAAGTATTCAGTTAAAGTACCACTTCCAATTGCCAAGAAGTGGACAAAAAGTTGATAGGATTCCTTATTTTTGATATAAAGCAGGTGTACAAAGTCTCATTGAGCTAGGTCAAAGCACTTTCAAGTCTTCATGTTTACACACAGACACACATACTGTAATTTCAAAAATGGTATTTTTGGACTTGGGAAGGTCTAAAATGTCAAGATTCATCAAAATCACAAGGTCGAATTTTTTCATGATTCCTATACTTTCTCTATACTCTGTATACAAGAAAGCAATAAAGCTACAATAAAAGCTGAAGGAAAGATATGGACCAAACACACTGTATCTTTAAATTACACGCACAACTATAAAGTGCCATCTTTGCCTTTGCAATAGTCAATAAAACAATAACTGTCATAATTTATAAGAAATTTACCTTAGAACTCTACTCTTTGAAGATGATATTGCTGATGCCTTCTTTCAGAACTGACAGCCTTTCACTAGTGAAGCTTGCACCTTGACCTACCTCCATAAGCATGTAATAACCTCCACCTTTATATGAATTTTTTTCTTACCAACTAAAATGATATCTCCAGATGTTAAGTAGAATTCATTTGCTTCTTTCTGATTTTCAAAATCAGACTAGTTTTAATAATTTTTATTTAGCCATAAATATTCTTCAACTGCTTTACAGTTGCTACTACAAACCACCCACAAAACAACCCAGCATGCACACCATTAGGAGAAAAATCCTGTATTAAAGGCAGAACGCTCAAACAGTCATGGTGGTGCATTTGTTGTCTCTTAGAGCTGTTAAAAAGCAGCATAAACCACTGTGCCACCATGCTGCTTCCGTTAGACTTTACTACTTCCCATTCATCCACCTGGCCTTCCTTTCATTCTTCAGTTTTTCTAAACCTGTGTACAAAATTGCAGGGCTGTGGGAAGTTTGAATCCATCCTAAGAGACCTGGAAGCAAGGAAGGAACCAATGCTTACTGAGATACAATGCATTCACCCTTTACTCTCTCATACCTGGTTAATTCAGTGGTTCCATTCAAAGTGTGGGGTGAGATGGAAAACTTAAGGCTCCCAAAAAAACCTACACAAGCACAGGGAGAACATGCAAAACTCTGCAGTGATTAGCTAGGGAACCAAATTCAGGTCCTTGGTCTGTGAAACAGCAACCATAATTGCTCCTTTGGATTTTTCTATCACTTAGAAATTTTATTTTTGAAATAATACTGCAGCTCAATGTGGCCTGTCCTCTTCATGTACACATACACAAACAATTGGTTCAGTGTCAGCACATTAATTGGGAAACCTTTCCATTTCAAATATTAGAGAAAGAACTGCATAGTCATTTCTTTTTTGAATTATTACTCCACTTTGATATTCTTCTCTGAAACACATATAAATAATACATGGGCAAGAAGGACTATTGGACCATTTTTGAAAAAGACACACAGAAGTACGTAATTCATTATGATGCAATCCTTAAAACCAATAACCAATACATTAAAAATAAAATACAAATGGGTACATACATATTACCTGTAATTTACTTCTGTATGCACATTCAGTTTCTCTAGACATAGATGAATTCAGAAGTTATCCTTTCACAGATAACACGGGCAGCTAATTGACTTCTTTTCCCTCCATTTAATTCCTTTGTTTTTTAAGACTCAGTCCTCTGAATTGATTGTTTTTAACTTAAATGGCAGCCACACAAAATGAGATGTGAAGTAAGCCAACAGATGACCAGCTAAGTAGCCTCAAACTCCAGCCAGTTTCATTCCAACCAGTTTCCTAATTAGAAGGTGATTTTTGTTGTTAATTAGCCTTCTTATTTAACTCCAGGGCTTGCTGGTGCTGTCATTCTGCTACAGCAGACATTTTCAAAACCATTGATTTTCTTTTTCCTAAGTGAATCATCAAAATTTTTGGTAAACCAGAGCAGATCAACATTACTAAGACCTTCACCCTTCTTTATTTTCAGATATTGAAAGATGGACACAAGTTGACTTGTTTTTTATCACATTATTGTTTGGCTACTAATTAAATGAAAAAGGAAAGGGGTCTGGGTCTTAAATAGTAGATCAATTGATATGAATGGAAAAGAAGTTAATTAGCAACAAAATCTAGCCAGTAATTAAGAAAATGGTTGGAATTAAAACGTTCAGCCACTGCGGCTGTCCAGGATCGGATTTGGAAACCCCCCGCTGCAATGGATGAAGTGTGTTAAGCAAATGAATAGATGGACTTCCCCTCTCTGAACAAAGGCAACTATTCAAATACTGGCTAAAATCACTGTGCAACACCACAATTGGACTTTAGTTTTATAACATAAAAAGTGATATAACGAAACAAAACACTTTTAAATGCGGGCTGCAGCATATATTCTGTCCACGTTACTTAACAGTCAAATACTAACTCTCTCAATCTTTTTTCCTTTAGTCTTATGTAACCTGTGCCCTGGGTATAGACTATGTTGGCTACGTGATGATCTGCTTTGCAGCCACTAACTCCCTTTGTTCACTTGCATTTGGAAGGCTTTCTCAGTATACAGGGAGAATTGCTCTTTTTGTTTTAGGTAAGTTTTACCCAGTGTTCTGGTACTTTTTTGTCCCTTGAGGCCAGAGGCATATTATGTGACTTCTCGTCAGAAAGTATGACAGACATAATGACTGAAATTGTTGGAGGTCATCACCTTGAGAAGAGCATATTGCATGATCATAAATTGAAGGGGATGATGAATCACACAACTGCTTCATGAATTCAGCGTAGTTTCAAATTTCAAAGTATTGCGATGTCCCAGCATTTTGAGAGCCAATTGACACACTGCCTGATTTTGGTCGTGGCTTTATTAATGTTTTCCAGGTATGATTAATCCAGCCGCAGTCTCTGCATATCTTCTTCTGTGATGTTGTGGTACAATAAGCACAACACATTGGACAAACAAGCCTCTCTTCTATTTTTGCCATTCAAAATACCTTTTTCTTTCTTCCTTTCGACTGCATTATATGCACTTTACTTCCAGCTGAACAACTCTCGTACACAACACAGTTCACCCTACAACTTAAGACAAAATCAAACTTGTCTTCTTATTCTGGGGCTAGTTGCTGGCCCGCTGGACTAACTCACTGTGGCCATTACAACAGTGTGCTGCAACTGCCTCCAACTTGCTAAGATTATGTATATTAAGCCTACAACTGAAAATCCCTGCAAGAATTGTGAAGTGTGAGGTGGGATTTAGCCATATGCTTCTCTGTGGCTGACATTAGGACTATACAGGGAGTTTATGTGAGAGAGGATGTCCAAATGTATTACTTGGTACAAAGAATATTGCAAAGTCTATAAAGGTTTTTTATTCATGCACTCAAAAAAGCATCAGTTAAATAAAGGAAAACAGCATGTGGTAGTGTGCTTTAATTTAATTTGATAACAGAATAGTTAAAACATTACAGTATCAGTCAAGTACATCCTGCAAATGAGTTTTAAAAAATTGTTAGGTTTAATTAGGAAGTTTGAAATCCCAGCCAAGCCATTATCTCTCTGTATCCATGTAGATTATCTCCAGTCCTCCCACATGTCAAAGATGTGTCGGTAAGAGTATGGACATGATGGATATAAGACAAAAGCCAAACTTGCATGGGAGGCTGTCCATCATAATGTGCACTAATACACCCACACTAGAACCAATTTAAAGTTGCCAAGCAGTGTAAGCTTGATTTCTATTGGATCTGTGAAGAAAACCTGGAGAAAAGGGCAAACTCCACAGGGGCAGTTTCGAGGCTAAGATATGTACATAGTCTTCTGGGGATGAAAGACAGCAGTGGCAACAATTGCTGTCCACAGTTTATGCATTATTTATTTATTTAGAAAAATACCCAAGGCAATTAAAAAATCTTTATATGTTTATCAATAAATTTATAGGCAACAGCGGACAGAATTTTAGAGCAGAGCAGAAGGATCCTGATGTTTCAGTTATTCCTCGTTTACTGGACTTCAGGTGGATGCTAATAAACGTCTATACAAAGCATTCAAACATAACACAATGTGCACACTGTAAGAACAATGGTGTATTCACTTAAAATGTAACAGACTACATTAACAGTGCTTGCCAAAAGGCTTTGTGCCTATAGGAGCTCAGACACATAAAACGCCTAAGCAGTCTCAAGGAGCATTATCAGCAGCTTAGGAAAAAATAAATAAATAAATAAACAAACCCAAGGACCAGTAGGGTACTTGATATGAGGCTTGATATGTTGTCCAGTAAGACAGTGCTGGAATTTGTACCTAGAACCCTGTTTGCTTCAAGATAAGCCCCTTAACTGTACATAAACTGTATGCCTATATGGTCAGACAACAATTTCCCTTAATTTCTAATATTTTTTTAATAATTTCCTTTAACTTCTTTTCACCTTTAAGAAACTTTTGTCTTTCTTAATGCTTCTTCTGACTATCTGCCCTGCGTCTTTCCCAACTTGTTAAAACATTAAACATTAAAACATTTATATTCAATATTAAAAAAATAGACAAATGATCATTGCTTCAGAAATGTTTTCAGTGAAAAGCTGTTATTAACAAAATTGTTTTGATTATGCAGCCATGCTAATTGTTAAGATCCAGTTTTACAGTATTCTACCAGATTCTAACACATTAACCTATATTTATTCCCTTATTGTTTCACAGCGGCATTCACAAACCTGGCCTGTATCATTTCTCTGCTGACATGGAAGCCACACCCAGATGAGTTCCCAGTGTTTTTTGTTTTTCCAGCACTGTGGGGATTGGCTGATGCTATATGGCAGACTCAAACCAATGGCAAGTGAAATATTGTAGTATTTCCCTTTGGTGGGTGGTGGCATGGGGTTTCATAGCTTAGTTAGTTGTTTCCACCGTATATAATTCATTGATTATCAGTCCGTTAGAATGGCAGAGAATACTCTGGCTGGCCGAACATATTAAGCTCAGATCCACAGGTGTATATCCGTGAGCTATGTTTAATCACCAATCACATTTCTCCTGTTGAAAACATGCAAGATCTTTTTAGTCAGATACGTTTCTGTGATTGTGAAGTTCATACCTGTGTAATCACAATGCTGGCAATAATAGACCCTTTGCTCAAGTAAATATGTGATATGTTGTGGAACTCTAAAATGGTTCTATAGCTGTGTGGGTACATGGGTGAACCTTTTAGGGATAGGTCTTGCACTTGATGCCAGGATTGGCTGTGCCTGTATTTAATCCTTTAATAGAATAACCAAATTAATAAAATGATGGATAATGCATGCTTACATGTATTAGAATAAAACATCAAAAGATCAAATGAAACAACTAAAAATGGACAATCTATTGTTCTGAAAGTAAATAAGCCTAACCTGGAGAAGTCTGCCTCGTGTTCATCATATTTAACTTATTACAATATAGAAAAATTAAAGTATTGCCATCATGTCCAGGAGCCTCATGTATAAACAGTGCATACGTACAAAAACTTTGCATATGCCCATTTCCATGCTTACATCGCAATGTATAAAAAAAAAATTGGGGCAGCTCCCCCCACTTGTGTACTCACGTTTTTGCTTGGTTTTGCAAACTAGTGGCACCCAGTGTCAAAGCAGTGCTAATGTTTCTGTGTTGTCTCCCTTTTTTCAGATTTGAATCAGTGACACAGGATTTATCAAATACTAGCAAAATACCCGCGCTTCGCAGCGACGAAGTACTGCCTTAAAATTTTTATTAAGAAGAAAATTAAACCTTTTTAAACTGAGGGAAAATATACCAATAATTATTTGTTAAGGATCTCTTTGTATACCACATTGTGAGCTGGCCCTCCGGTTGTAATATGACCAAGCTGTGCGCTGAGCTTACTCTTGAGCATGCAATGTACAGTTGGCCATGTGAACAGTAATCTTGTTTCAAATCTCACAGCTTGGATTGCTGCTGTCATAATCGGTTTGAGTTTCATGGTTTGTTTCAATTACGACAGTATTTGTAGCACTTGTGTTGAAGAGACATTCGGCATCTGTCAAGCGTTGTAAGTATACAACCGGTTTCATTGATAACTTCACATCCAGCTTTTGAGAGTTTAAACATTCATAAACTTCGAAGTGTCCACTACTGAAATCGTCACCTGTGAATCTAAGATGTTTAAGAGGCATAGGCGGTTGTCGAAAGGTGTAAAATATTTGGCCATTTCGGTACACTTGAAAGTGACAACCGAACAATTCAGCGGCAGCCATCAACTCACATGTAGATCCATAGGTGAAGGGCTTAAGCATTTCACTCTTCTAGTGCTCCTGTGTAGAATAATTATCTCCTGTACCGTCATCAATCCACACCTTGAACCTGTCCCAGTCATTCAATACATAAGACACAATGTTCCTCTGGATATCAAGAGTGAGCCTCATATGGCCGTGCACTATGTAACAAAGAGAATGGAAAAAGTAGGTGCCATCTCCGGGCATGGAAACCACTCGGTAAGTGACAGTTCTTTGATCAATGGTGATCACCTCGATAGACATGTTAATGGGGGTACGGTTGGAATGATAAAGGAAATGGGTACCTGAACAATGTAAACTAAAATACCTACACAATAACTATAATCGTAATAAATGAACAATAAAACAGCGGAGAAGCCGTGGATAAAATAAAAAGGCTGTAGTTATCAGCAGGGAGACGTGAATCCCGTGGCGAAGCAAGGAAGGGAATGTAGAGACCAGAGAGACGGATGGCCTTATATAGGCAGTCAGCCAACTACGTGGGAGGCGTGGGGATGGGGGACCCAACGCCACCTCACACGGTGACCGAGCTGCAGGCTATATACGTATATATGTACGTAAGTAGGATTCAGTTAAGGTTGGGAACCCGCGTATTAAATTTCTTGAAGATGGGCCCATAAGTAACAAAGACCATTGAAAAGTTCAATATGGAGGCCAACAGTGGCATCATACCACCGAAATAAGTATGTACATTGGTTTCGGTTAGCGCAGGGAAGCCGCCTACCAAATTTTGTGAAGATGGGGCCATAAATAAGAAAGTTCAACATGGCGGACGTTGTCGACCGTTATGACCGTTACGCGTAGAATTTCGAAATGAAACCTGCAAGGAATGAGCCTGCCAAATTTCAGCCTTCTACCTACACGGGAAGTTGGAGAATTAGTGACGTTGGAAAGTTCAATATGGCGGCCGACAGTGGCGTCATACCATCAAAATAAGTACGTACATCGGTTTCGGTTACCGCAGGGAAGCCGCCTACCAAATTTCGTGAAGATGGGGCCATAAATAAGAAAGTTCAACATGGCGGATGTTGTCGACCGTTATCAACCATTATCCATTGTATGTGTGTCTGGCATCATTGCTGCACAGAAGCTGATCGGAAAGCTCTACGGCAGGTTGTATCAAGTGCACAGTGGATTATTGGGATACAGTTTCCAGCCCTGGAGGACATTTATAGCACACACTGCCACCAGCCACCAGCATCTGCATGGATTCCACTCAGCCATGCCGCAGCCTATTTGAACTTGTTCCTGCCACGCACTCGATGCTTGCTGGGACTGGTGCAACCCTGGATGGATGGAATAATTAAACATGTATAACAAAGATTTTTCAATGCTCCATAAAAGTTTTGAAGAATCGGCATTCTAAGCTTACAGCTGGCTTTACATTTATTACAGAGGTCATTGGGTTGTAATTGGTTACGTGGAGAAAGAAAACGGAAGGACAGGAATTGGGGGTTAGTATGTTTGACAGAGACAGTACTGCTGCATTAAATTATTCCATTCAGAGTCACACATGTTCCAGCAAGCTTCTTCCAGGACGCGGGAACAATCCCTGGGTGGGGCCAGCTCATTGCTACCATTGCAAGTAGTGATTAATGCCTGGGTCGGGGAACACGTGCTACTTTTAGTTATGATGGGATTTGAGAAAATCTAGTAAGTTTATGACGTTCTACTTTAACAATAAAATAAATTACAAGATCATAGTGGAAATTTCGAGATTAAAGTCAACATTTTGGCCTTGTTTTTTCTTCATGGTGTCGTTAATTTTAATTTTCTTTTCTCTGTGCCCTAATATGTTTCCATTTGTATGACACACTAACGGTGGGCTACGACTCGCCTTTTCACTTCAGGTTTGACATCTGACCACTTCTTTTTTATTTTGGATACTGTACAACTTTCTGAACACTGTATCATTCCATTACTTTCCATTTGTTGCTTATACCACTACTTAAGGCAGGGGTGTCGAACTCCAGGCCTGGAGGGCCGCAGTGGCTGCAGGTTTTTATTCTAACCCTATTCCTAATCAGCAAGCAGTTTTCACTGCTAATCAACACCTTTTACCTTCATTTTAATGGCTCTGTTTTTAAGGATTCGGTCCTCTGAATTGATTCTGTTCTTCATTAAATGATAGCCAAACAGAAATAAGACATGAAACGAGCCAACAGATGAGCAGCTAAATAAATTGGGGCTTCAAACGCCAACCAATTTCACTCCAACCAGTTTCTTAACGAGAAGCCAATTCTTGCTGTTAATTAAACCCATTATTTAATTCCATGGTTTGTTGCTGCTCTCATCCTGCCACAGCAGACATTTCCAAATCTGTGGAGTTTCTGTTTTTTCTAAGAACACCGTCAAAATGGTTTGGTGACCTGAGAGATCAGCCTTACTGAGACCTTCACCTTTTATTTTAAGTTATTGCGTGAGGTGAGCTGGTCATATGTCAGCTCGTTTTGTGTCTTATTATTGTTTGGCTGCTAATTAAGGAAAAAGAAACAAGTACGGGGCCTGAGTCACATTAATTAAAACTAAGGCAAAAGAAGTTAAGTTGTAGCAAAAACTGGTCACTAATGAAGAAGATGGTTAGAATGAAAGCCTGCAGCCACTGTGGCCCTCAAGGACCGGAGTTCAACACCCTTGGCTTAAGGTAACAAACAGTATGTTTTTCTTGCCTCCACTTCACAAGTTTTCCTTCTCCCCGTGCTTTTGCCATTGTCTTTTCACAAAATATTGAACATAACGGGCTATTTATATTGATTTGCATAATTCTGTGAGGAGTCTGGGTGGGGCAGTAGGTTTGTGCATGTGCGCTACTTATAATGTTGACTGGGATTTATGGAGCTGAAGTGTGTGGAAGTTGGAATTTTTTTGTGCATACTCACATTTCCACTTTTGGCCATACTCCATGTTTTAGTGTGAATTCTACGCACAGCGTTATACATACCTGGATAGTGCATGATGCTTCTGGGATAGGCTATGGCTCTGGCCAATGTTGGGATTCAGGTTTCAATCTTAGTGTTCCCACATATACACCTTATCTGATATCCACTCTGGAGGTTAGCATAAATGGACTGGATAAGGATGGAAACATTGACCTGTTAACAGAAAGAGACTATAATCTCATTACGAGAACCAAAGAGCAGGTTCCCTCTCAATAACACTTAGAAAATCAAGACCTTTTATTTTCAGACTTGCAAAACACCAAGCCTTAGCAGTCCTGTATAGATGTGTTCTATATTCTAAAGCAGATTTTTTTTGAGGATTTCAGATGGGAACAACATATTTAAAACCTTATCAATGGTAATCTCTGGACTTTTACGATGACAGTGCTTGATCTTACAGGTTAGCAGTTAAGACTCCACATGAAATATTCAAGATGATGAAGTTAATATTTTGGATGCTTTATGAACTAGATAAAATTATGCATTTGTAGTTTTAAAATGAAATACTTGCATCCATATTGTTTACAGTAATTGTTGTTACTAATAATATGACTCAGTGGCCAGGCATCTTGGTAAGTTAGCATGAAAATGTTTAAAAAATGTCAAAAGCAATATTGTGATACCAATGGAATTTCAACTCTTGTATGTGTAGCAAAAACAAAGGAAAAATAAAGATTGAAAGAAGACTAAAGTAGAAGCAAAAAACGAAAGGTAAAAGCAAGAGGTTGACAGTTTTAAAAGCCTTTACAAGGGTGTGTAAAATTCAGAAAGCGAAAAAAAAGAAGGGTGATGATTTGAAAACATTTTAAAGTTCTGCCAGACTGGAGATGGCTTTTTATCTAGAAAAGAACACACAGTTTTATTTCCATCACCAGGGGTCTCTTTTAAACAGATTGCGTACACACAAAAAGAGGCTTGAAATATTTGTATAGAATTTCCCATCCAAATGTTATGATTTATAAAAGAAAACCTGACATGAAGCTTATGTATTTTTATGACAACTGCGGCCCATGCATACGCAACATTTCGGAGGAACTGGGAAATGACGACACCCTTGATCAAGCAGGGAAATGCATCCAAAATAGCTATATGATGACTCACGCATATAATAATGTATACCTCCGAGTCATTAGTCTAATGTGCGTTGATGTGACAAATATTTTATACCTGTTGAAAATGATTTATAGGTTCTATTTAGTTCCCTTTTAAGAGGGCCAATGCTGTGTACAGTATTAGCACTGAAGAACTTTTGCATTTTTCATCAGTTTATATAGCCTGTTGTCACATCTCAGTGAATCTGCTTAATAACATAGTGTAAATGTAAATAAAATGTTTAAATGTAAACAGGCCTAAGTATTCTGAAAATGTATGTGGAAATTCATGAAAATCCAGTCTACAACACAGTTAAAATGAAATAATAATATTATAATAACAATAAATATATGACGTGTTTCATACTTGCTCCCCACTGTTATTTAAAATTTTTTCTTTCTTCATTTTGTAAAACACTTTGAGCTACTTCATTTGTATGAAAATGTGCTATATAAATAAATGTTGTTGTTGTTTTAACAAACAAGTTAACAAACTGTAGACAATAACAATTACATTTAGGTTTTCATTAACAAAATATTGTACACAACTGTGCAAACAATACTAACTTCTGAAGCCATCTATCTTGTAAAAGTAGTTTTTGTTGAGGTAGCCTTATCTAAGCATTTCATCTTAGTCTAAAGATTTTGAGCTAGAAATACCAGCCTGTCAACCGTCACAGGCTTCAAGGATGCCCTGTGACAACTGACAATATTGCCACTGCAACTAAATACCCTCTCTGATGGTGATCTGGTGACAGGAACACAAATGTATTTTTGTGCCAGACAGGCAAGATAACTGCATGCCCCTTCCACCATGAAAGAGGATCTGCTTTGTGCTCTACTGGACTTGTCACTACATAGTTGGACAGTTCATTCTCAATTGTTTGCCTCTTTGATGCTGTCCAGAAGGTGGGGGTCATTGTCTAAGTGAAAAGGCCTTCCAAAGAAATTTTAAGTGGTGCCCCGGTTGGCTGGTCTGCAGGCTTAGACACAGTGTTGATCATAGCTGGGTTACTTGTGCTGCAGCAGCTCTATTGGAGGCCAGTAATTCCATTTCCAATACAGCTTTGAGCTTCAGTGCCTTGATCCTGTCAGCTGCAAAATAAGTGGATTTAAATTGTGGATCGACAAATGATGCCATGTCCAACAGGTCACTTATGATGGGTTGGCATACTTTTCATTCAGTCAACCCACAATGGCAGATTTGATGTATTTGCCAAGCTCACTGTCTCCTTCATCGTGAGCCAGGATGGTAGAGTTGAAAAGTCAGAATACTGGTTGGACATATGAAAGGGTGACATAATCCTTTCCTGACATCGCATCTCTGAATTTCTGAAGAGGTTTTGGAGCTTTCTGGACTACTTCATGCACCTCAAAATCTTGCGAGGTAGGGACAAGATGCCTGGATTTTTTGTCAAAGGACAGGACTTTTGAAAATGCTCTCTGCTGCTCTACAACCCTCTCAATCATTTTCTGGTTTAATCCCCAGCGCAGGATGAGGTGGTGAGTAGGCAGTCCCAGCTGCATGAGAAATTCAGCCAGCTCCTTCCTCCTCTGTCAGCTGTAGGAGAAACTGCTGACAATTCTTTTGCATAAAGAAGTTACTCAGGTCACTTAGTCATGATCCATGCCATGTTCTGTAGTAAAGCATGCTTTTACTTTTTAATATTTTCCAATTATGTTAAAAGGAAGGCCTAATGAAATCTGATTAACACATGGCAGTACATTAGACATGCATTTAAATTTGTTACAATTTTAACTTGCATTTGTTTTTTAATAAATAAATCTGTAAAACATTTCATTAAGAAAGGTCTAGCTTAAGGGCATTTTACATTTTATGCTGCAGCTAATTTAAACTTCATGAAATATATTAACGTGTTTAACTGACATAACTCATTATACTATAAAGGCAAGCAGTTTAAAACTCACTTTTACTGCTTAATTCTGGCTTTGATAAATAAAACACTTAGCAGTTAGCATTAACTTTTTTTTTTTAAATTACCAATTGCCAGATGAAGTCGATGCCCAAAGCACTTCATCCTCTGCCACTTCAGCGACTGCAATGATTTGGTAATGTTGCTCCTATTGTTGTTTGTAATACCAACGAGCCTCTTTTCATCCAGCTTCTAGTTTATGAGGGTGTCTTGTGGGGCGTCAATGTGGTTTTCAGGGAAATAGAATGTTTACACACACACATTTAATCTCCCATTCTTAAATGAACTGAATAGTCAGACTTACATGTGGCTCAAAGGTACAATTTGACCATTTATCAGTTGTCAAAACAAAATGTTTTAGTTTAATGATCAGGTCAGTAAGGGTACATCTGATTTGCATGGTTATGCAGTGCTCCTTTTGCATAGTAATTGTGACTGGGCAATTCGTAATGTGGGTCAAGAGTTTTGATCAGTCTTTTAAAACCGTCCATTTCCACAGCTGAGATAGGAAGCATATATTTTGCTATGTAGTGAACAACTGCCTCAGTGATACCTCAATCCATATCCAGCTCTATTTATGTCCCAGTATCTTTTAAAATCTCAATATAATTGTACCAGCCCTAGGAGGCAGTACATCTATTTTTCCTATGGTGTGGGTTCACAAAAACAAAACATTTTTCTCAGCATTAAAAAGGCAATTCACAGCAGTGTCCTGTTCTCCTCATACAATTGGATCACTTTACTGCACTCCTACTGCAATACAGACAGCAAGAATGAAGCTGCTTTTGTTAACCATTAGGTGTTACATTCCATTAACGCATAAATCATATTCTTCTATATAAAAGCGGTCGGGATTGTCCTTCCGTCCCGTGAGTGCTACGCAGGCGCGGAGTTTCACACACGCCCCGTCCATTTTGCAATGCACGATGGGATTTGTAGTTTCGTTTTTCCAGGTAAAAGATGATTTTCTACTCTAGACTGTGCGATATCTTCTTCTTCTTTCTTACTATATAAAAGCGGTCGGGATTGTCCTTCTGTCCCGTGAGTGAAAAGCGTAGCGGTATTCCGCTTATCACAGACTTACTACTTGCAGCTTGCGGTACGAAGCGACATGATGTGAGCAGAGTTCTGGTGCTCCCATCGTTCCCTTGCTTTTGTGCATGATGCGCTGGAAAAATAGACAAAATGATGTCTCTGGAAATAATTAATGTTGATGGAGTACAAATGCCTCACCGCGTAGTAAATATCAGGGGGGTTCAAAAGGGCGACCTCAATATAGAAAAAAAGTTTAAATTTCATCACAAAAATAACAGAAACTACGAGTATTAAAGTAATACCGCTTGTAGCCGCCGATGTATAAGGCGAAGTCAGGCACGGGTAAGACGCATGTCAAAGAAATCTCTCAGTCCAAAAGTTTGTTTTAAAAATATTTAGTGAAAGTTAAAGGCAGGGCGGCACGGTGGCGCAGTGGTAGCGCTGCTGCCTCGCAGTTAGGAGACCCGGGTTCGCTTCCCGGGTCCTCCCTGCGTGGAGTTTGCATGTTCTCCCGTGTCTGCGTGGGTTTCCTCCGGGCACTCCGGTTTCCTCCCACAATCCAAAGACATGCAGGTTAGGTGGATTGGCGATTCTAAATTGGCCCTAGTGTGTGCTTGGTGTGTCCGTGTGTTTGTATGTGTCCTGCGGTGGGTTGGCACCCTGCCCAGGGTTGGTTCCTGCCCTGTGTTGGCTGGGATTGGCTCCAGCAGACCCCCGTGACCCTATTCGGATTCAGCGGGTTGGATGATGATGAAGTTAAAGGCAAATAATCCATACAAGAATAAAAGGAAAAATAATTACACACAAAGAATAAAGGCAAAAAAAGGGAAAAATGTATCTTATATAAACTTAGTTTTTCTTATGAAGCTTTGGTTACTTCTGTACTTAAAGGTTATTTATTTCTTCTTCTGTATGCTTTAAACATACGGTTCAAAACTTAGATCTTTTAATTTACGAGTTACTTCACACTCAAAAGACCCTTAGGCCGTTGGCACTTAGATATGCGCCAGGCTCAGTGACGTGCATAAGCACGAACGCGAGCACAAAAAAGAATTCTTTCAAGGACATGGTTAAAAAACCGTATGCCTCTGTACCTTACACAAGGCAAGGCCAAACACTTACTAAAGAACATTGTTTACTCAAAAACTGTTAAGAAATGACAGGAAAATACCAACTCAATTCTATTCACGGGGGTTTTAGGAACCTCCCATATTTTATGCATTATCATCTAGTAAATATTCATACATTTTATAGAACTAGGAAAATGGCTCTTACACCGCTCAAATGCAATATAACCAAATTAATGAGTTTGTATAAAATATCAAATTGATCTACATATTGAATTGCCTTAAGAAGTGGTCAACTTAAAAGTCGGTCGCCTTAAAAGGCGGGTCAGCCTAGTGTAATGCTAAGAAGTGACTGAGAAACATCAGAAAACATCAGAAAAATATCTGCACCAACATGAATATTTGAAAGAAAATCAATTCATTTGAGTCGGGTAGCCTGTGTGCTGTCTGTAGAAAGAAGTAAGGTTGCATTTTTAGGCAAGATTTGATTTATTGGGTTGTTATTGATCAGGTTGTTTGATAAATGTCTGAACAGTTTATTGAGCCTTAGCACTCTTGATCAAAATATTTTTTTATGTTGTTCATTCTGTTTTTTTCTAGCACTTTATGGAGTTCTGTTTGAGAAACACAAGGAGGCTGCATTCTCAAACTACCGTCTTTGGGAGTCAGTCGGATTTGTGATTGCATTTGGTTACAGCACTTTTCTTTGCGTCTATGTAAAGCTCTATGTGGTCCTAGCGGTGCTCATCATCGGAATGGTGCTTTATGGGTGCGTGGAATATACTGAATACAAGCACCCAACACCAAAGGAAGAAAGTACTACAGAGACAATCTGCAAGGCAGAGACCAAGCTATAAATCCTTTATTTTCCTTATCTGAAGAACTGATGAACTTAGCTTTTATCAGGCACACTTTACAAGTACAATTAAAGGCTTTATACA
Organism: Polypterus senegalus; assembly: GCF_016835505.1. Lineage (NCBI taxonomy): Eukaryota > Metazoa > Chordata > Cladistia > Polypteriformes > Polypteridae > Polypterus > Polypterus senegalus. The sequence goes on along the minus strand of NC_053156.1, from coordinate 233,486,031 downwards.
CTTACTTCTTCATGACTGCAATGTTAAGTGGACTCTGAATCTGCTGTCATCAACACAAAGTTTGCTTGGAATCATCATTTTCCATATGGTGCATAATGAAGTGGAAGTTATTCAACTTAATGCTCATAATGTGCTATCTATGCTAAGTAGGATAACAAAGAGTCACAGATGAAGGAGATACATTTGGAGTCACTGGTAAAGGGCTTAGACTGACCTCTCAAATGCAACACAACACCACTGTCCACCACCAGTGTCACAATGCCAACCTGACACAAACAAGCATTTCTCTCAACTTTTGCAATTTGTTCCCACGAAGAAGTGGCATTGCAGGCATTTTTTCCTTGTTGGTGTCATCATTCTTGACTTTCTTTATGTCTATTGAAACTCATGAAAAAAACTCATTTAAAATAAATATATGATGAGGCCTGTAAAAGGAGATGTCATGACCTTTTACTGAGGAAAACAATTAGATAAAATAAGCTGATTTATTTCTAAACATTTATTTTGACAAAAGCCACTACGTTTCAAAATCACCTCAAAAATCAACATGTCTTCCTACAAAGAAGTAGGCCTGCTATCACCGATTGTGGTTAGAGCTGGTCTGAATGAATTTTAGTGGGTAATTATAATCCTTATCATGAAATAAAGAAAATGTGAGATTAACGGGATTTCCTAAAGGTCTATCTTAAAATATAATTTTGCTTTTTTAATAAAATTTAATTTACAAAATGTTAATATTCATTCTTTGTGTTTCTTAATATGATGTGTATTATGGAATATGAAATATAAATAAACAAATAAAAGGAAATGCCTATGTATATAGCAGGGGTCATTTAAGTATGTGTGTGAATAAAGATTTGAAAAGAGTAACTATAAAAGTTCATATTGAAAAGCAAAGGAAAATAAAAAAAAAAAAAAAATGAGCATCCCCACATGTACCTGAATCTCCCAAAATGTCAAACCCATTTAATTCAGTTCTGGGTTACACAGAACCTTAGCCTATCCTGGTAGCACTTGCTCAGTCCTTCCCAGGATGCAATTACATTGTTCAACCACAAACACTTTCAATGAAGGTCATTTCAGTGTTGCAAATTAATCTGATACATGTCTTTTGGAAGTGGAAGGGAACCTGGAATATCAAGGGAAAACTTAAAGACATAGGGAAAACCTGAAAACTCCACACTTAAAGTGGGGTCATTCCATCTCAAATCAACCAATGGCCTATGCACTCCAAACTCAAAAAATTCTGCAAAAATTACCAGGTTTACCCATGTTAGTCAGGCGACTAACTGTAAAATGTTTTTGATGTAAGATCAATACTGTACTTTCCAAGATACCGCCAGCTTACCGAGGGGACAAAGGGTGTTGATTTTATCTGGCCTCATTGTTTCATCAAACTTCATAAGTCCATTCCTCAATTACTAAAACAACTGAGCAGGCTCAAACTTTGCACACTGGTATGTTAATTTGTATAGTATGTGACAAAAAGAAAACATTTGGTCCAGATAGCCCTGCATGGTTAAAGCAGCCCCTTGAAACTGACCAAAATTTAATTTGAATGTGTTCTATATTCTAAAGCAGAATTTTTTTGAGGATTTCAGATGGGAACAACACATTTAAAACCTTAAGATGACAACCAGTTATGAGTTCATACAAATCAATGGTAATCTCTGGACTTTTACGATGATCGTGCCTGATGCTTCTGGGATAGGCTATGGCTCTGGCCAATGTAGGGAATCAGGTTTTGTGCTTGCAATCTTAGTGTTCCCACAGATACACCTTATCTGACATCCACTCTGGAGGTGAGCATAAATGGACTGGATAAGGATGGAAACATTGACCTGTTAACAGAAAGAGACTATAATCTCATTATGAGAACCAAAGAGCAGGTTCCCTCTCAATAACACTTAGAAAATCAAGACCTTTTATTTTCAGACTTGCATAACACCAAGCCTTAGCAGTCCTGTATAGATGTGTTCTATATTCTAAAGCAGATTTTTTGAGGATTTCAGATGGGAACAAAACATTTAAAACCTTAAGATGACAACCAGTTATGAGTTCATACAGACCAATGACAGTGCTTGATCTTCCAGGTTACATGTTAAGACTCAACATGAAATATTCAAGATGATGAAGTTAATATTTTGGATGCTTTATGAACTAGATAAAATTATGTGGAACTCCAGGAAGTTCTATGGCCACCTCAGGACTCCTCCTCTTCCCCACCCTATAGGATTATAAAATTATGTCCGCAAGTATTTTGACAGCGATACAATTTTCATAATGTTGGGTCTGGACGCCACCACAATTAATTTGAACTGAAGCAATCAAGATATGATTGAGATGTAAACTTGCCGTTTTAAATTTAAGGTGTTTAACAAAAACATTGTATTAGCCACTTAGAAAAGACTGACATTTTTATACATTGTCCTCCAAATTTCAGGGGCTCATAAGTATTTGGACAAACTAACATAAACATGAATATAATGATCATTTTCAATACTTCGTTGAAAATCCTTTGCAGTCAATGACCACCTGAAGTCTGAAACTTATGGCCTTCTCCAAGTGTTGGGTTTCCATCCGATTGATGCTTTGCCAGGCCTTTACTATTGCTGTCTTCAGGTACTGCTTGTTTGTTGGACTTTCTGCCTTCAGTTATGTCTTCAGGAAGTGAAATGCATGTCCATTTGGATTGAGATCAGTTGACTTACTTGGCCTTTAAAGAAGATTCCACTTTGAAAAGCATCTGGTTTGCTGTCACAATATGTTTTGGCTCATTGTCCATTTGTACTGTTAAGCGTCGTCAAATCTGTTTTGCAGCATTTGTCTGAATCTGAGCATACAGTATAGATCTGTACACTTCAAAATTTATCCTGAAACTTTTGTCAGCGGTCATATCATCAATAAACACCAGTGACCAACTTCCATTGGCAGTCACATATGCACATGCCATAACACTACCTCCAGCATGTTTCACAGATTATGTGGTATGCTACTGATCATGTGCCGCTCCTTCTCTTCTCCATTCATCATTCTGAAACATGTTGATCTTAGTTTCATTTGTCCAAAGAAAACAGTTTCAAAACTGTGCTTGTTTTTTAAAAATATTTTCCTTTAAAGTCTAATCTGTCCTTCCTATGCTTGAGGATTACCAATGGTTTCCATTTTATGGTAAACCCCCTGTATTTACTTTCATGAAATCTTCCCTTGATTGTAGACTTTGGTAATGATAGGCCTACCTCCTTGAGTGTTTTTGGCTAAATGTTGTGAACTGGTTTTTCTTCATCAAGGAAATAATTCTGAAATCATCTAGCACAGTTGACTTCCATGGTTGTCCAGGCCTTCTGGTGTTGCTGAACTCACCAGTGCATTCCTTCTCTTTAAGAATGTACCAGACGATTGGTTTGACCACTCCAGGTGTTTCTGCTGCTTCTCAGGTAGACTTCTTTTGATTCTGTTTTTACTCACTGGGACGGCTCTTTGGACCTCATATTGAGAGTTCACAGTGATAGCTTCCAAATGCTAATTCCATACTTGGAATCAACTCCAGACCTTCTACCTGTTTCATAGTTAATGAAATAATGAGGGACCTGCTCATACTTGGCAATGGAACAGCTTTTCTGTCAATTGTCCAAATACTTTTGAGCCCCTGAAAATGAGGGGACCATGTATAAAAATGGCTGTCATTCCTAAATGGATCATACTATATTTCTGTTAAACTCTTTGAATTAACGCTGAAAGTCTACACTTCAATCGTGTAATTATTTTTTAATTTCAAATTCATTGTGGTGGTATACAGAGCCAAAATTATGAAAATTGTGTCACTGTCCAAATACATATGGACCTAACTGTAATTCACATAATCCCAGGCACTGCAGATTTTTGTTCTAGAATGCAGATTGTGAGATCTCAACACATCAGTGTTGCAATTCTTAATTACTCTTTTATTGATAATGCAGCCTAAGTGATTATTGACTCACATTACTCTTCACTTCAGCACATTAATTTTGGAAACTTTCTATTTCTGCAGAAAAATATCTGCACCAACATGAATATTTGAAAGAAAATCAAATTTGAGTCGGGTAGCTTGTGTGCAGTCTGTAGAAAGAAGTAAGGTTGCATTTGTAGGCAAGATTTGATTTATTGTGTTGTTATTGATCAGGTTATTTGATATATGTCTGAACAGTACAATGAGCCTTAGCACTCTTGATCACAATATTTTTTTATGTTGTTCATTCTGTTTTTTTCTAGCACTTTATGGAGTTCTGTTTGAGAAACACAAGGAGGCTGCATTCTCAAACTACTGTCTTTGGGAGTCAGTCGGATTTGTGATTGCATTTGGTTACAGCACTTTTCTTTGCATGTATGTAAAGCTCTATGTGGTCCTAGCGGTGCTCATCATCGGAATGGTGCTTTATGGGTGCGTGGAATATACTGAATACAAGCACCCAACACCAAAGGGAGAAATTACTACAGAGAAAATCTTCAAGGCAGAGACCAAGCTATAAATTCTTTATTTTCCTTATCTGAAAAACTGAAGAACTTAGCCTTCATCAGGCACACTTTAGAAATACAATTAAAGGCTTTATACACTTACTTTTTCATGACTGCAATGTCATGTGATCTCTGAATCTGCTGTCACCAACACACAGTTTGCTAAGTTAACAATTAATGCTAATGCTTAACAATCTATGCTAAGTAGGATAACAAAGAGTCACAGATGAATGAGATGCATTTGAGAGGCCAGTCTAAACCCTTTAACTGTCACTCCAAATATAACACAACACCAGTGTCCACCACCAGTGTCACAATGCCAACCTGACACAATAAAGCATTTCTCTCAACTTTTACAATTTGTTCCCACCAAGAAGTGGTATTGCAGGCATTTTTTTCCTTGTTGGTGTCATCATTCTTGATTTTCTTTATGTCTACTGAAACTCACTGAAAAAAACTCATTTAAAATAAATATATGATGAAGCCTGTATGAAGGAGATATCATGAACTTTTACTGAGGAAAACAATTAGATAAAATAAGCTGATTTTTTCTTTATTTTGACAGAAGTCACTACCTTTCAAAATCACCTCAAAAATCAACATGTCCACAGAAATAAAGAAAAGGCTACAAAGAAGTAGGCCTGCTATCACCGATAATGGTTATAGCTGGTCTGAATGAATTTTATCTCTACCTACAAGACAAATTTGAGAAAAGTGGGTCATTATGATCCTTATCTATACTAATAAAAGGCAAAGCCCTCACTCACTCACTCACTCACTCATCACTAATTCTCCAACTTCCCGTGTGGGTGGAAGGCTGAAATTTGGCAGGTTCATTCCTTACAGCTTCATTACAAAAGTTGGGTAGGTTTCATTTCGAAATTCTACGCGTAATCGTCATAACTGGAAGCTTTTTTTCTCCATTTACTGTAACGGAGATGAGCTTGAACGCTGTGGGGGCGGGGTTTCGTGTGACATTATCACGCCTCCCACGTAATCATGCAGTACATAGAAAACCAGGAAGACCTCCAAAAAAGCGCTGAAGAAAACATGGCATTATATAATTGAGAAGGCAGCGAAACAATAAGAAGCGAGCGAGTGACATATACAACCATATTCATGAGTTCTGCTACTTCGGAAACAAAGCACGATGTAAACCTAAACTTTAAATTAAGTTCATAGACAGGCTGCCACTGGCGTTTGTAATTTAGTGCCTGCCCATATAAGGCCGTCCGTCAGCAGCAATCCAATAGCAAACTCCCACTAAATATTCACGGGTGAAGGACTGTTCTTATGCAGAGGAAGATAAGATGGTCAGGGTGGTGTTTGGCACAAACTCAGCGAAACTGCGAGAGAAAGTTTTAAGTGCCAGGACTGAGGTAACATTAAATACAGCCATGGACATAGCACGAGATGGCACCAGCACAGCTGGGAACCTTCGATGCATGTACACCGAGTGGCTCACGTGAACTGACGAGTGCACAGAAAAAGCAACAGTTCCAAAGAGCTGAACAAAACCGAATTACACAATTGAAAAGGCAGCAAAAAATATGAAGCGTCTGATACATACAAGCATATTCATAAATCCAGCTACTGCGGAAACAAAGCACACGGTGGAAAAAGTCAATGTCCCGCTAAAGGAAGACAGTGTAAAAAAAAACCCGTGCATGCAGTGTGTCAGGTCTCAGATAAAGAAGAAGACGAGCTGTTTATTGATGCAGTAAGAAACGAATCGATGAATGAAACCTGTCATCTTTACAACGATTGACAAACACGGAATGTAACTTGAACACAACACATCCTACAAATACGAACCTGATTGAAAGAAATAATGATAATCAAATCCTTGATGACAGCAACACTCAGTAACACTCACAAAACAAATACTGTATATTGACAGTCATGTTACGTTATTTTTAAAATGTTCCCTTTTCTTTTTCTAGCTTTTTTAACACACTATATATATATCCCGATCTACATACTCGAATAATGGATACTTTATTCACCATCAATGATTGTTTTGGTAAAGCCATACTCAGTGTATTCATTAGATGAACGGTAAAAAGTAAGAGCGAGGGTAGGATGACTTATTGAGGCATGCAGGCTGTAGTGCGCGTCAACTCTATCTGAATTGCGCGATCACATTTGAAAAATATATCTTTTCAAGTTCTATTTAGTCCATATGTGTCAAACTCAAGGGCCGGGCCACATCCGCCCGTGTAATTATATCCGCCCGAGATCATTTTATATACTGTATTATTGTTATTAATGGCCGGGTATATGAAGCGCTGGTAACACAATAAACTACAGATCCCATAATGCAGCGCTTCAGCTGCCTTGCGACTTACGCGTTAATCAAGTCTAGCTTATGATGCTGCAAGTTATTGCGAAGCTAGCTCACACGATGCTGAAGAGAAAAGTTGATTCTGAAAATAGAGCCTTTAAAAACCGATGGGAGGCTGAGTATATGTTTACTGAACTTGTGGAGCTAATGTGGCTGTAATTACAGAATTTAATCTAAGACGGCAGTATGAGACAAAACATCAGGGTAACCTGAAAGACCTGAATGCAATGCAGAAGATACAGAAAGCAGAAGAATTAAATAAGAATCTGACACTTCAGCGGACGTTTTTACCCGTGCACAATCACAAAGTGATTTCAAGTGAAGCTGCTTTTATGGGAGACACAATGCACCAGTGCACTTGCCCCACTTTCCCTGTTGCCAAGTAATGTTAAACCAAGTCGTCACTACGGTGTTCCCAAATCGCACTTTGCTGATAAACTGAGCGCACTGAGTTTGCACGGCGCTTTGGTGACTTTGAAGAACAAAAAAAGTCCATCTACATGCGGCTCGAACCTTGTGCATGTTTGGTAGCACATATCTGTGTGAGAAGCTCTTCTCAGTGATAAAGACTAACAAAACAGCACACAGGAGTCGCCTCACTGATGAGCACCTGCAATCCATCCTGAGAATCTCCACAACACAGAACCTCACACCAAACAGAAACGAACCTGTTGCCAAAAAGATGCCAGGCGTCCAGCTCTAAAATGACATATGAGCAAAGACAACTGAATGATTTGATTTGTTATTGCTGAAAGGAACACATTTTATTTATATTTCCAGGTTTTGTTATGCAGCATGTTCATATTTGAATTTGTATAATTTTGACAGGATATATTTTTATGGAGAGCAAAATCTTTTGGGATATTTAAAATCTAAGTTTATTTTTTATATAAAATTACATAAGAGTAAAGAAATTTGAATGTTTGTTCTTTTAACGTTTACTTTATTTCTAACTTGTATAATTTAGACAGGATATATTTTTATGGAGAGCAAAATATTATAAGTTGTTTAAGGTTTGAGTTGATTTATTCAGGAATAATATTCCTGTCTGTTTTTACCATTCCTACCAAAGATATTTCTGTCGACTAAATAAAAATTCCTTCTATTTAAAATTTAAATAGAACTTGAACAAATACGATAGTTCATAATATCCACTCAGACTTGCACGTAAGAGCGGGAGTTATCCGTTTTAACAAGCAGCGTATTGCACTGATACGAAATAGCTGTGTGTGTATATATGTAGATATGTATGTATATGTATATATGTTTATATGTGTGTGTGTATGTATATATATATATATATGTATTTGTGTGTATGTATGTATGTGTGTATGTATATGTATGTGTATATATGTAGATATATATGTATGTATATATGTGTGTGTGTATGTATATGTGTATATGTATAGATATGTATATATGTTTATGTGTGTAAATATATATATATATTTATATATATATATATATATATATATATATATATATATATATATATATGACAGCAACACTCATCACTCACAACAGTTACAAAACAATTACATTGACAATCATGTTACGTTATTTTCAAAATGTTTCCTTTTCTTTTTCATTGCTTCTTTAACACACTACTTCTCTGCTGCGAAGCGCGGGTATTTTGCTAGTCATTAAATAAAGAAAATGTGTAATTAATGGAATTTCCTAAATGTCTGTCTTAAAATATGATTTTGCTTTTTTAAAAAAAATAACATTTACAAAATGTTAATGTTCATTCTTTGTGTTTCTTAATATGAAGTGTATTACAGAATATGAAATATAAATAAACAAATAAAAGGAAATCCCTATGTACAGTATATAGAAGCATTCGAGTATGTGTATGAATAAAGATTTGAAATTAGCAACTATAAAAGTCCATATTGAAAAGCAAAGGAAAATAAATAAATACATAAATAAATAAAAATGAGCATCCCCACATGCACCTGAACCTCCCAAAATGTCAAACTAATTTAATTCAGTTCTGGGTTACCCAGAGCCTTAGCCTATCCTGGAAGCACTTGCTCAGTCCTTCCTAGGATGCATTCACATTGTACAACCACAAACACTTTCAAAGAAGGCAATGTCAGTGTTGCAATTTAATCTGATACATGTCTTTTGGAAGTGGAAGGGAACCTGGAATACCAAGGAAAAACTCAAAGACATAGGGAAAACCTGAAAACTCCAAACTAATAGTGGGGTCATTCCATCTCAAATCAACCAATGGCCTATGCACTCCAAACTTAAAACATTCTGGAAAAATTACCAGGTTTACCCATGTTAGTCAGGCGCCAAGCTGTAAAATGTTTTTGATGTAAGATCAATACTTTCCAAGAAACCAAGAAACCGCCAGTTTACCGAGGGGACAGGGGGTTTCGATTTTATCCGGCCTCATTGTTTCATCAAAATCCACAAGTCCATAGCTCAAGTACTAAAACAACTGAGCAGGCTCAGACTTTGCACACTGGTATGTTAATTTGTATAGTATGTGACAAAAATAAAACATTTGGTCCAGATGACCCTGCATGGTTAAAGCAGCCCCTTGAAACTGACCAAAATTTTATCTGAATTATTGGCTTAGTATGCTTAGGCCTCAGAAACACATATTTGTAACCAACACAAACTTTTGATTTTTTTCCTTGTTCAGATAAATATATAGACTTTCTGAAAAAGCCATACACAGAAAGGTAACTACAGGTATATCAGGGTTTTAACTGCAGATCTCTTAAATCCAAAAAAAACATTTTATCCAAAAAAAATCTTTTTATTTATTCTACATGGTCCCTTCTTTCTCAAAAAACAGTATGGACAATAAAAAAGGGTTTTCTTTACAAAGAATCTGTTTTGTAAAACCCACTTTACTCATCACAATGTAATGGAGTGTAGGTACCTATCCTGGGATGAGACATTGTTCATTTATAAGACAAACATATACATAATATACTTATATAAAATCGGACACTGACCTGACAGCATACATTCCGACTGCAAGTGAAACCACAGCAAGTGTAGAAAACCAATGCAAGCACAGAGATAACAAGCAAACTGTACAACACAGGGAAACCAAACTGGAATCCAAGTGGTGTGATGTAGAAACTTTACTGATTCTATCTGTAAGATTGATTGTAATAATTAAAACTTCTAACAATTCATTGCTCAGAAAGATTTAATAAACATTATCTGGTGATAGAACCAAATGTGAATGAGACAATGAGGAATTCACACGACACACACCTGAGCCATGTAAAGCTTCCAAATGACATAACTGCATATGCCCGAAAAGAAAACCTAAGCAACACCGAGAATACATGCAAATTGTGCAGAAAGGGCAGCACAGCAGGAAGAAAACTGAAAACTGAATGGTGGGAGGCTGGATCACTACCCACTGAGACAATGACTGCTCCTTTAGAAAGAAATGTATACATTAAAGTTTTAACAATTTAAGATTTTATTTGAATTACTAACCAACACTTGGTCAACAATCCATCATAACTCAGCTTAACCTTTGTAGACTGTTTTCCACAGACCTAATAACGAAAACCTTACTAAAACTACAATACCACTCCTTTACATGGAGACCAGGATGACTTTCACAGAATGATTAAAAATATGAAAAACAAATCTGCTGAAATGGAATCTGTGTAGTATTCTGTGGCAATTCCATGTTAAATTTGTTGATTGCATTAGGTATGGGCTGTAAATGAGGGCAAACATGAGAAAAGGTATTTTAAAGAGTCACATAAAATGGAATTAGTGAATCATATTTTTCAGTCAGCCAAATCAAGTGAAGGGATGGATATTATAAAGCAAGGGTTAGTATACACTGTAATATTTATTTGTGCCTTGTCTCTTAAAACAATAAGACCAAATGCATTATTAGTTTTCTCCATGACTGAACTTTAAAGAAATCATCATTGCAATTAATAAAATCCAATTTTACATAACTAGAGTCTTAATGTTAATTATATCTACTATCTGGCTCTTTACTACACATTTTGATCAGTCTAGGCAGTGCATCTTAATTGCGTTCCCCTCACTTCAAATAACAATCCCAAGATACACTTTAAAAACCTTCAACACCAATATTTTGCATTTATTTAATGAATGGCTTAAGTTGTTCCAAGTCCTTGGAAACGTAAAGGATTATCTATTGCAACAAAGACACTTTAGTGCTGTAAACTATTGACTCACCCTTCACTTTGCAAACACCTGAGCATTCAACGTGAAAAACCGAAAGGAAAGCATTCAATCTACTGACAATGTTAAAACAAACCTGCTCTCTGGCTAAATGGCTGGTTTCAAGGTAAACATTATCTTCTCTGACTTCACATAACATATTTTACAATTAATATGGTGGCGTCCAACACAAAAAACCGAGAAACGAATTACCATAGTATTTAAGCTATCAAGTAAACAAGACGCAACAATAAACCTGCCATCTGGAAACTACATTAGGAAGGGAAAATGTGTACCTTTTTGTGCTACGTATTTATTAGCTTTTGTCCTTTTCTCTTATTGCAAAGGAAATACCCAACCACAAAGAAAATCCTGCCCTCCACATCTCTTGTATATCAGTACCTCCTAGTAACCACAATGTGGCTCAAAGCCAACAAAATGTGCTACTGTACCTGTGGTGGTTAGTTACAAAGTAAACTCAGCAATCGGGAGAAGTTGGGAGAGAACGGCTATGACTGTTCTTCGTACTGTACAGAAAATACGGTGCATTTTCTTCATGAAGTTGCCATTTCCAACGTCAGTTAAATAGTATTAGTAGTAATAGTACTGTCATTTGTACAGAATACTGTGAAATTCCCACTTGTATGTCTGACCAACAACTAGCTACTCTCCAGCATTAAAATAAAACTAATTTTAATGGACAGAAATCACAAATCTGCTTACTTGATGTTCAGTTATGTTCTCAGTTTGTAAAACCTTGTGGAAAAACTAATGAGAAAAAAATCTAGTATAGTTAATGATACTTAATAGATGGCAATTTATGTCAAGAAAACAGACCACTCTGGCCTAACAGTGAAAGCTCTGCCTAAGAACTGGTTCAGGTCAGAAATGGATTGGAAGAACCCAGACACCAAAACACTGAAATTGGCATGTATGTTAAGATGGAACAAATGAAAAATTAAGCAATAAGTTAAACATGAGGGTACGGGAATCCACTAAAACCACAGTATTACATGAAAAAAATAAACTTTTGAACAAAGTAGGTTTATTACTGAAGCATTATGCTCTGAAACAATTGAATATTTATTTTTTAGATAATAAGTATGAAGTTTATTACAAATGGAAGTGAAAAAATAATTTATTATTAAGGAAACATTACTGATGCAAAGAAAAGCATATTTCAATTATTTGTTCATCCATCTATTATCTTTACTTATGTATCCAGTGCAGGGTCACAGAATAGCTGAAGCCTATCCCAGTAATTATCAGGCACAAGACAAGAACTACGCCTGGATAGGATGCCAGTCTATCGCATGATGAACACACTCACCCACCCACTCGGGTCCTTTTAGCAAAGGCAATTCATCTAATCTGCATACCTTTTGGACAGAAACTCACACAGACACAGAGAGACCATGCAAACACCTCACAGGACCACCTAGGAAGTGAACTCCAGTCTCCTTTTGGGAAAGGCTCCAACCCACTTCACTCTGAACCAGACTGATAAATTATGAATGCATAACTATGTCATCATATTCTTCCTTGTTCCTGTTTCTCTAAATTAGTAACTGTTTCTTTGCTTGCCAGTGAAGCTTCTGCCCCTTCCAGCTGCATGCTTTTATTTTTTTTTTCTTTAAAAACTTTATTTTTATTAATTTTATTACAATCCATACAATCAAGTTTTTACAAAAAGAAGAATTATGTTAAAAACAGATCGATCCCCACCCCTGAGAGAGAGATGTAAGGCTTGTAAACATACCTAAATTAATAAATTCTCTGTGCTTTATAAACTTATTTTAAAATATTACTGATTAGATCCTGCCATGTTTTGAAAAAAGTCTGTACGGATCCTCTAACTGAGTATTTGATTTTTCCAATTTCAAATAATATAACACATCGGTTTCCCACTGACTTAAAAGAGGAGAGTTTGGGTTCTTCTAGCTTATCAGAATCAGTCTGCGTGCCAACAGTGTAGTGAATGCAATCACAATTTGTTTGTCCTTCTCCACTTTAAGCCCCTCTGGAAGAACCCCAAACACAGCTGTTAATGGGTTAGGAGGGATTGTGAGTCCAAGGCTGTCTGAGAGGTAATTAAAAATTTTTGTCCAGAATAATATTAATTTTGTGCAGGCCCAGAACATGTGACCCAGTGAGGCTGGGGCTTGGTTGCAACGTTCGCAGGTTGGATCATGCCCTGGAAACATTTTGGAGAGTTTTAGTCGAGACAGATGTGCTCGATATATAATTTTGAGTTGTATAATTGTATGCTTTGCGCATATGGAGCTCGAGTGAATTCTCTGCATTGCTACTTTCCACTCCTTTTCTGATATATTAATTGAGAGATCATTTTCCCAGTGTCCTCTTGGATCTTTGAAAGGAAGGGATTGTAAAATGATTTTATATATTGTTGAGATGGAGTCTAATTCCTTGAGATTGAGCAATATTTTTTCCAGCGTGGATGAGGGTGCAAGATGAGGAAAATCTGGAAGGTTCTGTTTAACAAAGTTCCTGATTTGAAGATAGTGAAAGAAATGTGTAGCTGGAATGTTAAATTTGGAATGTAATTGTTCATAGGATGCAAAGATGTTGTCTATATAAAGATCTGTAAGCAAGTTAATTCCAATTTTTTTCCAGATATTAAAAACTGCATATGTTTGTGAAGGTTGAAAGAGGTGGTTCTCTTGCAGAGGTGCCACAGATAGAAGCTTCTCCGTCTTAAAATGCTTTCTACATTGGTTCCAGATTCTAAGTGAGTGGAGCACAATTGGGTTATTAGTGTATTGCCGATAACGTGTGTTTATTGGAGGGCAGAGCAAGGAATACAAAGAAGTACTGCATGATTTTACTTCTATTGCGGTCCAGGCCTGTGTATGTTCTTCTATTTGTGTCCAGGTTCTTATCGCCTGTATATTTGCCGCCCAGTAATAAAACTGGAAGTTAGGTAGAGCCATGCCGCCTATTGCTGCATGCTTTTAAATCTTGCTTTAAATAATATCACTAGTAATTCCAATCTTCACATTATGTAATTCCAATCTTCACATTCTGTAATAGACTATACTCACTTAATTTTGGATGGCCATCTAAAGCAAAAGGGAATTTACGCAAAAGGGATGATGATCTGACAGAGTGGCATTAGCCTGTGATGGCATCTATTTTTTGGTCAGTATAGTCATGAAATAATTTATAAAGTGTTACCACCAACATTTTCACTTATCAATCATTCCATATTCTCTCACTCCCTCCCTCAATGAGAATTAACTATTGAAATATGAAATGGTAATTTGTTTTTACACTCAAATATCCTAAATGAGGACATCCTTATCTCTGATTTTCCTTCCAGATCCAAAAGACTTGTCTGTTTTATTGATTGAGAACACTACATTGGCCCAGTAAAGGTCGCTGCATGATTGAGTGTGTCCTGTAATGGGATGACACCACCTCTAGAACTGATTTCTTCCTTGATTAGAAAAATTTGTGGATTGAGAAAATTGGACCTTTGTCAGAACAATTGAGAGACTATATAAAAAGAGTCGCCCTTTGGATATACACACAAGGAGATATGCTGCAATAAAGACACATTCAAAAAAGTTGAGAGTGTTTATAAGGAAATAATAAACTGAGGCGGCTATACAACAGGGGTAAAATCAAACTTTTGGAAGCAGCATTCTACTCATAAAAGACCTACCTCAAAGAGTTATCCTCCAAATTCATGAACATCTGCAGTCTTGTAAAGAAGCTGAACATGAGCCCTGCTATTATATACAGAAGACAAGTGGCAGTCACAAGAAAACCACTTGTTTAAAACAAATGATGACTCTCAAATGATCCACCCTGGGTGCTCCTTGCAAATTGCAGGCCAACCTTGCCTATTTTTATAACAGATGAAGTATGAAACTGTTCCTGAATATCGGAAAAAAATGTTTTTGATGTGGACATACAATTACTGTACTTGCAAATGTGAAATAATTCATTGGCACTCAACCTATTGCAGAGTTTATTAATAATTATTACTACTAGTACAAGTACTCTGAGAGCAAATATATCTACACGACAACTGGATATGAAAAACTTGTATCCTCATTGCCCTGATTTCACATGGCAAGGTTTAGTAGGAGCTTTGGAATTTTTTCTTGGATTTCTCATTTGACCTCAGTTTGAAGAAAACAATTGAATTGGCTTTGCTTGTTGATTTTAGGAAATTTGTTTTAGTGGTGAATGAAGTACTGTATTAAATCAGAATTCACCATGTGACAACACTTTTTTAAACACACGAGTAAGTAGATACAAAATATCATTTTTTTCACTTGAACATCTGAAGAACAAAGAGAGTGCTGATGATAACAGCTGCTACCAAAATGAAGCTGGGTTTAAAAACCACAGTCTGATTAGGTTTGCTAGAATGAATAAATACTCGTCTTGTCTTAAGCCTACAGAAATCTTTACAGAAATCTTTAAAACTATTTCACCTAAAGATAATATACTGCCAACGAAGAAATCAGGAGTTTATTGAAAGAACAACAAAGTACTTTTCCTGCACAAGATATAAATTTGTAGGACATGGAAATGTAATTTGAGGGACTTGTTTTGGTATAGAATTTGGCACAATTTAAATGACATGTTCAGTCTGAGAAAAATTAAGTGTCAAAAGTGTTTTGATATTCTTTTAATAAATTGCCAGTACTGGTTAAGTGGTTAAGACTTCAAATCCCAAGGTATTGACACTGTGCAAGCATGAGCAAACCACGTCATCAGCATGTGCTCCAAAAGTGGCCAGTTGTATCTCAAATGTTGTTAAGTTGCCTTGGATAATGGGGTCAGCCAAATGACTAAAGGCAGGTTAATAAATCATTCATGATTTTAAATGATAGTCTTGTAAACGTGTACCAAAGCCTGAAGCTAAGAGTTCCCAACCCTATCCACAGCGAGCCTAAAAAAATTGTCCAGGTTTTTGCTGGCACCCAGCACCCCTGAAGCTGGCAACCAGTAACAGTGGACTAACACACACAGACCCCATATGATCCTTGGGTGCACAATTTAATGGGTCCAATGTGGGACAGATTTGGTGCTCACGTGGGCTTGATTGCCTGGGTTATTAAATCATTCCTATCTACTCACTCTCTCTGTTTTACATATATACGTAGTTTTAAAAGTCAGGAAGCTGAAATCCGAAACTACTTTCCAGAACACTTCTGCAAGTTATCAATTGATAATCAGTTTTTTGTTATATTGCTATTTTGCGGTCGAGATAATTCCACGCAGTGTATGTCATGAAGAACACCACAAACATGATACTTGAAAAGGTTCAGGCGATCGCTCCCCGCCCCCAGGGTTCGATGGTGCCAGCCCGTTAGCCAAACACCTCACGCCATTTTCAGGGCCGGACACAATCGCTTTAGCAGAGGTCGCCGCCACCGCACCTCTCATTACAGGTTGTCGCTTTAACTCTCTTGTAATTACTGAATCACGCGGCATGCTTAGACACGCATAATTGCACAGCGCTCGAGTCTCGCGTAAATAACTGCACACTGCCGCTGTGAACTAGCTTAAAATTTAATAACTTCTCAATCGATACTCTTACTCACTGTTGTCTAAACAGAAGCAGCTCCAGGTCCTCGGGTCTCATTTTCATATGGAGAAACGGAATGATAACAATGAAAATGAAATCATAGTGAATTAATGAAGGGCTCGCCTGGGCACCAAGGAGCTCAGACCTTATCGCGAGGACACACTTGGGCAGCAGCAGGACGGCACAAGCCTGCTGTATCCAGGAGACGAGCTGATAAAGCGTCCCGAGCGGAAACGAGGGGCACTTGACTTGAGTCGAGGCTCAGGTAAGGCCGGGGGCTTCTGGCGCGGCACGGAGAGGGTCGAGGTGGGTGGAGCGAAGAGGGGCAAAGCCGCGGGTGAAACAGTGCACCTGGTACCGGCATTCAGAACTGTAACTGTTTTTTATTTTTGCATTTCATACATCAAAAGAAATCTTTATTAAAATAAACGTTAATGTGATGTTAGGAACAATGGTGTGAAGAACTAATAGCCCTTCATTGGGATAATTTTCCTCTCTGTGCCCATTAACAGCTATTGAAAATAAACTTTAAAAACTGTAAAGTGTACACTGTTAGGATAAGTAGTCATATTGACACAGTGGGGACTGGGAGTGCTACTGCTTCACAATACCAGGGCCATGGTTTACTTTACTTTCTATTTTAAGGGTGCTTAACAATGCTACTATTATTTATATTACTTAGGTATATCAAATTTCTGGATATTTGCAAATGATTTGTGGGGATATTTAATTGCAATTGTTCTTTTTTATTACAAGGTCGCAGGAATCCAGAGACTGTCCTGACAACATCGGGCCCAAGGCAGAAATTCTGCTCTGGACAAGATGCTTGACAAATATGCCCTTCTTCACTGATATCAGGCAGTTAAGAGTCATTTAAAGTTATCTGCTTTCTGTTTTCAAATTCTTGCAGGGTAAGTTTACTCCAGATACACTGGTTTTCCCTCCGAATCCCAGACATGTAAATATTAGATGAAATAGTGACTCTAAACTGCCTGCATATGAGTTAGGAAGTAAAACTATGCGAGTATGCCTGGGTGTTGTCTCTGTGGTGTTTTATTGTTCTCCTCGTGTCTGGATGGGCTTGTGTTTTCATACTCTGTTTTTCCTCTTACATTAGAAAAAACAATTGGTCATTCAGTGCAACAAGGCTCGCCAATCCTATTCACCTAATTCCTTCAAAAAACATCGTTGAGTTTTGAATATCCCTTAAGTTGTACCGTCTATCACACCACAGTAGGCCTTATTCTGTGTGTCTGTAGTTCCCCGAGTAAAGAAAAACTAACAAACATTTGTGTGAAATGTAGCCGTAACAACTTTTCATCTGTCCTCCTATGTTCTTGTTGAACTAATTTTAGTCATTTTAAACTAAGAGCTTGGATCCACTGTATTAATTCTTTTCATAATTTGAAACACTTTAATAATGTCACCTCTTTATCTCCGTTTGCTTAAACTGAAAATGTTCAATTCCATCAATCTGTCCTCATAGATCATTTCTCTGGACTTTTCCTAGTGCTGCTATTTCTTTTCACTGCACACAATACTGCAGGTCAGGCCTCATCCAAGTGTGTTATAAAGCTGAAGCATAACTTCCCTGGACTTGCACTCTACCCATTGTGCTATATAACCTAACATTCTGTTGCTTTGCTTAATAGCTTACGAACACTGGCAGAATGTTCATGGTGACAAGTCCACTCTGACTCATAAATTGTTCTCATAAGCAGTACTTTCAATTTTCAGACTTCCTATTGCATATTCATATCTAACATTTTTACTTCCTATATGTAAACCCTAACACCTTACCTACAGGCCCATGCATGTATACCATTCAAGTCTCTCTAATGATTTAACAGATTGTAGATTATCTTCAGACTTAACATGTTATATGTTAATTTTACTATCCAAATCATTTATATATAGTAGAAATAGCAGTGGGGCCAGCCCTGACCCCTGTGGGACACCACTGTAAACATCACCTATTTCTGATAGGGTTCCTCACACCATAACCCACTGCTTTCTATGTTTTAGTCATTTCTGCACTCATCTACAGACTACACCCTGAACTCCCAATTCTTTTAGTTGGATGCCTAACATCTCCTCTGTGACAATAGAAAATACTTTCTGAATGTCAAGATAAGTAATTGATATACACCACTCTGATCATATCCTTTTGTTGCTTCCTCATAGAATTTCGGCATGTTAGAGAAGCACAACCTTCCTTTCTGAACCCATGCTGATTGTTCTTGAAAACAAATTTTTGTAATTTGCTGTTCATCTTACTTTTAATTTCTTGTATGGCTTTTGTGAATTTACTTGTGATGCACATTAGGTTTATTGGCCTGTAGGCACTGTACTTGGATAATAATTTTTATTTTCTATTCCTTAGGAATTTGCCCATTGTGCAGCAACTTTTGAATGATATGAGTCAAGGGTTTAAGTATACACTCATTTGCCTCCTTAAGCATTCAAGGATAAATGCCACCTAGTCCTGATGATCTGTTAGATTTGTTAAATGGTGTGATTAAGTATGGGTTTTTATGAGTGTGTGCTGGTTGACAAACTGGTGTCTTGTCCAGGAATGCTTTCATGCCATGTACCCAGTTTTGCCAGGACAGGTTTGATCCCACTGCCTGAGTTGAATTAAAACACTAAGAATTTTTTTTTTTCCCAAATGGACAGGAGCTCTGCTGATTTATGCACATCTTGTACTGAACTTTGATGTCCAGGCCATTTGGCGTGCCCTGCTGTCCGAAGGCCTCAACGAGTTTTCTTCTGTAGTTCACAGATCTTGATGTCCATGGGTGTGCTGTCACCATGCTTTTCAACCCACCTGTTTTCAGGATCAACTTTGACTCTGGATGTAGCCAAGACACAAAATGAATAAATGCTTCTAGTCAGCACTTTATTTGTATTTCATGCTAATAACTTAAAGCCTTACTATATATGTATATTTTTTTATTTCTAGACAATCAGTCAAACAAATCAAAAATGATGGCTGGGGCTGATGCTGCTGATGCTCCCAAAAAGCCACTGGTGTTTCGACTTTATAGTGGGGTCCCAGAGGTGGTGCGACAGGTGCTTCTGGAACGTGGCTGGATTGAGTACAATGAGCAAGAACATGATGAGAAAGACTGGAATCTGTATTGGCGCACCACTTCTTTCACTGAAGCTGAATATGAAAACATTCTCCCATGGCAACGTCTCAATCATCACCCCAAAACCATGGGAATCACAAGGAAGGACTGCCTAGCTCGAAATCTGAAGCGCATGAAGGGTATTTATGGCTCAGCTCTCTATGACTTTAGCCCTGTTGCTTTTATCTTGCCAAATGATTACACCAAGTTTTTGGCAGAATATTCCAGAGAAATGCTGGAAAATGGTGGAACACCAGGATACTGGATTTGTAAACCAGTTGATCTTTCCAGGGGTAGGGGGATATTTATTTTTCAGGACTTTACAAATTTAGCTTATGATTCCTCTGTCATTGTGCAGAAGTATATCAGCAACCCCTTACTTATTTCTGGTTACAAATTCGACCTCCGTATTTATGTCTGTGTAAAAAGTTTTCACCCCCTTACTATCTACATGTACCAAGAAGGCTTGGTTAGATTTGCAACTGAGAAGTACTCTCTAAATTCCCTAGACAATCAGTATGCACACCTGACCAATACCAGCATTAACAAATTTGGCCTTTCATATAATTCTGAAAAAGAGCGTGTTGGTTCAGGGTGCAAATGGACAATGAGCAAATTTCGGACCTACCTACACAGCCTGAATATTAATGAAATGTTATTGTGGCAGAGAATCAACAGTATTGTGACGCTCACTTTGCTCACTATAGCCTCTTCCATACCAGCAAGCCCCAACTGTATAGAGCTATTTGGCTTTGACATTCTGATTGACAGCAACTTTAAACCTTGGCTCTTGGAAGTAAATTTCAGCCCTGCCCTATCTCTAGACTGTCCTGTGGATGTCACTGTCAAGAAGGGGCTTTTACATGATTTGATTGATTTGTTGAATTACAGTGACGTGGACCATCTCAGAGAGAGTGCATTTGCACAGCAGGCACAGAAAAGGCCATCTTATGTAAGGCTTCAGCCTTTGTCTTTAACAAAACCAGTGGTTTTGCTGCTTGCTAACACTCTAAAGAGGTCAGGCAAGGACTGTAATTTGGCTCAACCTATATGCAGCCCTCATTCTACATTACATAATTTGTGCAAAGCAAATCACTTGGAGATAAACAAAGAAGAGCACTGTGAGAAGTTGTTAAGTGACACAGCTAGAATATCATGTGTACAATATGGCAAGCAAAAAGTTACCAAGGTATCTAAGGTGTCTCTGACTCGCAAGACGCACCCTAGCACTTCCAGCTCCCAGAAAGAAACAGGCTTAGCTTGCAAGAAGTCTCCTCAGCCTAAAAAGAAAATTGCATCCCAGAACATGGAAAATGTACCTTCTAACAAAAACCTTTGTATGTTGCCAGCGATCAACAAAACAACACACAAACCTGCCTCTTTCAAACGATTTTCCAAGGTCGAATGTATAATGCCAAGATCTCGTGTAGGAGACTTTATTCTCACATTTCCTTTTAATGAAGCTACTGTTAAGGCTTCACAAAAATTAACAAATGTGAAAGCTGCAATTCTAGAGGTCCAGAAGCTCTTGAACAGCATTGTGTCCCATAAGGCATGTGGCATGAAGAGGAGAAAAGAAGATATTTCATCTAATTGCAGATTTGTTGGAAAAGAGCAAAATGGACAGTTGCTCTGGGGCCCTAAAGATCCTCCATTGCTTAGTGTTATGTGCACTAATAATCATAATGACAGTTTCAGGTGATACATTTTTGTATTATGCTCCTCTATTGTTTTAATTTTTTTTAAATTATATAATGTGTAACAAGAATGTACAATATAGGTTTTTATTACAGCCCCTGTATTAAACTATCCTTTTAAATGGTTGTGAATTAAGCATTTATACTGTAAAAGATCTAGGGACTAGATGCTAGTGCTGGCCAGTACTGCTTAATGCCCAACTGTTCAATCCTGTTCATTCTACTTGTGGGTCATTGTAGCTGTGACTATCATCAGATGAAGGAACATCTTGCAGAATGCAAAACAGAACTCTATGATCAGCATTGATAGAGATAGCTGGCAGCTTTGGATTCCACATTTTATTAGACTGTGATGATCTGGGCTTATCACTTTGAGATCATGCTGAAGGACTATTGAATAACTCATATTTTGCTTGTTGGTATTGAGCCATGTTAATGTCTAGATTGTCTGTTGTTTGCAGTGCATTTTAATTCCAGCGTGATTATTTACTGGCCATACTTCAATGTTAAATTGTTTTCAGGTACTGCCTTCAGTTGCACCATTTTATTATGATGTTTGTCAGTTTCTTTTCACTTCTTTTATTGTTTCCCATTACTTTGTAGCACTGAAAATGCATATACCCCACCAGCAAAACTCCTAATTTCCAAAACATTCCAAAAGTGGTGCTGTAGATACACCTACAATAATGCATTCAAGCACACTTGACTACTCTGGATACCTTTTTAAGGTTCGTTTTCAGCACAAGTTAAACAATGAAATTTTAGCAAAATGCAGTGACTAAATGGCACAGGAGAATTTATCCAAATACAGTGTTTATATAAATATTACATCAAAGTTAAGGACAGAAATAAGAGAATTATGAGAATTCTTTGCATAATTAGTGTAAATGGTTTAATTTGATGTGATCACATTACCTGGAATAAACCACTAGAACCCAATGAGTAAGACACTCTGCTGCCACTTACTGTAGATATTTGGAAAGTTTAGATATTTGGACGGATGATAAATTTCATGCTAGATGATACTAAATGTATAAATAACTAAGCCGCTGATCACACAGTGAAGAAATGAAGTGAGCAAGTGGTAAGATGGGAGTACCCCTTCATCTTTTTTAAAAGAAAAAGAAAAGTTGCTAGTAAATTATATAAATACAAACTACATTGAAGAACATGCACATTATCCCTGTTAAAAAGTTGGTAGAGAACTAACAGTGTCATTTCCCCATGAGCACACAATCATCACTCTACCACTCACATCACTCGTGCTACTTGGTGCTCCTATGAAATGAAGCAGTTTGGCAAAACCTGTAGCCATGCCAAAGCTTGTAATGTGACAGACGAGAAGAGTTCTTATCAAGACCTCTAAAGGCATGATATTAAATGAAAATATCTTTTGCACATTTCAGAAAAAATAAGATTGTTTTATTCTGTATTTAAAATAATTAACATTAAAATTATTAACATTCTGAGCTTCTTGAGGTCTTTATTGCTGACCTTGTACAATAGATTGGTAAAATATGTACTGGTACTTGCTGCTGTGATAAGAGATTATCCATTTGTATCTTTTAGAGCAGGGCATCCCAATTACATCCTGAAGGGCTGCAGGTTTTCACTTTAACCAATTTCTCAATTAGAACCCATTTATTTTCTGTTAAAGCAATACAGTTTTGGGGGGGGGGGTTAGTTTTAGTTATCTCATTCGTTACAATTCAGAGCCCTTAATTAATTGCCTATTTTTAGTTTTAGACTGCTACATTTAGATTTTAATTGTTTTTCTAACCAGCCACCAGTTAATAATGAGGTACAAATGACAAAGGAACCACCAGCTTCCAGCTAATGTGCATCTATTTGAACCTGTGTATATGCATCATGAAGTATCTATTTTAATGAAATGTTTGTATTGATTTAGAGAAAGCAAGGAACAAGAGATACAAATCTGTTCTGGATCACAAAAAATATAGACAATGTCCTCAGAAAACAAAAAAATGTACAACATGATGAAAATTTGTCTTGGAAGAATAAAGGCATTAACAACCCCTATAATTAAATACCAAGTTTCATTATCTGCTAGGACTGGCCTCTAATTAAAAACTGTTTGGAATGAAAACCTGCAGCCACCGTGGCCTTCCAGGACCATCAGTGAGGACCCGGACCCCTGTTATAGAGTAAAACTAGTGTGAAGGCCTTCTATTTGTTATTTTCATTTATTATTATTTGATATCAAGTATACCACATTAAATATTAACTATATTTCTGTTCAAAAGCACTAGTAAGTTTAATTATTAATTTAAAAATTGCTTGTTATAAAATACAAATGGAATACCTTTAAATACCACTTTTATGTGCACATTATATATGTAAAACTAGATTGTTATTTTAGAAGAATTAAGTATATAGGACTGGCAAAAATTGTTGGGCTGAATGGCCTGTTCTTATATAGATTGTTATAATTCCTGTTCTGTACTGTACTCTAAATTGCCATGTATTGCTTCCACAAATGTATGACTGGCAGCAAATCATACAATAGTACTGTAGTTGTAGTATTACCATGTGTACTATACATTCAGTCTATCCAAATCAGACGAAGAATTGTACATACATTGACCTCTAAAGTATCCTTGGAGTGTAGTGGAAAGCAAGAGTCCTGAAATAAAGTAGAACTCGACACTCAGCAAGAAAATGATTGGGAACAAATTTATCCATGCATATCTATTCAGACAATCATGGTAGAACCGTTGATTCATGAAATCAGATACATATCTGGAGCTTCAGTTAATATTCACATGAAACACCAGAATGGGAAAGAAATGTGATCTCATTGATTTTGATTGTTACAGGATAGTTGGAGCCAGATGGGCTGGTTTAAGTATTTTTAACTGCCGATCTACAGAGATTTTCAGTGTCTATAGAGTTTACTCAAAATGGTGTGAAAAACAAACAAAAAAAAAAAACATTCAGTGAGCTGCAGTTCTGTGGATGAAACACACTGTTGAGGGAGGCCAGAGGAGAATGGATATTCTGGTTTGAGCTGATAGAAGGGGTATGGTAACTCAGGTAACCACCCTTTACAACTGTGGTGACCAGAAAAACATCTCAGAATGCATGTCAAACCTTAAGGCAGATGGAGTACAATAGCAGAAGACCATGTTGGGTTCCACTCCTGCCAGCTAGGAACAGAAAGCCAAGGCTACAGTTGGCACAGGCTCAGGAAAACTGGACATTAGAAGACTGTAAAAAATTTAGTCTGGTCTGACAAATCTTGATTTCTGCTGAGGCATACAGATGCTATGGTCAGAAATTGGCACCAACAGCACGAATCAGTGCACCCATCTTTCCTTGTGTCAGTAGTCCAGGCTGCTGGTGGTGATGTAATGGTGTAGGGAATATTTTCTTGGCATGTTTTGAGCCCATTCATACTAATCAATCTTCGCTTGATTGCCAATTTGAGTATTGTTGCGGAATGTTTATTCCTTCGTGGTCATAATTTACCCATCTTCTAATGGCTACTTCTGGCATTGTAATGCACAATTTCACAAAGCAAAGGTTGTCTAAAATTAATTTACCAACGAGTTAGTAGTGTTCAGAAGCCTTCTCAATGACCTACTGTAAATCCAATAGAGCACCTTTGGAATGTGGTAGAAAAGTAGATTTACAGCATGAATGTGCAGCTGACAAATCTGCAGAAACTGCATGATCAATCATGAAGAATCCACTGCATCCACTTAACAGTGTCATCTCCAGGCAGAGGAGTAGCTTCAGTGACAGACTTTTGTCACTGTCTTGCTCCACTGACAGACTGAGGAGATTGTTCCTCCCCTACACTATACGACTCTTCAATTCCACCCGGGGGAGTAAATGCTAACATTATTCAAAGTTACTGTATTGTCTGTTTTTACATGCATTTCTATTGCTCTTTAATTTAATATTGTTTTTTTGTTTTTTGTATCACAATGATGGTGCTGTATTATATGAATTCCCCCTTGGGATTAATAAAGTATCTATCTATCTATCTATCTATCTATCTATCTATCTATCTATCTATCTATCTATCTATCTATCTATCTATCTATCTATCTATCTATCTATCTGATGCAATGATGTCAAAATAGAGCAGAATCTCAAGAGGAATATTTACAACATCTTGTGGAACCCATGCCATGAAAACCTGAGGCTGTTTTAAGAGTAAACCCAGTATTATTATAGTGTTCCTAATAATTTGCTCAGTGAGGTTATATTAGTATTATATTACAAGTTACAGTTTTTTATACTGTATTTGTTTTATGGTAGTTTAGGGTGGCAAGGCAGCACAACAGTTAACAAAGAGATGTCTCAAGGATCCAATTTGCTGGGTACATGTTCCACAGCCTGTCATTGTGTAGCATTTGCATGTATTCACAGAGCAAAATCTTAGTTATTTGGGAGTGTACTTAACTCTTTCTGGGCTATTTTTTTTTTTTTTTCCATTTTCTCCCAGGTCTGAATGTTTTTCCCCAAAAGCTCAGTTTTATAAAAATGCATACAAAAGGAAGCACTAAATGCATGTAACATTAATCATTAGCTTTCTAAGATTGACTGTAACACGGCTTACATACTTACTATATACCTGTTTGTCTAACTTTTCTGGAAAAGGAAACAGCTACCTGCCTTTCACTTTTGATTCCCAGATCACTTCCATCAAAATCAGAGTTTGATCAGTCAGTCAGATTCAGCAATAATATGCAAAAAGCAAAAAAAAAAACATAATACCCAGATAGTATTTTGCTTTGCACATTCACTTTGCTCTTTTCTCCGATGTCAATGACATTCTAGACATTGTTAACTCTACGCCCTTCACACACACAGGGGTTCGATGTCAACTCAATGAGTCTAACAGTCCTCCTGGCAAAGAGGGTCTCCCCATAACATGATGGTGTGTTTTGTCAATGTCATTACCCTCTACCCCTGGATATTAACTAAAGTCAACATCAGACCTCGACCCCTGCTGTCGACATCAGCCCTAAAAGAGTTAAACTCCATTTTTCAAAAGAGTACAAAACGATGTCTGTTAGTTTGAACATGCCAGTTTGAAACAAGAAGCAATATACTGAATATATGAAGTGCCATTAATTCCCAAGGTTGTGGCCCATAAGTTTCTGAAATGACACAGTGTACAGTTATTCATATCAGACCTATTTACAGTTTTATATTAACCTAACATATACACCTTGACACATGATGGAGGAAGATAGATATTCTACATGGATATGGGGGTCTGCAAACTTCATAAAAGCAGTAACCAAACTGAGTTTTGAATGCAAGGTTTCTAATTTAAATAAAGTGTGTGTGTTAAGACTCACTCAGACAACAAAGTCAGCTTATCATTGTAGACATGTTAGAGAAAGAATTTTTTCCAGCTTTTTTTTTTCTTTTACCTACCATCTAACCTTTCTCTTTCACAGGCGGATCCACATAGTGAGACTTGTTGCTCATCTTTCCATATGTCAGTAATATAATTTGTATTTATGCAAATAAAAATTGTAAAATAATTTAGCAAGAAAATGCAAGTATGAGGCTAAAACCCATATTTTCATTGTGCATTATAGTCCATTTATAAACCAATTTTGTAACCCACTTCTGCAGTTAATAGTCACAGGGAGCAGGTACCTATTCTGGCAGAATTTTGGCACCAAATGGGAAACTGCCTTGGAAAGGGCACTGGTCCATCACATGGCAGTCTCATACACATGTCTTAATATACTGTCTCTCTTATTATAAAAAAAAATCCTGGAAAGCAAAAGTAAGGCGACGATATGTGATCTTCTCGGAAGATCTCAGTAGACATTTAAAAGACCCACAAGACAAAAGAGATTTGCCATGGAGCGTCTCGTGGGGTCCGTAAACATGAGACTTGGTGCCAAGAGTTTGTCCCAGGGCTGTCTTGCAGGGACGTGGAACATGAGATTCTTGAAAGCATGCCCTATTTACAAAAGATATCATATAAGAGCACACCCATCAAAAAACAGTCAGTCGCAGTAAAAGCATGTAGTGCACACAGATCATGTGCTCTCAACACATATAAAGCGTATAAGGACAATATGAAGAATAGAGACCCAAAGGTTTTGGAGAGAGAAAAAGGCAGATAAGAGATTATGAAAACAATGGAATTCAAAAGGCTCAAACAAATGATGGCACGATACACATGCAGAGAAAGGTACAGAATATGAAAGCAGTAAAATTAGAAAGTATTGTAGCATCCCAGCCAGGTTGAGGCCTTTTTGGTTTTAAGTGGCTGTTCAGTCCGATTGAGGGAGGGCGGAGTACAGCACGGAAGACTGATAGTGGGGTACTGATTGATGCAGTGGGGGGGCGAGACGGGGGACGAGGGATTGGAGTGGGTGCTAGAAAGTTGTGTTTGGGGTTACAAAGTCAGCGACTGTTCAAGTAAAACATTTGTGACACTTTATCATGTCAGTTGGTACAGTATCAAAGAAAACATCGCATTACCGAAAAACAAAAGGTGATTAATCATCAGAACCAGGTGTAATTGAAAAAAGAGCAGGATAAAGCAAGGTC
This sequence comes from Polypterus senegalus, assembly GCF_016835505.1. Classification (NCBI taxonomy): domain Eukaryota; kingdom Metazoa; phylum Chordata; class Cladistia; order Polypteriformes; family Polypteridae; genus Polypterus; species Polypterus senegalus. The sequence goes on along the minus strand of NC_053156.1, from coordinate 233,458,062 downwards.
AGAAATAAAAGGCAAAGAGTAGACAACAAAGTCATTTCGCATTCGCATCATTCAATGCAAAAACGTGAATTTACACGATAATAGACCATATGTTATGAGAACCTGTGGTCCCGGAACAGTTAAAGCAACGACAAGGTGAATTTGAAAGAATACACAATTCGGTCAGGTGTATATTTATGATCACGGAGAAGCGATGCAAATTTTAACAGGCAAAAAGAAAGGTAATGTATATATTCCGAGAATATCATTACACATCAAAGGATATTGTGATATGCCTTTCGTATTAAAATGAGAAAAGCTTTTGCTATGACAATCAATAAATCACATGGACAAACATTAGAAAAAGTCTGATTATTTATTAGAGAAACAGAAACAATATTCACTCGCGGGCAGTTATACGTTGCATTGTTACAATGTGTTTCCAAAAAATATTGTTTTTAATGAAGCTTTTAAGTAAAAGTGCAAATAATGAAATTGAAACAATTCCAAAGAAAAAATAAATAAAAATTGTATAACCGATTAACCATACACAGGTATTGGCGAGCAAAGCAAGCAGAGGGCGAAGCCCCCTAGTATACTAAAATATGAACATTCCAGACACTTCAAAATTAGCATGCTAACCCAGATTGAACCTCAGCTCTAATATTAACCTAAGTAGGTATTTCACTATCAAACACATTTTATGGAAATTCTTTGAAAACTCCAACTGAGGGATAGAGTGTGCAGTAGATGGAGAACCAGTAGATCACTGATTTACCAAATACTATCTAATTTTATCTGGCCTCCTCTGAATACTAATCCAAATTAATAGATGAAAGCAAAAACAACCAATATGCACTTTATAGAACAGTATTACTAACTTGTCAAATAAAACATATGAGCTTCTGTATAACATTTCTTTGACTGTTAGCAATATTATTTTTTAAAGTTAAGTTATAAGACTACAGACTGAAAATCAGCTCCAAAAGTTTGTTTGGACAGGTCAGATGGTATTTCAAGACATTTTTACTGACAAGCAAATTTATGTGCTAAAAGTGGTCATTACTGGAACTTCAATAAAGAAATTTGGTTTAGACCAGAATATTTAGTAATTATAGACCATTTTAAAAAATATTTTTTTCTTTATAAGGTCCTTGTAAAAAGTAGCCCAAAAATGTCATTCTTTCCTTCAATTTCAAACAATAAATAGTACAGTTTAGCAGTAGCAGTATCTGAAACGACTGATCATTCCATACTATTACACAGGGCTGGCTACTATATTTAGTTAATTCTTATCAAATCAATTTTAAATCATACCAAGTTTTGTCGATTGTATTCCATCATTATCTCCTTAATTTAGATATGATGTTTCTCAGTGTTAACTACTTCCTTTAGGAAATGTGCTTTGTAAACATTACAAACAGTTTGTAACATGCAAGTGACACACAACTGTATTTTTCAATCAAGACTTTTGATATTTCTGGAGCTAATTGATTGCAGCAATTAAGTTATAATAATGCAAGCTTTTATTAATAATATTTATTGGTTTTGCTATTTTTACCAAATGACACCAAAATACTGCTTTGCTTATAAATATGCTTGAGGAAACATGAACATCGCAGTAGAAAATAAAAACATATTTAGAGTGAAAGAAATACACAACAGGAGCTTAGCACAGCAGAGGGCCCTGCTGAATAGGGCCCTGCTGAATCCCACATCATTAAAAAAGGTGGCTTACAGCTTTTATATTTTGGTTACTGATCAGTAATGTAAGTGAGGTCATGGTTGCTATCCCCAAGTTGAACTTACTTACCCATTAGAGCGTGTCAGCCTTAACTCACTTCAATTAAGAAAAGGAAAACTATAAAGACTTGATTTCTTACCAGATAATATTAAACAGTTATACAGGTAAGACATATATGGCTATCTAAATAGCTGAAAAAAGAGTCCCAGGATCAAAATAGAAAATTTGTCAGGAAAAAGAAAGCACATCTAATAAATGAGAAAAATGATTTTAATAATTTGAAATTCCTTTCATCGACTTTAATAAACTGGCAAGTTTGGAGGCAACAGCTTCAACTTCCTATATTAAATTAGTTTTAAGAATCAAAATCACTACAAAACTAATAGGGTCCCTGTATTATATTTATATAGTTGTCAAATTGTAAGAAAGGGTTGTGAATTATGTGGGAGATTCCAGAGTGTTTGAAGATTTCAAAGTAAGCTGCACAAACCATTTACAACATTCATGGTTATTGGATACCAGTTCAGTTTTATTGCCCACTACCTAAACATTTTTGACATGTTGCTGTAAATGTCTGATTGTATTACCACCTGTAAAAACTGTGTGTGACAGTTATTGTGGAAAATATACCATAGAGCCTTTACAGAAGTTGATTGTGAACAGCAGCACATACCTAAAGAATTTCCATGATGCACTCTAGAAACAGAGCAAAAGTAGTAATAACATTTCAAAACAATATATTTTGAAATAACTTTAAATAATATTTTAATTCAAATTAGATATACAACAATACTGCCATATTGTACTTATATTATTTAACAAAATTATATAGCATTTGCAGAACTAATTTTAGGAATTTCATCATCTAATTACATTATAAATGTGACTTTTTACTTTATGTTTTTGTCTTGTTTTAATTAACTGCATTTGTCCCTTAGTAAAAAAATTATGGGAAGGTGGATTATAAGGACATATTTTACAAACTTGATCTTTCTTCTTGTTCAAATGCACAAAAAGCTGAGCAGAATTATGTATGACAGGTAAGGTTGTATCTTAATCTTAGAAAAAGAAAAATACTAGCAAAATCTTAAATGTAGCACATTGTTGGAGTTACAAAAAAGACGAAGTGCAACATTTCATATAATATTCCACATAACGAAAAAAAGTGAAGTAAAAAAGGGAAAAGAATGCATCAAAGTAAAAAAATGGAGAAACACAATAAATTATATTTACATTAATAAAATTAATTAATTCATAGACAGAACACTGACAAAAAAAATATAAGAGTATTTATCAATCCTTAAGCAGACATTGTTTTATGTTTGTCAGAAAAATTCTTTTTTAGTTATTCAAAACTTTATAAAGTTTTAAACTTTATGTTGATAAACTCCTCTTCAGATCTTACGCAAATTGCACATTCCTTTAAATCACTTCTTATCAAGTATGATTTTACCCTCTTTATCCTTGATTCGGACACGTCCTGAAGAATACTTGGTTTCCTGACGTCCATTTGAATACACAGTCTTAACAGTTCCATCAGGGTACTCTCTTCTCTTGTATTGTGAAGTATGGATCTCCCGCTGGCCATTGCTAAATTCAACAGTCTTTTCTCCATTTCTAAAAAATATGGCCTCATTACTTATTATTATAGTTTAAATACTCCAAAACAATAATGATGTATAACTATATTTAGACATCATAAATATATTTATATAATTTATACAACGCCCAATGTGCAGAGACTGATGAATTCATTAAAAATACCACAGGTAACAAAAACATGGCATTCAATGAAAAGAAATGGTGATACATTTATTGTGTGAATGTAAACATCAGAAAGCTAAGGGAAATGTTTGTTATGTTCAGTGGTTTCATCATTTTGGCTGCACTCCCATTTCCTTAATAAATCTGTTACATAGATACATTTGTTCTATTATGTGGAGTGTTTTTTTTTTTTTTGGGCATGCACTGGCCTTCCTGTAAATACATTCAGATCAGAATCAGAGTCAATTCTGACACCTGTTGTTTTATTCAACATGATTAAGCCAATTATGTAGCATGTTTTTTTGTGAAATTATGAAATATGAAGCCTTTATGTGCAATGCTGTATTAAGCAAAGCAGTGCTTTCTTCCAACCCAAAACGTTGCTAGGATTATCCTAAGCAAAGTGACTTGGAAGCAAACATAACGTGTGAATAATGCTCTTAAAGTATATTTAGTCTCTGGGTTAGAAACCACCTGTAATGTGTTTAAGAAGTATATTCTGATTTATCAACATCATAGATTTTAGTCACCAAAACTTTGGTTTACCATAACCTTGTGTCATATATGTAATGGCTATCTCCTGTAGCTCATACATAGTTACCGTAAAGCAATACAAAGGCTTTTATCAAAAATGTGTCTGTTTTAATATTCTATTAAGAAAAAAATATTTACAGACTTACCTTTTACAGCAGTGCCGTAGAAATGAAATATCTGAGACTCAATGTAATACAACCTAGACTGTCAGTGAACTTCGGGTTTTAAATTATGTGTTAAACTTACTTGTCTAGCTTTACCACTGTGCCATCGGGGAACACACTTTCCTCACGACCATCAGGGTACAGGTGTTTTACAGTATGATCTGGAAATATGATTTCTTTTGTACCATTTGGGTGGTGTTTTTCTAGTTAAAAGAAAATAACAATAATATTCACTCTTACTGCTCTATTAGAATGTACTAAATAAGATACTGTATTTACACTTTAATTTCATAGAGAAATAATTTCTTCTCTAAATATGATACTGTTTCATTGAATCAATGTTCATAACCTCTTCAAAGTAATGTATTCTTTGTTTGCTATGCATTGGTTTCATATAAAATATTTATAAGTGTTACAGAATTCAGTGTTGGGAACCAGTTGCTTCTAGATGTGCACATCACTGCTGAGCCTCAGTTTCTGGATACAAAGGGTCATTTTAAGGGGATGCTTCTCTAATGACAAACAAAACATTACTTCTAGATCACCTAATATGTTATATGAAAACATTACACGTTTTTATAGTTTTTACACCTTAGCAGAAATCATCTTCAAAGATTGTAAAAGGTTAATTAGGTAAATGTTTCACTTATTCAGAAAAAATGTCAAATGACTTCCTAAAGTTGTGCGCGATATCAAGCTTAACTACACAATTACTCAGCCACAGTATAATTCCCTGAACAGAGTGAGGTGATGAGACACATAAATTTATTTGGACAAAAAGTGTCTTATTTCGACATAAATTTTATCTGTGTGCTATCAATGATAGATCAGAATGTATAAAGGACAGAATGACACTAAACATTAAGCAAAATAAATTCCTCACTCGTTTAAGTTCCTCTACTTTTTCTGATGAGGATCAAGGATCATGTTAATAAGATGCACAGGTGAACCCATGCCTTCACATCCACTTTAGTATACTCTAGCCTCTTTTAGAGAGTTTTCAGGCAAGCTGAGATGTATAAAGCCTACTGAATGCCCTGCTTATGTTTCTAGATTTCCTCCAAAAGGATCTTGTCTGGTATGGCTTCCACAATAAGCACCCATGGGAAGTCCACAGTCTCAAGTGGCTCATCTTACAGGAATCTAATTTCAGGTACTTGTACCTATAATACAAATATCTAAGCCAGTTCACCATAAAGTTGATAGTTCATGGTCTCTTTTTGCTTGAATGTCCAGAACATATAGCTGTAAGTCACAAATACTAAAGTAACAGGTAAAAGTTTTCTTATCAGCAACTCAATATCACTATGGAGCAACACTTTAAATCTACTCTAACTCTACGACTCTCATCCAAGAATTTATGAACATGTTTCCACTCTCCTGAGGCCTCTCCTTCTGGTGTACAGAGTAGGAAAGCTGTAGTCAAATAAATGTTGTACAAAAATGTGAAAGCAGATATACTGTATTTCTCTGTTGCTTTCCAACCTCCCACTGACAAAATTCAGTTGGCAATAATGAAGAATAAAAAGCATCAAAGAGTGTTCCAGAATCCAAAACTGTTAACAAGGAGATAGTACATAGTACAGTCTGATAGGTTCTCATACAAGCCTAACAGATAAAAAAAAAAGTTAAACTGGGGCTCTTACTGTAGCACCTGCCAACGGCTTGCTTGCCCCACCTAATCCTGTATAGTCATTATACACGCCTACCTACTTGAATTTACCCTAGCCGGGACACACAGGGAAAACAAGGAGAAAACAAAAAACATATACAAACCAAAAAACAAGGCATCAAAAAAATTTATTCAGAATGTATTCAGCAAACCATGTGCTTAATTCATAAACCAAAAGGTCAAAATCAGCAAAAAATGGCAAAGAAAACAGATGTTATGATCATTAAAGAAGATATTAATAACTGAAAGTTTACATTAAGATGCAACCTCTTCAACATGAAAATAACTAATGCAACTGCACCTGCCAGCAAATGCACATAGAAAGTGACAGAGAAAAACACTATTCAGCAAAGAATAGTATGTCAAACACAATGGATATTACTTAAAACAATGTGAAATATGTTAAACTAGCTGTAAGTTACAATCTCCAACTTTTTCCTCATCAGTGGAGTGATGTTTCATATCTTGAGTTGCAAGTTTCTTTTATAAAGATCTACTGCTTAAAGATCATTTCACCCATGCCTGCCATCCTTGCAAGTAATGAGCTCACACAGTGACTTCATGCAAGGTCTTTCAGACTGGGTCTGACTAGGATATGTGCATAAGTTAGCCACTGAGAACCTACCTAGTTCCAGGGGATGGCTACTAGTATTCCTATCCCATACAAAGTTCTTATAGCTTTTAAGTTAACCAACATGACTGTTCATTTTTGGATCACTCTTGGTTGTCCCCTCTTCTTATATGAATTTTACAAGGGTAAGTCTAAAACATGTCATGATTAGGTATGTGTGATTTTATTTTGTAAATTTTAATGTCTTGACTGCTATTTTCAGGTCCTTTTAATAATGGCAATTTGAGAGCCATCATTAGCACCACATCCAACATTTCTAGAGGTGTGGCTTGAAGGTTTGTGGTTCACAGGTAACTGATGCGACTCAATTAAAAGTCAGTTGGGGGCTACTTTCAATATCCAATATGCAGATTGGATATAAAAAAAGCAGAGTGAATAAAAAAAAATAATCATTAGGTTTTGTGCATTTTGCGAGTTTTGTTCAGTTTGACCTCTTTGCCTGTTTTCGTGACTTCAATTCCTATTGTTTGAATTTGGTAGTTAGGTTAATTTTTATTTGTTTTGGTTTCATTTTTTAAGTACTTCTCCCAGTTAGCTTGGTAAAAATTCACCTGTCTGTTCCTCAGCAGGATGCCAGGAGCACAAGACTTGTCACTAAAAAGTTCTAAAGATGACATTTCCACACTAGTATGTTTTTTGTTTAAAAATAAGACTCAAACTAGTCCAGCATTTTAAATCCTTGAAAACAGACTTTTGAAAATGATCCCTCAAGCTACATACTTCTGAAAATTCCAGACTGTAATCATGCTCTGAATGGTTTGTGCTTACAGAAGAAAACCATATTCCAATATAGCGAGTTGCATTTAATGAGACTTTCAGGAACAGCTGGGTCCCATGCCCGACGGGGACGCCCCGCTGCTTATGTTCTGGGGGAGCCGCCATGGGCAGTCCAATACCTCCCCCGGGACGCTTGGTGGCAGCCTCCCTGGCCGACGGTGATTCCCCAACCACCTGCAGGGCTCCATGGGAGATGGAGTCCTCCATAGCTTGGTTGGGGCCCGGGGTGGCCGTTAGGGGGGGCTGTATGCTTCCAACAGCCCGGCTGGACAATTCTTCAGCCCCACCCGGAAGTGCAATCAGGACCAGGTGGTCAATCACCTGGAATGCTTCCGGGTGGGCTATAAAAAGGGTCCAGCCACCACCACTCGAGGAGCCAGAGTGCCAGAGTTGGGAGGAAGGAGATGAAGCTTGAGGAGAAGTGGTGGTAAAGAAAGGAAAAGAATTGTTTTGTGTTTGTGCTTGTGCTTTGGGACTGTGTTTGGGCTGTGTGGCACGGGGAACACGACAGACTAGTGAGGAAGGCAGGCTCTATTGTAGGCACAGAGTTGGACAGTTTGACACCTGTGGCAGAGCGACGGGCGCTGACCAGGCTCCTGTCAATCATGAAGAATCTAATGCATCCACTGAACAGTATCATCTCCAGACAGAGAAGCAGGTTCAGCAACAGATTGCTGTCACTGTCCTGCTCCACTGACAGACTGAGGAAATCGTTCCTCCCCCACACTATGCGACTCTTCAGTTCAACCTGGTAAATGTTAACACTACACAAGATTATAGACTGTTATACCTGCCTCACCTGCCTCACACTCTCCACCTTGCATTTTTACTGTGCTTTTATTGCTCTTTAATTAGTATTGTTTTTATCAGTATGTTGCTGCTAGAGTATGTGAATTTCCCCTTGGGGATTAATAAAGTATCTATCTATCTATCTATCTATCTATCTATCTATCTATCTATCTATCTATCTATCTATCTATCTATCTATCTATCTATCTATCTATCTATCTATCTATCTATCTGTCCATCCATCCATCCTGTTAAGGCAAACATCTATGTCATATATGTTTTCTGTTATTTTAGTGTGGATGGAGACACATTTGAAAAGGCTAGACTTAACAGATGTCACTTTTGTATAAAAACACCATTTTTAAATTAATATGTAGTAGTGTGGATGTAACCTAAGGAGTGGGAGCACTACTAATTTGCCAAGTTCTCAGTCCTTGAGCTTTGCCTAATCATGCAAGTAATGGCTTCTCATATGTACATTAGGCTACAGAACAAATATTTCTCCAGATAAAATTTTAAAAAGTCATAAAGAAAAAGACCTTCTGCAAGTATGCCTTGAACATGTATTTGATTAATTTTATAATGGGCTAAGCAAATTTTAAGACACATATCTGAAATACTGTGTGTGCTTAACACTTACCTATCTGTTTGTTTGGAAATGTTAGCACTTCAAGGCCACTGGGAAAGGTGGTATGAGTTGTTTGAGCATCAGCATAGTAATAAACCTATATCCAAAAATAAGAATATATTTCAAGTATGAGCATTAGAGTTCATCTGTATGATTCTATAATAGTCAGGTAAGTTCACTAAAGAAAACATTATGCCTTACATGGCTGGAACAGCTTCTTGCTCTGTTCTATCCATTTACAATTAGTAGACACTTTAAAACATTATCCACCTCAAATGTGTGCAATCATTATATTGCATGAGTTGGATTTCGATTAAATGCTTCATAAAACTTATGCCCACACTATTATCTGATCTATGTCCACCGTTAGCAAGTTCAATGGTGCCATGTTATCAGGTTCTCTGTCCCTAGTTCTCAGTTTTTCCCTTTTCAGGAGTGTACCTCCAACTACCATCAATTACTCATCTGCATGTCTGATTATGACAGCCATACTGTATAAGGACTAATAAAAGGATCCGTGGGAGCCTCAGTTCCTTGAGGAGAGATTGTGTGAGTTTCCTCACTTGCTATTGGCCCTCCTCTTCAGTATTGCTTAGCTTTTTGTTTCTTGCCATTAGGTTTGCTCTTCATAGTTTTGGATTTTTTGGATTAGTTTCTTGGTCTTGTTAAATGGTGCTATTGTGAGCATATTGCTGAATTTAGTTTTTAAGTTCTTCATTTCAGTACTTGGGAGTTTTATTTTTCTTTTTAGCCTGAGGCAGTCATGCAAGGGAGAACTGCACTGGACTATGAATTTTGACTTGAACTTGAACAAATCGTCTCAGAATCATAAGCTTGTGGAGACAATTGTCTGGACTTAATATGTTAGAAAGTACCACACATGCTCCAATAAATGCAGAGTTTCTTATTGTCGCCGGTCTCTAATAAGCGACGGGCTTCAGAGGGGACGCGGCCAAATAGTAGCCAGTCTTTAGATAGTCTCCGGATATACCGGTTTCTAAAACTGCTTCATTTTAATGCCAGGTTGACCACGAGGTGGAAATATGTGCGCACCGTCATGATGTCTGATGGTGACATGGATCATGTCTGCATGGGATGAAATCTCAAATGAAATGATTTGGGAATCTTTCAAAAATTGTTGCATCACCAATTCTACTGACGGTAGTGAGGATTCATTAATTCATTGCCTCAAAGACAATCAGCTGTGTTTTGAAGGAAGAGAGAAATTGTTGGTGGCAACAATTCAAAGCGTCGTGACAAACCTGGAAGAAGAGGAAGACGATAGTGAACTGGACAACAATGAAGCCGTTATTGCAGATTCGGATGATGAATAACAGCAAAAGGTACAGAAAGATATTGCCATTTATCTTTAACAGTCTTATGCAGCATGTGAAATTCAAATAAAGTAGCTGTTTGTAATATTAGCCAATATTTTTATGTACCTACCTGTACCGACACGCGCAAAAAAATATTGCGTTCTGAAGGTTTTTGTTAATAATGGCCGGTCTCTAATAGCAGCCAGTCTCTATTAAGTGCAGGGAGCCGCTTCTAGTTTTGCAAATAAACGCCGGGGTCCTCTATTGGAGCATATACGGTAAAGTAAAATGGTGACTTAGAAGTTCTGCACCATTCAACAAATAGCCAAAGAATAAGCCAAAGCATTTTTTGTGTTTTGATGTATTTATTTTATTGTTTTTTGTATACATATGATTCTTATATATCAATAAACTGCAATATTTTATATCTTAATGGAAGCATGATTAATTACACATAAGAAGATTTTACAACGCAATCAAGGTAAGTTTTTGCCACTGTCAAAGCTGCTATACGTTCTTTAATGTAAATATAAAAATTTCCAAAGTTAAACACTTCTGAATAAACTTTGCAAAGGTAATCAATACAATTTGGATTGAATTGTAGTTAGGATCTAGCGGGTTGGATAATGGATGGATGGATCTTTGGAATTAGGACAGTTTCTAATGGCTGGGTCACTTTTGATTTAGAATAAAGTGGTGCTAAGACCTTCCTAGATGGTAAAAACTTTAGATGTGTGCCAGGCCTTTAAACCATAGATTGACCCAGCTGCAATTTTGAGTTAAGTACAGCCTAACTACTATCAGCTCTCAATTACACATACTATATTTTGCTGTCTCACAAAAGCAAATTTTGAAATATAGTTGTCCTAACTATAGTGTTGAAAACAAAGTAGCACTGGAAATTTAGAAATTGCACTACAGTGTGATTCAGTATAGCATTCATATCAAATTAAAGTGTATGAAGCTTGTGAAATCTTCTACCATTTCATGAGTGGGGACACTGGATCCAAGTGTTTACACTATGTAATGCTATCTCAATCAAATGCTTTAAATAGTATTTGGCCTTATTCTGAATTTTCAGGGTAAACTCTCTTTTAAGGTAAAGCTCTCTTTACCTTAGACCTTTCGGCAGTCTATCATTAATGTCAACACATAGAATAAGATTTTTGTTCACACCAGTATGGAAGGTCGTGTCTGTGTTGTGCATATTATTAAAGAAGGGACCACATCTGAAGCATGTGTGTATTTCTTCTAATTAAACATGTGACTAAATTACTTAGTAAATAAGCAAAACTGAAGAAGTGCAAGAAGCTGTCAAATTTCCCCAGTGGACACATACTACTGAAGTAGTTTTTAAGGTGTACAAGGGTTTTCTGCCTGCTAGCAGGACCAACATGTCAGACACTTAACACGGTTTGTCTTCTGAATATTTAATAAAAGCCTTTTCCCTAGACAGTCTCCAATTTCAACACAGTCATGACCTAGCAATTAATCATCATTTAGCAATTAGGCCAGTCCTTCTATATCAGACAGACTTCAAAAGCCACTGACCTTCAGCATTATTTCATCATGTCAGTCACTATCCATGAAAAATAAAAAGGCTAACTTATTCCTGCTTCTTTTATGACAGCAACTTGCAAAAAATGAATATCATGTCTGAGACACCAAGTAACTATACAATACAGAAGTGATAAATACATTCTTATACTCACCACTCTTTCGTCAGCCATGATCTTTTTCACGTCCCCATTAAAGAATGTTACTGTAACCGATTTCCCATCTGCTTCAATCTCTTTCTTCGTGCCATTACGGAACATAATAACCCTGCGACCATTGGAAAACAGCTGCTCTGTCTGAAGAAAATGAAAACCCAGTAGCTATCATATTGTAAATCGCCTGATGAGGTGCATGACTCTATCTAACACATGATGTTGGTTTGGATATGAAATATACTAGACTCACAATGTGACTATACAGGTGCATGTCAATGAATTAGAATATCATCGAAAAGTTAATTTATTTCAGTAATTCAATTCAAAAAGTGAAAGTCATATATTATATAGATTCGTTACACAAAGAGTGATATATTTCAAGTGTTTCTTGTTTTCATTTTGCTGATTATGGCTTATAGCTAATGAAAACCAAAAATTCAGTATCTCACCTGTAAAAGCCCAAATTGTACTGACATAAATCAGACCTTCATTATAATCAGGTCATTGTACAAAATAAGGAAATACACGAATAAGATAATTAAGATCTTAATTCTTTTAGAGTATTTTGTAAAACACGTAAATAGTAAAAAATAAACAGCTGGGTAAAAGGCTAAAAACAGAGAATATTAAGGAGATAAAATCCCAAAGACAATGTAATACTCTTTCTTTGCTCTCTGGGTGTGAAAGAGAAGTAGGTATTTATTTTTAATAAAATGATTACCTTAATGATATCAAATTTACTGCTTGAAATGCAGTCCTTTAAATAAACACAATATATTAAAAAAAGAATTTAGCCAAAAGATTTACTCCTACAAAAAGATCAGTGTTGTTCAATCCAAAGTATGAAACTGTTTGTAGGGCTTTGGCTTCAGGTCATTCCTAGTGTGTCATATAAAAAGCAGAGGGAGGCAGGACTTTTAAATTGTATACAAAAGTTTAATAGACACATTCTTATAAGTATATACTTTTGTAATTAAACAACCATGTAGTATTTTACCAGTGACTTCCACGTCATTTGAAATATGGACAGCAGTGATATTTTTAATAATGAATAGAGGCAAAATAATGAATTTTATTTTTTTACATAATGTTGACACTTTTTCTTTTTTATGCCAGTGTGATTTACGTAGTAATTATATATCACTTGAGTGTAAGAAACAGCTTGGCAAAAGAAATTTGAGCTACCTTCTCTGGTTAAAGTGTTACCAGGGATATACAGATAGACTAATAGACATGGCTTTTTCTCAGAATCCTAATTGTTGATGTTCCAAAACATGAAGAAAAGTGAAAAAGAAAACTATAGGTAAAATTTTTGACCTCCTTTTGTTATTTGAAAACTTAGCCTTAGCACTGACTAAGGGAGATGTTGAACAGTGTAATGTATTTAGTTTCTTTAAAAAATGTAGCATTTAGTTGATCAGATAAGCATTAAAACTATAGTCCTTTCAAACAATGAATTTAGCCAGTTTTAAGGAAAGGGTGGATAATCTAATCTAATCTCATCTATGCAGTTGTATGAGCTATGCATACACTCATTCATCTCATATACAAGTTATTCAAGCAGACTAAATATACATGAACATGAAAGTACATGAAACAAATCATTCACAACACTTTACAAAATTCTGTGTGTGAGGGGTGACAAGTTGATGATAGTTTTTCATGAACAAGCACACCACTGGAATGAAATAGCATAGGGTTAAATTATCCATCAGTGGGCAGAGATACCTGTGCATCTGACTACCAATAGAGAATAGCCAAAGGAAGATACTCCATAGGGGACACCTCTTGACTGTAAGGGCACACGTTCCCAGAAGGGAACCTAAGAGATCACTACTGTCCCAGTACCATCTAAGGGAGAATGTTGTCTGCCTGGCAGGTAATTTGACAGAAGGCTAGGTGTTGCAGAGACACAAGTAGCTGCTAAAGGGAGTTCTGAGTTCTAGTTTGGTGTTCCTGGACCGAAAGTTATGGCAGCCCCTGGCCCCCGATTCTGGGTTGTGGCTAGAAGTGACCTCAAAATGAGATTTAATGCCACCTCATGACCAGAAATTTTCCACTGGCATAAAGATAAAATTCTGGAGAGAGACAGAGAGCAGAAAAAAGGGTAGAAAGAAAGGGAGAGGTTTTATGAGTTTAATGTTTGTATAAGCAGGTGTAGCGAGGCAGTAGGTTTTCTGTTCACTTCTGTTTACTTTCTGCCTTATGTTCTCATTTTTTGTATTCCCCCCTGACTATTGTTGTTAATGAAGGCACCATTTTTGTTAACTGCTGGCCTTCTTTGCTTAATTCTGCATGAAAGGCTGCCATGAGGACCATCTCCTATGGCCCATTCAGTAATAATTTGATGAAGAGACAAATGGCTTCTTTAGGACTGGAGAAGTACAAGGCTTTTTTGAACACACACCATAACCCCATACTAAATGTTTCTGAGACTTGCTAACAACAATCTGCAATTTTGGAAACACATAAATTGAGCATGTAAGAGTTCAATAGTTACAGTAACAAGTATACTTCTTACTGTCATACAAAAATACTAAAGAAATTTTAACATATAACAGGGAATGTTACAAAATGCAAAAAATACCTTCCCATCTGGAAACTGTGTTTCTTCCATCACCTCATCATCACTTTCTTTGGTTCTCATGTAAGGCGATTCCCTTCTTGATAATACAGAATTGGGTCTTGTTTCCTAAACCAAAATTCAATTATAGCATTCATTCTCTTTTTACCTTACTTATTATATGGTATACAATACAGTATATACTATATTACAACTTTTAGAGTGACACAACTCTCAAAGCATTTTTTTGTTTGATATACTTTATTAATCCCTGAGGGGAAACTTTGTTTTTGCATGGCCATTGGGGGTCAGCACACAGGGTCAGCCATTGTACATCATCCCTAGAGCAATTTTCAGGTTAAAGGCCTTGCTCAAGTGCCCAAAAGAGTAGCATATTTTAGGTGTGAAAAGGAAAACTGTTTGTTTATAAATGGTTCATTTCATAATGTGAATGATTTAATACAATAGAAATTTTGATTTGAAACTTTCCTATTTATTTCATTTACTGTATATGGCACATTTCTGTGTTGATGTCGCAAATTTATGTTTTTTGTTTCTGTTGCCTTTTTCATACAAAATTTCTAATTATTAGATAGCAAGCTGAAATCTTAATTGGATTTGCATGTAATAAATATAAACTTAAATGAGTTTAAAATTTCACAATAATATTTAATAAATATAATGCTCCTTGATTTATGTTCAACTTTTTTACATTATAAACTTATGTTTCATTTTCCCTTTTTAATTAATTCTGCAGGTTGCATATGCAATTCGGAATGTGTAAAGAATTGTGCTCTTTCAATCTGACTTCCTAACAGGATCTGATTGGAAGTTACTTAATGGCCACACCACTATGTTAGTCTGATATGCTTAAATATATAAATTTCTTATAAGGAAATATTTATCTGCTTCCAGTTAGTTATTTACTTGCTGATGTTAGTTGTAATAATTTTCTTAAAGCTAAATATATATATGATTTTACAACTGAATGCCGCATAATTTTCCAGTTTTTTTTTCTGCTACAGTCTCTGTTCTGCATTATGGGAGCAAGGCAGAAAACGAAACTTGACAATGCCTATCCGCCACACTCACAAACACACCACCAAGCTAATTAAACTTTGGCTCCTTTTGATGATTTGGCCCTAGGACAATAATGCTAATATTTTAAAACTACTATTAAAACTGAAAGTGAACATGATGAACCTTCCACTATTTTTATTTTCCTCCTCTAGAACTCAATGCTCAATTAGTGTAATGACCTGAAAAAAAACATATATGTAAAAAATACCTAAATGGAAAATGCAAAAATGACACTAAAACACAATCTGAATTGTAAAGACAGACCGATGATTGAAAATTAGAGTTTCTTAATTAGATTAAAATCTAATAAATTAGAACTGTATTGTCCAGGAAAGATAATGGCAGCTGTTTTTATAGAATTAATAAAGATCTAAAGAAATGCTGTTTTTGAATTTCACTGTTCTTCTATTAGTGTTTGGGTTTTGTTTTGCATTATTTTCAGTCCTTTTTACTACTTAGATTTATGCATAGTACTGCTAAATATTTGTTCCTGTTATGTTCTGGCACCCTGTCCAGCACTGGTTCCTGTCTTATACCCATTGTTGCTGCGACAGGCACCAACTCCCAATAACCTGAAACTGAATTAACAGGTTAAAATGTTGATGCACGATGGATGAATATTTCCTATATTATAACTATGAGTTTGGTAAGCACTTTAATTTTGACATTTTAAATGACAATACAGGGTGGTCCAGATCTAATTATGCAGATCCAGATCGTCTGGATGACTTTGATTTATACAGTATGGGGACGATTCCAGTTCGGCGTGAAGACGATTTTTCATGTCATCAGTTCGCACACTTCTTGATGGTCTGGGATTTTTCGGGTGATTTTCTATGTAATTGAAAATTGCATATTTAGATCTGGAGCACACTATAGTTTGTTCTGCTCTCTTAATATTATATCCCTTACCATATATAATAACATTTTTATGGAAAGGCTGGTAGATTATAACACATTAATCAAATATTACTTTCTAATTCTTTTAAAAGAAACTTAGAAGATAAAGGGGGCCATTCCAATTGTGCCAGCAGTGGAAAGGCACAGAGTGTAATATAAACCTTGAGTTCACTTTCACAAGCTGTCACTTTATCCACTGAAGGAGTCTTTCTGCCATTTGGTTTTCCACTGCCACTTCTGCTTTCCAAGATAGGTGTTCTTCTTCCATGGGATCTTGCCAGTCCCTAAATTAAACATATTCAAGTGACAATGTAAATAACCACTTGTTTTATGACTTAAAATTATTCATTTCAAAGGGGGTTCATTCAGGGATAAGTAGAAAAAGAAAAGGGTTGGACTTTATTTTCAAAAGCATGGCATACTAGCAATTGGTGCAAAGTTCTATTTACTTCATCTACTTAACTGATCTGTAAAATCTTTGAGAACCAAATCAAGACTGATTAATTGGCTGGCTTATGGATGGTTGTGAGGCTGAATTAACTAATGATTAGTGGAACAGATGGATATACTGTACACTCTAAGAGAAGAAACAACATTGGTAATTGTGTATATAAACACAGGGAACTGTGGTATAGCGGGTCCACAGCTCGTTTAGCAAAGGCCATTTTAAATAAATAATCACCGCTCTCGCACTGGGGGCACTGGGCCATGGCAAGCCGCAGGATGATCAGCGGTGTGGGCGTTTCTCATCGAGTGCACAGGTGAGGGACTGCCCACATCCGTGATTGTTCCGTGGCTAATTTGCTGCAGCTGCAATGGTCCTTCGTTGCTTAAACAGAAGCGCGAGTTGGTTGGAAGAAAAAAAGAGAGAACGAGATCAGAAAGAGAAAGAAACGGAGGTTGGGAGCAGGAAGCAGTAAAGAGAGAGCGAGCGAGCAAATTGGTGCAGCAGGAAGCAGGCGAGTGCTCGCAGGCAGCTGAAGGCAGCCTGGGTGTTTGGCCAACACCTGGGAGAAGTGGTTGTGGTCGCCCCCGCAGAGGTTTATTTTGCAGGACGGGAGTGACCGGGAAGGTGCAGGACTCTCCACGGAAGTTGGCAGGAGTTGGGACTTGGGACACGGTGTTCCCTATGTGAGAGCCTTGGTCGTAGGGAATTCCCAAGTCGCTGTCCAGAGGAGCCGACCGGAGCCAAGGATCGGTGAGGCAACTGACAGCAGTAGCAGGTGTAAAGAAGGTCAGCTGCAGAGAGAGAACGTCTCCCTTGTTGCGGGGCCCTGATGGGTGAAGCAGGAGAGACGCTAGTTTTAAAAGAAGGCACCGGGTTTGTCATTTGTTTTTAAAGACTGCTTCCTGAACGTTTTAACCTCATTTTAAAGGATTGTTGTTTTTTCTATTTATTGTTTTTACCTCCACGTTTTTCTTTTACGGATTATTTATTTAATGAAGAACTTTGAAGCACTGCACTTTATTTAATTGAACAGTTTGTTTTGATTGTCATTTTTAATAAAAGCACTTCTGCACTTTTTGTACCATCCCCTTGCTCAGTTGTTGTTGCCTACACTGACTAGCTCATCGGTGACATTACCGACGGTGTTGGGTTCAAGTGCTTCCAAACATCAAAGGGAGTGTGGAGCCAGAACACACATCGTCACAGGAACTCCAGTTTCTGTATTATATCTTGCCTGAAGAAGGGGCCTGAGGTGCCTCGAAAGCTTGCATATTGTAATCCTTTGAGTTAGCCAATAAAAGGTGTCATTTTGCTTGGCTTTTCTCTACATTCATAATGGCTAACATCGTACAACACCCTAGTACTACAGACATAAAATTCTCATGAAATATTTCCCCTTCTTTTCAATTATCTTGAGGCAGTTTAAGTTTGTGTTTTAAATAAAATGAGGTTATTTGTCTTAATACAGTATATTATAGTTTAATGTGGTACCAAAGAATGCTGACATTTTGCATGTGAGTTGAAGAATGCCAGTAAGAATTTTACTGTACTGTATATATGTGACTCAACACCACTACTAATACTACTACCTTATTACGCTTTACTCTCCCTCTGTATTGATACAGTGGCATTGACATACTTAACTGTCAAGCAGCTTTCTTGTTACTTGAACTCTATAGATTTTTTATCTACAATTGGAAACAACTATGGTGCTACACTTACTAATCTTAATTTTGAATATTCTCTATTACCTACTAAATTGTCCCTCATATCTGCATTATCATTTGCTTTGGGTAATGGTATCTACTAAATAAAACAATCTTCACAAGGATAAAAGAAAAATACACAGCTATCTTCTAAACGCAAATCAAACTGTTGAGCTAAAAAGAAAAATAAACCCTGAAAATTCAAAAACTTTAGCAAAGCAAGTGAAGACCAACTGCTGAGTGTGCTTCTTTTAGCACTAATTTAACATTAATATGAATTAAACTTTTCCAGCACTTTCAATGAAAACGGGCAATTCTTTTAAAGCATTTAAGGATACTTCACAACAGGAGAAAATTATGTTCTAATGACAGTTTCTTTGAATTAAAAGTCAAAAAAAAAAATTCAAGGACATAAACTGCAACAAATAAAATGTTAATATAAGTCCTTGTATATTGCAAAAAGCTCAAGACTCTTTCATTAAAACACAAATGAGGCTTTTCCTATAGCAGAAAAAATCACAGCCTTAGGCAAGTTTCCTAAAGCAGAGAATAAAAAACAAGGTATAATAAAATATGTGCAGACTTACTGTAATTTGTGTCACTTCTGTTTCATCATTACTGCTTTGTGATTTGGAGTTTGACTCTTGAGAATTTTTTTCATTTGCATGTTGTACGTCTTCTGAACTTCCTGAATGCGATGCTGCCAATCCATAAGATAAACAATAGGAAAAGGTTTTACTTTTTAACTTCAGAAATATTAATAGTGAAATATAGTAGTTCTTTGTAAAAGATATATGAGACCTCTTCTTGCTGCTAATATGTCTTATGAAAACTGGTTGTGACTTTAAAATTAGTTGTTCCAAAACATGACAGAGATTAAAAAAAAAGAAAAAACAAAACTACGGAAACTCTGTTGTAGCAACAACAACACCCTGAGAGTCAGCTCCACATATCCACACATGCTGTCCATGTCAGTGTGGTCTAAACAACCTTCTTCTGTCCAAAGTGTCACCTTACAGCTGCTACACTTATATCATTTCTAATGCCTTTGCAGACTGTTTAGAACTTCTGTGTAGACAAGTGTCTAATGATTATATTCAACATCCATCCATCCATCCATTATCCAACCCGCTCTATCCTAACTACAGGGTCACGGGGGTCTGCTGGAGCCAATCCCAGCCAACACAGGGTGCAAGGCAGGAAACAAACCCCGGGCAGGGCACCAGCCTACCATAGGCAATATTCAACATGTATTCACACATTTTAGCTGAATTCAAACTGTAACCTGTTTTTACTTTTATTTGTTGTAGTTTTATCCTAACTGCAATATGAGCAATTATAATTGAGCAACTCACCTTTACTAGTACGGCTGCTTGGAGGGAGATTCTGGGTTACTTTTGGCACTGGTGATCGTCTCTCTTTGGCTTTTTGGTGACTTGTGGTGATTCGTAGTGTTGCCTAATGTATAATTAAAAAGCACAATGTAAATTTTAAGAGGGGCACGTTTCTCCATTTCCCCAGGTTTCCTCTGAAGGTCTCATATTTTTACATATCTATAATTTTAAATTGGACAGATTCTTAGCCCTCCATCATATGTTATATAAAACGTAAGAGGAGGTGGGGATCACACAAACATCTTTACTTGCTTAACATCTGAGGAAAGCCTGGATCTCACTATCAACGCTAACTAAAGTCTACAAGTACACAGAGTAGTCTGCCCCCACTGGCTGTATAACATCCTGGTGTGGCACCTGCTTAGCTCAAAAGTACAAACCATTACAGTAGGTAAGAAAATTACTGGAACACCACTCCCTTCTGTAAAATACATATACAACATGTGCTGCCTTATTATGCCTACTGTATTATTAACATCTTCAACCACCTTGCAGAATTGCTTCTGGCTCTGCTTTCTTCTGGGTGATGATATAGACACTTCAGCACTTGTATTACTATACACAGCAATGTTTTTAAGTCACTTGTACTGAAAACATCAGACATATTTCTTTCTTACATAAACAGTATTTTGCATTCATTATCTTTTGTTGGTATTATATTAATGTCTGTGGGAGACATGCAAATAAGAACTTAAACTATGCCCACATGATACTGTAGTTTGAACTGATTTAAAAACTTCAACACAATACTCTAAGTTCCTTATTAAGTATTCTTCTCCCAGCCTGAAGTTCAGTTAATTAACTGTGGTAACCAATTTATTATTAAATATGGTAGAGACATGTGACTACAACTAAGCCTGTGTATCATCTCCTGATCTTATTCTTATTTAACAAACAGGAAAATAAACCATGTAGCCAGCAGATACTGTATATGGCATCATAACAACAAAAACACAAAATGATACCAAGTGATGATGTTTCGAACAGAATCCCTATGAATGGCAAGCATAAGCAAAAAAAAAATGACAAAAAAAATCAGCAGAATTACTTCATTCCTGACACACACTGTGGTGTGGTGTAGAAAAATACTTGCTCTTCTTAAACACTGAGAGTGTTAAGCGTGAAATTTCTATTTATGAAAGATTAACGTGAAGCAAAGTACAAAACAGCAGCTTTTATTCCAAGGTATTTCTGTACATATATGTTTTCGTGTTAGAAATAATATCACTCAGTGTTCCTTCCAACTATTTCAAACCATATTGGCATGTAAATAATTGCACCATGCTTGTGACAAACAGGAAACTCAATTTGTTTTCCTCACAAGCTTTTAAATTTGACACTTATGGACTGGTGTCCCATACATTGCTTTTTAACTCTTTTCAACCAATCAGGACCACTATGAACCTGAGCTGGAGTAAGCAGGGTTAACTATAAGCGATAAGTGTTTATCACCATAACTAATAAACAGACTATGTTAATTAAATTTGAATCTTTCTCCTTTCATCGTCACTTATGTCCTACCACTATAGTGTTTGGTTGCAAGATCATCAGGTATCCAAAATTCTCAGGACAGCAGCTAGCAATTTGTCTCCTACTGATCTGGCTTATTCAGGACATGAAGATTAGTTTATAGTATCACCTGTTCTCCATAGCTTTATTGTATTGCTGAAGTTTATGGACTTTTCTCTTTTGGGCTTAAGTCAGGAATGATTTACACCAAGTAGATATACCTGTAAGTGTGAATATTGTAATCAATGAAAAGTACAAATTTGTACTTAATTTGAGTTTACATTGCTGATCTAATGGATTCAATATGCCTCTTTGCTAATAGAACAGAGCTTCAACTTTGCCCATGTTGCTTTGTCATTATTTATTTATGGTAGTGTTGTAGCAGTAAATTATAAATGTAAGGATGAAATCAGATTTAGACGCTCAACTGCTACCAAGACAGATTCATTACAGTGTGATATGAATACAAGGAAAAGAATACAGGGCTTGAGAGTAAACTGCTGGAAAGTAAAACAGTGTAAATAATTAATGGTCCATCAAATGCTAGTATTTCTACAGTGTGTCTACAGCATTCCACAGAATATCTTTATTAAATATAATAAAAAATGGCATTCAGTGAGTGAGTTAGTGCTGTTGATTTGATCCACCATCTTAGGTTAAATCAAAAACTCAGTTGTTTTCATTATAGACTTTAAACGGGTTTCCTCCTGGTACTCCTGCCTTGCTTCAGTATTTCATTTTAATGTTAACAGTTCGTTTCTGCGTTATGCTCTTAACTGGGTATAGGCTCAGAAAGTTTATACTGTATTTACAAATACAATGCATTAACAGTTAATTACTAAGACATACATACACACAAAAATCAATCTATATATATATATAAGAGAAAATGTGTGTATGTATGTTCCAGCATCACGTCCGAACGGCTGGAGCGATTTTCATGAAACTTGGTGCACATGTTCCTCATTGGTCGACTAAAAATACTGTAGGGTGAAATCAGCCATAACCCACCCCCTTCTGGGTAGGGTGGGGGATGATCTTGTGGTTTTGTATGCATGTTATCATCCAGAGGGCAAACTGGAGGTGACTGCCAGCATTCTTTATGTTTGAGCGCCACCGTGCCCCTGTTGCTTTTGAAATTAAATAGAGTTCTACGCGTGGAAATGTGTGTGTCTGTCCAGCCCAGAAGTGATACGTAGAGTCAGGGTGAGGGCTCCAGCTCCGAGGATACGCAAGCGAGGCCAGTACAATGGCAAAAGGAAATCTCCTAAGAAAGACAGTCGCTTAGCTGCTAATGCACATTCCATGCGAGCACTGGGGCAACATGAATCCTTCTAGCAGAGAGATGCCCAGAGTAGTTCTAACGATTTAAATACTTTCTAGGATCTCATGCTGTTAAAAGCTTACACAGTTAGTATATACCAGGCGACTGCCAGCATTCTTTATTTTTCAGCAGCACCACGCCCCTGTTGCTTTTCAAATTAAATAGAGTTGGCCGGTTTCCGAGCGTCAACTAGATGATAACATACATACAAGACTACAATCAATGACATTAGTGAGTCTTTGTTTCTTAATTTATTTTTATTTTTAACATTGTGTTTTTTTAATTATGTTTTTCTCAAACAAAAAACACGAGGGCAAACTAGAGGTCATTGCCACCATTCTTTATGTTTGACAACCACCGCACCCCTGTTGCTTTTCAATTTGAATACAGTTGGCCGGTTCCGAGCATCAGCTGGACGATAACATACATGCAACACCGCAAGATAAACACATTAGTGAGTCTTTATCCATCCATCCATTATCCAACCCGCCATATGCTAACTACAGGGTCATGGGGGTCTGCGGGAACCAATCCCAGCCAACACAGGGCACAAGGCAGGAAACAAACCCCGGGAAGGGCACCAGCCCACCGCAGAAAACCCACGCAGACACAGGGAGAACATGCAAACTCCACGCAGGGAAGACCCGAGAAGCAAACCCAGGTTTATGGTTTGTTAATTTATTTTTATTTTTAAAGTTGTGTTTTTTTTAATTATGTTTTTCTCAAACAATTAAAAAAAAATATTTTCCTCCCAGGCAACGCTGGGTATTTCAGCTAGTACACAATAAAACAGAAGTTATGTCAATGATTAAAGTAAAACAAATCAACTTTTTAAAATCCGATTTGGCAATTCCAAATTCACATTGCTTGAGTCTGGGTATGTGTGAGTGGGCACTACAATAGATTGATACCATGTCTGGCATCACTCCAAACTTTCAACTATGTTACTAAGATATTTTCAGGTCCTCCATGTCCCTGAATTGGTTGCGGTGGTTTTGAAGGTTGAATTTTATGCTATTTTTTGAATGGCAGAATTGTTTTTCTTATGTAATCACAATCCTCCAATTTAAAATTAAAAAGAAATCTTTAGATATACAGTAAATCACATACCCCTTTAATCAGCAGAGATCACAGGTCTCACTAAACAGAAGATATGGTCTTTGTGTACACAAGGATAGGTAAAATAAAAGTGCAAGCATTAATGACTACTATAGACATTCAACATGGTCTGATTGAAGCCTAACCTGATACCGTACGTATTCTTTCTGTTAAGTTTATTGTGCCTATTTTTGTTAATTGTTTTAATAGTTTTTCTTTAAGATTGAGCAGAAGGAGGGTTGGGGCCCCCAGTTGTTGTTAATTCCACATGTGTACTACCAGTTATGGCAATCACTTGCATCTTGGTGAAAGAGGATGCTTCAGTCATAGTATTTTGCTGGGGTAATAAATGAGAAATAGCATTCTCTGTTTTGGGGGACCTTATAAATTACTGTTTGGTTACATTCAGATTTGCAATTCTCAGTTTGGGGCAATCTTTTATTTGTTTTAGATTTTCAGACTGCCACTTGGTACTAATTTTTTAAATAATATTTAGGACTGAGGTTTCATTTTTTAATTAATTCAGTTTAGAAATTATTTCTTCATTCTTTCTTGAATTTAATTCCTTTTGTTTATTTTGTTATTTGCTTTTATTTTTATTTATCATTCTCGACATTCAAAAAGTTTCCACACTTTTAAATTTTCGTTGGAAACGGTGAAGGTGGGAGGAGTAGTAATTGGGTATTTAAAATTTGGTACAACGCTGGAAAAATTGCATCGCAAACAAAGTGTAGAAAACTGATGTAATTTGTTTTTGAAATTCTCAATAAATAGAGTTAAAAACAAGTGCGGAAACTTTTTGAATGTCCTTTGTATTTTATTTCTGTTCTTTCATTGTTTACTTGTGTTTCATTTCCTGAATAAAGATTTGTTTCCTTTCTGATTTATGTTTAAAATTGTTTGTTAGGTTAATTGTCACTTAAGGATCAGATCAAATTAAATTACACATTTGTGGCTAATTAAATTATTGGAGGTTAGTGATTCCCTAGGAGAAAATCATAATAGACAGTTATTTCTGATATTGACAGTCAATCTTACTTACTGCTTCAGGCTCAAATGGAGTTACTTTGCCTTGAATGGGAGTCTTCCTTCCAGTTAATGTTGGGGTGGCACTCCGGGAGTGGACAGTTACCCCTGCTAGGCTTCTGACTGTCACTTTAACATTTTCATTCTTTTCTGTCAACTGAAAAACAAATGACAATGAATACAGCATATATGCCAAAATGTATATAAAATGGTGAGTTTTTTTACATCCTTTAGTCAACTTTTTACATTGTCATGTAAAACCATATTCTGTTCCATTTGAACAGAAAGCAGAAAACAGCTCTAAATGGGAAACTAGTCCATCACAAATGGCATCTGAGCCCATACAAACACCCACACCAGGCCTATGTGGAGATGCCAGATAACCAAATATACTGTACATCCTTAGATAACAAAGTAAACTGGAGTGCCCACAGAGATTCCAATTGCCTATGGGGTGTATAAGCACAATTCACACAGCAAGTGATGTGCCTGGGGGCTTCCTTTATGTAGCAAAGTGAGGTCCATGGCTATTTGCCCTTTTAAATAAATAATCACTACACTCGCGACTTATGGAGGGGGCGTGGTTAGTGTTACCAGGTGCGATACAGGCATGGGCGTTTCCGCACTGAAGTGCACAGGTGCCTGATCGACCCGTGTCTGTAATTGATGCCGGGAGCTGCTAAATCGCCACACCTGTGCCACGTCCCCATTACAAATAGGAGGAGCATGAATGCAGAGGGGAGAACAAAGAAACAGAGAGAAAGAATGAGGTTAATGGAAAGAAGAAGAAGGCAGGAGGTGCAGAGAGCCGGTGTGGGAGTGAGTGAGCGAGAGCAGACTCGCTGGTGGATGCAAGAAGCTGGGAGGACAGCCCCTCAGCAGGAGTGTATGCCTGACATTTGGTGGGGGCAGCAGGAAACGGTCGCTTGAGCTGAGTGATCTCCAAGAGCTGGAGTGATCAAGAAGGTGGTTGGTGGTTAGAGGGAACTGCTTCCAGCCATTGTTTTTAACATCATTTTAATGAATTTATTTATTTGGGATTTTAACCTCAAACTTTCATTGTTTTTATGGATTATTTATGTATTGTTTTTGAGTCACTGCACTATTTATTTGGACACTGTTTTTAGTTTTGTTTGTTCTGAGTATTTTTAATAAAAGCACTTTTGCACCTTTACGCCATCCCCTTGCTCAGTTTGATTTGTCCTCATTGCACAGCTCATTCAGTTAAATTACCTACGGTGTTGGTTTGTAGAGGCTCCCAAATTAGAAGAGGGAGCATGGAGCAAGACCCTCACCTTCACATTGGAACAGTGACACAGCACTAAGTAGTATACCCCATCTCTTGAAGAAGAAGCAAATATCATAGTCACTGCTGCTGTACAGCATACACCATGAATCATCAATGCCAACACTGGTGAACACATGGGTAGGGTGAGAAGATATCCACTGCATTTTCTGCAGTGTATAACACACTCCACACACTCTAAACACAGCCATTTTCCTCTTGTAATTTTACATTACTTTTTTTTTTCTTTTTCTTCTCAATATATTACCATGTTTTCCCCTGTTTAGCATTGGAATTCTAAATTAAATGTCTACACATCTTAAAAGTGTTACATACATAATCCAAAGCACATTTTAAAATAACTAAAAGGCAGTGTCAAGAATAGAAGATTGATGATTTCTACAAAATGGAATGCAACATATAACAAATTATAAGACATTCCATTTTCAAATATATTATTGGAGAAATAAAATGAGTATTAGTCCAAGCGTGTGAAAAAGAACAATTCCAAATAGAAATCGTCAAAATATAAAACCGAATGATCTCATTTCATGTTCATCACAGTCTGCCATGTCTACCAGTTTAGAGTGATGTTTGTTAAAATCTTCTGAGGTCTTTTAAAGGTGATGATCATATTATTACAGTTTGCCATCTCTTTGAATCATACTGAAACTGGAATTATTAAAACTATAGCAATAAAAATAAATCCCAATCTATTTAAAAGAATAACATCTGAAATTTGATGTTTTTGTATAGTGGGAAAAAAGAGGACGCCAGACAAGTTTGCATCCATTCTAACAGTAATGTTGGAGCTATTAAAAAGTATGGAAGATATTTTCATTCCAGATTATTACAGTCCATAAATCCACCCAAGTGGTCCCCACACTTTCCACTTACTGTCCTGCTAGCAGCTTGCTATTACTGTACAGTATATTGGTTGATATCTTTACCTATGATGACTTAGAAAAACAGGATTTTTTTACAACAGTTTATAGATATGTTTTACAGCTGGAACAAAGGCAAGTGACCTACTTAGGGTCACGCCATGAGGCAGCAGTTGAAGTTAACCCAGCAAGCTAGTAGTCTCAAGTACCTTAGCCACAACATCAGACTGCCTGCCTAGTTAGTACCCTACAACATAGATGTAATGTGCATGAATGCAGCTGCAAAATGTGAAAGTTTCAGTTACATCAGTTAAAATAAATTCTTTAATTAACAACCTGAGTTAAAATTCCAAATTATAGAAAGAATGTTTAGTCAGGCCCAGGATTTAGTGAATTGAGAATGATATTATTTATAAACTACTGAAATATCCTACACCAGATAGAAGAAAATTAAATAGCAGACTATATTTCTGAGTGCCTTCAAGTGTCAATGTCCAGTGGAACCTCAGGTCATGTCCGTAATTCGTTCCAAAACTCTGGTCGCAATCCGATTTGGTCGTGACCCGAACTAATTTCCCCAATAGGACTGTATGTAAAAACAATCCGTTCCAGACCGTACGAACTGTATGTAAATATATATTTTTTTAAAGATTTTTAAGCACAAAAATAGTTAATTATACCATAGAATGCACAGTGTAATAGTAAACAAAATGTAAAAACATTGAACAACACTGAGAAAACGTTGAACAGAGAAAACTAACATTGCAAGAGCTCACGCTACAGCCTTACGAACCGCTCGTTGTAAACAATTTTTTTAATGAGTTTTAAGCACAGGGAAAAAAATGAAAAATTGAAAAATCCTTAATTTATACAAAAACTAACCATAAACAACCAACAAAACTAACCTTGCAGCAAATTGCCACGAATCTTCCTGGCTTTCTCGCATAATATCACCTCACTTACACTATCCCTTGCAAGTTGCTTCTCGTTCAACCACACTAGCAACAGTTTTTCTAACTTTTCCAGCACTTGAGGCCTCTGCTTGGTTAACACTGTAACTCCTTTTACAACATCAGCTGCTTTAATGGCCTCTTTCTACTTTAGAATAGTCAAAATCATAGATTTTGACTTCTTGTGCTCGGCAGCAAGATCAGTAACACGAACACCACGCTCATACTTTTCAATAATTTCTTTCTTTAATTCGATTTCAGTTTTCTTCAAACCTTTCTTCACACCAACACTACCACTCTTCACTTGCTTAGAGGCCATGGTTAATTGCAAAATTATTGCAAAAGCACACGAAATAGAACACAAAGAGTTGTACGCACGTCTGACCGAGAACAATGTAGAGGGAGAGACTGAACACGTGCGGAAATCATCGGCGCGTACGAACCAGAAGGGAAACTGGTTTGTTCATCACCCGAGTGTGTGATCGTGAACAGATGCAAAAGTTTGGCGAACTTTTTGGTTGTAACCCGATTTGTACATGTTCCGATACGTAGGTGACCTGAGGTTCCACTGTATATTAAATAAGTTAAGAAATGTTGTCCTGAATAATATTGGTGTTCTTCTCTGGGTAATTCTCCTACTACACATAAAAAAACAATTTTAGAAGCTGTTTAATCCAGTTCAGTTTCATTAGTCCAGATCCTATCTTAGAATCAATCCAGGACAGACCACATTATAAGGTATGTTTACATACTCTTAGTATACAGTACATGGAACTGGTTTGGGGCACTAATTAAGCTAAGCTGCATATTATTTGGATGTAGAAGAGAATGGATATACATAGACTTGGGGGAAAAGGTAGGGCCTCATCATAGACCATAAGTGGACCAGGATCTGAATCCTGGAATTTGTATGTACATTTACTGCTGTTATTTTTCAGCCATTTGAATAACATTATACAGGTATGTGCTTTATGCACATTATTTCTAGGAAGACATGAAATTTGGCAGTTGCATTCTGTTCAGAGGAGACAATTCGTCATATTGAGCATCTTGGTGCAAGGTCAAATTGCAGAGAGCAAACTATAAGTTATATTATAATATGGAAGCAGAAGCTGACAGGTTCATCTCTTATATCTCCAAATACATTAGAGATATCTATAAAGTCGTACATTTTTCAGTAACAACTTTGAATAAAATATTCTAAGCCAAAGTGACATTTAGAGATATCTGTAATTGATTTGCAGATATCTGTAATTCATTTAAAGGTATATTTAAATCATTTATAAAGATATCTTTAATTTCATTTCATAAAGATATAGTTAAGTGATTTAAATACACCTTAATTACATTTAAAGATATCTTTAAGTGAATTCAAAATATCTTTAAATGTTTTAAAAATATCTGTATGATGATAATACAGATGATAATTTGGCTTGCCATAACATCTTTGTCCTGCTGTACTAGCACATTAATAGAATTCCTGGTGTACTCTGCACATTTCACACAGTATATGTATAGGTATGGTTACTTGTACTGTATGTACATTTACATAATAACATCAATATAAATCTTAAATTTCCTGAACTTTATAATCCAAATCCAAGACTTCATCCATGCTCAGTAAAACAGGACATGTGTTATTTGAAAAAACCTGTTTTACATCAAACTAATATACAGTATATTTCTGATAGGAAAAAAGTTTTGAATACAATTTCTTAATGAAACAAGCTCTTATTTTCATGCCTGTGGAAAAATATTGCCTGCCAAATAATAAGCATAACTTGCAGCCTAATGTTCATGGAATGTAACACAGGAACTGTGCAAATAGTTTCTACTAATGATGGGCAACATTTGACTCTATTCACTAAAAAGGGACAGCTTCTGTTGGGATTTTATTCATCTCTTCATTCAATAGTATTTTCCATTTGTCAATTTAAATGATACAACAAAATAATTACAATGTATTAGTCTCAGTACAAGTCTATCTAAGTTAAAAAAAAAATTTTACTTTTAATATAACTTCTATTTACTTTCTCCAATTTGATGAAATGGAGGAAAAAGGAAAAAAATACATTTTGCTAAGCAATATATAAGCATCCATGTTCAGCATGTGTGTGGGACCTGCAATGGGCTGGTGCCTGTCCAAACTGATTCCTGCCTTGTGCACAGTGTTCCAGAAATACTCTCCAGCTCTCTGCATGCCTGAAATGGATTGGGTAGAAATACACAGTTTCCCATTTAAAACACACAATATAAAAACATGAATGTAAGCTACTGTGCAACTTAACTCTTCAAACAGCTTGTATTTGGCATGATGCAAGTTGCATACAATGCCACCAGGATAGGCTTTGGCCCCCTGCAACTCTGAATTGGATTAAGTGCATTTGGAAATGTTAAGTAAATTTCTTAAAATACAAGATTGCAAGCATATATTCTTCTACTTGATATATAATTCAGTCTTAAAACTATATAGGTAATATAGCCATTGAAATGAATAATGAACAATGTTTCTGGAAAATTCATTTGGAAATGAATGAAAGTTGCCCATTCAGCTGCTTCTGCCTTTAAAAAAGCATTGGAGAACATTTCTTTTATCTGTTTAATTTACTGTTTTCAGCTGGAAATTGT
This sequence comes from Polypterus senegalus, assembly GCF_016835505.1. Lineage (NCBI taxonomy): Eukaryota > Metazoa > Chordata > Cladistia > Polypteriformes > Polypteridae > Polypterus > Polypterus senegalus. The sequence goes on along the minus strand of NC_053156.1, from coordinate 233,427,557 downwards.
CAAGTAAAGCTTTAATGTCAAAAATGTGATCTTGAGTTTCATGAAAATTGTATTAGTACTTTAACATATGAAATAAAATAATGAAGAGATATAAGTTGTCAAAAGTTAAGATTTAGCATTGGATATTTAGAGTTTCTCTCATAAACATAGTCTTAATAAAACTTCCTACTTTCCTAGAACTGCCATCTAGGCTCAAAAACACATTCCTTTTGTCTTCATAAAAATGTAATCAATTGAAACATATTATATCTCATTTTTTATTGTTTGCATATTTATAGCTTATGCTTTTTGTCACCATTGTTATACATCTTGCTCCCACATGAGGGTGCACATACATAATGGAAAACAACGGATACACATGGCAGTAGTACTCAACCGCCATGTGTGCTAAAAATATTAATTGCTTTGAGAAAAATATGCATGTCATCTACCTGCTACATAAAAGCATACATCCATATAACCTTTACAAAGGTAAATGTTTTAGGCTATCTTATCCTCTTGAGATATGGGGAGAAAACACTCTTGTAAGACCCAGTTTTCTCTTTTACCTCTGCTGGTAAGTCTGTTACAGAATTCTGGCCAAATAAGTTTGTGTACAGCAAATTTCCTTCTCATAATATTGCATGCATTGGTAAAATGATGTTAATCTATGCCAGAAGTACCAAATTTAGTTATGTATTTTCAGCTAGCTACAGTACAGTATATGATGTGTGGATACCTCCTGTATTCAGGTGTGTAATTTCAATGCACTTCTAAAACAGTGTTTATTGTACCCCATTATTTCAAAAAGAAATTCAATAATTAAAAAGCCTGGTTTAATAGAGTGATGTATTTGATTTAATTCATTCAAGTTGCTTATATCTTGAGCACTTTTTCTCTGACATTTCAAGCATTCAAGACCTTTACGGACTGTGTACTTCTGAATCTTTTGCTGATCTTTAAACATGCATTTCTCAGCTTAAATGGGCAGTACATTTCAATGTTCGTCTAAATACAGACATTTATCAAAGAGATAATCTTGTGAAAAAATACAACTTTAACTTTTGTTCTTACTTGTTTAAATCCTTTGAGCTAGGGTAGACTTATATATAAAATTATCCAAGTCACTAATAATGTTAAATGTCAAAACATCTTAAATAAGGTTGTTTTGAAGTTTTGCATCCTCAACCCAGACGTTTTATAGTATCCTGTATAAAACGGGGCAATAGATTCAGGGACAATATATTAGATCTTGACTCCATCTTTCTGAGTAAAACAGTAAAGAGGGAGCTTTGGTAGCACACACACAGTTTTGCAAGCAGCCAAAACTGTGATTACTAAATTTTATTTTTTTTTTCAAAAAAGAAAGTAAGATCTTATTCTAGTCAATCTTTATACAGCACCTTGATCTCTGGAGTTAGGGTAAGTTGTCTTCTCATGACAGGTGTGGAGCTGCGACTCTTCTGATTAGTGGGCAATTTGTCCTCATCTCGACCCTGACTTGTACCCATGAGTATTGCTTCTGAAACCTATAAACAACATTAAAAAAATTACACGATGATGACATAAAAGTCAGGCCTGGTTCTGATAATTTAACTCCAGCATGTTTATTTTAAATAGCAGACTTTGTAGAGATGCTAAATTATTTCCACTTACTTGTTTTGAGCTGTTTCCTCTTCAAAAATGCAAAAATATCTTTGATACCAGTTACAAATACTGATACCATGACTTAACTATTTCAGAATAATGACTACATTAAAAATCTGATAAATAATGATCAAGTAGGTTACTTGCACTTTCAGGAGTAATGTACTGATTTTTAAATGTGTTAGTGACCCTTGTATTACTAAATGAAAATTAATGACTGGGCTGCAGCAAATGTTTCATGCCTAAAGCAAATGCTTGTAAATTAGCTTGCTACCAAGTGTATATATTTTCTGTTTATTATCTTTTTAGCTCCTCATAAACAAATATCTCCATTTAACCCAAATACATATCTTGTTTCATATTTATAGTTTCTTACAGTATACAATACACCCCCAAAATTCATGGGGGTTATGTTCCTAGAGCACCCGTGAATTGTGAAAAACTGCGAATTTTGGATGTGGTAAAAAAATGCCTATTTTTATAGTTTAAACTCTAAATATGCCTCCAAAACACTTTAATTTAATTTCAAACTCAGCTTAATACATTACCTAAAAAACAGAATGTAAAGGTAAACCCATATACTGCACAGTACTGTACTGCTCTGTCTCCCGCAGTGCTAGAATGTAAAATACCGATGTTACCGCTATATGTACTATAATTCATGCAAACCCGCTTTCATTGCCAGAAGCCTTAGAAGGTACAGGGCCTTTCGGCGGCATCTTGTGGCTTTAGCTCTTAAACTCCCACATGCTTGGGGGTTAATGCATCCCCGGAAGCCAAATACTTTTTTGCTGCACTTTAAGTATACTTCACAATCGACAAAGAAAAAGTAAAATTTTAATGGAACGCTTTTTTCATGAAAAGAGCATCACAATTACTGCAACACTGATCATTTTACACACTGTTAATGAACTGTAAAAACCATTTAAAAAACTACTGGAACAATATGTACAAGGTGTAACTGACTCCAAGGATGAAATCACTGCGCTTGAACTGGCTGCATGCATGCACACAGAGGTAAGCATTGATGCTGGCAGGCTATAGTGCAGCAGCTCAATCCCACGGACAGTCAGGCTGCAGTGCTGCAGGGTGTCATGCTTGGGTCACAGAATTGCAAAGAATCACAGGAGACTGTAGAGACAGGAACTTTATTCAAACACTTCAAACAAACATTTCTCTTTCAGAAGTAAAACAGTTCAGTATGCAGTTAGTTATTGATTAAAAGAATAGGCAAACATCATAGGGGAGCACAATGGGAGCGGGACCTGCAACAGGAGCAGAGGATGTCTGGGGGAGGGTAGAGAAATAACGCAATCAGCCACGTAGCGTCACGCGTGAAGCATACCTTGTGACAAAGCAGCCGCAAGTAAGCCCGGCATGCAAGTAAGGGAGCAATGTGAAGGTAGTCTATCAGTGTTTTTTAAGAGGATTTTTTTTGAAGAACACTCAGCTGGTGATGCATCACAGTCAATCAGCAGCAAGGAGAAATGAATAACGCTGTAGCGGTCTGTTGCCGTTAAGATTCATACCATCGAGAAGACATCGATGTATTTATTTTTTTGGTGGAGATTCCAGGGACACACCCAGCCTTAGCCAGATCCGCACGCACTCACAGAGACAAAAACAAAGCATACTGGTAATCAAACAGCAAATAAAGCTATGTAATGAAAACAAATGAAATAAATGAAAATGATACCACCCCTGTTCCCCTTACGGCGATTACACGTTAAATACAACAAAGCACAAACAAAACACACAGAGTAAATCATGAAAAACGGCAACGGATGAAATGTAATGATGAAAATAGACAATCCAGAGATCCGCATATTGAATGGGAATGTAAGGATAGTCCTACCGGTAGTTCTTGAAATAGTGAAGATGGGTTCAGTAGCACTTCATAAAAATTGTGGAGGATATTTGGCGGTTTCCGCTAACGATTATTAGATAGGTTCTAAGGAAAAATACGAGAATGACTGAGGCCGCAAACTCTGAACCGCAACTTTGCGTGGGTCTACTGTATAGTATTTTACATAACATTTTCAAGCTTATTTCGTTAAAGTTACGTTTGTAGTGACTGTCCTTTCAGCATCAGGCACAAGACAGGAACTGACTCTTTACAGACTGACAGTTAATCACAGCAGCTACTCACACCCACCCATGCTCATGCCAATTTAAAATCAGATATTCATCAAACACACTTGTGTTTGAGATACAGAAGAAAAAGTGGACTTCCCAGAAAAGAACCCACCCACATAGGGGTAAAATATGGAAATCTCACTTTAAGCTCATCTTCGAGCCCTGGAAGCTGGATCTGTGATGCAGAAATACTAAACCATGTATCAACATACCATTCTGCAGTTTCATATGGTGTGGAGTTACTTTAATTCTGTCAATTACTAACCATACTCTGGTAAATGTATTACACTCTTGCTATATTATTCATTATTGAAGTGAACTGGTTTAATTTATTTTTTTTGTCTTAAACTTGCCATTCATTGCAAGCACTGCATTTTAACTAATTTACTTTCTACAGCAGTGCTTCTCAACCACTGGGCCATGAGCTTCTGGCGGTGGGTTGCAAGTTGCTATTGTTTATATTGGTAGTGGGATTGCTATCAGTCACGGATGGCCATGCTTTACACCCCAAATGCTCACTCAATGCTTGCTCAATTCAATAAGGTGCAAATGAGCTGATGTTCATGCTTGATTTACAAGGGAACCCACCCCCTCACTCTGACAATCTTACAGTGGAAAAAAGTAGGTCACGAAACCAGAAAGGTTGAGAAACACTGATCTAGAAAACATTTCCTTGTAGTTTGTCTTGTTATTCTGTGCGCTTCATGGACTAGAGAACTGGATGTCTAACATCTTGACTATCTCCTTAGAAATGCTGTAAATAGCTAGGCAATTCATAACTCTGTGCCAGAAAAGACTAAAACACATGGGAACTGCAGAGTAGGAGTGTCAGGAAATTAGCATGTAAGACTGGCTTCTCTTCACATATTGAATAATGCCTTGGTAAAGTCCAGTGACCCAACCTTGCCTCCCTTGCAGTTGTAATTGTAAATTGTCTGTGTTGTACACTTCATGAAATGAAACTAAAAATCTTAACACGATCTGAACTTCACAGGGGACTAAATCATTTTAGTCATTGCTTGTGTCATGATTTTTTGCCTAAAGTGGTCATAACAGTGTTTTTGTACCCCTTGGTGAATCAAATGTGAACATTAGAGCCCCGATTGACAGCGTAGAGGGTGGGGTATTTATCTCCCTAGGTTAATCAATAGCATTTGTCAAAGTGTATGTTGGGGGTGTCCATTGATGAACTGAGCAAAATCATCACGACGACAAACTGCATGACCCACAGTGTGACCCACTAGTAATATAAACAATAGCAACTCACATCCCACTAATGGTAGGCCAGTGGTTGAGAAACCCTGCTATATAAAACAAAGTATAACTCCCAAAGAAAATGCAGACTCAAATGGATGTTACTTGTGCATCTATAATTGTGCATACAGACCTGCTGGGTTTTACTTGTAACCCAAACATATTTTTACACTATCTCCTGTCAACCCAAAGACAATAGAAATTTACTTTCTCTTTCCAAACGCATTTTAAATTTTGTAAAATCTGTAATTTATGTAATTATAAGTGTGCAACTATCAAAAGCTTGGGCAAATACAGATGCTTACTGGTGATGCATGCTTGCGAGGAGACAATCCATCCACTTGCTTCTTTAAAGAATCATGAATGTGCCACTTCGACACTTTAAGCTTTCCTCGCAGCTCTAGATTTTCCTTAGTGAGAGCATCCACCTGATTTCGCAGCTGACCATGAGCAACTGACCAACGTGACTCATTCTTTTTAAATTCTTCTTGAAGTGCGACAATCTGGTCCTTCAAAACCTGAAAAAATCGAAAGAAATACATTACAGAGTGATTTGTCAGATAATTCATGGGTAGTATTGAAAAGAACAGCAACAACACAGCATTGTATGACACAAGCAATAAATATAACTAGCCATGCGGCCAACTACGTTGCGCGTGTTAAAGTTGTCTGTGAAGGGCTCCCTGTTTAAACGCGGCTGCCAGTACTGGGCCCTTCGTCGCACAGCATTATGATTTTTTATAAGGGAAACAAAATTACAAAAGAAAACCCTCGGACATTGATTCAATAGGAACGGCCTACTCTGAATCACTGCCCGAATAGTAATTATGTGGTGGTGTAGGAGCATTTCTGCCTCTGTCGGTTCACAATCCGTCTCGTTTTCACGACGCTATTGTTTCCTCTCACGATGTCTTCTCAACCTTTCTCCAATCTCGCAGGTTGCTTTGTGGCAATCTACACGGAGCAATGGTTATAAAAGGGGGACACATAGGTATCCAGGCTCTTTAAAGCATAAATAGGGATCACTTCACTGACATGTGAGCAAGCCACGGTACAACTGTGAGACGCGCAGCACTCGCCGGCTACAACGTAACAATAATAATTTCCGGAAACGTGCTGTTACATTGTCATTCATTTTACCCACTGTCTTTCTTTCATTCATATGTTACGTAGGCACGTACCTTTTATCTTCAGCAATCTCATTTTCTAACCAGGCCTCAGGAGCTAACCAGCGTAACACTGTCCACCACCCCTTTCGTTATTCCGGCACATTGTTGACATCCGTGAGTAACAACAATGTACTAAGTTGGAAGGTGTTCTACGCATGCGTGGAATTTGCGGACAAACAAAGATCAAGATCTAAATGAAGATCTCTTTAGTTAATTTAAAGCACAACAATTTGTTTAGTTTCAATGTCTGTGTTTTGAGATGTGACTGGCGTACTACAGTCTTCAGTAGTATAAGCCTGGAGGAGATTCTTAATACAATGCCTATGTTTTAGCTGTCTCTCTACTGCCATCTAGTGCTTCTTCTTCTAATTCATTCGCGGACAAACAAAGATCAAGATCCAAATGAAGATTATATATAGAGATAACATTGCACATTAGGTACCACATAGCTTAGCCCCCAACACTTAACATGTCCAGAACGAAATTACAAAAACAGTAATTGAATAATTATACAGATAGCCAAAGTGCTCTTTGGTTTTGTTTACTTGAAAAGATCCATCCACCCATCTATTCATCCTTCCATTTTCTAATTGGGTATCCAGTTCAGGATCATAGGGCTCATGAACAAATTACATAAAAATAACATCCTTAAACCAACTTAATCTAATACAGAATCACAGAGGTCTGGAGCCTTCCAATTCATTACATTGACAACTCTCACACACACACTCCACACTAGCCCAATTTAAACTCATCAGTTAAGCTATCCTGGACGTCTTTGGGATTTCGGAGGAAAACAAGAGTATTCGGATCCACGTGGACAACATATACTGTATGATTCAAACTCAGGTTTCTAGATTTGTGTGTCAGTTGTACTAACCAATGTGTTACCCACCTGAGAAGTGCCAAATAGAGAAGTACTTATTGTTGGTGATCCTTGTAACTTTTGAACTTGCTAATAAGTAAGTCTCTTCAGCTCTGCAAATATTTTGGACAAATGCAGAGGTATATTTCACAAAAATCTTGCAATTTTAATTGGTGAAACTAAGTCCGCCTGTTGTACATCAGGCAGGTGAGCTGGTAAGGGCTCTCTAAAGAGGTATGGCAAAGGGGGCAGCAAAAATAAAAAACCTGGATAATTTTCAAAACTGGGTAAACACTGGAAAATGAAGTTTAGGGCACAAATGTGCACATTTCTACATGGTAGAGACACAGTAATGAAACTCTTATACAATTTAGGGCTTTATGTTCTTTATGTTCTCATCCTATATCCAATGGGGAGAAGAAATTAAAAAGGCAAATAAAATATTAGATTATATTGTAAACAGAGTTGAATGTAAATCAAGGGACATTATGCTCAGACTATGTAATGCAGTAGAGAGATTGCTGCTGGCGTACTGTCTGCAGTTCTGGTCACCATGCTACAAAAAAGTCATAGCAGCAGTTGAAGCTGTGTAGAGAAGAACACCCAAGCATTCCAAAGTCTAAATGGTAGGTCATACACTTGAAGGCTAAGTACTGCAAGTGACATCTATTTAGTCTTATGCAGAGAAGGCAACATGGAGGTCTAATCCAGGTTTACCTGATTCTCAAAGGCATTGAATAAAGTGGATCTAGCAGAATTCTTTCAACTCAGGGTATATAGATGGAAAATACGTGGAAGTGTATTCATGACTGAAGTCAGGGTGCACTGCTTCACAAACAGAGTTGTGGGAATATGGATTAAATTACTAAATTAGGCAGTTTAAGCAGAAACCTTGACAATTGTTAAAATGTATCCAGATGAGATATTGGGTCAAATATTAGCTAACCAAATGAGCTTGATGGACTGAATGGTCCCCTCTCATTTATAGCATATTGAGTAGCATCCTACCTGGGATGGCCTCCCGCTTTACATCCATTATTAAGATTTGTTCACGATCCCCTGCCATGTTCAAGTAAGTCTGCACAATGGATGGATATATTTCATTGTACATGTAATCTTAATATGAATATTTTCGTTGCTAATTTTATTGGTTAGTTATTTAATTGTAACACTGAAGTTGTTGTTTTACATTTGTTTCTAGAATCTGTATAGATTACAAAAATGAAGAGATGTATGGAAAGATTCAATCTCTCCTCTTATTTGTCAACATTAATGACTCACTAATTGTTAGCAATTGCTAGTGTTGATTGGCAAAATTCTCCAAAGTGTTTTTTGCAATGAATATGCTTTGTTTGCTGGTGACCTTGTTTCCTGGAAGTCTGCTGTGCAGTCAGCTTAAGTGAATTTTTTTCTCCCTGCACCCCAGGATGGTTTGGGAGGCCAGTATCACATCGCAGAGCTGTAGCAGAACATCCACACAGGCCTATTGTAAGATTATTGCTGACACAACCTGATCAGTGTCCAGCCAACGTGTCCTAAAAAAAAAAAGCTGGCAGCATTTTCATTTGAGGTGCACATTAGCTTAGTGATTTTCAACCACTGGGTCGTGACTGTTGGTTCATGAGTAGGTCATGGTGGGTTGCCTAAGCAATTAGCAGCACTGTTTGATATGTTTCCCCTTTTTCAGTTTCTCAGCTTGTTTCATCACGGGGGACTCACGTGACTTCCCCCACCCACTGCTCTTCTTCTGGGTTTCGCCAAGGGGCAAGCAGAAAACCCCCCTCACCAAAGAAGAGACTTGCATTGGCTGTGAATATGTCATCAGTTAATTTAAAAAGGAAAAACAAGCCCACTGAAACATAAAGGTTAATAATAATGATAATAATAATAAAAATACATTAGCTGACCATAATGGGAATGTTATAATGTTGCCACCAGATAAATACCATTGATCCCTGAGTGCTGACAGCTCAGCATTGAATGGCTAATTTGCATGCATAATTTGTTTTGTGTGCCCAGCTACATCTCAAAACAAGCCTTAAAGTTCCTTCTACCTCCCAGTGTCAGAATGAGACTACACTTAATAATAATAATAATAAAAGGTGTATTACTCTTTACAAAGCATCTCATTTTTCTGTACAGATACCGGGGAAACTGCCATGGCGCCTGCGGCTTCAAACAATGGAAAAAGCCTGTCCCATACCACCACTTTGTGGTAGATATTGTATGCCCCAAGATTTGATCTCTGTGACTGCGATGATCAATATTTTATTTACTTATTGCTAGTTGAGGCCTTTTATTGTATTTTGTTTGTAGTATGCATTCTGTCTACATCTTTTGTTGTATGAGGTATGTTGACACAGTGGTTAACACTACTGCCTCACAGCTCAGATCACATTTGTAGCCACAATAATTGGTCCAGCATAGCTGGCAGTTGTTCCCATATCCCACAAGAACACTTAAAAGACCATTTCACCATTATAATCCACTCAAAACGGGCCCAGTTCCTCCTTCCCCATTGACTTCAATGCATTTTGTAGAGTTTAGCACAGTTTTTGAACATTTATGTGATTTCGCTAAACTCATGGGGAATCAAAGTCCACAGAGTTTGCTTAACCCTAGTATTTACAAACAGCAATAGTGATTTCTAATTGTGCAGTAGAGGTAAAGGTCAGATTATCTTTATTGTTAAACAATTAAAGTCTTTTGCCAAATATAAATAAGCATGATGTTGAGGGAACAGTTAAGTGCTTTGTATAGCTCCATCCATCTTCAGTACATTCACATTCACAAAGTGCTTAATTATGTTTTTAGCACAAAACGGACCCTACTCACTTGCATTTCCTCCTTTCCTTTGATGTTTACAACCGGGGTGCTGGATCTGCTTTTTGATTTCAGGGATTTTTTCTTTTCTTCTCTGAGTTGTTCTTCCTCATAATGCTCCTCATTACTTTTGCTAAAGTATTCCATCTTCTGCCTAGCAATACAAATTAATGTCACACTTAAAAAAGGCTTAATAAGAAAGGTGAGGTCGTCATAAAATATTGTGCTCAAAAAGAAAGTAACAATAAAGGCGTGAAAAAAATCATATTAATCCAGCTGAAATCCCTATTATTTCCATCTTGCCTTGCAACCAACCCCTCCTTTTCCAGTCCCTTCAAACAGGTCATAAAGATAAGTGAGTCTTGTCCTAAAGTGCAGAGATGTGAAAAAGTCAGCTTTAGTTTTGAAACCAATGAATTAACAATGTTGCTCAAAACACTGCTGTATAATTGCAACAAAGAAACTAATGACCTTACTAATATGTCTTGTAGTTAACAAAAGTATCTCGGTTGTTACAGCGACCCAAAGAAATAGATGCTTGAATCAGATTTCAAAGCTGACTTTTCAGACACACCTCTTTTACAAAAGCTATCTGAGAAATTTCAGAGCACAACAGATATCAGTCCAGTGGCTTATTGGCATTAGACTAAAACAGCTCTCACTTTCTGCTCACCCTTCATGTCACCATGAGAAACAAAATGCTACAGATAACAAGCAGTTCACTGAATGAAACAAAATGCATAAAGCTGCAAAGAAAAAAACATCCAAGATGAAGACCAGAATGTAGAATTCCCTTTAGCATAGAACACATTTGTTCTTTTGCAATAGGCGCAGAAAGTGAGTCAGGGCAGGTCTGAACTTGTCACTTCCATTGTTAAACTGTTTACTGACCTCACAGTACTCAATTTGTGGGAATCTCAACTGCATAATAATGCAAATTCCACTATAAAAAACAAAGCATGGAAACAAGGAATAAGGTAGACCCATCATCCCACAGGCATATTTTAATAAGTATAGTTTTTGGTTCCATGGTTAAGTTCTAAATTGTGTCTGTCTTTCCTAAGCCCACAGACGACTACATCCTAATCTAAGCTTTTTACAAGTCACTGCTACATAAACAGAGATACACTGGAATAGTAGGTAGCATGTCTTAGCAGCCGAGAAGTGGCAAAGGCAACCGTAAATCTACAGGTTTTAGCAGCACCACTGATTCTATATCAACTTGGAGGTAGCAGCTTAAATTATTGTTTTTAAATTGTGGCAGAAAATGTATTCCAAAATTTAGATTGTATACAAAAAGTTAACATAATGGTACTCACTTGATGTAGCCTCAATTATTTTCCTGAATAGACTGAATTTCATTTTACACCCTAATGATTTTGCTTTCTTACTACATTGTTATATATATACTGTAGAGTAAGTGCATAACATTCTAAAACCTGCTTCAGAGTCAAAGAGAGCTGGGCCATTTTATAACAACACTAAACATAAAGCATTGGGTAACAGTCCACCACAGGGCCAATTTTAAAAATAACAACCCAACTGAAATGCATTTCTTTCTTGGATGTGGGCAGAAAACTAGAGTGACCAGAGGAAAGCCCTTGAAGACACAGACAACAACAGGGCATGGGATTTGAAAATATAGTGGTGTTATAGTAAGCACTGCTATCTCACAGATTTAGAATCCCGGGTTGTACATCCATAAAAAGATGCATTTGAAAGGCTGTAAAAGGTCCTAGCCCCACATGACCCAGAATGAATTTCAGCAGGATTGAGAATGTAACGATCTATTACACATATCTATCTCTATATCCATATCTATATCTAAATATACAACGTCTGTCTGTCTGTATGTCTGTCCTTTTTTCGCGAGAGAACTACCTAACGGATTTAGATTTTAATTTTGCGCCTTCTCTCATTGTGCTCTGTATCAAAGTTCGCTTGAGTCACCGATATATTTGCATGAATCCAAGAGACATGCAGTGGGCCGAGGGGAGAAGGGCGAGGACCTACTCACTCACGCACCTGCCTCAGGGCGTGTACCTTATCTCTGCTTAGCTAGTGAATGAGAGAACTTTTTAACGGATTTAGATCAGGTTTTTTTCTATAATTTGCTTGAACATTCCGGTTGATTTTGAGACTTCTGTTATCACACTAAGAATCATAGTTCGCTTGCAGGAGAGATATATTCGTGCTAATCCAAGACAAAGGCTGCATACCAAGGGGAGGAGGAAGCGTGATGTCAGGAGTAGGTGGGGCCCTTCTCTCTGTCCTGTTTCATTACTACGTGGGTGGAGCCACGGGGGACAACTAGTATGTATATATATATATATATATATATATATATATATATATATATATGTATATATATATATATATATGTGACAGACAGCCGGGGCATTGCCTGGCTGGGACACCCCTGTGATGGAAGGACCCCCCTGGCTCACAACTGGACCACAGGCTTGGAATTTAGAGACCCTGCTGGGGCCTGTGGTCACTGCCAGGGGGTGCCTGGATAGTTTCAGAGCCCTGGACTGCAGTACTTCTGCCAAACCCGGAAGTGCTCTCTGAAGAGGATCAGAGGGCACCTGAAGCACTTCTGTGTGCCCTATAAAAGAGGCTGCCTCACTCAGTTTGAGGAGCCAGTCAGGAGGTAGACGGCAAAGCTTGCTGGGAGAGTAGTGGAGAGAAAGAAAACAGAAGAAGAGAAAGAGAGAGAGAAGGGACTGAGCATTATTACTGTGGTGATTGTGTACTGTGCTCTGTAGTTGGAAGCGGGGAATAGAGCTGCCCCACGAGGAGAAAAACTGTGTGTTGCTTTAGGACTTGTGCCTCTGGGCCAGTCTGTGTCTGGGTTTGGGGAGCTGTACGCCCCGGTATTACACAATGTATACTGGGGGGTTTGGTTGATGAGGTGGGGTTTCGTGGGTGTTGGTTATAAAAGCGTATTTATTATTTACATGTTCTTCTTTTCATGCCTGCATATGCACAGATCATGTCCAAATGTGGGACTCGGTACAAGTAAAAATCAAAGCTAATACTAAAAGTGCCAGAGAACTGGCTAAAAAATGGCTATCCAATGAAAATGGCATTAACAGACATTTGGCTATGAACTCTGCATATGCAGGAATAAAAAGCTTAGGAATAAAAAACTATTTTAAGATACATAATTCATTTGTTCCCTTTGTTGATTCCAGCTGCAAATACAGAATATATATATATATATATATATATATATATATATATATATATATATATAGTGGCGAATGGCCGGGGCCCTTGTACACACATGTGTACCCACAGCGCCAACTGACTCCACCCCTTCCAGTCCAGTGGCTATAAGGCCAAGACACACCCAGCTGCTTCACTTTGGGAATAACACACATAGCTCTGACCTGAAACTGTGATCGCCCTACAGACCTTGACTCCCATTCCGAGAAAGGCACTACAGCATATTTGTGGTTTTCCATTCTATTTGTGCCACTGTGCACCTTTTTCTTTTGTTCAGCATCTTAGTTATTAAAATTGACAACCCAGTCAGTGTTTCAACATTTCTTTTTTGGACTAGGGAAAAATAAAAATAGTTTAATAATTAAACAAAATAATCCGTAAAATGAAATTCAGCATTACAGAGAAAAAAATGAGGCTGCTTTAATTCTGTTCCATGACAGACAGAGAGAGAGAGAGAGAGAGAGAGAATAATACTGGGTAGGAATGGCAAAAGGCTACATATCTTTCTGGTACTAAGGTACAAGCAGGTGGGATGATGGCTGGGACTAGACTGATCATTCAAGAATCGGCTTGGGAAGGACTGGAAGAAGATTGATATTTTCCTGTAAATCCACTAAAGAATATAATCCAAAGGGACAACATATAGGTTTACACTATCTCTTCTAGAGGAGAAGACAACAGCAAAGGTTTTTAAGATCACCAGCAGACTCCTTAGTACATGGATACCTGCTTCCACTAAAGTAAGTTCAACCTAGTGTCTCTATAGCCAGTATTAGGGTAGCCATAAACTCTGGAGGTAACCAGTGGATCGGCTTTCAATGATAAGTTTGGCATTTTTCAGGTTGAAGAATTGAAATGTTCAGTTAATCATAATCTATTTTTTTCACAATAGAACCGCAGAACACATTAGTTCCATTAAAAAATTAAAGAGTAGGGCAGTTATTTTTTGTAATTTTTAAAATATGTTGCACTTTAGAAAGCAATGTCATGTACCTAATGAACATATACAGTATCATGATTGTGAAGAAGTAACTTTGGCATGAAAAAAATAAACATCCTTTAAAGAAACCTGATAAACAGTGCGTATTTGAACCAGTGGTAAGTGGGGAAATTAATGGCCAATGTTTAAATTGTAGGAGGAGTAAAGGCCATGATTAATGTAAGCAGAAAAGTTAGGAGAAATGGGAAGTGAGGAGGGAGTGTGTTTTTCACTGATGTGGTGGAAAATCAGACAAACTAAATGACTTGATCGATTGGGCACAGCAACAATTTTGACTAGCCCATGCAAGCTATAGATTTATTACATTGCTGTTTATTTATACTTATTTTCATTCTCTTCTTGTGTTAGTTTTGTCTAGTAAATGCTTACTTTTAGTTCATTTGTGTCGTTAGGTTCTTTTCCATGGGTGGAAGGTACAAATACAATATAGTTTCAGTGCTATTTATTCTATAGAGTAGTTTGTTTTTTTAATACTTACCGTTTGAGGCATTTTTGCACTGTGTTATGACATAGACATATTACCATTGGAGATTAATTAAATTGAATGATATTTTACAGTATATTGAGATATTCTATCAACAGCATCCTCCATAAAATAAACTAGCCAACACTTCCATGAATATAGTATTCTGCTCTGCCTCTTGCATTGTCTAAAATGTATTAATTACTGTCAGAAAACATCACCCTAGACAGACCTAAATAAGATTCTAGGTGGCATTTATTTAATACCGTTACCTGATAAGATGCAGAGCCTTCTCCTGTCCATCTTTCATCTTGTCCATCAGAGGTGTGTTACTCTCCAGTCCACTTTTTAACCTAGGCTGAACTTCATCTTCTGTAAAATGACAATTATTTGAGAAAACATGAATATCTTGAAAGATCATTATTGATGTTTTGGTCTGCTGAAATATGGTCAGCATTGACACATGTTCCTTAGTTGCTTACAAATCAGGACTGCTACATTTCTGGACAAATTAATTAACTCTTCTGGTAAAGTGTTAAAATGTCAGCTTCTTTTTATGTATGTGGTTGATGCCTTTGCCCAAGGTAACTTACAAGGATACAGTACAATTCTTAAACATATTTGTGATATGGCAAAAAAGAATCAGTTGAAATCTAGGATGGAAGTTTTGTTTAACCCTCTGGCTACAGCTTGTTGTTGTAATCTGAGGAGAATTCCAGTCCTTAAATGAGCTCCTTGCATAATTAGACAACAGGTCTCTATTATAATTTTGCCTCACACATCCTAGTATGTGCTTTTCTTTTTGATTTGTTCTTGTACAACTGAGTCACTATGTTGCCCTAACATTATTGGGATGTTGCTCTGTTATCACTATTTTTTTTTGGGAAACACTTTATGATGGACTCAAGCTAACGGTACATAATTCAAAGACTCTTTGGAAGTTTTACATCACTGTGTAAGACAAAGTGGCTTTCCTCCTTTTCTTTGGTGTTTTATGTGAGACTTCAGCTACACCCCAGAGCTGCAGCCTTTGACTAAAACTAAAGTCATATCCCCCTCTCATCCAAAGGGGAAGTTTTTCAGTTGAACTGCTACAGTGGCCACTCTCTAGCATGCAGCATCTGCAACTAGCTGTCTGATAAGCAGTATCAATCAAATTTGAAAGACACTTTTGCTAGTATAGCCAGACATTGAGGACTCATTGGTTTTGTGCTGTTTATTGATTTAGTCAAAGACAGAGAGAGAGAGAGACAGCCGTAATGAAATTTTTTCAACCGTCATGGACAAGCTCACACACCATGTATCGACCAAAAGGCAGAGCTTATGCGCATACTACAAACCTCTGGCAATATGTTCTCTTCCTCATTTATAACCCAGTGTTAACACTATATCCCTGCTGTCTCTGCATCATGTCAGCTTGAGTTTAGTTCAGCTTTTATCAGTAGACTACCTAATGCCTGCAACAAAAAGCTGGAGCAACAGCTCTAATTGAAAGGTTAATCTAAAGGGCGGGGAAGTGCATGAGCAGAGAAGCCCATAAGTAAAGAAACAAGCCTGTCTCAATCAAGCAAAGAGTTTACTGATTACAGATTTTCAGCAGATGCATTCCACTGTAGGAACAGAAACCTTAAAAACAGAATCTGCAATACAGTCAGTTACCATTAGATGCAACTGTGCCATGAGAAAGAAATATGATGGCCAAAGACACACAGAGCCTGCGCCTCCACCTCCTCTACTTCTTCTTGTTCTGCTTCCTTCTCTACATGTACCCACAAATATCTCTTTGTTGGCACTGAGGATTACAAGACAAAATATTTCCAGCATCACTGGAGTTGGAATATCCCCGATAAAAATCTTAAGTAATATTGCTTTTGAATTTTGATTCTCAGCTATGGTAAAGCCAGCAAGTGTACTTACATATGTATTTCAAAATGCTATAGATGCTGTAAATGACAACAATATACATTTGTTTAAAAACACACTGATGTGGAACAATCTGCCTTCTTATATAGGAGATTAATCCTCGGTCTCAGCTTTTAAATCCAGGCTGAAGATTCACTACTTTAGTCTAGCATACCTTTAATACAGCTGCTGATTAGCTGTGTACAGTTCATCTGTACAAAAATATAAGTAACACAATAAATATGAATTTTTCCTAACCCTCCTCTGTTCTGATTCTCTTATTGGTATACTACTGTACACTGCTCTACTGACAAGCTGTTTTCCTGCAATTGAAAGACATCTGAAATACTGGGAGCCTTGGATGTAAAAGATTCTGTCATCAGATTATAATGGCCCAGCAAAGACTGCATTGTAGAATATCTGACTTTGATTTTGTCTGTTATAACTGGACTCATCAGAGTTTTATTTTCTCCAGTGATGCTGCTGACTAGAGCTTCTGTTTTCCTCTCGTCCACTGTCAATTGCCCATAGTTTAACAATTAAAAATAACAGGCAGATTTTTTCAGGACTCTATTTATGTTAATCAGTTTCAAACAACTTTGTTTTCTTGCTGTTTAAACTAATATGTGTTCTCATTATGTAATTATTAATTTGTGAAATTTGTATTTGTATATACATGTAAATTTGTCACAATGCTCTGCGCCTGAACTCAAAAATAAACCAAATTAGTCTAAACAACTGGCCCATGACTATTAAATTGGTTGGAATGAAAAGCTACTCCAAAACCAAGTTTCACAAACCCCTGCCTTAAAGGCTAGACTCAGTGGAGCTGCTGTTATAAAGAGGCATTGCGGAAACACAAGTTTTAAGGACTGTATCAGTAAATTTTTAATTTATTAGATAAAGCAGTTACTGTTAATCTCAGGTACAAATAACAATTCCTGCACATATATTTTTTTAGATTAAATACATTTCTTCATTACTGTCCTCTTATTTATTTTTTATACAGATGTCATTTAACCACTTTGTAAAAGAAAAACAAATCAAGTTATATAGTGTTGACTGATCACAGAAGTACTGTAAAAACAAGAATCTTTTATAGCATAATAAGCATCTTGCTTCAGTTTGCTTCAAATTGCTTGTGTCCTGTAATAATGTGTGTGAACCCTAAACAAACTGCAATTGCAATTAAATAAGATATACAAGTTTTTCAACTTACCAATGCCCTTGTCTGCAGTAGTCAAGAATCCTTTACCATCTTCATTGTGAGCTTGACCTTTTACTTTTGATTTAAATCCAGGGAAGAGGCCTGCCAGAATATCTGAGGTGGGCACCGCCTCCATAGTAAGCTTTTCATTTTTTGACACTGATGGTGCTCTTATCTTTTCTATGTTCTGCTTCCTCAGCAGACGAGTATGCTGGCTGGAGGTTGGTCGATTATTATGGTGATGCCAGTATTGCCTGGGCTCATTGCTGCTGTCATCACTACTGCTTGTGCTGGACAGGTCATGGAGAAAACTGTGCCTGTGTGGTGTCTGAGGTCGGCACACAATATGTTCAGTGCCACTAGGTGCATCACTGGCATAATCAGGATCGGACAAGTCTAAGTTCACATCATTGTGACTCAGCTTCTGGACACTAAATTTGGCAGGACTATTATGACAGTGAGACTTTGGGTCCTCTTCACTACTGCTGCTGCTACCTTCACTTTTAATGCTCAAAGCCAGTTGACTCCAACTCTTTCCACTTTTCTCACTTCCACTTTCATTAGATTCGTTGACCTTCACTATACGATCATTGATTTTCTTAAAGCCAGCACTTGCTCCACTTTTGTCTGATGACTTAGAATTCTTCTGCTCAGCAGACACTGACATGTCAGTTTCATGGGTTTCTGTTGCATTTGGCATATTTTTAGATAAAGAATCTTTCTCAGCTATACATATGTGCCTAGGAAAACTAGAGTCCACAGAGGTAGCCAAAGAAGATAGACTTAAGCTTCGGGACCTTACCATCTTTCCCCTACCATGATTTTCCTCTTCCTCTATCTTTTCTGTATTTTTGAAATGATGAGCTGCTTGACAACCCTCAATTTTATCCTCTGAAATATTGTCAGTCTTTACTTTAATGTCATTTGAGGCTACTGAGGAATTGCCTTTTAAATATGTAATTGCAGGGTTACTATATTGTCTGTCCAAGGTCTTCTTCCTTTCTTGAAACTGTTCAGTGCCAGGCAGGGTGGGTAAAGATTGTCGATGATGACCTGTGAAACTCACTCTCCTGGGAAGCTGGGTCAAAGAAGCACTCATCTCCTCTTTACTTTTTCCTATCCGGGAAACGCCTTCTCCCCTCTTTAAGAAGGACTTCTTAGTAGATAATTTAGTATCCTTCTCTTCCTAAGTAACAATGCATACATGTTTTTTAAAAAGTGATTAATAATTACTTATTTATATAGGTAGGAATACAGAACATAAATATTTGATTCAAGTTTATATTCACCTCTATGAAAAAGATATTAATAAACAAAATCTGATCTATACTGTAGCACCTGTGGTTGGCTCTCTGGTTCACAAAGGATTGTAGGCAGAAAAGGAAGCTTTGAAATTACAAAGTAAAGGACATGAAGGGGAAAAATATGAAAAATTATGGCACACTGGTATTAAGAGAACAGCTAATTTAAAATTATATATGATGACTAAATGGTAATTACAAACATTTTACTTTAGTGTGTCTGTGGGCAAAGCATGGGCAACAAATTGTGTTGTATTGGTATCATGGGGCCAGAGAGCATAATGAGTTGTGCAACTAGCTTTTTGGGGTTGTGACTCTTTAACTATATTGTACAGAAAACAGTGTAAGTGGTGTCTAGAGTGTTGGACTTTAAAGTGCAAGGATTGTTGCTTCAATCAGCAGCAACATTTACCTCTGTGATTAGCTTAAACTTACCTGTATATCACTTGTAAAAACAAAACTTCCATGAAACTTATTGTCATAATATCTTAAACTATAGGTATGGCAATTATTATTATTATTAATAATAATAATAATATTTGTTAGTTGTGTTTGCATTAAAAACAAATGCCCCTGTGTCACTGCCATATGTTTCTGGGGTCTGTCTGTCCCTAGCTTAACTTTACCTGTATATCACTTGTAAAAACACACCTTCCATACAATTTATTGTAACAATATCTTAAAGGTATGGCAATTAATAATAATAATAATAAGAAGAAGAAGAAGAATGTGTTAGTTGTGTTTGTCATTGCCATATGTGTCTGTCTGTCTGTCTGTCTGTCTGTCATATGTTTCAAACAACTTGGTCTTTAGTGAACAGATATTGATGAATTTTATTACAAGGTACATTTTTCAAGAACATCTTTCAGTTAAGTAAAATTTTTACTGACATATTTCAAATAGGACACTGTACAAACTGTAAAATTTCAGAAACTTAATTTAAACAGCGCCAATGAATTGTTAAACTCATCTATGTGCAGCCTCAATTACTGGTTACATGTGACACTTGCCCTATTGTCAGCTGCTTATGCACTCAATGGTGGACTTCAACATAGATTTTACTTTTCCATTTTGAATGTATTTCAAAAGTTTTATGTTTAAGAATTGTAAACTATAATTAACTATAGACTCTCCTGATCAAAAAAACAACAATAGTACTTCAGTTGATGCAATTTGTACATAACTTGAGTTTGAAATGTGCCTGTAAAAAATATTTCAGCCACCACAAGCATTTTGGGCTCTATTTTTAACTACATGATTTTACAAAATATTATCAAAAATATCTGTTTTATGTTCTCTACTAATACATGTAATTGCATTCTATAATCACTGTTATCTTTATAAGAATTTGTACAAAAAAAAACTTAATAAACAAAAATGTAACATGTTTGTCTCTAATGAAGTAAATAAAAAATATCTCCACTCAAAACTATAGCTAAAATGATAAATGCTCTGACTTTTAAAATAGTAGTTAACCAAGTCCACTGACTCACCTTAATGCTATGCTATGTGTACATTTTCTAACTTGGAGAGGTTGATATGGCACATGTGTTCTTCAGGTGTGCTGCACAGTATTTAAAGTTGTAATTCAGCAAGTATTAGGTGAATGGAGAGTGGATTAGAACAATTTTATTGAGTACTGTTCATTAAGCTCATTAAGCTCTCAAGTCCTTTTCATCTAATTTCTCCAAAATAACACTGAGCCGAGGTGAGTTGATTCGAGTAGGATGAAGGCTCACTACATTCATTTTTTACGACTGTATTTTGTGAAAAGGTACAAAGCACCATATTGCCAACTAATTATTTTAGTTTAACTATGAAACTGGAGTGTATTTCTTTTGTTGTTATGCATAATTTTTTATTTTCTTGTTTATTATGATTCACTTACATATTAATTGCTATAAAGCACTGTGATGGATTTTGCTTCACTTGCAGGTGCTTGTCCTCATGGGCTGAATTCATCCCAGACGGGTTTTAATATATACTAACTATGAACCGTAAACCATAAACGGACTAGTTCTAAGGACTGGTTCTTAAACTGACAAATCTTCTATTACTTGCTTGCATGAATAGGTTTGTGCAGTTCTGGGACACAAAAAAGTTTCACAATATGAAAGATGTTTCTTCCCATCTTGTTTTATCCCAAACGTCAGGAGCCATTTGATGCCCAATTATGGATTTTCTGTATTCTATCTTCACATTGCTTTCATGACAGTGAAAATTGCTCATATTAACTACACTTGGTTTCCCTTTCTCACTCATATGTTGGTGGAATCTCAATAAGTTGTCCTGAACAGTAGATGTGTCAATGTAATGCTTTGTACAGTAAACAATCAATTGCTTGCATTTATGTCTAGTAAGTACAGACATATTGTCTTTTTACACAGGGAGAAGATTCTGAGTTTCTTACATCGGAATCCATACAAGTAAAATTGTTTAGAATTTAGAATTAGAACTGTTCTTTTAAGGCTTGTGAAAAGTACTTTGTGTTTCAGCAATGCAAAGAGACATAAGAGGAGGTTAAGTAAAAATGCAGTATGACTCGCTGGAAAGGCATTAGATTTCCTAAGTGTGCCAGTTTAACCCTGACTTTTCCCCCCAAGGCAAATCCCTTACCCTGCTTTCACTCCACTTGGTGAGAAATGTATGAAGTCAAACAATCAATATATATGTACTTGTTAATCCTTTGATATCTTGTCATTAAATTAAGGATAGTGCATCTGTTAAATCTTGGAAATGTTACAAACAGAGTCTATGATAAATTAGAAAATAGGCATTAATAAATATACATAATAGAACTTATAGCATTCAAGCTCAAACATTATACCTTTTTATCTTTTTGGAGAATTTCAGTGTCCTTTTTTAGTTGTTCTTCCACAAACTCTTCAAATGTTTTCTGCCTCACCCCAATTCCAGGTCGGATTGGTCTACGATGTAAAAATTAATAAAGAAATAAAGTAAATTGCAATTTTTCCAACAAATGTGAATTATCTTCTGTTTGTAAATGAGTGGAGACCAAATGAGCTCATAAGCTGCCATGAATGCTGCAAGAACAAGAAAACCTCATGTTTACAACACACAGGCCTATAATTATTCTGGGACCTAAGCAATATGATTTTCCAACATAACCTCATTTAGTTACATATGTTATTTTAAATAGTAAAGGGCCAAAAAAAGTGACTTACAAAAAAAGTGACTTTCAAACTACAAATTTTCTTTCCAAAAGGCTTTTACTTGGGAAATGTCATGAGAAAAATATCCTTAAGGAAGAGGTCTCTAGTAATATCTCCACTCAAAGGTATGGCTAACAAATAGTGACAGGTAGCATCTAAAATTGCAAATGTCAGTCACATATTATTTCCATTATTATCTAGATGTACATAAGTAAATTATAATTAAAATCAAAATATTGTGATGGCACCAGCAGGAAAGGAGGAACACATTTTCTTACACACTGCTCCACTTACATAGTTTTAGCATATCACACTGTACTGCAAATGACCATCAAAGAATTATTGCGATGAGCAGTCCAACAAGACAATTATATCTGTTCCTAAATGTACAGTCTGGGTAATACAATAAGAAAGACACTTTAGGAATCAATTTCTGTGTTAGTCTGAAAGACTTAAAATGTAATTAACTGATTTTATAAAACATCGCTTCAATACAAAAACTATATATTAATCATAAGACTGTTGTGTAGGTGATTATAGCCACCCACAAAAATGATATGTGTGGATTTTTTGTCATTGCTTACATTTTTATTTACATACTGAAAATATGATAAAAACACATGAGAACTTTGTTACTGCTGAACAGAATGAATGTGTAAAATGAATAAAACTCCACCACTGAAGTGGGGCAGTACATGGTTAAAGAGTCGAAGATAGGAAACTGTATAAAAAATCAATGTGACAAAGCTAAATTCACCAAGTGACCAGATCCACGACATGGCTATTTTAACAGATATTTTAACACTTAAGTATAAATGCCAGTAAACTATCTATTAAAAGGACAAGAATGGCACTGATACAAATGGCTTCATCAAATTACAGATATCTATATGTCCTACCAAATAAATTAAAAAACCCTAATGCACAAACAAAAATAAACTGTTGATATAATGTTCTCTCCCCATTACCCCATACTGTAAAATATATAGAGATGTGTAGTTTATTCATTCTAAACCTATCATTAATAAATTAATTGTTTTGGGAATTAATGCACCTCTCCTCTGGGTTGAGTGACTTCTTCCTTCTGATACCAAAAGGGCTAGTGACAACCAGGTCCTCTCCTTGCTCACAGGTTGCTTCCTCTTTAATTGGAGACAGGTTCCTCTGGCATGTTTCATCTTTTTCTGGAATGTTGTCATCTGAAGCACAAAATGGTAAATACGCCAATGAGCACGACAAGCATCTGTAAAATATTCAATTATCATATCTTTTCTCGTACATACCTTGAATAAGGTGTTTCTGTTCAGCTTCTGGGATTTCACTTTTCTCTGATTGCCTCTCATTTTCAAGACTGGTTTTGTCAGTTGTTTTTTCTTTGACAGGAGGGTACATTTTGGGCACAACAGAAGTATCTACATTTGTCGGCAAGCTACTTTTTTGATTCAAAGTATGCAGAGGTAAGGCAGCGGGCAACATCAACCCTGCAAAAGACAACATTGTTAAAGAAATTTAGTGATAATAAATTTAGATGTAAAAATCATTTTATTGAATTGGCAATTGCTGTTTTAAATATAATCAGTCATTTTCTAACCTGCTTCGTCTTGAACAGGGTTGTAGGGGTGCTAGAGCCTACCCCAGCTAGCATAGGAAGCAAGGCAGAAACAAACCCCAAACAGGGCACCAGTCCATTGCAAGATGAACACACAAACACACACATTCACACACACACACAAACCTTCCAAGGCCAATATAGCATCTCCAATCAACCCAGCCTGCATTTCTTTGAACTGTGCAAAGAAACCAGAGCACCTGGAGGAAACCCATGCAGACACGGGGAGAACAAGCAAACTTCACATAGGTAGGACCCAGCCTGTGAACCCAGGTCACTTTACTGCAAGGCTGCAGTGCCACCACTGCACCACCCTATGGATACCTGAATATCAAATTTTAGGAAAGCTTAAATTAAATAATAAACAATAAATAATGCTGTATGTATTCCTCCAATGTCTTTCCTCTGTATCCTTGTATGTCTCAACCTCTCTTGCCTGGTGCTTCCTCTCCAGATCACATTCCAGTAAACCCTTGCCTCCTGTCCTCTTTTTGACTACCACCAATGGTAGACAGGTCCACATTACCACTGTCCACTGTGAAAACATCATTAGGATTCATGTGATTACTTCCCATCTTTGAAGGTGACTCAGCATTGGCAGGTAAGTCATTTGCTTTGTTGTCACTGAAACGCACACATACAGACTAGCATTTTATTATATAGTAGACTAGCAGAATACCAGGCTTCAAGAGGAGAAGTAGTGTTTTAAAGAAGGTACGAAAAAGAAAAGGAAAAATTTTAAAAATAACGTAACATGATTGTTAATGTAATTGTTTTGTCATTGATATGAGTGTTGTTCTCATATCTATCTATATATATATCTCTATCTATCTATATATATATATACCTCTATATATATATATATATATATATATATATATATATATATATATATATATATATATATATATATATATATATAAAATACGCACTTGGCAGCGGCCAGAAGTAGTGTGTTAAAGAAGGAAAGAGAAAGAAAAGGAAACATTTTGAAAATAACGTAACATGATTGTCAATGTAATTGTTTTGTCACTGTTATGAGTGTCGCTGTGATATATATATATATAGCAAAATACCAGCTTATAGCGATGTCATGTGTTAAAGAAGTTATGAAAAGAAAAGGAAACATTTTAAAAATAATGTAACATGATTGTCAAAGTAATTGTTTTGTGTATTTGGTGGCAGCGTCACAAAGTTGTTTTCGTAGCTGCATCAGAAAATGTACCACGACGCCTGACACGCCTCCTTTTACTGTTTTCTCACAGCTTGATTGTTGCTGTCATATATATATACACACACACATACACACATACATACATATATATATATACATATATATATACACATACATATCTTCATATCTACATATCTATATACATATCTACACACACAAATTATATATATGTGTGTATGTATGTATGTATGTATGTATGTGTGTGTGTGTGTGTGTGTGTATATATATATATATATATATATATATATACATATATATACACATACATATACTTGTGTGTATGTTTGTATGTGTCTATATGTGTGTGTATAGCTTTGGTCACTGAGTGCAAGGGAAAAATAATGAAATATAGTCTATAAGTTATTAAACAGTAAAACATTAACGTTTTAAGAAGTACAGGTACATTGAGCACTACTGGAGTGGTTATGGTAAACTACATTTTAAAGACTGTGTAACAAAACAGGTAAGTAACTAACAGCAGCTAAAATGTATATGGATCATCTCTAGGTAGTAGATCCCTTTTGAAAGGCGCTACACGACGGCTGTGGTATAGAAATTACATTTTCTATGTGAACGTTCAAATTTGTGCCTCTGGTAATGTGCCTTACCGGCAATTAAAGAAAATTATTTTTGTGTCCTCTGCCGTGTTAAGAGAGAAAGGCTTTGGTTTGGGATAAAAGGAAAAAGGGTGTAAAGAAAGGAAAGTTGCCTTTTCTTTTATATAGTATAGAGAGATGTGTTCGCTGACGTTATGATCGCCTTTTGGCGACAGTCGTGGTGGGTCTTGTGTAGACTGGTGAGACGCCCCGCCATTAATCGGCTGTGATGGCACTGTGAGTCCTCCACTCGTATGCGTGTGTTCATAATCCGAGCTGAGGACCTGATAATCGTATACATGCAAAAGAAAGTGTGAATCGCCTTAATATTATTTTGCCGTGGTGTAGAAAAGGGGTCCCGTGTTTGCACTTGTCTGGGCTATAGCTCAGGGGGCGGATGAAAAAAATTAAAAGTGCTCACTTTGACTTAAGGCAGAAGCGCAGTCAGCGTCTCAAAGGCCGGCACAGCTATGCACGCGCTGGCTGCTCGACTTTTGCTGGGCAGGAGACCCCTTTGTACACACGTTCATGATATCAAAAGTCTCAGCGCTCTTTGGAGGTAATTCATATATTATATATATAGCAAAATACCCTACGCAGCGGAGAAGTAGTGTGTTAAAGAAGTAATGAAAAGAAAAGGAAACATTTTAATAATAACGTAACATGATTGACATTGTCATGAGTGTTGCTATCATATATATTCCTGCCTAAATAAGTCACCCTCGCTTCGCTCTTACTTTTTTACCGTTCATTTAATCATGGCTAGTGGCGGAAAAATTATAAAATGGAAGGAGGATGGCTTTACCAAAACAATTATTGATGGCGAATCGATTATTCATAAAGCTTGAATTGGTGATCTGTTTTCTGTGTTAACCTCATATTTTTCATACTTCTTCTCAAACTAAGGTGGTGCGAGGGTAAAATGAATCGGGATGCGCTGATCAATGTAATCGGTGTACCAGGAAATCATGCATTGACAAAAGCTCCCCTTTGCTTGTAATGCAAAGTGTGATTAAATGCATTATTTTTCAGCGTTATGGAGCACATGCATCGAAGCTTCTCAGCTGTGCTTGTGCTAAGAAAAGGAAAGATTTTAAAAATAGCGTAACACGCTTGTCAATGTGACCTTTTGTAAGTAGTGCCTGGAGGATTCAGTGTGTTGAAACTCTAGAGACAGCGTGTGTATTAACTTGAGGTAAATGGGAGGGAGATGATGACGTGACTCCCCACCCCTTAACTGTCAATCCCCACAAACACAGTCTCTCGAATTTGCATAAGCACACCCTTCACCTACAATTTTAACTTAGTTACAAAGTGATCAAAACTCTCGTTTATATCCTCGTCCTCTCATTAAACTTGTATCCCGCATTACCTGTGGGCATGTGAAACGCCAGCGTAGCCTGTCTATGAACTTAATTTAAAGTTTAGGTTTACACCTTGCTTTCTTTCCGAGGTAGCAGCACTCATGAATATGGTAGTATATGCCACTCGCCGCTTCTTATTGTTTCGCTGCCTTCTCAATTATATAATGCATGTTTTCTTAAGCGCTTTTGTAGGTCTTCCTGGTTTTCTACGTACTGCGTTGACAGTCTGTTCACGTGATTACGTGGGAGGCGTGATGATGTCACAAACTCCGCCCCTACGTCTTTGCAGCTCTACTCCATTACAGTTAATGGAGAAAAATACCTTCCAGTTATGACCATTAGGCGTAGAATTTCGAAATGAAACCTGTCCAACTTTTGTAAGTAAGCTGTAAGGAATGAGCCTGCCAAATTTCAGCCTTCTACCTACACGGGAAGTTGGAGAATTAGTGATGAGTGAGTGAGTGAGTGAGTGAGTGAGTGAGTGAATGAGTGAGTGAGTGAGTGAGTGAGGGCTTTGCCTTTTATTAGTATAGATAATGATTGGAATGCACTGTACTAACTTCCTTTTATACTTTTGAGCACTTCAGTTATACCTACTTTTAACCTCATTTTGCTTAAACTGAAAAGATTCATCACTTTCAATCTTTCCACAGAGCTCAATATATTGAATTTTCAATTGGATATTTAAGGAAAATAAATATACAGTACATACATATTTTTGGTTGATTCTCCAGAGCTTCCACTGAACATTCAAATTAATCTACAAAACCTCCACCAATCATTGTAAGTGTAAATATGTCAGCTATGTGCATATTACCTGGTTATGGTGATGAGTGTGAGAAAAAAATCGAACATAAGAAAAGGAAGAGTTAAGAACAGGTACTGTTAGCTCTGTTGTTATTGAAAAGTTTGGTTTTACTTGTGGGAAGACAGTGCAAGCAGTACAACATAAAAAAGATAAAATACATTATTGAATATGAAGAGGCCATCCAGGCACCTTCCGGCCCCTCAGCAAAACAGGTTCCTACCAAGCAAAATTCCATAAAATGTGAACTACTCTATTGCATACTCTAAGAGCAGAAAATCAATGAGTGGAAGGGGGATACAGCTACAGCAGCTTACCATATTACAAACTGTCTATTTAATTTGTGCCCTAGAAATGCTTTTACTTTGTCAGTAGTAAGATAATGACACTAACCACTAGTTCACACCAAAATCAACTCAGCCACGCAGCATAAGCACTCATCTTTTCAATTCATATTGACTGTTTTCTTTCCCTATTGAATTACTACAAGAGAGATAAAAACAGCACACTTCACAGTTTTTGAACAATAATTTGTGTGAATTTCTCTATATTCTTGCATGAGGTACATTGTCCTGGTGATCTTTTTTTTGTTTGTTTTTTAAGTTTTATTAATTTTATAGCAATCTATACAAATCAATCAATTTTTTACAAAAAGTAAAATTGAGTTAAGAACCAATCGATCCCCACCCCTGACAGAGAGAGCAAGGCAAATGGCGTGAAATTTAAGGCTTGTAAACATACTTTCAAAATTAATAAATTTGATGAGATGGATGCATAAGACAAAGAAATACAGAAATAATTGCTTCCTCTGTGCTTTAAGAGCTTATTTTAAAATATTACTGATTAGATCCTGCCATATTTTGAAAAAAGTCTGTACAGATCCTCTAACTGAGTACATGTATTTGACTTTTTCCAATTTCAAATAGTATAACACATCAGTTTCCCACTGACTTAAAAGAGGAGAGTTTGGGTTCTTCCAGTTTAGCAGAATAATTCTGCATGCCAAAAGTGTAGTGAATTCAATCACAATTTGTTTGTCTTTCTCCACTTTAAACCCATCTGGAAGAACCCCAAACACAGCTGTTAATGGGTTAGGAGGGATTGTGAGACCAAGGCTGTCAGAAAGGTAATTAAAAATTTTGGTCCAGAATAATGTTAATTTGGTGCAGGCACAGAACATGTGACCCAGTGAGGCTGGGACTTGGTTGCAGCGTTCGCAGGTTGGATCATGCCCTGGAAACATTTTGGAGAGTTTTAGACGAGACAGATGTGCTCGATATATAATTTTGAGTTGTATAATTGTATGCTTTGCGCATATGGAGCTCGAGTGAATTCTCTGCATTGCTACTAAACACAAGTTATCGGCAATATACTAATAATCCAATTGTGCTTCACTCACTTAGAATATGGAACCAATGTAGAAAGCATTTTAAGACGGAGAAGCTTCTATCTGTGGCACCTCTGCAAGAGAACCACCTCTTTCAACCTTCGCGAACATATGCAGTTTTTAATGTCTGGAAAAAATTTGGAATTAACTTGCTTAGATATCTTTATATAGACAAAGTCTTTGCATCCTATGAACAATTACATTCCATTCTGAGATGATAGTGATTGGCAGGCACAGATGCTGGCAAAGCAACCAATGTACTGAAATGGAAATTCAAAAATAAGTAGTGGCAATATAAATAAAAATGTCTGAAAACAAATTATGTTTTTTGAGCTGATTGTTTCTCTGAGGCATGGTGAGTAATGAAATTGCTACATTTTAAAAAAATAAACCTGTTTCCTTTTCCAATATTATTGTAAGAAAGCAAGTGAGGTTTTTGACTCTGGAAAAAATGAATATACTGTACATGTCTACATGGTACTGATCTTCAATCTTTAAGATGCTTTGAGAACATGTCAACATATACCAGATATTGTATTTTGTGTCAATATTATTGCAATATTAATTTTAGCCCATATCACCCAGCCCCAAGTGCAACTACTGTATGTCTTTTTCATAACATGGAGATCACAACTATACCTGCTATTCCGGATACTATTCCAGTACATTGTACAACTTAAGAACAAATTCTCTCGACTTCTTCTCAACATGCTGTGCTATACAATATTCTGTTAGCCTTCATACTCACTGCTGCATGTATATTGGATGTAGATAGTGAAGAGTCAACTATGATTCCTACATCCTTCTCATAAGGTGCATATTTAAGTTTTAGACTTCTCATTGTGTACTCAAATCTAACATGTTTGTTTTACTTCTTTCTTCCAGTTTTACACTAAGTTTTACTAGCACATATCTTTGTAAGTCTGAAATCTGTCAAGGACCATCTGTAATGATTTTGCTGACTCTAGAGTATCCTCTGATCCACATTGCTTAGTATCATCACCAAACTTAACCAGCTTGTTAGTTACATTTTTATCTAGACCATTTTTATAAATTAAAAAGAAAAGTGGCTCCGGTTTTGATTCCTGAGGAGCATCACTTTTAATGTAGCTTTATTCAAATAAGGATTCTCTCACTATAATTTTTTGCATTCAGTGTGCCATGTTTCCATGTTCTTCTCCATCTAACTACTACACAGTAATAGTGAAACATGGTCTTACTTCTGATCTGAGAACAATTAGCTGTCCTCTATCAATTATGAGGCGTTGCGTACTATTGTTAACCCTCCTTTGGCCTATATATACAGTTTACATGTGTTAACATAGTGTAAGGTGTTTCTGTTTAATAGACTGATATTTTTGTTCTTGATTAAATGTCGGTTTTGCATCTAAATGTGATTTTACTGTATTTATAACTATGTACAGTGGTCAGAAGCTACTAAGGTGTAAAAAGAAACTGAATTCAATATATACAGTAAAACATTTTCTTCCTCACTATTTGTATGTTATTGATGTATGTGTGTGATATGCTTACAGTACTTGTTATAATCAAACTTCTTCTTGTATTGGTTATGCTATGACTGATCTTTTTAGGAAACACAACTCAGGGTTTTGATTGTAGATTCAATATATTTTGTATTAGTTTAGCCATTTTTGTAAACCAGAAGTCACAAAGAAATATGAAATCTACAGGTTTAATAAAACATGAAACTGACTGTTTGTTGTCATACCACCACAGAGAATGATTATAGAATAATTAAGTGTAATGACTCAAGTGTAATATCTTTTCTATGGCAGACTTCTTCTTGTATTTAATAATAAATTCATGAAAGTATTTGCAACTGCACTTCTACCAACATTATGAGTTAGTCTATTTATTACAGGCTTACAGAAAACCAAAGACCATATGGGAAGGAGAAGAGAACCCTGGGCAAGACAACAATTCATATCTGCACAAGAACACACACACTCGATCATTACTTAGTGTGCCATTTAACCTAATACTCCTGTCTTCTGAATGTGGAGGAAAAATAGAGTATCCAGAAGAAAATTAATCCATGTAAAAATAGTACATAAAAGAAGAAATATAGCTTTTTGCCTCAATATGATACATTTAAAGCTGCATTAAGAATTGTTTGCCTATTTGTGAAAATGCAAATAATTGGCTGTAATGGATTTCATCACATCTCTATTACCCAACATCAACCTAAAGAACTCTTGCATGGAAACAAAAAATAACAATAAATGTACACAAAGAACATAAGCAATAGTAACATATTCAGTGTGCGAACAGAGAAGCATTTTGTAGTTGCTCACCTCTTAACTTGCCTCCTCCTCCCTTTCTCTAATAGGATAGACATTGTTAATTCATCTCCTGTGTTATACATGTTACATCAGATGGGCAATACCCATCACTTATGAAATCCACTCCCTTCCTACAAATTCTGTTTTGATAGCATAATTTGATGTTTAAGGCACTTTTTTATTGTGAGAAATAAAATGCACTTGCCTGGATTGATTAGAGATATAATCCTGTTTTGCTCCTGTACCAGCCTCTGCAAATGTTCCATATGCTGTCTGATTAGTTGTTCTTGAGGTTCAGGGGTCTAAATTGAGCAAAGTGACATGCATAATGAGCTTGTAATCTTCTGGTACAAGAAAATCAGTGGTTTGGGAGATGCTGTATATTATTTTTTACACTACACAAAGTAGTCTTCAAGGTACAACAATTAAAAATTATAATTGGAAAAACAATCCCATACAAAACATATCAAATTCTTTGATAGAAGAGTAATTGTGACTAGTAGCAGATTAATTTAACTTTCTTGTATAATGGTGCTTCTTTACTCTCCAGTAGCCTACAATATAAACACAACATCTATTTAAGTTACCTTAAATAACAATGTTACTGTCCTAAGGACTGCACATATTTATTAAAATGTTTCTTTTAGAATGGTTAATGAATATTTACTTCTTAATAATAAAGTTAATGTGATTCCAGTGATCACATTATCCCTATTGACAGGACACTGCATGCATCACTCTTACAGTTTAAGATGAAAGGGTTTTATAATTGGTTGCATAGAGCACTATTTTTTTCTTGCCAACTCAGTATGTATTTTGATTGACAAGTGAATGTACACCTTTTTTTTACATAATGTATTAGTATAATAAATGGAAGTGAGAGATAGAGAGGCTCTAAGCCTGAATCAGGTGTAAGCTTACTTCAGTTGACTGGTATATGTGTAAGGTGTTTTATACAAATTGTGTTAAATTTGAATGTATCTGTGTAATTATTTTTATGCTGCGATTGCCTAATCACAGGTAGCAATGGAATAGCATGTTTACCATACATAGCACATAATTTATACATAATGCACAGTATTTCCTGTAGTTGGATTAGTCCCAAGTCAGATCATATTCATACCTCACCCAAAGCACTCCCAAGTTTGTTTGGTAGAGATCACAGATTCTAAAGGGTCTTGGTCTGGTTGTTTTTTTTTCACACCAGAATGCAATTAGCATGTTAATATCTACTTAAACTAATGGGACTACATGGGAAACACTTCAGAGTTCAAAACAACTGCTCCAAAGTAGGTGTGGAAACACCTTAAAACTTTGCCCTTTACCATATTTTGTGAAGCAACTGAGGGCCTAGCTATCCGTGCTAACAGCAAATGTGCTCCCTGTTGCATTTTAATAATCTGAATAGTGACTGAGAGTTTTCACAGATATCTGGATGAGATATTGGGACAACATATAAATATCAATGAAGCAAAAAATCTTCACTATTTTGTAAAATGTTTCCCAATTTTAATTTGAAGTGCTTCCTCTTTAGATGCCCTAGTATGTAGAGTTTGATTTTTACTGTGCTCCCATTATCTACTGTTACATCCATGGAATGTTTAGCTTGATTTGCATTGTCTTATAATGTAAAATGTGTAATACCATGAAAGATATTGCAAAGAATATTTTGGTTGAATGCCTAAATTTTATCAGATGCTATCCTGTAATATGCTCTGTCAGGGAAAGGTCAGTTAATGAGAGTCAGTTCATCATCTTCACCATTTTCTACTGCAATAACTTCAGTACAGTCACCATTGAACAGTCTGACAATAAGACTAATAATAATAATAGAATAACTATTGTAATAAAAATTATAATATTTACATCAGCAGCACACAAAATCACACAGTGCTTTATTCACCATATACAATGCTTGTCCAAAAAGTTTCTGTGTTTCAAAATTAACAAAAAATGTCTGCAATTTATTTTGGATAAACTTAAGATGTCCCAATGCTACTGCAGTTTCATGAAACAAACATTTTCTTGCCACGTGCACAGTAATAAATAGCCCTCAAAAAGGCAGGGTGTAATGTCATAAATCTTAAACACAAATCAAGAAAGAAAGAATGCATGTTTTAAAACATAGAAAGTAACTGGAAACCCCGAAAACAATGTCCTTCCCCATCCACCAAACACCCCATAACTTGCTATATCAGATTTTCACCTCACTGAAGCACTCAAAAATATCATCCATTGACAGAGTTATGACAGTGTTCCATAAGAACTGAAGAATTTGTTGCAAACACACAATTCAGACAGGTACAAGAAGGGCACACACACAGTGGTAGGCAAGTCTGTGGGATTACCCAGACCAAATTAGAGTGCAACAGTTGTTATTTTCATATGTTTAAACCAATCTATAATAAATTCCTAGCAATAAAATAATCATGCTGAAAGAATCTACGGGCAAACTTTGTATTATTCAAATAACTGCAAAGACTGATGTACTAACCTGCAGCCGTGGCTGATATACAAGGGCTTGCTGCCCAACTGGATGATGCAGCACAGGAACACTGGGTATGTCACTTTGGAGATGGCCTTGGTTCAAATTTGGATATAAGTAGTTTGGCAAATGAAAAGGACTTGAAAAAATACTGTGAGAAGGTGAATCCAGGGCAGTGTGGTTGCTTAACATATTACTAAGTGGGTTTAGGTTTGTGCTGTGAGTGGACCGATCCTGTGAGATTCCACTGCTCTTGTCACCTTGTACCTGAGTATCTTGCGAGTTACAGATAGACAGCTCCATCTCGGGTGATAGATCAGCACTCCATTGGCGTAAATATTTTTTATCCATTGCAATAAATGCTCACTTTTCCAGAATACATCTGATTCCCACACTCTAATGAAATTCATAGCATTCTGCAATTTCAGGCTTCTTCTTGGCCTCCTTTCTTCTCATCTTGACTAAAGACAACTCCATCCTGCCATTAGTAAGACTATAAAAGAAAAAGACAATATAAAGTGTTTTTTCAATAAAAAATAATCCACGACAAACTAATCCATTCAATAGTGTAGGTTTTGGAAAAGCTGTTTTCTAAAAATGTAAATTTTCTTTAAGCTTTTTATTGTGTTCCCAGAGCCACAGTGTTAGATTGCTGCAGAGTTGCTTTTCATTTCCTTTAGTCACCTTCAATTAAAAATGTTTACTTAATTTCACTTCTCATCACTTAATATATGCTTGTCTGATACATGCACCTCAGTTTTCACAGCATTTTGTTGATGTAATCTGTTGACTGTCTTAAAACATAATTTTTGTAAATTTCAAGTTAAAGTTATTTCATCATAGTCTTGGTATAAATTGCCACATGTGATTGTGTTCTAAAGTGAAACCTTTTTCATAAATAACAAAAACACCTCATCATTTCTTGCACTTTACAAAAGGACATAAGGTAACCCTGGTCCAAACATGGAAAAAAAGGCTTAAATTTACCAATTATCAATTTTTAGGGAAAGAATGGTATCAAAGATTAACCAAGTTTATTGTGAAACAGTATGCCCACACCAATTAAAAAGTAATTTAAAAATTAAGCTGTTGTTGAGAATAATTCATTTCACAAGAAAATCGACTATGCACATCATCTTGGTGAATTTCTCTCTCTCTGAATAACATTTATCCATCCAGAATTGTGGTTTCCTCTAGCTTGTGTTGAGAATACCACACACACCACATACATTTTGAGAATCAACTACTTTCAGGTACATTGTCTTTTAGGATTTAGATAGGTAAGTTACATTATAGTTTTAAATAAGCAAAATGTCTGACTGTGAAGAAGAGGATACATTTAGCAATATTGCTGAACCCTATTTGTACGAGCCAGAACATACTGATTGAGATGATCAAAAAGAGAGATGAGGAAAGTGCAGAAAAGAAGGCATAATTGGAAAGACAAGACAAAAAGACAAGGACAAAAAGGGCAAAATATGCAGCTTTTGAACAAGATGAACTGAATATCCTCTTCCACAGCCTTGCTTGTAACACATTCTTGGATCACACCAATATTATTATAAGGAAAGGGCTGATACATTGTGGACACAAAAAGCAAACAGATTTTTTTTCCAATAAAAAATTATGACTGTGCATTACATACTGTATATAGTGTACACAATACTGTATACACTCCTACTGGTTATATGCAACAAAGAATCTGCTTCAAAACCGGGTGTATGCACTCACATAGTGTGTATTATACCAGCAAATCCTACCAAAGCAAGTTGGTTAATGTAATGGAGCACAGCAACTCTGAAGACCAATCAACAGAACACTTACATGTGGAAAAGTCCGTACGATAACATACTAGGCATAATATAGGAGTCAATTATACTAACAGTTATCATCAACCAAGACATCGGTCCGATTGAAAGTATAATAAAACTGGCAATATGAAGCAGTTGTGTACCTACCTAATGAACTCACTATTAATTACATCCTTATATCATTTTTCTAGATCCTTGCACTCTAATTAGAATGTACTATAACTGTGATTTATGTTTAAAATACAGTGTACAAATATAAATATTCAAACATAACCTGTAAAAGATAACCTGTAAATGCTTTTTTCTATAATTTAGGATTTATCATAGATATAGCTTTTATTTCTATATCCATAAAAGTAGTGCAGCTTTTAGTGAGATGTTATTTAAACTACTGAACAAGGTTCTTTTTAAAATGTAAACATACAAACAAGTTAAAAAATGCTTACACATTTTCAGAAAAGGGGTGTATGAAGGTGTATTACTTATTTAAATAAAATTAACTGCAATACCCTGTTGCTGCTATTGTGTCTTTAATGGTTTAATACCTAAGTGCTGTGTTATTGGAATTCATCAAGCCGCCTTTGGACCTTTTATGAACCAAGCTACCAGGACACAGCTGGAGAAACAGTTCCTGAGCTTTGGACAAGAAACGTGTCTTGCTTTCACTAAAGCTAAAACTCTTGTTTTAGGATATTAATGTGGTGTTTTCTCAGTTGTTTGCTCCAAGGAGCTAAACCAGCATTAAAAGCAAAGCTTTTTTGACTATGATTAGATTAGCATTAGACTCAAGATAAAATACACTAGCTTTCTGGGATCATAAGTTTCCTGTGCAAAATATAGTTGCTGTAGTCAGCATGATCATAGTCACTCTGATAAGCAATGTGTGCAGAAAAAACATGTTTAACAGTATGTTTAGAAACCAAGCATTTGAAGCTGATGTGGGTTTTTTTACTGCGAAAGTGAAAATGCTGTGCTTGAGTTGAAGTTGAAGTTTTGTTATAAAAAGGTCAATTTAATCTAAGATGAGCCATGATGACTGCTCTACATGAATTACAGTAGATCACCATGTCAAGGAGCTTGAAGAGCATAATATAAATTTACAGAAGGAAGTGTCAGAGCCTTACACCTACAACATTGATACCCATATACCCCTAAGAACTGAAAGGGTAACATTTTCATTTGGAATTCATAGTGAAATATGCAGAGCAGTGAAAGGAACTGTAAAACGGGCAGAAAAACTGACATTTTAACAAATCCCTGTCTATCACACACTCCTGTGTGCTTAAAACAGTACTTTTAATCAGGAGGACATAAAGAGATGGCATAGGAGCTGCTGTAGGTAGGAATTATTCAATCTATAATTAGTCCACTTTACTCCCTTGCCTGGTCAATCTGGAAACTAGTTGGATCTTTAGAGAATAACTATTGATTACAAGGGTATGAATGCTAAGGCACCACAGTTAGCTACTGCTATCCATGGCATTGTTATCATCATTGAAAACATCATGAAAATAATATAAAGTGGAATACCAGATTTAGCTAACACACTCTACTATTTAGCCAACCCTACTGCAACTCAGAGCCAAGATTACTTTGCTTTTACCTAGAAGGACAGACAGTGCAATTTCCATGTGCTGCCACATGGATATTTGCCCTAAATTCTGTCATAGTTTTGTGGTACTTGACAGAATTATCTGACAAATCACCAGATGTAAGACAGTGAATAATAAGGCTCTGCTCAAAAAGTATATCTTTTAACAGTAGTGGAAAGCAATGAATTATATTTACTTTTATTTCTGTACTTGAGTATATTTTGTAGGGAATTGTACTTTGTAAAGTATTTTTAAATCTAAATATGTTTACTCTTTAAAAAGTATATTTATTGGGGCTGCTGATTAATCACAGTTAATCTGTGCAATTAACACGTTAAAAAATTCTGCAATTAAACTTTTTAATGCAACACCTAAATGCATTAATTCCGGCTAATTTGACAGCACTTCACATGTTGTTAATGAAACAGCTCCAAACAAGTTTAAGTTTATTAGCAGTAGTAGCAGTGTACAACTGCTACATAAACATATTGTACACATATCTGTCTTATGTATGCTGTTTTTTACTGCCTGGGATTTCACACATTTAACTTGCAACAACTTTCTTCATTCAAGGACTGAGAGTGGGAAGGTGGTGATTGACAACATCAACCTTCAAGGAAGGGACTTCCAGGCTGCTGTCAGGAACTGTTCCAATCGGTAAATATTTGGAATTAGGCCACTAAATACAGAAAGAGAAGGGAAAAGCTATTGTGAGACATCAGATACATGTGTCAAGATTGCATTCTTTTGAGCAGAAAAAATAAAAAGATTTAATATAAGAGGATCTCTTGAACCAACTATCCATTCATCCATCCATTCATTTTCTGCCGCTTATTCAAGTCCAGTTCCCACTAGCAACATTCTGCACAAAGATGCCCAGACGTTCATTTTCCCCATCACCTTCTCCTCCAGTGAGAATAGTGATGTTTTTTGAAACCAATGAGAGGTACAATCTCACCAGTGTGTCCTGGGTCTGCCCCCTGATCTCCTACTGGTTGTACATGCCCAAAATACCTCAACAAGAGGATACAGCAACCATCCTAACCAGAAGCCCAAGCCTAATCAAATGGCTCATTTTGATGTGGTGAAACAGCAGCTCTAATTTTAGCTCTCCTCCTAAATATCTTTGCTTCTAACCCTATTTCTAAGGCTGAGCTTAGGCATGTTGCAAAGGAAGCTCATTTCTGCTACTTGTATTTCCAATCTAGTTCTTTTGGTCACTACCCAAAGCACATGACCTTAGGTGAGGAGAGGGATATAGATAAATCTTTTGGCTCACCTCTCTCTTCACCATGACTGACCTGTACAGCATCCGCAACTGCAGACACTACTCCAATCTTCCAAATCAATATCATGCTCCCCTTTCCCTCATTCATGAATATAACCAGAGATATTTAAACTCCTCTGCTTGAGGTAACAGTTCATCCCCATCCTGGGCATAAAATTTAAATAAACTAGTATAACTAAATGGGTCTGCTTAAGCAATTGGCTGAATCTAATAGTTAGAAAATCAGTAATATATTATTTTTTATCTTCATATCATTTTAAAGACATCATTATTGACAGAACCAATCACAGTGGCAGACTAATTTGCATTGTGATGTGGCTCAGAATAAAAAAATAAAAAAATTTACTTGACTGATTGTTGACTGATTAGAGTTTCACTGTTTATTCAATTGTTTCTGTTATTAAAACTGTTCTGTGATAGAAAGATATCACCAAGTTATTTCTGCATTATAGAAAAGTATAACGCATGAAGGAAATATGTAAAATTTCAATTTATATACTGTTAATTTTGATTAAAACTTTTAATCATGTAATTAACTGTGATCATATTTTTAATCAAACAG
Source organism: Polypterus senegalus (assembly GCF_016835505.1). Lineage (NCBI taxonomy): Eukaryota > Metazoa > Chordata > Cladistia > Polypteriformes > Polypteridae > Polypterus > Polypterus senegalus. The sequence goes on along the minus strand of NC_053156.1, from coordinate 233,388,371 downwards.
TAGCCCTAATATTTATTTAGTAACAATCCTACTTTGCTACATTTTCAAAATGGTTCGTTACAAAGTACAATTGATTGGCTATTTTCAAAATTCTCAGTGGTCAGTTAAAACAAAACTACATGCAAATAATTTGGTGGTTGTAGGTTATGATCTTGAAGCTCAAAGTATTCTAGTAAATGATATAACTACCATGCAGTTTTATCAGTTTCTCTGGCTCAGTAAGTGGATGCACCTTACTATGTTAAGATGTAATGATCCAGTTTACTGGCTACGGAGGCCATGATTCAGTGTTGCCAGATCTGTGGTTTTCATGTCTAATTAGGCTTTTCTTTATTGGTTTCTGCAGGAAAAATGAGCTCTTGTGTGTTGCATTTTTAGGGCATCTTTTGAAAAACAGTGTGGTAATTTAGGCTATTTTTTTTTTGGTCATTTTAAAATCACCTCTAACTCTGTAGCAAAATACTCCAAATTCCAAGTGGAGACCCCCCCACCCCCCTTTTCTCAATGATATCAGTGTGCAGTATTGCACTCAAAACTCTGAGACATAACTTTATTGGTGGCTTATTGTCTATACTTTACGTAATGGGCTGGTTCTTTCACCATTGTGTGGGTTTTGAGCTGTCTTTGGCCTGGAAATTTTTGCAGGACCTGGCACCCTTTCCCTGATCCCACCATTAATCTTGTCTATAGTGTCTTCATGTTTCTGCTACACATAGAGATATCTGCTCAATATAAGACACAGTGGAAAGTTCTCTGTGGAGTCAACATAGTGTCATTCTTTATTGAGAAAACAGACAGTACTATACACCATTGGTCACATTTAGAACAAGTGTTTAATCTCAAGGACATAGGAGCAATATAAAATGTAAGGTGCATCTCAAAAGCTGTGGATTTGCCCTGTACAATTTACAAAAACCCATGAAAGTAAACTCATAAATAATCATAGTTAATTGCACTAAAAATACCACAGTAAATCTGTTACAAGCAAGGCAGTGCCACCAGTGACACATGAAAATCACCCAATAGGAAAACCCACTGATGCAAATCCAGGCTCAAGACTCACTACTTTAGTCTAGCACACCCTACACAGAGCTGCTGATTAGTTGTGCATACTGCATCTCTGTTTTGTTAGTCATTTGAACAAAAACATCCATCCATCCATTCATTACCCTACCCGCTATATCCTAACTACAGGGTCACGGGGGTCTGCTGGAGCCAATCCCAGCCAACACAGGGCGCAAGGCAGGAAACAATCCCCGGGCAGGGCGCCAGCCCACCACAGTGTACAAAAACATAAATAATATAATAATTATGAAAACTTTACAACAATCTTCTCTCTTGTTTCACTTTCCAGTATCCTGCTCCAGCACCTGGTGCTACTGCTTTATTTCCAAGTTGTTTTGCTGCCCACGGAAAGACCTCTGAGATAATGAGAGTACTGGAATCAATGAATGGAAAGACTGTCATCATATTGGACAGACAGCAGACTCTACTGTAAAATGCCCAATGTGGTGGGCAGTCAATGGGCATAGGTCTCCAGGGCTAACTGTGTCTAACTTTGTTTTCTGATATGTCTGTTATAACTGATTGCAGATTTCCCAGAGGTTTATTTTATCAGGGGATTAAGCTGACTGGAGTTTGTCTTCCTCTCCTTTGTTGTACACCGGCCAATGAATTAATGGACAAATATTGTTAGGTTCCATCTATATTAATCAGTTTCATACTACTTTGTTTTCCTGTATGTTTTAGCAAATCAGTCTTTATGTGTACTATTTATGTAATGAGTAATTTGTATTCTCTGTCATTGCATTCACCTGAAAACTTGTTACAGTATAGCACTCTGAGCTTGTACTCAGTGAAGAAGTTATACAAAAACAAACTGAACTTAACTACCTAACTGAACTAATGTAAAATTGAATAAATCAGTATTAAGCTACCTGACCAGTATTTGCTTCTGTCCTGCACCTTTCATTCCTGAAACTCAAACTTTCTGGATTTAAACTGAAAATGCTGCCAGCCTAAGCTCTGTGTTCATGTTTAGGACTACATGGTTCTGGAAAACAAAATGATCTAGAGAATATCATGAAGATCATGACCAGAGAAGATCATGATGGATGTCATGGGAGCTAATGCATACCAATGTTCTTGTGTTGATGTTAAAAGTGGAACTCAAGAAGAAGATTCTGAAATCAAAGAAGTTTAGAAGAGAAAGACCACAAGGTAAACGCAAGAATGACCAAAGTCATAATTAGTGGTGAAGAGGCAGTAGGCATGGAAGAGGTGGGTGTATTGCTCTGTGGAATGTAAAGTAAAGATGTTGTGTGGAACTCAAACCAATACACATTTTTGGACATGGGTATATTAAAGATGAGTGGTGTGAATGGTAGTCTGCAGGAAGCAAGTATGGCCTTTTGGGTCTTGTTCCATGCACCGTCTTCCAGTTTTGCGAGCATGGAGCAGGACCCGCACCGTCACAAATGGTGGCAGTGGTGGAATGAGCTGGCAATGGGGACTGAAGAAGGAGACAGAGCAGCAAGTGGGATAGGTGCCAGACTTTGTGGAAAATAACCCACAGACCCAAGCCAGAGGAGGACATTTTAGAGACTGGATTTTTTAATGGACATTTATTTATTGATTGGTTTTAATTGTCTTTTAAAAGTTCTTATTCTTTTAATGTCCTGTTTTAACAAGGTGGACTTGGATTGGCTTTAATGTGGGATTTTTAGTGCTTTGATTGTGGTTTTAGTGCAGAGTCAGGGCCAAGCCACATACCTGGGCTGCCAGTTGCACTGGGTTGATTGAGGCTTGGAGCCTTCCCATGAAACTGGTGGCTTAAGGGGGAAGGAGTGTGATATAGCTCTAAGCAGATGGCCAGTTTTTAAATAAATAATCAACACACTCGTGGCTTAAGGAGGGGGAGTGGTAGCGTGGTGGAAGCGGTTCCCAGGCACGATGCAGCCGTGGGGATTTCCACACTGAAGTGCATAATGTCTGTAATTGATGCCGGGAGCTGCTACTCGCCACACCTATGCCACGTCCCCATTATAAAAAGGAGAAGCACAAGTGCGGAGGGGCGAAATTAAGAAAGTGAAAAGAAGAGACAGATGTGAAGGAGAGAAGAAGGCAGGAGATTGTAAAAGCCAGTGCGGGAGCGAGTGAAAGCAGCCTCGCTTGAGCAAATGCAGGCAGCTGGGAGGAGAGCCCCTGGAAAAAAGTGTATGACTGAGGTGGATGGATTGGGTTGCTCCTGCTTAGTTGTTCCGAGGAGCTGGAGTGATTGGGAGTGTGGACGGCTTGCCGTGTAAGGTCAAGAAGGCAGCGGGAGTCAAGGAGGCTTGGAAGGGAGAGCCCCAGCATGAGAGCCCTGACCGTTGGGGGAACCCAAGTCTCGGTCCGGCATGTGAGCTGTACGTAGCCAGGGAGCAGAAGGCTACTGGACCACTTGAGAGTCAGCTGCACCTGTGGATAGGGCAGCTCCCCTGTTGCAAAGCATGTATGGGAGAAGCAGGGGAGCCGCCAGCTAAGAGGAGAATGCACCGTTTTTTTTTTTTTTTTAAAAAAAGGACAGCTTACAGGTACTACCATTATTTTAACCTCATTTTTAAGATTTATTTAATGGGATTATTTTAAACCACTTTTTTCACCTCGTTTTTATGGATTATTTTATTTATGGATTTTTTGAAGCACTGCACTATGGACATTGTTTTTGTTTGTTTTTTGTTTTTAATAAAAGCACTTTGACACTTTTACATCATCCCCTTGCTACAAGTGTGATTTGACCCCATCTGCCAGTTCATCCAGTTACATTACCGATGGTGCTGGGTTCAAGAGGCTCCAAAAACTGGAAGAGGGAGCTTGGAGCAGGACCTGCATCGTCATATTTTGTTTGTTCAAAGTGTACTATAAAGTTGATAAACGTAAATTTAGATTTTTAACAATGCAGTTGTCCTGGAGAAAGTAAAGAAGTTCTGCCAACGGTGAAGTGCACAGAAGAAATTACAGGAGCTTTCCTCCATTTTGACTTCTAAGAAAGCCTCTCTGGCATTGAAGGGAAAGGTTTATAACTGCTGAGTGATGAGCAGTATTCTCTATGAAATGAGACTTGGTCGACGAAAGCAGAACATGAAGCAAAACTGAAACAAACAGAGATAACAGTGATCAGGTAGATGTATGAAGTGTGTAAGAGTTTAGGGCAGAACAAATCAATAATCTGGAAGCCAGGAATGCCAATTTTTAATTCTGAACAACCAAATTACAGGTACACAAAGTCTGGTAGACTACCGGATGTTTTTGATCATTGGATCAACCAATATTTTCCAAACCAATTAGATAAAAGCAAAAGGCTCAAATCTTTATTTACAAAATTGTTTCGGTGTTGCTTTTAATGACAGCTGCATAGACCACTGGACTGTCATAACTACTATCTCACAAATACACACCAACTACTGAACAATATACTGAACTCAGGTAATAGGTCTATAAAGCAAGCAAGGTAAAAAGTAGTGTTAGCTTTAACAACTAGTGCAGTTAAGGCAAGAATATCAAAATATATTTGTATCTTATTTGATTACTGCAACATAAATAAGAGAAGAATGAATGCTTACTTCATTATGAATTTAAAAGAGAGAAAGGAACAGGCGAGCTCTTCTGTTACTGCTTCAACACCAGTAATTACAAGCAACACTGTGACAAAAATAACTGCTTAGCTTATTAAATATGGAGGATATTCCACAAAGTTGATAGTTCAGAATAACACAACAGATAAAATTGATAATGTTTCTGACAGAAAAGTTTAATTTACTGTGAATTAGTCTAAATAAGATCTGAAAATAAAATCTGAGAATACAATACTAATGCCATATTAAGTTCATTTTGATAAACTGCTTTGCTACATTGGAATAAAAGACCATTCATCAACAAGTAATAGTCTTTTAAAATCATATATTTACTAAAATATTCTCTTCCAAGACACCAATTGTGTGGAGTGCTATGCAGTCATGTACAACAGTACTTTACAAATAAATATTGTGCTAAGAAGTTGCTGCCCCAAACCCAGATTTAAAGCTGGGCTACCAGAAAGGATACCTAAAATTACCAGGTTTGGAAAACTGGTAACCCAAAAGACTACTATATGCATTTACATTCTGTCCACCTCTGAGAGTGAGAGGAAGAAAAATGCTGAATGTTAGAAAGACCCAGTGTGGAAGCAACAGGTGTTGTGCTGAGAATCTGAATAAGGTGCTTTGGGCAAGTGGAAGAAAAGGCAGGGCATGATTGGGTAAACAGATACACCACGGTACAGGCAGAGGGGATAAAACCCAGAGGAAAGCCAAAGAAGAAGAGGCTGGAGTAGTTGTCTGATGATATGAAACATATACTGTAGGTCTTATCCCACATAATGCCCAGGACTGTAGAAAGTGGAGGAAAAAGATTTTGGAAGCAACCAACAAACCTGGATAAGCCCAGAATTTGGTCAGTAAACCGGTGATGATGATGAATGATAAGTGCTCTTAGTGCACTAGCTACAAAAAGGGTTTATCTTTTTCTAATAAAAAATGTTCTTTTTATGATACATTTGTAAATGACAATATTTTACCAATTTTTCATCTTATAGAAATAAGCTAAGCTTATATTCTGCATTTACAATTTCATTGCTAACTAGAGGGGCAAATCAACTATTTATTCTTATATATAATTTGATACTATCCGTATGTATGGTGTTCACGTCAATACCCCAATATGTATGGTGTTCACGTCAATACCTCGACTCAATACAAGTTAAAGAACCATGCAATGGGACTCTGCCTCTGTAGTTAGAACATACTGTAACATGGCAAACACGGATGCAGTATTGCATGATTGGCTAAGAATATTCGAATGTTCAGTGACGCCGCTGGGCAGACGAGTATAATAAGTCGGTGTTGATTCGAGCAGATAACAGTAAGTTTGATTGGTTTTTGGAATGTTGGTTTGGTGGGACATAGTTTCCAGGACTAACATCGTCGACTGACTTAAACCCTTCGACAGCTCCGGAACCATAAGTAATATAGAACGTATTGCCATTTGCTTGGTACATCAAAATCTATCTTTGGGCAGTTCGGTTTTGGCATCCGTCCTTTTGACATCTATTGGCAAACTGAGTAATGACAGCTGGGTATTAACAATGGTCATTGTTTAAATTTTAGCTGATCTCAGATCTAAAATGACCACGCAAACATAATTATTACTCCGACTCTGATTAGAGTCGTAAAATATGCTTTGTTTTGAAAAATTGTTTGCCAGAAAAAATCAAATGAGGTGTGCCGAGGAGCTGAGTTCATGTCTTGCAGCCCCGTTTAAACAGGAAGCTCTTCATTACATCGGCCGAAAACGTCTATTTTAAGCACAAATCAGTGCCATGATAACAAAATCATATCAAGGACTTAAAAAAACAAATAATTCTTTGCAGAGAAAGTATGGATTTCACAAATGTAGAATTTGTAGCCCGATTCGATCGGGCTCCCAGTCGCTAGAACAAGTATAAAATTGGTTTCTCCGTTCAAGAGATCATATACAAAAGAAATATTGGTCTGACATATTTCTTCAGGTTCATGGGGCTGTACACTTTTGTTGCAGCTAATCTGATGATCAAATATTCCATAAAGCATAAATTATACTGCAGTCTTCCTTATCCCTGCAGCAGGTTGAACCAGAATAAGAGACCAGCTGTTACCTTTAATTAAATCCTTGTTTAATTGAATGTCTTATTTTTCCTTTAATAGTTCTGTAAAGCCTAATGAATGTATTTCAAATTTTAAGGAATTTTGCAGAAATAAGACGATTTTACACTGAGGAGAATATTCACCCTGATATGTTTTCTTGGAGATTCCATCCATCCATTATCCAACCCGCTATATCCCAACTACAGGGTCACGGGGGTCTGCTGGAGCCAATCCCAGCCAACACAGGGCACAAGGCAGGAAACAAACCCCGGGCAGGGCGCACACACACACACACCAAGCACACAGTAGGGACAATTTAGGATCACCAATGCACCTAACCTGCAAGTCTTTGGACTGTGGGAGGAAACCGGAGGACCCGGAGGAAACCCACGCACACACGGGGAGAACATGCAAACTCCACGCAGGGAGGACCCAGGAGGCGAATGGAGATTCCTAATTTAAAAAAAAAAACTAATGATATGAGCCCAATGGTATTCAAGGACACATTCACAAACTCTTCTTCATATTTGTACCTGTATGTGAACCTGTTATTCACCATAACTTTAAAATGTAAAATGCTCAATTGCAAATGTTTTTAATTATCAGGGTATCTTAAAAATACCAGGTTTAATAAATAAATGTTTATATTGAAGGAAGAAAATGTCCTCTAATTAATGAAGACAAGTTGCTCCCTAAGGACCAGAACTGGTATGATTTTTCTTTTTGGTCTTTTAATAAACATTCACACTAATTCCTCTGGTTGTTTAGGCAGGCCCGTCGCGACAAGGCAGGCAAACCAAGCAATTGCTTGGGGCCCCGAGCTGGCCTGGGGCCCCAAGACAACGACTGGTTAAGAATAAAATGCAGCGACAAACTGTGTGAGCGCCCCATTGATAGTGAATGCAGTAAAGTGCAATGACACTGTTATCGGGATCCCCCTCAAGGGGGCCCCCCTCGCTGACAGCAGCCAGCCAACCACGCGATCTCTGCTGCCGGCAAAATACAAAACTTCCTCGGCAGTCATGAAGCGGAATTATGCTTCAGGAAGCCAAAAAAGAAAGAAGAGAAAATTACATGAGGTCCACAGTGGGCCAAGAAAGGCTCACAGGACTGGCACTTATGTCAATTGAGCGGGATGTTCGCCAGTCTTTGGACATGGAGGACATTGTGATTGCCTTTGCAGAAAACAAGGCTCGCAAACAGCAGTTTTAGATAATTTGCACATGTTTGAGAGAACTGAAAAATGTTAATGTGAGTATGTATGTGTGTGTGTGTTTTTAAGTATGTTGGATTTAGTTATTGTGCACTTTTTTAATGTATATTTGATTTTATGGTACAGTGGTGTTTTTTGCAAATGTTCAATTGTTGAAAATGTTCAAATTGTATGCACTTTATATGCAACAGCAGTATTTGCACTGTAAACCTTTTTTATTTATATAAAGTGTGAGTGAATTTAAACTGTATGGCTATGCTGTGGTTCCTTTGCGTGCGTGCGTGCGGGGGGCCTCCATGTCCATTTTGCTTAGGGCCCCCAAATTCCTTCAAACGGCCCTGTGTTTAGGAAACTTGTCTATTTTCTGTCTTTGAGTTTGGATCAGCGAAATACTGATTCGCAGACATTTTTGAGAATGATAAAAGATTTATCAGTTGCAGTCATTCACTTTCAACAATGTCCACTAGTCTTTAGTAAAGAAGTGATCTGGCAGAGACAACTGTGTAGAGTTAATGCAATAGAATACAATTTGCAATGATATTTTTTGAGAGAAAGGCACAATATATCCTGTTAACATGTTTTAAATGTATGAATAGATATACAAAGCAAAAAGCAAGGCAAAGTCTGTTACTAGATACAAGCTCAAAGCAAGTCAGGTGTCAAACTGGATGCAACAATATGTGCAATAATTGCAACCTTCTGAGACCCATTTTCCCCATCCTGAAATGTATATCATATCATTTGCATCATGAATTACCATTTCCATTTGTTATCTGATTGTCACTACCCATCCTTCATAAGCCAGTCAGTCATTTTCAAACCCACTTAGTCACAGGGGTCTGCTGGAGTCTATCCCAGCTATCATAGGGCTCAAGGCAGAAACAAACTCTGGACAGTGCACCAGTCTATCACAGGACAAACACGCACATACACACCACAAATACACACTAAGGCCAATTTAGGATCACTAATTCACCTAACCTGCATGTCTTCGAACTGTGGGAGGAAACCCATGCAGAAATGGGGAGAACATGAAACTCCACACAGGGAAGACCCATGATATGAACACAGGTCTCCTTACTGAGAGGCAACAGTGCTGTCACTGCACCACCCATCCTTCATGAGTGGCTATCCAAATCTTGGTTGCAAGAATCTCCTAAGGTAGCTAAACAAGTGTCTGCCCTCAGTGAGTCACCAGTCTAATACAGGATACATAGTCTTCCACATACTGTATTCTTTGAAAAAGGGCACTCAACACGCAAACAGTGTTCAAAGTTTTGTGCTGCACAATAATGCAGATATGATTATTTCAACCAAAAGTTTTGAAAATGTATATTTTTATGCAAAAATAATTAAAACAAATATAAACAATCTGAACAGAAGTCTTATTGGAAAATCTCAAAAGCTGAATTTTATTATAAAAATCCATCTTTCCATTCACTTTTGAACACCCTTAAAGCAGTTCAGGGGCAAAGTGCTTGTAGCCTGTTCAGGCACAAGTGGATGCAAGATAGACACCTGTCCGTCATAGGCTATTACGAATTCAAGATATAAATCCATCTATACATTTAAGAAACCTGCTTTTCTAGTTAAGTGCTACTGCTAGGTGGAGCTACTCAGCACCATGCACATTCCACACTGTCAGACAATTTGATAATATAAAATATAATTAAAAATAAAGTATTTTTGTACATTGAGCATGTGTATGCGTTTAAGTATACTATGAAATACCCGAAACACTGCGCTTAACCAAAGATTTTGCTTGAGATTAAACCTTCGACACCGGGAAACCGATCGTAATTTGGCCCTGCTAAGTTAACTTGGAATTATCATTTGATTTTAAAACAAATGCATTACTTTTAGTAATTCGCACTTGTATAGCCTCTTTGTTTTGCCAATGTATATTTTAAACTGGAAAGCAGCAGCGGAGCCCCGGGAACTTTTAAGCCTTTAAGTCTTATTATTACCTGTCCCAAGCCGGTCCAAAGTTGCACAGCGAAGCGCTCAGCAGGACTTCACAAACTTTCGGTCACCTGTAACTTTACAAGGGATCACTTAAACAAATCAACGTAGACATTTGACATACACCTCCACGATAGAAATTTATTATAAAATCACAGTTGCTACGCTTCCCCAGGCTTCCGAGACTGCAGTAACGTGAACATTTGAACCCCCGCACCTTACGGCTGGCAGCGTCGTTACTGGTTACAGTAACTGTAAACAAGGCGGCAGCGTACTGTGCGCACGCGATTGCCGCGGGTCATTTCACGCAAGGCAAACCGTCCCTATAATTGTGTTCGTCTGCGAGACACAACTTTTACATGAGCTACTTCAAACTCACAAACACTCACCGACGCTTCCGTACTGCGCACTCCACATACTACACACAGTTCTGCTTAGAACATGCAGGGGAGCGCGCCGAGCCAGGGACGAAGCGCGCTCACAAGGTCGACTGTTGTTGGCGCCTCTTTCGTGCGCGTTAAACAGAACGTTGACGAAGATTCAACTCATTTGATTCCCGTGTACTTTTGTGTAGCACTCTTCACCGAGTACTGGCGCAGACCGCAGAAGTTTTTAAGCTGAAACACCAAACACACACAGTACTAGAAATCATAAAGGGCAAGTACAAAACAATGCAACTAACAATGAAGGTTTGCTTTAGTAATTTGAATGTGTTGGGCTCTGAGCTAAATGTAGAGGTGACGAATGAGGGCTAAACGTTCAGCTGGTGGGGTGGTGGGTTTCTATCAGTTTAAATGGCTGTTAAATTACAGAGAACAGTATAAAATGGCTAATTTTGTCACACGTTTGACATTTTCATGCAAAAATTCACTATCAAACTAAATCAGTGAACTCCGAATCAAAACACCATTTTTATAAGCACACAGGCTTACAAGATATTCTTTTCTTTATGTCTCTTAAGCAAATGACAGTGTAAACCACTTTGAAAATGTATGCATGGCGTAACATTCAGGTGTATTCAGTGACTCAGTTAACTTTTCTAAAACTTGGAGCATTTTTTCATCAAAGAGGCAATTATGTCATTTTTGTTTATTTAGTATTTTGTGACAATGCATCACATTCAAAAAGAACAGTGATAACAGAATATAATTACATGCATTAGTAGAGTGCATAATTTTTTTGAATAGCATTTTATATTATATGGAAGTCAGGCAAAAAATATTTGTGCATCACTTTGCAATAACAATTGCAACATTATTTTGTAGTACTAGGGTGTTGTACTGTGTTAGCCATTATGAATGTTGTGAGAAGTCAAGCAAAATGACACCTTTCATTGGCTAACTAAAAAGATTACAATATGCAAGCTTTCAAAGGCAACTCAGGCTCCTTCTTTAGGCATGATGTAGAAGGAGCCCGAGTTGCCTCGAAAGGTTGCATATGGTAATCTTTTTAGTTAGCCAATAAAAAGACATTATTTTGCGAAAGTATTGTGTTATCTCACAAAGACATTGACTGCTGCTTCAGTTATGATCGTGCTTCAGTTGTCTGATGGCATCTATTGACAGTGATATTAAAAGATAAGTTTGGTATTTTTCATGTCAACATTATTTCTTCACAATCATGATATATATTAATCTGCCATGGTATATTAATTTTAGAACATAAAATTGTGTTCTAAAGTGCAGCGTTTTATATAAATTTTAAAAAATTCCTTGTCTTTTCTTGCAGGCTACAATAGGTCTAATGGATACACAGATTCATAGGTCAATGAAAAAGTCTTAAAAAAATGTTATTGAGTATTGGTTCATGCCTTGAAATTGCACATATATTGTAAAAGAGTATGTCAGTGTCATTTTAAGACGGAAAAAAGAACAAAGCAAAAAAAATGTTGTGACCTTCAGCCATTTTAATGGTGCACTTTGTTTCACTGCTCATCTTCTTCTTCCACAGCATCTTTCAGGACTGCTACATGGATTCTAATCAGAAAGTCATCACCAATCACCGCTATTGACATTAAATCTCTCTGTGTTCTGTAGACAACTAGGCAATAATAACTGAAAAAGGCAAATTTATCATTCCTTATATTCTTTCACTATACAGAAGCTTATTTCATTACATCAGCAGTCATGTCCACCACGCATGGACATGTGCTTCCGCCTCACTCTGTTCACCTGGGGTCAGAGGCAACCCTTATGCCACTCTTTCCATCCTGCTCCTCATAGGTGGCTATGCATCAGGAGCACAATGTCAGTCTGCATTTTTCTACCAAACATACAAACTGTACTAATAATTTGTCATGTGAGGTGTGGGTAAAAGAGCCTCAAACAAGGTAAGTTTAGTGCAGACGTTTTAACATAGGCAGGGTGGTAGTGCGCAACTGTCATTCTTGCCTCATAGCACAATGGTCTGTATGGGATTTGCATGTTCTCTCTGTGCATTTGTGGATTGATTGGTATCAGTGAGTGTGCATAAGTGCTTATGTGTAACTGTTTAAACACTGAATACGGAAATGTGTTAGTAATGCTTCTTAATTAAGAAAATACTTTTAGTCTCTCATGTTCTGTGAAGTAAATAACATTCAGCTGTTTTTTCTATTTGTAATCTGTAAGTATGTACACAAGCCACTGCACCACTAGAGCACACTGTTTCAAAATATTTATTTGCAAATAGTTGGATTAAAACTAAATAGATAGTTTATTTATAGAAGTCTGTTACTGAATTGGCATTCAGCTCACTCTTTTCTGATTGTCTTTGCAATTTTGTCTTACAAAGGACCATTCACTACATTTGCTTCTTGCCTTACACACAGTGAAAGTGCAATAGTCTCTGGCTCCCTGTGATCCTAAACTGGCCCAATTAAATTTAGTCCTCAGCACAGGATTAAATGTATGTGGGATTAAATGTATAACTATAATTTTTCTTCAGTTGTTGTTACTTAATTGCACACTATGCACATGCTTATGTTACTGACTTTGTTGGGCAGTAGAATGAAGAGCCATGGACATCCAGGATCATGAACAGTAACACGTTTATTCCCTTATACAAAAGTAGAAAGGGGCAGTATTATTGAACAAAATGTGCACTGGCTGCTGTTCATTCCATCTTAAGCATTTGTTATGCTTTGAGAGGAAGTGCAAAAAATGCTGAGGAGGTATATGAGATTCCTCAAATTAATAACAGCCCCTCTACAACAACAACAACATTTATTTATATAGCACATTTTCATACAAACAATGTAGCTCAAAGTCCTTTACATGATGAAGAAAGAGAAAAAAGACTAAATAAATAAGGACTAGCAAAATACCCGCACTTCACAGCGGAGAATTAGTGTGTTAAAGAAGTTATGAAAAAGAAAAGAAAAACATTTTAAAAATAACGTAACATGATTGTCAATGTAATTGTTTTGTGACTGTTGCTGTCATCAAAGATTTGATTATCATTATTTCTTTCAATCAGGTTTGTATTTGTAGGATGTGTTGTGTTCAAGTTACATTCTGTGTTTGTCAACCGTTGTAAAGATAACAGGTTTCATTCATCGAAGTGTTCACTACCCAAATCGGTACTCGTGAATCTAAGATGTTTAACAGGCATTCCCGGTATTAACTTGTGGATTTGCCTGCAAATATTTAGCGGCAGAGTGTCTATGAACTTAATTTAGACAAGCTTTACACCTTGCTTTCCTATTGATATGTCTACAAAGGTTTGTTCAGCTTCAGAGGGTTGTTCCTTTCTTACTACATCAATAAACAGCTCATCTTCCTCTTTATCTGAGACATCACACACAGCATGCACGGGTTTACCTTTCCTAGTCCTGCAAACTTTAGCGAAGTGGTTCAATTTACCACATTTTTTACACTGTCTTTCTTTAGCTGGACATTGACTTTTTCCACCTTGTGATTTGTTTCTGCATTAGCTGGACTTATGAATATGCTTGTATGCATTACTCGCTTCATATTCTTTTGCTGCCTTCTAAATTGTGTAATGCATTTTTTGTTCAGCGCTCTTTGAAGCTCTTGCTTGTTGTCTGCGTACTGCATTCACAGTCAGTTCACGTGAACCGCTCGGAGTACATGCATCGAAGGTTCTCAGCTGTGCTTGTGCTATCTCGTGCGATCTTGTGATGTCCACGGCTTTATTTAATGTTAGCTCGGACCCGGCACTTAAAAGTTTCTCTCACACTTTTGCTGAGTTTGTACCAAACACTATTCTATCCCTGACCATCTCATCTTCGTTTGCATAAGCACAGTCCTTCACCAGCAATTTTAACTCCGTTACAAAGTGATCAAAAGTCTCGTTTATACACTGCATCTTCTCATTAAACTTGTATCTCGTGAATATCGTATTCGTCTTAGGCATGAAAAACGCCTCGTATCGGCAGCGTGTCTATTGGATTGCTGCTGACAGACGGCCTTATATGGGCAGGCACTCAATTACGTGGGAGGCATGGGTATGGGGGACGCAATATAGGCAGGCAGCCAACTACATGGGAGACGTGGTGATGGGTAACGCAACTCTGCCTCTCACGGCGACCGAGCTGCAGGCTATGGCGTATATATGTACATAAGTAGGATTCAGTTATGACCGTTACGCATAGAATTTCGAAATGAAACCTGCTTAACTTTTGTAAGTAAGCTGTAAGGAATGAGCCTCCCAAATTTCAGCCTTGTACCTACACGGGAAGTTGGACAATCTATTTCCTGGGATCTATTGTATGCTGAAGTTGAATACACAACTTTGGCTTTTGTGAGGATGTAGGTCAGAGGGTTGTTGTCTGTCCATACTCTGAAGGTTTGGCCCTTCAGCCAATGACTGAACCTGTCACAAATTGACCACTTTAACTCCAGACACTCTAAACAATGTGCCGAATAGTTACTCTGAGTGAGGGCTTTACTAACAAAGGCGATGGGCCTTGCTGTAGTCTCATCTTCAGGGACTTGTGACAGCACAGATCCTAGGCCTGGTGGCAGGCGGCTAGCCCCTGCACACTATATTCAGGTGGAGCAGCCCTGGACAGTGCAATACCTCCCCCTAGATGCTAGATGGGGTAGAGCAGTGCCTCGGTTTTCCAAAGGGCTCCCTGGGAATTGGAGTTGGGTGCAGCCCTGTTGGGTCCTGCAGGCACACCAGGGGTTGCTGTGTTTGGGACCCCTGAACCCATGTGGGGAGCATATTCATCACACCCGGAAGTGCAGCCGGAAGTTGGTGATCAAGTACATGGAGCACTTCCAGGTGACCTATAAAAGGAGCCAGCAACCACCACTCAGCGGCCAAAGTTGGGTGGAGGAGGACAAGGTTGCCTGGGACTGTGTTATGCCTGTGGGGTTCACGGGGAAGACGTGCCCCACAGGTGAAGAAAAATAAATAGTTTTATTTGGTTTACACATGCCTCCTGTGTACAGTCAGTGTTGGGTCGGGAGCTATACAGCGTCCATCTTACAGCCTTCTGTCATCTGTTGACAGAACAAACAGCAATTGAAATCAGGGTGAACAAGCACTACAGAGTTCAGAAGAACACACTTTAACTGTTCAAAGAATCATGATGCTCATCCTTCCAATCAGCAGGTCTCAGTTTTTTAAAAGCAGCAAAACCTTTCCCACTGACTCTCTTCCCTTTCGGTGCAGCAGTCAAGGTGAACAAAGGCTTGGCAATACTTGATCATTTGGGTGTGAAGCACTGATAGTATATGACCATTCCTAGGAAAGATCTGATCTTCCTTTGTGACAGGGTGACACCATTCTCCATCATAAGATCAGCTTCAGAAACTGAAGCAATTGCTTTGACCTTGTCAGGGTCAGTTGTCACTTCACTTTCATTAACAACATACCCCAAACATTTTACACTCTTCATAAATAGATGGCACTTTTTTGGGGCAAGCTTCAGTCCATGAGCTCTTAGTCTACTCAAGACAATCTCAAGCCTCCTCAAGGCCTCACTTTCACTGGGCGCAAACACTAACATATCATCCAGATTGCAGAGTACTCAGAGAAAGTTCTGGTCACCAAATATGTTCAACATTAAACACAATATGCTTGCAGGACTGTTACACAACCCTTGTGGTAAATGGTTAAACTCATAAAGTCCCATTGGCATTGTGAAGACACTTTACTTCTTGTGTTCTTGAGCCTTTTCATTGTTATAAAACACTGAGGTAAGGTACATGGCACTGAAGAGTTTATTCACTCCCAGGGTAGCTAAACAATCTGCTTGATGTGGCAGGGGGTGTGCATCTTTAACAGTTCGAGTTCAACCAGTTCAGCCATCTATAATCAACACAGATGCTGAGATATCCACTATTCTTCCATACCAACACCAAAGGAGAGACTCATTCACTAAGCTTATGGTAGTGAATCTGGGGCAAATTCCAGTAAGGATGCCTGAAGGGCTTCTCGTCTGTCAAATGTATGTAATGAAATAAGTTACTAGCTTTCCTACAATCTAATTTATCCTTAGAAAAGACATCCTCATACTTGTATACCAGGTCTACTAACTGTCATTTCCAATGCATAGACACTTCACAAGAGTCTATATCAAGGTCTCCCAGACCAATCTGGCTCACCTTGTCATCAAGTTGTGGAGCAAATACAATGGAATCAGTCATTGCCTGGCTTTGAATGCACACTGTCACATTATTGCAAGAATTCTGTTGGGAGACAATATCTAGGTCTTCAAGAGTCAAATAAGGTACCACATCAGCAATTTTGGGTTTCTTCTAAAGGTGATTGATCTGTCACCAATGTTCAGAAATTTTGACTGGAACCAATCTATTGGCATTCATAGACACAACAACTATCCCATCGATTACATTCTTTTTATGAGTCTGTGACTTTGGTGGTGCTATAAGAACAGCACTTCCCTCTGATACTGGAACAGTTGACGGCAATTTTGCCCAGACAAGGTGCTCATGCTGTGGTATCAAAGTTACTGAATGCATTAGTTTAGCTGTACTGACTGTTTCTGGAATTTCAGTGCCCTTCCACCTCTGGAGGCCTGACTACATGTTTAGGAACTGGTTTATCTCAGGCTTGTTTGAACTCTCTGGCTGATAGAGCACTTTCCAATAGTAACTTGAACATTTAAGCTGTCTAAGGAGGTATTAATGATATTTGTTCCCAGAATCATCTGATCCTTTTGCTGGAAAACGACTAAGGTAGGAACACTGATTGCACATCCATATCCTTGTATCTCCAACAGGAAAACACACTTCAGCCGCACATGAACACTTCCACAGCCCACAAGAGTAATGTTTGGGGATGCCTCATTAACTCTGAGTTCTATACCTTCACCCTTAAGTTTCTGCTCAGCATCTTCAAAAATGGTACATGCCATGGACCCACTGTTCATGCAAGGCATGTAAAGGGGTGGTACCTTGAACTAGTGTATCAATATAAAACAGACTATCGTTTTTTACTATCTTTGTTACATTGACCTGTCTTGACACCTTATACCTTACACCTTATATGTCTTACACCTTACACTCCAAATCGTAACCTTAGATCTTCAAATGAGTGTCTACTTAGAATTCCAAGAACTAAACTTAAAAGAAGTGGTATGGCAGCCTTCTGCTGTTATGCACCTAAAATCTGGAATAGCTTGCCAATAGGAATTCGTCAGGCTAACACAGTGGAACACTTTAAAAAACTGCTAAAAACACATTACTTTAACATGGCTTTCTTATAGCTTCATCTTAGTTTAATCCTGATGCTCTGCATATTCAATTAATTACCATTATTATTAATGGTGGCTCTTAAATCCGTACTAACCCCTACTTTCTCTTCTGTTCTTTTTCTGGTTTTCTGTGATGGCGATCTGTGCCACCACCACCTAATCAAAGCATAGTGATGTCCCTACATTGATGGACTAAAGGCCAGAAGTCCACATGACCGTCATCATCAAATTCTTCCATGAGAACCCTGAATACAATGAGGACTGATTGAGGTCATTTATGTTAGGTAGAATGCCTAGAGGGGGCTGGGCGGTCTCGTGGCCTGAAACCCATGCAGATTTTTTTTTCTCCAGCTGTCTGGAGTTTTTTTTAATTTAATCTGTCCTCCCTGGCCACCAGACCTTACTTTTATTCTATGTTAATTAGTGTTCTCTAATTTTAATTCTTATTTATTTTGTCTTTTTTCCTTCATCATGTAAAGCACTTTGAGCTACATTATTTGTAAGAAAATGTGCTATATAGATAAATGTTGTTGTTGTTGTTGTTGACCTTTGAAGAGTTAGGACATGTGCAGGAGATCTTAGTTCATACCCTTTATGGCACTACTAAACTACTAGGGGGAGCTCAGGTTTTGATTAGCTAGTATTTGGCTAGTAATGGGCTCCCCAATTTGGTTCCCAAGTTCACCTATATACTCCCACAACTGCTGAGTAACACTGTCACTACTATTGGCAGGAATGGAACACATTGGTTCCACTGGGTCACTATTGAGAATTTTCACAAAACTAAGGTTTTATCTTGAAACAATACCTTTGGCCTGTCATAAATGGACTGCTGTCTGTCATAAATAACCTCCTACCCTCCCCAATGGCTGGGGTGAATACATTAAAGGGGTCTCTTCCTGTACCACTTCATAACGTATAATACAGTTCAACATAAGAATAGCACACTTCCAATATGTACAAATACAAATATAAAAAAATAACTTTAAACCAACAATGAGCAGGAATACAATCATTTAAATATCTCAGTGACACCTAATGTGTATCACGGACCTTCAGGTCCAGTAAGTGTACCTCACACAACTTCACAGATGAACCCTTGGAGATCAGCATTGGCAGATCAAAAGATTCCAAGTCATGGCACCAGTTTTCTGTAACTGAAATTGTTTGGCAGTGATCAAAATTCAATGAAATGAAGAACCATGGACATCCAGGATCATGAACAGTAACCTGTTTATTCCTTTATAAAAAAAGTAGAATGGGGCAGTATTAGTGCACAATACATACACTGGATGCTCTCTGTTCAGTCTCAAGCATCCATTATGCTTTGAGAGAAAGTGCGGAAGAGCTCAAGTGGTATGCAAGATGCGTCACATTAATAACGGCCCCTCTAGAAACTGATCAGAAGGAACTTTGTATACCACACTTCTGTTCCCTTAATTACTATTTTACATTTACAAAGTTTTGGTGAAGTTCACACTCTACACAAAATAAAATATATGACTAATTAAACTATTCTTTTCATTGCATTATGACACAGCTACACTTAACATCTTCCTCACTAGATGTCACTAGATGGTTGAAGAACAATATTATTATTACAGCCCCACCAATTTTTATATGAAATAATGCAAGAATTATTGCAAAATAATACAAATATTGTTTGAAATAACACAGTAATTATTGTAAAATAACACAATTACTTTTACAAAATAATGCAATTATTTTTACTTTGAATACTGGGAAAAAGCTTCTGTACTGTAATGCATTTAAAACCTGTTTAAATAGTCTTATGATTGACCATAAACTACAAACAAAGTGATGTGGAAATGATATCAATTTTTTAACTTTTTAGTGCACTTTTGAATAAAATTGTGTCACTTAAAAATCTTTTATAGATATATTATATATATATATACAGTATATATATATATATTTTTTAAACCTCTGAAAGAAGTACCTAATGTAGATTTGTAATCAATTCTAAGTCTCAAACTAAATTTATTGGCTACATCAAATCATAATGGACAGCAGGTTATTGTGGAAATTAAAGGAAAAAATTAAAGGAACACTTTGAAAACACATCAGATCTCAATGGGAAAAAGAAATCCTCCTGGATATCTATACTGATATAGACTGGGTAATGTGGGTAATGTGTTAGGAACGAAAGGATGCCACATCGTTTGATGGAAATGAAAATGATCAACCTACAGAGCCCTGAATTCAAAGACGCCCCAAAAAACAGAGTGAAAAATTATGTGGCAGGCTATTCCATTTTGCCAAAATTTAATTGCAGCAACTCAAAATTGTACACAGCACTTTGTATGGCCCCTGTGTTCTTGTATACATGCCTGACAACATCGGTGCATGCTTCTAATGAGATGACAGATGGTGTTGTGGGGGATCTCCTCCCAGATCTGGACCAGGGCATCACTGAGCTCCTGGACAGTCTGAGGTGCAACCTAGTGGCATTGGATGGACCAAAACATAATGTCCCAGAGGTGTTCTATTGGATTTAGGTCAGGAAAGTGTAGAGGCCAGTCAATGGTATCAATTCCTTCATCCTCCAGGAACTGCCTGCATATTCTCACCACATGAGGCCAGGAGTTGTCGTGCACCAGGAGCCACTGTACCAGCATAGGGTCTGACAATGGGTCCAAGGATTTCATCCTGATACCTAATGGCAGCCAAGGTGCCTTTGTCAAGCCTGTAGCGGTCTGTGTGACCCTCCATGGATATGCCTCCCCAGACAATCATTAACCCACCACCAAACTGCTCATGCTGAATGATGTTACAGGCAGCATAATGTTCTCCATGGCTTCTCCAGACCCTTTCACTTCTGTCACGTGCTCAGGGTGAACCTGCTCTCATCTGTAAAAAGCACAGGGCACCAGTGGTGCATCTGCCAATTCTGGTATTCTATGGCGAATGCCAATCAAGCTGCATGCTGCTGGGCAGTGAGCTCAGGGCCCATTAGAGGACATGGGGCCCTTGGGTCACCCTCATGAAGTCTTTCTGGTTGTTTGGTCAGAGACATTCACACCAGTGGCCTGCTGGAGGTCATTTTGTAGGGCTCTGGCAGTGCTCATCCTGTTCCTCCTTACCCAAAGGAGCAGATACTGGTCCTGCTGATGGGTTATGGACCTTCTATGGCCCTCTCCAGCTCTCCTAGAGTAACTGCTTGTCTCCTAGAATCTCCTCCATACCCTTGAGACTGTGCAGGGAGACACAGCAAACCTTCTGGCAATGACACGTATTGATGTGCCATCCTGGAGAAGTTGGACTACCTGTGCAACCTCTGTAGGGTCCAGGTATCGCCTCATGCTACCAGTAGTGACACTGACTGTAGCCAAATGCAAAACTAGTGAAGAAACAGTCAGAAAAGATGAGGAGGGAAAAATGTCAGTGGCCTCCACCTGTTAAACCATTCCTGTTTTGGGGGTCATCTCATTGTTGCCCCTCTAGTGCATCTGTTGTTAATTTCATTAACACCACAGCAGCTGAAACTGATTAACAACCCCCTCTGCTACTTAACTGACCAAATTAATACCCCATAAGTTTCATTGACTTTATGCTATACTCTGATTAAAAAGTGTTCCTTTAATTCTTTTGAGCAGTATACTATAACTCACATTAATCTTTATACCAAATGTAGAAAATATGAGTTCAACCAACTCAATGTGGAAGGCTGTGCTATCAATAAGCACATTTATTCATACCACACCTAATTAATAGCTGTCAGCTAATCTACCTAAACAATTTTCAGTGCTGAGCAAACTCAAAGCAATCGCCAAACTTCAAATAACAGATATTTAATTACAGAATCTTGTGGGGGCGCATCCATTGTGAAGAGACAGAAGTATGATACTAAGTTGTCTAAAAAGGATTTCAGGATATTTAGAAAACACACCCCATGAAAATGTAGTTTAGCTTTTAAAGGATTCACAGTTTTTCTTGAATAGCGTGTGGGACAGCCTAAAAAGATATACTGATTTCTTCAAAAATGCTGTTTAATATCAATAACATATTTTCATTCATTTTTAATTAATGATTTGCAGAAGCATTCTGCAATATGTATACATTTTAATTACAGCTTAGACCCTGGTTATCCAAGATCCTGTACAAAAGGAAAGGTGAATGTATATAAGCTTAAAAAAACCAACTGCAAAAAGTGGCAGCACAATTAAGAATCTGTCACTGTCACTTGTTCATCATTTCTGACAATGTTTGGTACTGATTAAAGAAAAGTTATCATTCCTTATATTTAATTTTAAGCCACCTTTTCTATTTCAAAATACACAGAGCCTATGCCAGCAGCAAATAAAGAATAAATCACCTCTAAATAGAGACTGTGATTGTTATATACAGGGGATACCATTTACTAATTTTCTGAACTATTCCATAACAGAATTAAAAGGTAGAACCAACAACAAGGCAGGGGACTGCCTATTAAAGAACTTATTCCCACTGGGATAAATTAGGGTAATCAATAAACCTAACCTGCACATCTTGAGGATGATGGGGAAATTGGAACACCCGGAAAAGAAAAACTCTAACATGGAGACAAAGACCATTGTTAGATGTCACTTGCCAAAATTCTGTTTTGCAAACACTTATATCTATGTGGTGAGGATGGCAAGAATAGTGTTTTTTAGAAACTCACTTTTCTGAAAGCCTACTTTTTTATATTGTATGCTCCCAGTCTTCAATAAAGTATTTTCTAATCCAAGTACTGGGGACCCCTGTGACAGTAATTCATTTTAATTTGAATTAAGCTCAATGAATATTTAACTGGTCTTTTTTATTTTCTTATTCTTTAATCAAAATATTGCAGTTGTGTGAAATTAACAATCAATTTATAATCAAAGGTCTCCCAGTACAAATTCTTGTCTCTTTTGACATTTTCCTAATAAATATTTTTTGTGGGGTTTCCCCCATTATTTGTATCCTAAATAACAATGAATGAGGATGCTAAGGTAGAGGACACACAATGAAAGGCTTGGCACCAGAAATTAAAAATTAGGGTTTGGTAAATTTTATTGGAATCTAGCAAGCATTTACATGTTAGATAGAGGTAATTTAGTAATTTTGATATTGGGTTTTGAGATTATTTATCAGTATTTCAATAATCATAATAACTTTCCGGGTGTTCTAATTATTTAAGCCTGTATTTATGAATGATCACTTTAGTAGATATGATACTAAAGTTGCTGTAGCCTGTGAACATTCAGGTTCATTTTCCCTGATGTCTTCTCCACTCATTGTTTATTGTTATTATTAAGATACAAGCAAGCAAACACCACAGAAAATGATTATTAAACATGTTATTAAACATCTTAAAATATAAATCTAAGATAATATACAGTAAAAATTTCTATGTCACTTATGAATGTAAATTTCACTCTATTGTTTTTTAGAAATATAGATTAAAAGAAAAAAACTAATTAAATAGTTAGATCAATTTGATGTAAAAATGACTAAGTGATCGTGAAACTGGCTAAGACAAAAATCTGTAGCTTCATGGGGCACCTAGGATTAGGACTAGAAACCATTGCTTTAGAAGGTTCGTTTATTTTATTACACAAACAGTTCTTAATAGTAGACATCCACAATAAACTATACAGAAATACTAGGATTTGGTCTAAACATTTTGAATTGTGCCTCATGCACAATCCAAAACACTGAAAAAACAGTAAGATTTGTGCTTTATAATAGGCCTTGTTGCTTTACGAAAATTTGAACAGTGCTTCTAATTTTAGATTGAACATGCATGTAAAGGGTTTGCATGGGCTCCTGTATTCTGGTGGGTTTCTTTTTTTTGGGCTTCTAATTCAATATATATATACTTTAATTAAACATATACTTTTGACTGGTATTTCTAACTGCGGTGGGCTGGTGACCTGCCCAGAGTTTGTTTCCTGCCTTGTGCCCTGTGTTGGCTGGGATTGGCTCCAGCAGAACCCGTGACCCTATAGTTAGGATATAGTGGGTTGGATAATGGATGGATGGATGGTATCTCTAAATTGGAGGTTGCATAGTTATCTATTTGTTATGGCTCAAGGCTCTGATGTCCTAGTTGTTATCTGTGGGCCTTAGTTGCTGTCCCTTGTGTATACATTGGGTTGCAGACATCATGTTTTTTTTATTCCCCATCTACAGGGATTGTCATTTTAGGCCAATTGATGACTCTCAATTGGCCCAAGTGTATGTGAGTAGGCTCTGTGATGGACTGGTGCTCTGTCCAGGTCTGTTTCCTGTCTTGGGTCCAGTGCTGATTGTATAGAATCTGGATAACACAACCCTGAATTAGATTAAGGGGTTTTGAAAAAGTTGTATCTTAAAACAGGCCTAGTGTGAAATTGTGTGTACTGTTAATGTGCCATGCAATGGTTTGGTAACCTGTCCAGTGATGATCACAGCTTTGCCCCCATTACTGTAAGAATGAGCTTCCTTTGACTTAGAAAAGATTAAGTGAGAAATTGGATATATGGATCAGATTGTTTTTTATTACATTAATTGATTCACTTTCACATCCCATTGTTTTCACTAAATAACCGTGGGGAGCTGAATTCTAACACATTAGCATCAAACACAAGCCAAAAACTAACAATGAATGGGACACTAGTCCATGTCAGGCACTCCCACACACACCTCCTCTCAATAGTAGCCCCTTATCATTCAAGGCAAAACGTTACTTGGCATATATTTTTTTTGAAGAGGGGAACAGCAATAAATAATGTAAGCATTAACAGAGATTCTGGAGGCAGATGCACCTTTAGACAAGTAAGGAAAAAGCACCATATAGTTTCAGGATAACGTAGGAAAACAAAAATTGAATTTTCTATAGTAAAGTAATCTTTCTGCCGCCTGAACTTAGAAATGAAGACAGAACATTGCACTTTAACCATTACAGTTTAATTATTAATCAGTTTCAGCTGATAACAGCCTAGTTGCACAAGCTGTTGGATTTTTTAAATTTATTTGGAAGAGAAAGAAAACTCCAGCAAATTCTTATGTTCTAAGCAGAATATTATGAATTACTCTTGTATACACAATTAAATTAAAAACATTTCCAAATAATACTCCACTCCAATACATTTCCTTGAAATTAAAGAGCAGTTTGATGTTTTTACTACGCACTACTT
The DNA here is from genome assembly GCF_016835505.1 of Polypterus senegalus. Taxonomy (NCBI): domain Eukaryota; kingdom Metazoa; phylum Chordata; class Cladistia; order Polypteriformes; family Polypteridae; genus Polypterus; species Polypterus senegalus. Next base: position 233,363,684 of record NC_053156.1, on the reverse strand, counting down.
TTGAATCTGAGATTTTTCAATTGGTAATTAAAATAGACCCTGCTAGGTGTAGGACATTTTTAGCACCAAGTTACACCTTAGCCAGGTATATCTGTCCATCCATCAATCCACAGAGTTTGAGCTGGACATTTAATTATTTATTTATTAAAAATCTGCCACCTTTTTCTGAGCCTCAGACTCAATACACCATATGCCATCTCCTGTAAGCCTCTAGTTGCACAGGAAGGCTCCATGCCACATTCAACCCAGTGCAGCTGGTGGCCCAACTCCATGGCCTTGCACTATCACTGCACTAAAACCCAATAAAAACACTAAAATTAACCCCATAAAATGTATCCCAAGCTCCCTTATAAAAACAGGACATTAAAGGATTAAGAACTTTAAAATGACAATTAAACATTCAGTAATACAGAAAATAAATGTCCACTGAAAAGTTCTCATTTGAAGCGTCCTCCTCTAGCTTGGGTCCATGCGTTCTTTAAAAAGTCAGGCACCTATCCCAGTTGCTGTTTTCTTCTGCTTTCTTCAGTCCACACTGCATCGGCTCATCCCTCCACTCTGAAAAGACTGAAGGCTCAATCCATTTTCAAAGGTAATTTCAAGTTACAACATGGTTGTATTGGGCAGCAATTAAGTCTTGACAATGCCGTAGTCTTTCATATGAAAATTTATACAAATGCACTCACTCATTTTGGGGTCCTTTTAAAGTCACTACTTAACATACATTTTATTGAGGCACTGAGGGAAAACTCATACAAGGAGAATGTGTAAATTCTACACACAGGACCAGGATTCCAGCTGTTTCTCATGGTGTAAGGGAACAGCAGCATTACCAGTGTCCTGCTATATCCCAGTTTTGTTTAGTCACTACAAAACTCTGGTTGAAAGCAATAATTGGCAAAAATTGGTATTCCCTCCAACATAGCTTATTGGTTGCTATTCATCTAATCCATTCAAAATAACATTGCTTTGGAATTTATTCACAGCTCTGTGTTAAGAAAGATTTTCTAATATGCATGTTATTTGTAGCCAGAGTCATGACTGAATGAAAATGTTGCAACCACATTATCTCTCAGTTGGCTCTTCTATACTGGCACCTGTCAAATACTGAATTGTCTTTTACATTGTTTTACTGATTATGGAAAAGGCTGTTTCATCCAGTTCCCCAGTGTCACATGTGTGTGCTTGGGGAACAACTTACAGGCTTAGATGATGGCAATATTACCCTGGCTACCTGAAGCCACTAAGCAATATCGGCATGTCTTCTTCTTTCCTCTTTGCAGAAAGGAAAATTGATGTGCTGACATCTTTGATGTAATTTCTGGGGTCAACCCATCTGTATCTGCCTCATCCTCACAGAAACCATCTTAAATGGAACCACCGCCATCTCAGGGCAGACTTGACTTATTCACCAGGACCAGTCACATAATAATGTTATCTCGCTTTTCTTTTGTGCCTTTTGCGCTATTTGTAATATACAGGGTTTGCCTTCGGGTGCACCAGACACTTTGTGTGTCTCTCTGCTTTTTTACACCAGATTATTGTCCAGGCTAATTACATAATTAAAATTTACTATACAATACATCCATCCATCCATCCATTATCCAACCCGCTATATCCTAACTACAGGGTCACGGGGGTCTGCTGGAGCAATCCCAGCCAACACATGGCGCAAGGCAGGAAACAAACCCCGGGCAAGGCGCCAGCCCACCCATACAATACAATACAATACAATACAATACAATACAATACAATACAATACAATACAATTTATTTTTGTATAGCCCAAAATCACACAAGAAGTGTCACAATGGGCTTTAACAGGCCCTGCCACTTGACAGCCCCCAGCCTTGACTCTATAAGAATTCAAGGAAAAACTCCCAAAAAACACTTGTAGGGAAAAAATGGAAGAAACTTGGGAAATGCAGTTCAAAAAGAAACCCTTTTCCAGGTAGGTTGGGCGTGCAGTGGGTGTCAAAAAGAAGGGGGTCAATATAATACAATACACATAACAGAACAAATCCTCAGTACAGCATAAAAATAAACATTCTACAAGTACGGAGCAGAATTTAACAGTAGATGATATCACATAATATGATGACATCGTCCATCAAGCTTCCTCCCCCATTTGGCCAATCCACAGCTGAAACAATGCTGGGCCAGCCAATCCGATGAAAGGACCCCTCTACCACACCATTCCTGCGATCCTCCATCAGTGTAGACTTTACCTTAGGCAGGCAAAATAACTTGGAAGGTGGGCCGTGGCACCAAGTGCCACATTTGAGTACCGAGAAGAGAAACAGAATAGGTGAGGGTTAGTAACAAATTGTAACAATCATGTTACTTATGTTTTAGTGCTAATGACTAACAACAGAGATACTATAGGGTTGATGTTTTGATGTCAGTCTTGTTAATGTTCCAAAACAACTGTTTTTCAACTTTTGTCAAACTCTAATTTGGCGGTGTGACTCATATCTAGACTGTAGATTTAATTGCTCACACTCTGGCTTCATAATTGCTATTACTTATTCTAATAGTTCTAAAGTCCCTTTGATTCAATGCAATTGCACCATCACTACTTCAACTGTGCAAAACTGACCCGCTAGAGTCAAAAACTCAGGCCAGAATGTATCAGTATTTATATCAGTATGTATTTGTATTGTTCTGTTTCTTTGTACCTTCTTTTGTAGCTTTTGTTTTGCAGCTGTTCTTAATTTACATACTATTTGTCTATGACTGTGGCTGTGCTGTCATGTATAATATGTCCTCCAAATTCCTCTTGGTGTCTACAAGTGGGTTATTTCTTGAATTTTTGTATGAGTATGGCAGCATATTTGGCATCAAAATTCTGGTTAGGTCATACCAAATGTTTATTTTTCTATGTAGGCTTCTGTAATGTTAACATTAACTTATCACACTAATAATAACTTTCCCACCGCTAATGACGTGTGACACATGCAAGTATAATGATTGTTCATGTTACAAAAATTCAATCAAGTAATGGGATGCTGGTGCCTGACCTGTCCCTTTTGACATTGTCATTTTCTTACAAAATACAGCAATTAAGACTTAAAACAATCCAATGCCCAAGAAAATATATTAGCTATGAACTGCCTACATTTAATAATTGTAATAATTAATATTTTATTTAAATTATTGTTTAATGTTATTTGTTTCTTTGGCTATGTAGCTTTTACTCTCTGTGTTGAACCCAGGTGCGGCTGGACATAATTGTGACAGGTGTCTGGTCACACTTACAGGTAATCTAACTTAGACACCATTTAAATATCCGACTACGCCACCCAGTTTTATTAAGAGACTGGGAACTCCTGAAATTTACCAATAATGGTACACAGGTTTCTTTAAATTGGGCGGTGAGTAAACACACAATGAAAGACACAACAGTAATTTCAGGAAAACTAACAGTAACTTCTGTTTCACCAGACAATAAGAAGTACATTAAAAAGATAAATGAACATAAACAAAATCTAACAATATCAACAGGAATTGGAGGATACAACCTTTAGTGGTGGAGAGTCCAGTTTGCGCACTGTGTTACCCCAACACTTAGTCATTCAACTGTCCACGGGTGCACTCTTTTCACCGGACACTCATTTCCCAACAGAAGTTGTGTCAAATTGTTGAATTCCTGTCAGCGTCTCTTCGTCGTTCCCTTTTTTACCAATGTGGGCTCCTTGTGTTGCTGTGTCCTAGGCGCACCTTATTTCTTGTCTGCCAGCTTTGCTTGGTCCTTTCATGCGGCTTTATTTTAATCATTCCATACAAATAGATCAATTTTTATAAAAAAAATAGGATTGAAAACAAATCAACCCCCACCCCTGAGAAAGAGAGCATGGCCAACGGAGTAGAACTTAAAGCTTGTAAAAATACTTAAATTGATGAGTTTAATAGGCAGATAAACATAAAAGGAGAGGAAAAAGAAATTGGAAGAGAATCTACTTTCTCAATGCTTTAGGAGCTTATTCTAAAATATTATTGACTAGCAAAATACCCGCGCATCGCAGCGGCGAAGTACTGCCTTCAAATTTTTATTAAGAAGAAAATTAAACCTTTTTAAACTGAGGGAAAATATACTAATAATTATTTGTTAAGGATCTCTTTGTATACCACATTGTGAGTTCGACCCTCTGGTTGTAATATGACCAAGCTGTGCGCTGAGCTTACTCTTGAGCATGCAACGTACAGTTGGCCATGTGAACAGTAATCTTGTTTCAAATCTCACAGCTTGGATTGCTGCTGTCATAATCGGTTTCATCGATAACTTTACATCCAGCTTTTGAGAGTTTAAACATTCATAAACATCAAAGTGTCCACTACTGAAATCGTCACCTGTGAATCTAAGATGTTTAAGAGGCATTGGAGGTTGTCAAAAGTTATAAAATATTTGGCCATTTCGGTGTACTTGAAAGCGACAACCGAACAATTCAGCGGCAGCCATCAATTCACATGCAGAACTATAGGTGAAGGGCTTAAACATTTCACTCTTCTAGTGCTCCTGTGTAGTCTAATTATTTCCTGTACCGTCATTAGTCCACAATTTGAACCTGTCCCAGTCATTCAATACATAAGACACAATGTTCCTCCGGATATCAAGAGTGAGCCTGATATGGCCGTGCAATATGTAACAAAGAGAATGGAAAAGGTAGGTGCCATCTCCGGGCATGGAAACCACTCGGTAAGTGACAGTTCTTTGATCGATGGTGATCACCTCGATAGACATGTCAATGGGGGTTATGATAAAGGAAATGGGTAACAATGTAAAGTAAGTCTAAAATACCTACACAATAACTATAATCGTAATAAACGAACAATAAAACAGCGGAGAAGCCATGGATTAAATAAAAAGGCTGCAGTTATCAGCAGAGAGACGTGAATCCCGTGGAGAAGCAAGGAAGAGAATATAGAGACCGGACCGACGGACGGCCTTATACAGGCAGGCAACCAACAACGTGGGAGGCGTTGGGATGGGGGACCCAACGCCACCTCACATGGTGACCGAGCTGCAGACTATGGACGTATATACAGTATGTACGTAAGTAGGATTCAGTTAGCGTTGGGAACCCGCGTACCAAATTTCTTGAAGATGGGCCCATAAGTAACAAAGACTGTTGAAAAGTTCAATATGGTGGCCGACAGTGGCATCATACCACCGAAATAAGTACGTACATTGGTTTCGGTTTGCCCAGGGAAGCCACCTACCAAGTTTCGTGAAGATGGGGCTGTAAATAAAAAAGTTCAACATGGCGGACGTTGTTGACTGTTATGACTGTTACGCGTAGAATTTCGAAATGAAACCTGCTTAACTTTTGTAAGTAAGCTGTAAGGAATGGGCCTGCCAAATTTCAGCCTTCTACCTACACGGGAAGTTGGAGAATTAGTGACGTTTGGAAAATTCAATATGGCGGCCGACAGTGGCGTCATACCACCGAAATAAGAACGTACATCGGTTTTGGTTAGCGCAGGGAAGCCACCTACCAAATTTCGTGAAGATGGGGTCAGCCTTCTACCTACACAAGAAGTTGGAAAATTTGTGACGTCGGAAAGTTCAATATGGGGGCCGACAGTGGCATCATACCATCGAAATAAGTAAGTACATCAGTTTCGGCTAGCACAGGGAAGCTGCCTACCAAATTTCGTGAAGATAGGGCCATAAATAAGAAAGTTCAACATGGCGGACATTGTCAACCGTTATCGACCATTATGACCGTTACGTGTAGAATTTCGAAATGAAACCTGCTTAACCTTTGTAAGTAAGCTGTAAGGAATAACCCTGCCAAATTTCAGCTTTCTACCTACATGGGAAGTTGGAGAATTAGTGATGAGTCAGTGAGTGAGTGAGTCAGCGAGTGAGTGAGTCAGTGAGGGCTTTGCCTTTTATTAGTATAGACTAGCAGAATACCCGCGCTTCGCAGCGGAGAAGTAGTGTGTTAAAGAAGGTACAAAAAAGAAAAGGAAAAATTTTAAAAATAACGTAACATGGTTGTTAATGTAATTGTTTTGTCATTGATATGAGTGTTGTTCTCATATCTATATATATATACAGTATATATATATATGTATCTATATATATATATGTTGTTCTCATATCTATCTATATATATATATATATCTATCTATCTATATATATATATATATACCCGCTTGGCAGCGGAGAAGTAGTGTGTTAAAGAAGGAAAGAGAAAGAAAAGGAAACATTTTGAAAATAACGTAACATGATTGTCAATGTAATTGTTTTGTCACTGTTATGAGTGTCGCTGTGATATATATATATATATATATAACAAAATATCCGCGCTTCACAGTGATGTCATGTGTTAAAGAAGTTATGAAAAAGAAAAGGAAACATTTTAAAAATAATGTAACATGATTGTCAAAGTAATTGTTTTGTGTATTTGGCAGCAGCGTCACGAAGTTGTTTTCGCAGCTGCATCAGAAAATGTACCACACGTCTGACACGCCTCCTTTTTACTGTTTTCTCACAGCTTGGATTGCTGCTGTCATATATACACACCACACACACACACACACACACACACATACATACATACATACATACATACATATATATATACATATATACACATACATATCTTCATATCTACATATCTATATACATATCTACATATACACATATATATATATATATATATATATATACATACATACCTATCTACATCATATATACACACACATACATACATACACACACAAATTAAATATATATATGTGTGTGTGTGTGAGTGTGTGTGTGTGTGTGTGTGTGTGTGTGTGTGTATATATATATATATACACACATACATATACTTGTGTGTATGTTTGTATGTGTCTATATGTGTGTGTATAGGTTTGGTCACTGAGTGCAAGGGAAAAATAATAAATTATAGTCTATAAGTTATTAAACAGTAAAACATTAACGTTTTAAGAAGTACAGGTACATTGAAATTACATTTTCTATGTGAACGCTCAAATTTGTGCCTCTGGTAATGTGCCTTACCGCATTTAAAGAAAATTAGTTTTGTGTCCTCTGCAGTGTTAAGAGAGAAAGGCTTTGGTTTGGGATAAAAGGAAAAAAGGTGTAAAGAAAGGAAAGTTGCCTTTTTCTTTTATATAGTATAGAGAGATGTGTTCGCTGACGTTATGATCGCCTTTTGGGGACAGTCGCGGTGGGTCTTGTGTAGACTGGTGAGACGTCCCCACCATTAATCGGCTGTGATGGCACTGTCAGTCCTCCACTCCTGTGCGTGTCTTCATAATTCGAGGTGAGGACCTGATAATCGTATACGTGCAAAAGAAAGTGTGAATCGCCTTAATATTATTTTGCCGTGGTGTAGAAAAGGGGTCCCGTGTTTGCACTTGTCTGGGCTATAGCGCAGGGGGAGGATGAAAAAAATTAAAAGTGCTCACTTTGACTTAAGGCAGAAGCGCAGTCAGCGTCTCAAAGGCCGGCACAGCTATGCACGCTCGCTGGCTGCTCGACTTTTGCTGGGCAGGAGACCCCAGTTTTGCAGACACGTTCATGATATCAAAAGTCTCAGCGCTCTTTGGAGGTCATTCATATATATATATAGCAAAATACCCGCTACGCAGCGAGAAGTAGTGTGTTAAAGAAGTAATGAAAAGAAAAGGAAACATTTTAATAATAACGTAACATGATTGACATTGTCATGAGTGTTGCTGTCATATATATGCCTGCCTAAATAAGTCACCCTCGCTTTGCTCTTACTTTTTACCGCTCATTTAATCATGGCTAGTGGCGGAAAAATTATAAAATGGAAGGAGGATGGCTTTACCAAAACAATTATTGATGGCGAATCGATTATTCATAAAGCTTGAATTGGTGATCTGTTTTTCTGTGTTAACCTCATATTTTTTCATACTTCTTCTCAAACTAAGGTGGTGCGAGGGTAAAATGAATCGGGATGCGCTTGATCAATGTAATCGTGTACCAGGAAATCATGCATTGACAAAAGCTCCTTTGCTTGTAATGCAAAGTGTGATTAAATGCATTATTTTTAACGTTATGGAGCACATGCATCGAAGCTTCTCAGCTGTGCTTGTGCTAAGAAAAGGAAAGATTTTAAAAATAACGTAACACGATTGTCAATGTGACCTTTTGTAAGTAGTGCCTGGAGGATTCAGTGTGTAGAAACTCTAGAGACAGCGTGTGTATTAACTTGTGGATTTTTCTGTGAGTATTTGGTGGCAGTCTGACGGTTGCTTCGAAGACAGCGCGTTAACCGAGCTCAGCTCAGAGCAAAATGAGGTGGGAGGGGAGATGATGACGTGACTCCCCCACCCGCCTTAACTGTCAATCCCCCACAAACACAGTCTCTCGGAATTTGCATAAGCACACCCCTTCACCTACAATTTTAACTTAGTTACAAAGTGATCAAAACTCTCGTTATATCCTCGTCCTCTCATTAAACTTGTATCCCGCATTACCTGTGGGCATTTGAAACGCCAGCGGTAGCCTGTCTATGAACTTAATTTAAAGTTTAGGTTTACACCTTGCTTTCTTTCCGAGCTGGCAGCACTCATGAATATGGTAGTATATGTCACTCGCTTACTTCTTATTGTTTTGCTGCCTTCTCAATTATAAAATGCATGTTTTCTTAAGCGCTTTTTGGAGGTCTTCCTGGTTTTCTACGCACTGCGTTGACAGTCAGTTCACGTGATTACGGGAGGCGTGATGATGTCACACAAAACTCCGCCCCCCCACATCATTCCAGCTCAACTCCATTACAGTTAATGGAGAAAAATACCTTCCAGTTATGACCATTACGTGTAGAATTTCGAAATGAAACCTGCCCAACTTTTGTAAGTAAGCTGTAAGGAATGAGCCTGCCAAATTTCAGCCTTCTACCTACACGGGAAGTTGGAGAATTAGTGATGAGTCAGTGAGTGAGTGAGTGAGTGAGTGAGTGAGTGAGTGAGTGAGTGAGTGAGTGAGTGAATGAGTGAGTGAGTGAGTGAGGGCTTTGCCTTTTATTAGTATAGATTACATCCTGCCAGGTTTTGAAAAAGTCCTGCACAGATCCTCTAACTGAGAATTAGATTTTTTCCAATTTCAAATAGTATAAAACATCAGTTACCCACTGACTATAAAGAGGAGAGTTAGTATTCTTCCAGTTTAGCAAAAGTCTGCATGCCAATAATGTAGTAAAGGCAATCACAATTTGTTTGTCCTTCTCCACTTTAAGCCCTTCTGGAAGTGTCCCAAACACAGCTGTTAATGGGTTAGGAGGGATTGTGACACCATGGCTGTCTGAAAGGCATTTAAAAAATTTTTGTCCAGAATGATATTAATTTGGTGCAGGCCCAAAATATGTCACCCAGTGAGGCTGGGACTTAATTGCAGCATTCACAGGTTGGATCTTGCTCTGAAAACACTTCTGGTTTTCTGACCACAATGACATCACTTCCAGTTACGGCCACAATGACATCAACTCTGGTTCCGGGCCCAGTAACATCATTTCCTCTAACTGACTATAAAAATGCCATCTTTCTGCCCTTAGTACAGTTTTGTTTTGGACTTGCATCTGTAAAGACATGTTTTTTTTTACCTTAATTTCATCAGAAATTTCAAGTATATTAGGCCTGAGAAAGTTAATGTGTTAATGTTTGTGATTAATATGGCATATTTAACGAATTAAAAAAATATTGATGCGTCCAGAGCCGGCAATAAGGCAAATGCCTCATATATATATATATATATCGTATTTACGTGTGTACCACGCGCACATTTTTTCCCAAAAATTAACATTAGAAAATCAGGTGGAAATGTAATTCTGTAATGTTTACTTCTTCTGCTTGGGCTCACTTGCTCTCTCACTCGTGCACTTGCGCTCTTTCTCTCTCGCTTGCTTGCTCACGCTCTCTCTCTCGCTTGCTAGCTCGCGCACTCGCTCTCTCACTCTTTCTCTCTAAACGCTTCCTATACAATCACAACATGCGTCATACACAGGGCAAAATGATTTTCGCGATTTTCTTTGTAAAAATTAGGGTGCGCGTCTTACATGAGGGCGCATGGTACACCAGTAAATATATATAGTATATATATATATATATATATATATACTAGCAAAATACCTGCGCTTCGCAGTGGAGAAGTAGTGTGTTAAAGAAGTTATGAAAAAGAAAAGGAAACATTTTAAAAATAACGTAACATGATTGTCAATGTAATTGTTTTGTGACATTTATGAGTGTTGCTGTCCTCAAGGATTTGATTATCATTATTTCTTTCAATCAGGTTTGTATTTGGAGGATGTGTTGTGTTGAAGTTACATTCCGTGTTTGTCAACCATCGTAAAGATAACAGGTTTCATTCAAGTGTTCACTACCCAAATCGTTACTCGTGAATCTAAGCTGTTTAACGGGCATTCCCGGTATTAAGTTGTGGATTTGCCTGCGAATATTTAGCGGCAGCGTTTCTAACTTAATTTAAACAAGCTTTACACCTTCCTTTTCTATTGATATGTCTACAAAGGCTTGTTCATCTTCAGAGGGTTGTTACTTTCTTACTGCATCAATAAACAGCTTATCTTCCTCTTTATCTGAGACATCATACACTGCATGCATGGGTTTACCTTTCCCAGTCCTGCAAACTTTAGCGAAGTGGTTCAATTTACCACATTTTTTACACTGTCTTCCTTTAGCTGGACATTGACATTTTCTACTGTGTGCTTTGTTTCAGCAGTAGCAGAGCCTGCCAGATTTCAGCCTTCTACCTACACGGGAAGTTGGAGAATTAGTGATGAGTGAGTGAGTGAGTCAGTCAGTCAGTGAGGGCTTTGCCATTTATTAGTATAGACGTGTGAGTCTCTGTCTTGCACCCTAAAACACGAGGCTGTGTCTCAGTACTTTAGCAAAACCATCTTTATTCAGCTTGAAACAGTAATAGCATGGTTAGTTATTGTAGCGGGATCTACCACTCTGCTATACACAGACAGAGCAAACAGGCAGGGTCGGGACCAGGTCAGTGACCAAGTTATACTGTTCCCAGCATTTATAATGTTCCTTGCATCACCCATCGATGACAGGTGCTTATAGCGCAATCTCAATTGGCTTGTAGTTGTTTGTAGTTACCTGCTGCAGCACTCCACAGACACGGCAATTGCACTCCGGCATGTCTTCAACTTAGGGAGTGTTCAGAAACCTCACTATATATATATATAGCTGGACAACTACTGAGTACTATGGTTTCAGAAGGCGCAGTGCATTATACAAATGAAACACCTGAGCAAGAGGAGGAATTCACAGGAAAAAGTGTGTAGGCAGCGCAAGAGACAGGTTTGAGAAATTACATACATTTATGTGATTAATTAATTAATTTTTTTTAATCGATTCCCAGCCCTAATATATATATATATATATATATATATATATATATATATATATATATATATTGTCACAGATGGCTGGGGGGCGACCTCCCCTAGACCTTGTGGGGGCAACCGCCCTGTAGGGGCCTGAGGTCACCACCAGGGGGCGCCCCAATGCCTTGGGAGCCCTCGACCACACCCGGAAGTGCTGGGAGGAAGAGGAGCAGGGACACCCGGAATGCTTCCGGGGATGCAGCCGGCACTTCCAACAAACTGGGGAGTGCCGATGGAAGATTGCCAGGAAGCACCTGGAGAACATCCGGGTGTGTATAAATGGGGCCACCTCCCTTCATACAATGACTTGAGTTGGGTGGAAGAAGTACGAGGTCTTGGAGGAGGCAAGGAGGCGGACTGAAGAAGTGAGGCATTGGACCGTTGGCCTGGACTTTGGGGACTTTGGGGTTGTGTGCCACATTATTGTAAACATGTGTTGGGTGAATTGAACGTGTTCGCCTGTCTGTGTGTGGGCCGGCTACCACAATATATATATAGTCACACACGTGCGCATGGAAGACAGTTTACAGGCTCAAATATGTTTCTGAGACAAGCCAGGAGTTCACGATGTCCTCTAATGCTTTCTCCTTTTATCCCTCTGCAGTCCATCAGAAAAACCCACCTCTTAATGACATCATTTCCATTTCTCAAGGCATCGCAGCCTGATGATGGCACTTCTGGTTCTGGTCCCACAAAATCCCACCACTTCCTGTTTCTTACCTATAAATCCGCCATATTGATTCTCCTAATCAGTTCCATTTTGAAGACAAGTCTGTAAAGATCTTTATTATTTTGAACCAGTTTTCAAATGCACAGGGTAAAACTCCCCAAACCTTTATGATTGTTTATGACTCATTTTACAATGTATGTTGTACATACATATATCTATACTAATAAAAGGCAAAGTCCTCACTCACTCACTCACTCATCACTAATTCTCCAACTTTCCGTGTAGGTAGAAGGCTGAAATTTGGCAGGCTTATTCCTTACAGCTTACTTACAAAGGTTAAGCAGGTTTCATTTTGAAATTCTACACATAACGGTCATAACGGTTGACAACGTCCGCCATATTGAACTTTCTTATTTATGGCCCCCATCTTCACGAAATTTGGTAGGCGGCTTCCCTGCACTAACCGAAACCGATGTACGTACTTATTTCAGTCGTATGACGCCCCTGTCGGCCGCCATATTGAACTTTCCAATGTCACTAATTCTCCAACTTCCCGTGTAGGTAGAAGGCTGAAATTTGGCAGGCTCATTTATTACAGCTTCCTTACAAAAGTTGGGCAGGTTTCATTTCGAAATTCTACGCATAATGGTCATAACTATTTTTCCCCATTTACTGTAATGGAGTTGAGCTCGAAAGCTGTGGGGGGCGGAGTTTCGTGTAACATCATCACGCCTCTCACGTAATCATGCATTACGTAGAAAACCAGGAAGAGCTACAAAAAGCGCTCAAGAAAACATGCATTATATAATTAAGAAGGCAGCGAAACTATTAGAAGCGAGGGAGTGACATATAAAACCATATTCAGCGGCTCACGTGAACTGACGCAGTGTGCAGACAAAAACCAACAGTTCCAAAGAGTGCTGAACAAAAACTGAATTACACTGCTACGCTCAAATAGACAAACCACACGCCGTTGCGCAATAGTAGAGCCTTCGCCTCTAGCGGCGACGTCCGAGGTTCGATTCCCGAGAGGGGATGCACTAAGTATGTACGCGCGCTTCTCGATTCATTTTACCTTCACATCCCCTTGGTTTGAGACGTATGAAAAAATATGCGGTTAACGCAGAAAGACAGATCACCAATTGATGCTTCATGAATAATGGATACTTTATTCGCGATCAATGATTGTTTTGGTAAAGCCATACTCAGTGTATTCATTAGATGAACGGTAAAAAGTAAGAGCGAGGGGAGGGTAACTTATTGAGGCACACAGGCAAAACCACAATAGCACGCGGGCTCGATGTACTGTAATGCGCGTCAACTCGATCTGAATTGCGCGATCACATTCGAAAAAATATTTCTTTTCAAGTTCTATTTAGTCCATATGTGTCAAACTCAAGGCCCACGGGCCACATTCGGCCTGGCGTGTAATTATATTACGGCCCGCGAGATCATTTTATATACTGTATTATTGTTATTAATGGCCCGGGGATATGAAGCGCTGGTAACACAATAAACTACAGATCCCATAATGCAGCGCTTCAGCTGCCTTGCCAAACACTTACCTCGTTAATCAAGTCTAGCTTATGATGCTGCAAGTTATTGCGAAGCTAGCCTACACGATGCCAAAGAGAAAAGGTGATTCTCAACATAGAGCCTTTAAAAACCGATGGGAGGCTTAGTATATGTTTACTGACATTGCCGGTAAACCCGTGTGTCTCATTTGTGGAGCTAATGTGGCTGTAATTACAGAATTTAATCTAAGATGACACTATGAGACAAAACATCAAGATAACCTGAAAGACCTGAATGCAATGCACAAGATACAGAAAGCAGAAGAGTTAAAGAAGAATCTGACACTTCAGCAGACGTTTTTACCGTAGCAAAATCACAAAGTGATTTCAAGTGAAGCTACTTTTATGGGAGACACAAATGCACCAGTGCAACTTGCCCCACTTTCCCTGTTGCCAAGTAATGTTGAACCAAGTCGGCACAACGGTGTTCCCAAATATGCACTTTGCTGATAAACTGAGTGCACTGCGCACTGAGTTCGCACGGCGCTTTGGTGACTTTGAAGAACAAAAAAAGAATTTTGAGTTGTTTCACAACCCATTTGCCGTCGATGTGGAAACTGCACCTGTGCAGATTCAGATGGAGGTGATTGAGCTGCAGTGTAATGGCACACTGAAGGCAAAGTACGATACTGCACGGCCCGCACAGTTTATTCACTCCATTCCCGCACAAATGCTCCAGCTCCGTCTACATGCGGTTTGAACCTTGTGTATGTTTGGTAGCACATATCTGTGTGAGAAGCTCTTCTCAGTCATGAAGACTAACAAAACAGCACACAGGAGTCGCCTCACTGATGAGCACCTGCAGTCCATCCTGAGAATCTCCACAACACAGAACCTCACACCAAACATAAACGAACTTGTTGCCAAAAAAAGATGCCAGGCGCCCAGCTCTGATAAAATGACATAAGAGCAAAGACAACTGAATGATTTGATTTGTTATTGCTGAAAAGAATTTTATTTATATTTCCAGGTTTTGTTATGCACCATGTTCATATTTGAATTTGTATAATTTTAACAGGATATATTTTTATGGAGAGCAAAATCTTTTGGGATATTTAAAATTTAAGATATATAAAATTACATAAGAGTAAAGAAATTTGAATGTTTGTTCTTTTAACGTTTACTTTATTTCTAACTTGTATAATTTAGACAGGATATATTTTTATAAGTTATTTAAGGTTTGAGTTGATTTATTCCGGAATAATATTCTGTCGCCTAAATAAAAATTCCTTCTATTTAAAATTTAAATAGAACTTGAACAGAAACGATAGTTCATAATATCCACGTAGACTTGCACGTAAGAGCGGGAGTCATCCATTTTAACAAGCAGCGAATTGCACCGATACGAAATAGCCTGCCCATTTAATTATTTAGGAATGGATAAATAAATTAAGATTTTGTACAAATAATGTTTTTCATTTTTCTTCCTTCATGGATTCTGCCACCCCCAGCAACAGTTGCTCGCACCCCAAAGACTGTATATATGTGTATATATATATGTATATATGTTTATATGTGTGTGTGTATATGTAGATATGTATGTATTGTCACGCACGCGCGAGTTGAATTTGAACGCACCTGGGAACACATTCGCCAGCAGGGAATGGCGGGGTACTAACTTTCTCCCTCTGCTTCCTCATAGGAAAAAGGACCCTCCGCCACCATAAGTCGGGTTTTGACCGCAGTACGGTACTTCCGCCCTTCCTCCTCCATCTTGTCCTGACGTCATCGATCCCATCCTCCCTCACAGTCCTTTCCAGCATCCCTCCACTTCCGGCTCCTCCTTAATAAAATGGCCGCCGACGCCATGATACGGCGTCGCGCACATAAGCAGTTTTGTTTATGTTTTGACCTGAATTTTTGAATATATATTGTGGATTCTAGACAATATACGGGGCCGGAAAACCCCAAACCTTTTTGTTGTCTTCTCATCGATCTTTTACAGTGGCGTAGCCGCTAGGATACAAGATCCCCAGAGATGACGGAGGGACAGGATCTGAATACAGTGCTGCAGACGATGAATGCCCAACTCCAGGCCCTGCAACAACAACAACAACAACAACATTTATTTATATAGCACATTTTCATACAAACAGTAGCTCAAAGTGCTTTACATATTAAAGAATAGAAAAATGAAAGACATAATTATAAAAAATAAATCAACATTAACATCGAATAAGAGTAAGGTTCAATGGCGGGGGACAGAAAAAACAAAAAAACTCCAGACGGCTGGAGAAAAAATAAAATCTGTAGGGATTCCAGACCATGATACCGCCCAGTCCCCTCTGGGCATTCTACCTAACATAAATGAAACAGTCCTCTTTGGATTTAGGGTTCTCACGGAAGGGCTTGATGATGATGATGGTCACGTAGACTTCTTCCTTTTAATCCGTCCATCATTGTTGGAGCATCATGAAGCTTTGAGTAGGTGGAGGTGGCGCAGGCCACCACCACAAAGAAACCGGAAAAAGAAACAGAAAAGAGAGTAGGGGTCAGTACCGATTTTAGAGCCACCATGAATAGTTGTTATGATGAATTGAACATACAGAGTATCAGGATTAAGTTAAATTACGATTAAAATGAAGTTATAAAAAGGCCATGTTAAAGTAATGTGTTTTCAGCAGTGTTTTAAAGTGCTCTACTGTATCAGCCTGGCGAATTCCTATTGGCAGGCTATTCCAGATTTTAGGTGCATAGCAGCAGAAGGCCGCCTCACCACTTCTTTTAAGTTTTGTTCTTGGAATTCTAAGGAGACACTCATTTGAGGATCTGAGGTTACGATTTGGAATATAAGGTGTCAGACATTCCGATATATAAGATGGGGCGAGATTATTTAAGGCTTTATAAACCATAAGCAGAATTTTAAAGTCAATTCTGAATGACACAGGTAACCAGTGTAGTGACATCAAAACTGGAGTAATGTGTTCTGATTTTCTTTTCCTAGTTAGGATTCTAGCAGCTGCATTCTGCACTAGTTGCAAACGATTTATATCTTTTTTGGGTAGTCCTGAGAGGAGTGCGTTACAGTAATCTAGTCGACTGAAAACAAACGCGTGAACTAATTTCTCAGCATCTTTCAGTGATAAAAGAGGTCTAACTTTACTTATGTTTCTTAAGTGAAAAATGCTGTCCTAATGATCTGATTAATATGTGATTTAAAATTCAGATTACAGTCAACAATCACCCCTAAGCTTTTTACCTCCGTCTTGACTTTTAATCCTAATGTATCCAGTTTATTTCTAATAGCCTCATTGTATCCATTATTGCTGATCACTAAAATTTCAGTTTTCTTTATTTAACTTGAGAAAATTACTATTCATCCATTCTGAGATACTAGTCAGACATTGTGTTAGTGAATCAATAGAATCGGGTCATCAGGTGCTATTGATAAGTACAGCTGTGTGTCATCAGCATAGCTGTGGTAGCTCACGTTGTGCCCTGAGATAATCTGACCTAACGGAAGCATGTAGATTGAGAATAACAGCGACCCAGGATAGAGCCTTGTGGAACACCATATTGGATATCATGTGTCTTGAGTTGTAATTCCCACAACTAACAAAATATTTTCTCCCTGTCAGGTAGGATTCAAACCAATTTAAGACACTGCCAGAGAGGCCCACCCATTGACTAAGGCGATTTCTAAGAATGTTGTGATCAATGGTGTCAAATGCAGCACTCAGATCTAAGAGGATGAGAACAGATAAATGGCCTCTGTCTGCATTTACCCGCAAGTCATTTACTACTTTAACGAGTGCAGTTTCTGTGCTGTGATTTGTTCTAAAACCTGACTGAAATTTATCAAGAATAGCATGTTTATTTAGGTGGTCATTTAACTGCATAATGACTGCCTTCTCTAGAACTTTACTTAAGAAGGGCAAGTTAGAGATGGGTCTAAAATTTTCAAGAGCCGAGGGGTCAAGATTATGTTTCTTAAGTAGGGGTTTAACTACAGCAGTCTTAAGACAGTCTGGGAAGACCCCAGTATCTAGTGACGAATTTACTATGTCAAGAACATTATCAATTAGCACGCCTGATACTTCTTTGAAAAACCTTGTTGGTATCGGGTCAAGGACGCAGTGGAGGGTTTTAATTGAGATATTATTTTTTGTAAATCAGGTAAATCTATCCTAGTGAAAGAGTTTAATTTGTTTATAACAGGATGTTGGGGTTTAGGGGGATCCTTAGTGTTGGGGAGATATACTATGTTATTTCTAATATCATTAATTTTTTGATTGAAGAATACAGCGACAGCCTCACAGGTTTCACTGGAAGCACTTAGGAGGCATTCCTTTAAGCTACCTGGGTTTAGTAGGTGATCAATTGTTGCAGCAAGCGCAAGCCGCTACTACTCGGGAGTTGGAGGCTACGAAGGCCAGGCTGGCAGAGGCCCAAAGAGCGAGACCAGACCTGGCCAAACTGACGCCTCCCCCTCTGGTGCCTATGACAGAGGCAGATGACGTCGAGTCTTACCTCGGCATATTTGAACGGACGGCCACCCGGAACGAGTGGCAGCGGTCCGAGTGGGCATCCATTCTGGTGCCTTACCTGAAGGGACCCGCGCAGTGGGCCTATTATGACCTCCCTGAGGAGGAGGCCGTGAACTACGACCTCCTCAAACCAGAGATCCTGGCCCGCTACGGCATCACCCCGGGCCAGCAGGCGGCAGAGTGGCGGAACTGGCAGTTCGACCCTGAAAAGCCTGCCTGTGCCCAGGCGTTCGAGTTCTGGGGCAAGATGGGTCGCTGGCTACAGCCAGAAGGACCCCAGGCTCGGAAAGTAGTCGAGCAGGTGGCCTGTGAAGGCCTGGTGAACGCGATGCCCAGTTCCCTCGCCCAGCAGGTCCCTACAAGGACATGCCGGGTCTTCTGGAAGTCCTAGAGCGCCAGCTCGCGGTTCTCCGAGGGTCAGAAAGGTCTGCTCGTGGGAACCGACAGGAACGGGCGGCCAAATCCGAGCCCCCTCGACGCGCTGCGGAAGCGCCGTCAAGGCTTAAAGAAAAGCCGGCCTCGCTGCGCTGTTACAAGTGTGGCGAGACCGGCCATTTGCTGCCAACCTGTCCCCTCAACAACACGGCGGAGCCCATGGATTGCACCTGGACAATAACAGAGAGGTACTGTACCCCACCGCATCCTTTGGCGAGTCCGAATACGGGAGTGGTGTTGTTAAAAGTGCACGCAGTGGTGGCTTTGTTTGACTCCGGCAGCAACATAACCATTGTGGCTCGCCGTTTTGTGTTACCGCGACAGTGGCTGAAACAGCACCTATTGGTCACTTGTGTGCATGGGGGGACCAAGTCGTATCGTTCCGCACAATGCTATATCACCTGGAAGGGCGAGTTAACTCACCTGATGGTCGCTGTGTTGCCTGAAACCCCCTATCCGGTGATTCTGGGACAAGACTGGTTGAAAAAGAATTGCGGAAAGACACACGCCGCTCCCGGGGCCTCGTTGGATCTAGTTATGAGGGGGAAAGGCGCCCTCCCGGTCTCCCACGCCGCTCGGGGCAGGCCCTAGTGGCGCTGGCACTTCGGGGGACGTTTCCGCGGCGACGGACCCTGACCCGGAAGACTCCGCCGGGGAAGGGACTAGCCAGGGAACTCTTCCGGTGCCCAGGTCACAAGACCCTCTTGGTAGCCTGGACAATCAATTTTGGTCCACGCCGGCCTCATTTAAGAGGGAACAGTGGAATGACGATTCCCTGCGCTATGCCCAGAATGCCTCCTCTCGTCCCTATTCCCCTGATTGATGTTCCTTTTGATAGAATAGGGGTCGACTTAGTAGGACCCTTGGAGCCCTCAACCCGTGGCCATAAATACATATTAGTCATGGTGGATTACGCCACCCGGTACCCAGAGGCGGTTCCCCTTTGCTCCGCTAATTCTAAGAGGATCGCATGGGAATTAGTCAGTTTATTTTCCAGAGTGGGCATACCCAAGGAAGTCCTCACGGACCTGGGTACGCCCTTTACCTCGGATACGTTCAGGGAAGTGGCCAGATTACTGAGAATAGAGCACCTGAAAGCGTCTGTCTATCACCCGCAGACTGACGGGCTGGTGGAACGATTTAACCAGATGCTTAAGCAGATGCTCCGCAAAGTAGTCAGCGCGGACGGTAGGAACTGGGACCAGCTCCTCCCGCTCGTGCTTTTTGCTTACCGGAGGAACCTCAGGCCTCTACGGGCTTCTCCCCATTTGAATTGTTGTATGGGCGACAACCCAGAGGCATTTTGGACATCCTAAAAGAGGGCTGGGAGGCTGAGGCCCTCCCCTCCTCTAACATATTGGAGTACGTAGCGCAACTGCGCGACAGACTCACAAAAATCAGACCCCTCCTAAAGGAACACGTGACTCATGCGCAGGCAGCGCAGGCCTGGTGTTACAACCGCAACTCTGTCCTCAGGGAGTTCCGCCCAGGGGACCGAGTTATGGTGCTCGTTCCTACCTCCTACTCCAAATTCCTCGCTTACTGGCAAGGGCCTTACGAGGTTAAGGAAAGAAAGGGGCTCGTCGACTATTTGGTGAAACAGCCCAATTGTCGACCGAGCGAGAGGATCTATCATGTCAACTTATTGAAACCTTGGAAAGATAGGGAGGAGCTTCCCAGCTCCCATAGATCACTCTCCCTCTTCACATGCACGACTGCCCTTAACCTCGGTGAAGAGCTAAACCCCAAGCAGTGGCAGGAGTTAACCCAGACACTCCGGGCCGTCCCCGAAGTAGTGAGCGAGTCGCTTGGCCGGACCTTGCTGATTGCACATGACATAGTCACTTACCCCGGTGTAATCGTCCGGGAGAGGCCCTATAGACTCCTGGAGGCAAAACACGCGGAGGTGGAATTAGAGGTGCAACGAATGTTGGACATGGACATAATTGAGGAAAGCCATAGCCCCTGGTCCAGCCCTATCGTCCTCGTGTCCAAGCCAGACGGCTCCTGGAGATTTTGTAAAGACTTTAGACGTCTGAATCAAGTCTCCAAATTCGATGCCTACCCGATGCCCCGCATTGACGACCTCCTTGAGCGGCTGGGTACGGCTCGATACTTGACTACTCTTGACATGACGAAAGGGTATTGGCAAATTCCCTTAACGCATCCGAAAGAAAAAAACGGCCTTTAGCACTCCTAGCGGCACTGGCAATACAAGGTTCTCCCATTTGGGCTGCACGGGGCCCCGGCGACTTTTCAACGTCTGGTAGATAGAGTGCTGAAGCCCCACCAGTCCTATAGTGCTGCCTACCTGGATGACGTCGTCATCTATTCCGGCACCTGGGAGGAGCATCTATTGCAGGTCACGGCTGTCCTCAGAACACCAGCTAAAGCCGGCCTCCGCATAAATCCTCGGAAATGTTTTTTTGGCTTAAAGGAGGCCAAGTATTTAGGCTACCTCGTGGGACGGGGACAGGTGAGACCACAGTGTTCAAAAGTTAAAGACATCTTGGAATGGCCCCGTCCGAATACCAAGAGGCAGGTGCAGGCTTTCTTGGGGCTAGCGGGGTACTACCACCGGTTCGTTCCCCGTTTCTCCGAAAGAGCAGCACCCTTGACCAATTTGACGAAGAAGGGAGCTCCCTTATACGTGGTGTGGACCGACAAGGCGGAACACGCATTCAGTGACCTAAAGAAGGCCCTAACGCGGCACCTGTATTGAGGATGCCCGATTTTGGGCTCCCTTTTATTCTCCAGACCAACGCTTCTGACACAGGCCTGGGCGCAGTGTTGAGCCAAAGCGTTGATGGTGTCAAACACCCTGTAATGTATCTAAGCCGGAAAATGATGGACCGGGAGACCCGGTACGCGGCAGTGGAGAGGGAGGCCTTGGCCATTAAGTGGGCAGTGATCCATCTTTGTTATTACCTGCTGGGTCGTGAATTCACTCTGGTGACTGATCACGCTGCACTTCAGTGGATGACCCTGCATAAAGAGTTGAATCCGAGGGTCACCAGGTGGTTTCTGGATTTACAGCCGTATAAGTTCACTGTCACTTATCGGCGAAGCACCTTTCAGGCCAATGCCGATGCCCTCTCTCGTATTCACGACCTCTCGGTTAGGTCCGCCCGACCTGACGGTCTTGGGCTAAGGGGGGGATCATGTCACGCACGCGCGAGTAGGAGACTGCGGACGGATTTGAACGCA